>NC_090445.1:216693972-217318972 GCF_031143425.1 Pleurodeles waltl
ACTGCCCTCTGACCCCTATAATGCCCCTAAATCCAGGATTAAAGGGCTCCCCTGAACCTAGCTTGTCAGAATCCTGGTGACCTCACAAGAGGAAAGAAGAAGGACTGTTAAGCTGACCCCCAGCAGAGAAGCCTGAAGACGCAAACTGACTTGGCCCCAGCCCTACCAGCCTGTCTCCAGTTTCGAAATCCCTGCTAGGAAGGTGACACATCCTGCAGGAACAGCAACCTTTGAAAAGCCTCCAGAGGACTGCCTGCATCACAGAGGACCAAGAACTCCAGTGTACAGTGGCCCTGTCCAAGAAGAAACTCAATCCAAGGTCTCCAGAATGCCCCGGATCCGTGAGTCCTGCCCACTCTGCACCCGACGCCCACGGCCCATGTCCAGGTGGCCCACTGACCACAGCTAGTCCCAAGCCAATTCTGAGCAAGTGCCAACCCTAGGTTGACCCCCTCCTGTCCAACACGACAACACCAGCAGCCTGAATCCGGAGGACCCCCCTGACCGCGACAGAAACGGACAAAGATTCCCGATGCCAAAAAGGTACCCCTGCACCCGCAGCCCCCTGGCCTTAGGGAATCTGAGCTTTGGTGCAGCAACGTCCAGCAGGTGGCCCTCCTCCTTGGGTTCCGATCCCCTGGACTTCCCCTACAGCATTTCCATGACCCTCCGAATCCTCCTATAGGAAAGCATTTGGAGCCCAACGCTGTGTTTGCACCCTGCACCCAACCGCCCCTTGTGTGATTGGTCCTGACTGGTGGCCCCGCCCCTGTGCTCCTCTAAACACCCCAGGTCTGCCCTCCAAAGACGTGGGTACTTACCTGCAATCAGGCCTGGATCTGAGTGCCCCTAGTCTCCATAGGAGCCCAGATTAAATCGATTTCCTCTTTGACCTCTGCACCTGGCCAGACCTGTGTTGCTGGTACTGGGGGTTTGGGTTTAACTTGAACCCCAACCTGTGGACATCCTAATCCCCAGAGACTGGAACTGTAAGTCTTGTACTTACCTTGAAACTGTACTAACTTTTCTCCTCCCCTAGAACTGTTTCTAAAAATTGCGGTGTCAACTTTTAAAACAGATTATTGCTATTCATTTGAAAACAGTATAACTTGCCAATTGAAACAAACAAGGTAGTATTGATACATATGTTGTATACTTACTTGCAAATGTACTTACCTGAAAATTGAATCTTGTGGCTCTAGAAATAAAGTAACAAAATATATTTTTGCTGTATAAAAACCATTGGCCTGGAGTTAGTCATTAAGTGTGTGCTTCCTTTATTGCCTGTGTGTGTACAACAAATGCTGTGCACTACCGTCTGATACGCTTAACTGCTCGACCACACTACCACAAAAGAGAGCATTAGTATTATCGACTTTAGCCTCGGTCAAGGCTCTTGGGAGCCCCTGTACTCTGTGCACACTATGGCCCTCATCATGACACTGGAGGTGAGTGATAAAGTGGCAGGAATACCGCCAACAGGCTGGCGGTAATCACCGCCAAATTATGAACATGGCGGTGAGAACTTCCATAGAAAGCCAATGTACCACACCATTCATCAGGGAGTTAACACCACGCACGCCGGCAGGTGCCATCAACAGCTAGGCGGGAGAAAAAGTACTGCCCACCATATCACGACACAGTCCACTGCCACGATTTCCGGGGCAGAACCAACGCCATCAAAAGCCTGGCGGAAACAGAACACAGAAGACGAAAGACTCACCTACAGAGACACAGAGAAGACTAACCTCGCAAATGGAACCGGAACTGCAAGCCTTCCCGATGCTCATCTTCTCCATGCTCCACCTGGAACACCAACGCAGACGAAGACGACAATGGTGAGTACAGCCGTCTAGCACACAAGGGAGGGAGGGAGGAAAAGGAAAGTGCCACACACACGCACCACACACACCAGACACACACACCATACACACAACCAGCTGCAGACGAAAAGCAGTGGTTCACGACACACAGCATAATAATGCAAGGACAACAAGAAGGCGGTAACGAGAATGTATTGAATGGGAAGGGCCGCTAAATGAACCAATTGGATAAAAAAGAGATATGTACAAACGTCCACAAAGGGCCAATGCCCAATCCAAAGTACAAAGGGCCCACATGGCCACAAGGCACAGTCCAAGGCCCAACTTGTCTCCTGACGTCATCCGCACAGAACTCTGCAGGGGCATCATTTAGCAAGCGGGCAGGCATCTCAGGGGGATGGGGTGGGGAGCACCTCAGCCGAAGTCGGTAACTTGCCCACTGGTTCTGGAGGGGGCTCAAAGCCCATTTCTCTGTGCTGGGGAGTGCAAGGTCACAGTCTCTCAGGTGGGTGGCTTGCCCACTGGTTCTGGAGGGGGCTCCTTGTACAGCAGTCCCAGAAGGGTGGCCTACATGCCCTCTGCTGGAGTTGAGGGCTGCACTGTCTCATCTGGAGGGGAGGGCTGCACTGTGTCAGCAGGTGAAGGTGGCTCTTAGGCAGCCTCTGCTGGAGGTGAGCACTGCACTGTCTCAGCAAGTGAAGGTGCAGCCTCCGCAGGAATAGTGGGCTACACTGCCTCAGCTGGAGGTGAGGGCTCCGTGACCTCTGGTGGTGGTGGCGTCACCCTGCCAGCCTCTACTGGAGTCTAGGGCTTCTTTCCCTTCATGGCAGGAGTTGGGGCCTCCTTCCCCTTCATGGCAGGAGTCGAGGACTTCTTCACCTTCATGGCAGGAGGTGCAGCCTTCTTCCCCTTCAAGGCAGGAGGTGCGGCTTCCTTCCCCTTCATGACAGGAGTCGAGGGCTTCTTCCCCTTCATGGCAGGAGTTGAGGTCTTCTTCCCCTTGTTGGCAGGGGATGTGGGAGCCTTACCCTTCCTTGCGGGTGGAGTGGGATCCATCACTGTCTTGCCTCTACGCCCACCATATCATGACACATTACACCGCCACGATTTCCAGGGCGGAACCAACGCCATCAAAAGCCTGGCGGAAACAGAACACAGAAGACGAAAGACTTACCTACAGAGACACAGAAAAGACCAACGCCTCCATGGAACCGGAACTGCTAGTCTTTTCGAACATCTTCTACGCCATGCTCCACCTTTAACACCAACGTCGACGAAGACGACGATGGTGAGTACAGCCGCCTAGCACACAGGGGAGGGAGGAACACACACACACACACAACCAGCTGCAGATGAAAAACAACGGTACACAACACACAGCATAATAATGCAAGGACAACAAGAAGGCAGTAATGAGAATATATTGAATGGGAAGAGCCACCAAATGAACCAATTGGATAAAAAAAGAGATATGTACAAATTTCCACAAAGGGCCAATGCCCAATCCAAAGTACAAAGCGCCCACATGGCCGCAGGGCACATTCCACGGCCCAACTTGTCTCCTGACATCATCCGCACAGAACTCTGCAGGTGCATCATTTAGCAAGTGGGCAGGCACCTCAGGGGGATGGGAGTGGGGGGCACCTCAGCCGAAGTCGGTAATTTGCCCACTGGTTCTGGAGGGGGCTCCATGCCCATTTCTCTGTGCTGGGGAGTGCAAGGCCACTGTCTCTCAGGTGGGTGATTTGCCCACTGGTTCTGGAGGGGGCTCCATGCCCATTTCTCTGTGCTGGGGAATGCAAGGTCACAGTCTGTCGGGTAGGTGACTTGCCCACTGTTTCTGGAGGGGGCTCCATGCCCATTTCTCTATGCTGGGGCTTGCAAGGTCACAGTCTCTCAGGTGGGTGACTTGCCCACTGGTACAGCAGTCCCAGGAGGGTGACATACATGCCCTCTGCTGGAGGTGAGGGCTATACTGTCTCATCTGGAGGTGACGGCTGCACTGTGTCAGCAGGTGAAGGTGCCTCATGGGCAGCCTCTGCTGGAGGTGAGGTCTGCACTGTCTCAGCAGGTGAAGGTGCAGCCTCTGCAGGAGGAGTGGGCTGCACTGCCTCAGCTGGAGGTGAGGGCTCCGTGACCACTGGTGGTGGTGGTGGTGTCACCCTGCCTGCCTCTGCTGGAGTTGAGGGCTTCTTCCCCTTCATGGCAGGAGTCGAGGTCTTCTTCCCCTTCATAGCAGGAGGTGCAGCCTCCTTCCCCTTCATGGCAGGAGTCAAGGGTTTCTTCCCCTTCATGGAAGGAGTTGAGGTCTTCTTCCCCTTCATGGCAGGGGGTTTGGGATCCTTACCCTTCCTGGCTGGCGGAGTGGGATCCATCACTTTCTTGCCTCTACAACTAGGAGGTGCCTCCACTGTCTGTGTGAACTGTTTGGCTGAGGTGCTGGACTGGGTCGTTAGGACCCTGCTCTTATGGGCAGCACAGGGAGGGAGGGAAAGGGAAGAGGTCAAGTTGGGCAAGGAAAAGCTACTGGGAGGGCGGTGCTGGTATGGGGGTAGCGGCTGTACCTGCAGCTGGGGTGGTCACAGAGGTGTGCGCCACAACCATGGAGCTTCCATCGGAGGAGGTATCTGAGTAAGTGTTGTCACCTCCTGTCTCCGCCGTGGTGCTTTCTTTGCCCTCTGTCCCCTGGACTGGTTCCCTCTGCATTGGTGGACTCTGCCTCCTGGGTCCTGTGGGATGCAGCTCCCTCTGTTGCCGGTGCGCCTGCTCCTCCGCCAGATGATGCTAATGCACACATGGACAGGACAAGAGAAGAGAAAAGGGGGGGCTAGAGAAAGGGAGCACTAGGTCAATTACTGCACCAACACCACAGAAGGCATACACAGTATTGTCACACACAAGGATCAGGATTTAACATTATGCATTGCACTGCCAAACAATTGACTATATGCCACAGCAAGATGAGGGCCAACCACCGCCAACTGCATCCCTCCTGGGACCCACTAAGCCCTGTCTAACATGGAATGCAACTTAGCTAGGTTACCCTGTTTTCCCTTTCAACCAATACTGTGGAGCTGGATCACGCTGCAATGTCTGGCCTGGCATTAAGGGGCGCCCACCAACTGACAGCCACCCCCCGGATCCCATGCCATCTACAAATGATTGTTGTCACGGCCACTGTACTTGCCCCCTTGTGGCTGCTGTGATGCCCTCAAGCGCCCATCCAGCTCTGGGAAGGCCACTGCCAGTATGCAGGCCATCAGGGGGTCATGTTCCGACGGGCACCCCTTCCTCATTGGGAGGCCACCCCCAGCTGGGCCTCCACGGTCTTCCATGCCAAGCATCTCAGGTCCTCCCACCTTTTTTGACAGTGGGTGCTCCGCCTGCCATAGACCCCCAGGGTCCGCACGTCCTTGGCAATGGAATGCCATAATCCCTTCTTTTGATGGGCGCTGACCTGCAGAGTCGATACAGACAGGAGGATACCATTACACATACAATCCAGCCTGTCACACATATGGCCCACCAATCCTGTTTCCATCACCATTGGCACACACATCACCTGGTGCACACCATGTATGCCACCACTTGATGACACGATGCTTGCGCACACATCTCCATGCATCCTTCCCACATGCATCGTGCCCAAGGTGTACTCACCTGTTGGTCTGGAGGCCCATACAGAAGTCCGTACTGGGGTAGGACCCCATCCACCAATCGCTCCAACTCCTCCGCAGTGAAGGCAGGGGCCCTTTCCCCGGTCACACTTGTCATGGTAGGTTCCAGACACAGGTCACAGCAGCACACACAGTGTAGGTGTTCTCCTGTTGAAGGTCAGGAAACAAGTGAGGAATCAAATAGAAAATGGCAGTCACGTCCGCGGCAGTGTACATCGTCAAAGCTGGCGCAGATCCCCATTGGCCACTGTACTCCATAGAGCCCCATATTATCCAATGAGGAATTGCACGGCGGTGCAAGACCGCCTTCCGCCTCGACACCCAACTCAGGTGAGTTACTTCACTTCCACTTGTCCCTACATACAGGACAGGCAGTCTCCATTTCATGGTGGTGGACAACAATCAGATTAACCTTGACTGTGTCACTGCCTAGATTTGCACATACCGTGCCATTCCCACTGTCCCATCACATAAATGCACCATGTACACTGAGGTGGTGGTTCCATTGTTCAAATTGTGATAGCTGATTCACTCCTGTGTCCCTTAGATATCTACAGCTGCGGATGAATGGGAGGAGAAGACGAACCCCGTGTACAGAACCCTTGTGCACTTGACTACACTGGAGGACAGGCACATTATACTGACTTATAGACTTGACAGGGCCACCATCACAGATCTATGTGCCCAATTGGAGCCTGACCTGATATCAGCTATCTGTCATCCCACTGGGATTCCCCTCTTGTGCAAGTGCTATCAGTGCTCCATTTCCTGGCAGCTGGTTCTTTACAAGTGACAGTGGGCTTGGCAGCTGGAATGTCACAGCCAATGTTTTCAATCGTGCTGGCAAGGGCTTTGTCTGCCTTGGTGAAACACATGTGCAGCTACATTGCTTTCCCCCAGGTGGAAGATTTAGCCACTGTGAAGGCAGGATTCTATGCAATGGGGCATATCTCCAATGCTATTGGGGCGATTAACGGTACACATATTACATTTGTCCCTCCCAGCCAGAATGAACAGGTGTTCAGGAATCGTAAGAGTTTCCACTCACTGAATGTGCAAATGGTGTGCCTGGCGGCCAGTACATCTCCAACTTCATTGCCAAGTATCCTGGGTCGGTGCATGATACTTTCGTCCTGAGGAATAGCAGCATCCCAAATGTGATGGCCCAACTACAGAGGCACAGGATGTGGCTAATAGGTGAGGCAGAGCCCCCACCCACTGTATGTCAAGGTATGCCTTCAGGTGTTGTCCCCATAAGATTATGTAAGGCTAAATGTTGTCTCTCCATACTTGCAGGTAACTCTGGCTACCCAAACCTATTGTGGCTCCTGACCCCTATGAGGAATGCCAGGACAGGGGCTGAGGACTGTTATAATAAGGCACATGGGCGAACTAGAAGAATAATCGAGCGGACCTTCAGCCCCCTGAAGGCCACGTTCAGGTGCCTCCACCTGACAGGTGGATCCCTGTGCTAATCACCCAGAAAGGTCTGCCAGATAGTAGTGGCATGCTGCATGTTGCAAAACCTGGCCCTCAGGCGACATGTGCCTTTTCTGCAGGAGGAGGGGACTGGAGATGACCCTTTAGCAGCAGTGGACCAAGAGGACAGTGAGGATGAGGAGGCAGAAGATTAGGATGAGGGCAACAGAACATCAGTTATACGTCAATACTTCCAATGACACACACAGGTGAGACAGTGGCACTGACCAATACTCTGACTATTGATTTATATGTGTGGCTGTAGAATGATCGCATTCACTTCCTTTGCATCTTAACTTACTGTCACCTATGGCTTCTCATTTTCCAGATGTTGGTGATATGACAACAATGTCCTGATGTGATCACTACAGACAGTTGCAGGTCATTATTTGTATGCTATCACTGTGTTCAGATCACTTGCACTAGATGTGACTGTTCCCACAAATGCACATTTTCAAAACATAAAACGGTGTCACTCAAATTATGTTCAAGGGTGTTTATTGTGGTGCAAATAAGTGATTGAAAAGTGCAATGGAAGGGGTGGTGGTGAAGGATAGTCCCGGTTATTGTTCCAGTCTGTTTGTTGCACAGGTCCAGTGTCCAAGGGGCCATAGGAAGGGGAGCAAAGGCAGTTCAAAGTGGACAAGGTGACAGGGTGGGACACAAGGGGGACAATCAGGAGAGTCTCATTTCCTGGCGGTGGTCTTGGTCTTGGCAAGTGTTTCTGGCTTCCTTCTGGTTTGCAGGGAATGTGTGTGGGTTGGTTCACCTCCTGCAGGGGGAGGGGTGGTGGTGGCCTGTGGGGCCTCCTGTCCACTAGCTGCAGTGGATGTGGTGGGCTGGTCAATAGACTGGCTAGTGGTAGGGGCCTGCTGCAGTGCAGTCCATTTCCTCATGATGTTGGCCATGTCTGCCAGCACCCCTGCTATGGAGATCATGGTGGTGTTGAGGGCCTGCAAGTCCTCCCTGATCTCCTGATGGTGTTCTTCCTGCAGCCGCTTGTTCTCCTGCATGTTGTTCAGGATCTGGCACATCGTGTCCTAGGATTGTTGGTAGGCCCCCAGGACATTAGTAAGTGCCTCCTGGAGAGTCCGTTCCGTGGGCCTGTCCTCCCCCTGGTGCACAGCGGTCCTCCCAGTGTCCCTGTTGCCCTGTGCCCCTGTCCCCTGAACGGTGTGCCCCGCTGCCACTGATCCAAGGTCCCCGATTGTCCTGGGGGTGATGTGTGGCCTGGGGTCCCTGTGCAGATGGGCACCCTGCTGATTGGCGTGTCCTGGGGACAGAAGTGTGGGGATGCTGGGTGGGTGCTGTGGTGTTGGATACTGATGGGGGAGGCTCTGTGGTGGACTGTGTGTGGGCTGGGGTGACCAACTGACCCTGATGGGCCAGGTTGTTGATCGAGATCTTGAAGTCCAGAGTTACTGTCATCACTGGGGGCATCTTCTGTTGGGGGACTGGATAGTCGTGGCACCTCCTCTCCTCTGACATTGGCTGGGGCACCTGTGGGGATGTAAGTGATGTATTATGCTTCATGCCTGTGACACATTGTACATTCCTATCTTCCCCTCTATCATTGCTGTTGCCCTGCCACCTTTGGATGTGTATGTTGATGTTTTGTGGGATTGTTAGTACCCTTATGCCGTGCATGCTTTGGTGATGGGGGTCCATGCAGGGCTGGGAGGGCTGTTCATGCATTGGTATAGCATGCAGGGCTTGGCATTGGGGTTAGTCATCTGCGTTGGTGCATTGTGTGGGATGGAGTGAAGTGATGGGGGTTAGGGGTTGAGATGGCATGCAGGTATGGGGGGGTGATAAGTAGTAAATGTTGACGCACCAGTGTCCAGTCCTCCGGCTACTCCAGTGAGTCCCTCTGGATGCAGTAATGCCAAGACTTGCTCCTCCCATGCTGTGAGCTGTGGGGGAGGAGGTGGGGGTCCACCGCCAGTCCTCTGTATGGCGAGCTGGTGCCTTGCTGCAATGGAACGTATCTTCCCCGTAGGTCGTTTCACCTCTTCTTGATGTCGTCCCTTGTTCTTGGATGCTGTCCCACGGCGTTCAACCTGTCCATGATTCTCCGCCATAGCTCCATCTTCCTTGCAGTGGATATCTGCTGGACCTCTGCTTCAGCTGTGGCTCAACCCTGTCTATTTCCTCCACCCTGACCCGCAACTCCTCAGCTGTGAAACAGGGGTGCCTTTGTGGAGCCATGGGTGTTGTGTGGTGTGTGTAACTGTGTGGGTGTTGGGTAGTGTGACTGGGTGTGTGTAGTGGAGTACGTGATGGATGTATGGGTGTGTGTGTAGTTGTCGCAGTGGTGTTGATGTCTGTCTGGTGGCAATGATTTGTATTCGTAAGGGGTTGTGGGTAATGTGGGTGTGTGTTTTATAGTGGTGTGAGTGGGTGTGTGTGGTGTGTGTATGGGTGTCAGGTGTGTGTTGTTTGAATTGGCCAATGTTGTGTAGTTTAGAATTTGGGGTCCATTCTGAGTGCAGCGGTGAGTACCATCAATGGTTTACCACAGTTGAATGTCCGCCGTGGTGATTCGTGGGTCATGATGTGGTAGGTGTTGTTTTGTTAGCGTAGCAGTATGGGTGTTGGTACCGACAGTTTACCATTGACCTTTGGGCTGGCGGATTTGTGTATGTGTCTGTATTCTGTTGGTTTGGTGAGTGTGTGTCATAATATGTTGAACGGATAACCGCCACCGCAGCAGTATGTTGGCGGCCGTCAGCGTGGCGGTAAGCGGGACTTACCACCAATGTCATGATGAGGGCATGTATCTCATTTTTATATAGTGTATACAGTGCCAGCTTCCTACACTAACACCTTCCCTTTTTATTTACTTGTTGCCACCCTTGGTTAGTCACCTTTATCCCAGTTGTTGTTTTTCCGAATTGTTTTGTTTTTGGCCTCTTTTACCTTTTTGCCCTTATGTGTTTAGCCCAGCACATGCAATCCTGAGACTTGCCAATTTCTAAGGATTTCTCTTGCCTTAGTTAGAAAATTTAGATGGTTCTTAAATTGTCATCCTGAAGTCCATAATCACAGAGGCTATTATCAGAGCTCTGACATAATGAGATTTCTGCCATATTTTGTCACCACACTACATGGCACTAAAGGGACAAGTAGATTTTTTTACAGGACAAGTAGATTTGAAAAGCAAACTGTCCCATGGACAAGTAGATATGTTATTAAATTCCACACCCCTGAAGAAGTAATCCTTGATTACAACAAGGATTTTAAGTGGTAATGGTCCTGCAGAGTCTGAGCACTAGCAGTCTAAAAACTGGGGCTTGAAACAGGTCTGTACCAGGCCAACTTATTCTACTACTGGCTGGAACTTAGCCATTTCAGACTGGTGCACTGCTGAGCAACATATCTGACAAAGCAGACTTTAGCTGACTGCTGCTTGCAGTTCCAGGAACTGGGAAAAAAGGGGCAAGCCCTGTACTGGATGTTTATTGCTTACTTACTGCATCCGAAGCCCACCATTCCTTCTGTGTTATTCCAGTAACTGCAACAAGCACTGCAGGGAGTATTTTTTTCACACAGCTCATGTTGCCCGATTCAACCCCTCTGATTCCTACCATTATGCAGGTCTCAACTCAGTGCTGAAAAATAATGCAAAGTTTAGTGCATGTATGTGAAATTGCTTCTCAACCTTACACTAAATGGCAAGTTGCACACTATAGAACGTAACAGAACTCTTCTAATACCGAGCAGTATTGTCACAGGCTGTTTAAAAATGCAACACAATGTTTTTTCTTTCAAATAGTATGTCTGTGATTTTTTCTTTAAATCTTGTACCCAGATTGTTACAATATCTTTTTGAGGCTCTGCTGTTTTTACTTTCCACAATTTGGCGTAATGATTTAGCAATGGGGATCATTTGGCTGATGAAAGGATATATAGCTAATCCTACTGGACACAGACTCTTGACAAATGTGTGACTACAGAGGGTGTCCCCTTTCGCTAAGACTAGGCTGAACAGTATTTCCCCAGTTAGAGTCTTACATCTCCAATCACAAGGTAGGGCATTATCCTACCTTTGTATGAATTAAGGATCAAATTTGCCCTGTTGAAAACTCACCAGAAAATAATAAACTGAAATATGTTGGCACTATGCTGGATGACGGAGTCATAGTACTCATCACTCATACACCTGTTCTGTTTTTAATCCAACTCTAGGTACCCACCAGTAAAGGAGCATCCTTTGGGTTTACCTGTGTAGCGTCCTTCTCAGCCTGGGTACCCACCAATGACTACACCGCACATGGAGCTGAATATTAGTCTTTATTCATCTGTCTGTAACTGCAAACTCAAAATTTTAAACCAAGCTTTAATTGCATTCTGTTCTAACATCTACATGACACTTACTTGGAGTCCGTTTAGAGCCAAAAAGGTTACATCACAAAACTTGTCAGACACTATGGGGGTCATTCCGACCCCGGCGGTCAAGGACCGCCGGGGCCGGGTCGGCGGGAGCACCGCCAACAGGCTGGCGGTGCTCCACAGGGTATTCTGGCCGCGGCGGTTCAGCCGCGGCCAGAAAGGGAAAACCGGCGGTCTCCCGCCGGTTTTCCGCTGCCCTGTAGAATCCTCCATGGCGGCGCAGCTTGCTGCGCCGCCATGGGGATTCTGACCCCCATACCGCCATCCTGTTCCTGGCGGCTTCGGCCGCCATCAACAGGATGGCGGTATGGGGTGTCGTGGGGCCCCTGGGGGCCCCTGCAGTGCCCATGCCAATGGCATGGGCACTGCAGGGGCCCCCGTAAGAGGGCCCCACCCTGAATTTCAGTGTCTGCTTAGCAGACACTGAAATTCGCGACGGGTGCCACTGCACCCGTCGCACATCCTCGACTCCGCCGGATCCATTCGGAGCCGGCATCCTCATGGAGGGGTGTTTCCCACTGGGCTGGCGGGCGGCCTGTTGGCAGTCGCCCGCCAGCCCAGTGGGAAACCCAGAATACCCGCGGCGGTCTTTTGACCGCGCAGCGGTATTCTGGCGGTTCCCTCCAGGCGGGCGGCTCCCGCCGCCCGCCGGGGTCAGAATGACCCCCTATATCTCCCCCTCGGTTAAATAAAAAAGTATTTTTGTACAAGATATGTATATAAATAAGCATGTACAACTACGTCTCTTCAATCATTATTCTTGGCACTTTGATCAGTCAACCTAATCTGGTTACTGGACGCTGGGTGCTGTTGTCTTTAGTGTCTGAAATTTTTGAAGACTGTGAAGAGGTAGCAGCAGTCTCTGAGGTCTCAGGTTCAGTCTTTCCTTCACCATCTCCAGCTGAAGACTAATGATTCAAAGGCCTAAAGTAAGAAGAGTCTCTGATAACAGACTTCCCAGGATGCTGGGCTGTCACCATGTGTTCCTTGGTAGACACTACGTGGAAAGGTTCAGCATCATAGGTAGTATCAGATTTCCTTCTTCACATCTGTCGGGTGATCACCAAATCTCCTCTTTTAAAAGTGATATTCTTTGCATGCTGCCTCTTGCCCGCGTAGGCTTTCATTTTCTGCTTGTTAACCAAGTCCCTTGTACGAATCATGTTCTCATTTCTTTCTCTCTTGTTGGTCCATTGAGGTAAATTGGTTGTCATTGTGCTCCCGAACATCAAAGTCGTAGGACTTTCACCTGTGGTTGTGTGAGGTGTTGAACGATAAGCTCGTAGAGTATAATTTAATATAGTTTTCAAACTGAGCTTCTCAAGAGTCGCATGCTATACTGCTTTCTTTAACGTACTCATAAAACACACGAGTCCATTGGCCTGCAGCCACAAAGCTGTACTCTTTTGATGCTTTGTATTCAGATGTTCCAGGAATTCTTTCAATTCTCTACTGTTAAAAGGCGGGCCATTATCACACTTCAAAATGGCTGGAACGCCCCATGTCACAAAGATGCTATATAGCCTCTCAATGACTTCTTTGTGAGTTGTGGATGAGAGCTCTTCAACTAATGGAAAACAGGAGTAGTCATCCACAATCACCATCAAGTGATGTCTGTAGGAGGCTGGCTCAGTTTATAGTGTACACCTATGTTTTGGCACCCTATACTGAGTCCAGGCAACTCTTAGTGGTAGTGAATAGGTGTCCAGATAGCAGAAGCTCTCTGGGGGCAGCTGAGGTGAGCAGCTTAAGCTTATCCAGGAGGTATGTAAAGCACTTGCAATACCACAGTAGTCAGACAGTAACTCACTCACAAGAAAGAACCACACAAGTGTTACAAAAATAAAGGATACTAGTATATCTCCCTTTAGACATACTACACACAATATATACACAAAATAACCATCAGAAATAACGTAGAAATATACAAGGCCCTAGGGGAGGGAAAAACCATTTGCTAAAAAAGTAGAATGTGAAATGGTGGCTCCAGCCAAAGTAAGTGTGGTAGGTAGCTATGGGCTGGGGGCAGTTAGGAACACCAGAGGCAAGTACAGTAATTGAACCCAGCAACCAGGAGTAAGGTAGTTACCCACCCAGTTGTCCCATAGACTAACACAGGGAGTAGTGGTTGGAGTTTGTGGAATTCAAGACCGTTCCCAGTGGACCCAAAGGAAACCAGCAGGCAAGAGGTTGGATGGAGAGTGCCCATACCCCAGGGTACCCAGAAGATGGGGGTACCTACACCAGGGACCCAGATGCAGAGGAGAGAATGGACTCTTTCTGAAGGATGTGGATGCCTCGGATTGGCCAGATGTTGCCCTGATCTGTGGACCAGGCCGGTGGAACATGGGGATCGATTCTGGATGTGGAGGACCTGCAAAGGATGGGGACAGAGTCCTGCATCCCTGGAGGTGCCCAGGTGGTTCAGGTGGCAATGCCCACCCTCCTGAAGGTGAAGTTCCTGGAAGTAGGTGGAAGAAGAAGTCCAGCTGCGGGGTCCAGGAGCTGCAGAAGATCCCAGGAGTCACCTACGAGTTGTCCCTCAACGGTCTCTGGATTGCAGGAGGGTTATCGACCAGCCAGGTCACCAGCAAGCTCTGGCAAATGCAAACAGGAGCTGAAGAAGAGCTTGCATAGTTTTAGGGACCAGCAAGGTCCAGTAGACTCTATCCAGGAGAGGGAGTCAGAGCTGGCCCTCAGCACACAGGAATGCTAACAGAAGTCAATGGAGCCCCTATGAGTGACCCATAGGTGCTGGACACAGGGAGTCACAAGGAACCCTTACCAACCCAGCAAAACAGACGTCCCACATCGCAGAAGTTGCAGAACAGGAGCTGATCTGCAGTTGGCAGAGTGCTGGAGACCGGGGCTTCTTGGATCCTCAAGATCTCCTGGAGGAAGAATCAACAAGCCTTGGCAAGTGCAACAGTCACAGTGCACAGAGGTGCCAGTCTAGTGGCAGAGGCCCACAGTCTCCTAACTTGAATAGAAGACAAGCAGGATCCAGAGGAGGCCACAGACTCACCACTTGTGTTGCAGGATCTTCAAATGTCAATGAACAGCAGACCCCACCAGCTGGTCGATGTTGTCTTGAGGTGCGTGCGGTTACAAGGGAATGACTCCTTCACTCCAAGGGAGATTCCTTTGTGCTTCCTGGTGCAAACAGAGCCCTTGTGACCCTGGAGGATGCACAACCTTGGATGTTTCAGAATTCTTGCAGGATCTGGAGAAACAATGTTGCAGTGGGAGCCTTCCCACCAGAAGCAAACTTGTTCAGTTCCAGCGAAGACCGGTAGCAGTTCCAGAGTCCAGGAGTAGAAGATGTCTTGCAGAAAGTTCCTTGAAGAGTCTTGCTTGAGAAATCTGAGGACCCACCTGCGAGGAGTCCTTAAGTAACCCTAAAAGGTAGTTGGTCACTCTCTGCAGTGGCCCACATATCAGAGGGGGTAAAGGATGTCATCTACGTTTCCTAACCAGTCAGGGTCCTATGCACGTCTTATTTCCAAGACGGTAGAATCAAGTGACCACCTGGCAGAGATCTGTGCACCTTCTTAGGGGAGGACCTGGACAGGGGGATGGTCACTCCCCTGTCCTTTGTGTAGTTTCGCACCAGAGCGGGAACCTGGGTTTTCTGAACTGGTGTGAACCAGATTATGGAAAGAGAGCACCAAATGCATCTTCAAAGTAGTCTGGTGGTGCTCAGACACCTGATACACAGGGAAAAGTGGTCACACCTCTCCCTTGCACAAAATCATTTGTTCGGTTCCTCCGGCCTGAGCCTGGCTCATCTGTAGGAGGGCAGAACAGTGTCTGGGGTCAGCAGCAGCGTGTGCTGGCAGCTAGACCCCGTAAGGCTGCACAGGCAGAACTGGGGGATCCCCTTGATAGCCCCTGAGTACATGGTATCATGGAACTAACACTAAAATCGGAGTAGTTGCATGATTCCAACATGTTTGATACCAAACATGTCTAGGTTCGGAGCAGCCATTATGTACACTCATGTTGACCAGTGTCCACTGCATACCGTATGCTTCCCCGCACTTATAGAGACCAGGAATTGGCCTGGGGTCTGTAGGGGCACCCTGCTCATGCAGGCGTACCCTCACACTTAGAGACATTCACCCTGCCCTTGGGCTGAAGGGTCTACCTGAGGGGTGACTTATAATGTCTCAGCGCAGTGGTCAGATTTGGCAGTGAAAGGGTGCATGCACCCTTTCACATAGGCTACAACGGCAGGCCTGCAGTCACAGTTTGAATGAGCTCCCATGGGTGGCATAATATATGCTGCAGCCCCTGGAGGACCCCTGGTATTCCAATGCCCTGGGTACCTAGGCACCATATACTAGGGAATTACATGGTGCACCAGTATGGCAATTGTGTGTGTGAAATTTTACTAACAACTACATTTAGGGGAGCGAGCATAGTCACTGGGGTCCTGGTTAGCAGGAACCCAGTAAACTACAGTCTAAACACACTGACAGGCCAAAAGTGGGGGTCGTTTCCACCAATGTCCATTATCGAGAAAAACGTTGATGGCTATGCTTTCCCATGCATTCGCAGGGAGTTCTGACATATTCAGAGGATATTGAGTAACGTGTGTAGAAATGCAGTTCCATCGATTACAGGCCTTGAGGTTTTTTTCAACTCTCTCATCTAAATACCGAAAACAAACTCAGAGAGCTCTTTTTATGGCCGTGATACTACAATGTCCTTTGTGAGCTACTTCGATTATTTTCTGTCTCAGACTTTCTGGAATCAGGATTCTTGACCCTTGCAGTATAACTCTCTCCTGAGGTGTGGACAGTTCATCTTTGACACTTCTGTATTTTTGATATTCACTATCATTGGTGAAAGGTTGAGTGTGTTGATTCCATGACTGATGTGTAATTATGCCTTTTAACTCCAGCATGTCATTCTCATTGCTCGTGGGATCTGGGCTAACGAGATAGCAGATGTTGTATTTTATTTTACAATGAAATTAACATAGGCTTTAGCCTTCTTAGATGGAGTACCTTGACCTTGTATAGGCAGTCTAGTTAAGTGGTCAGCAGGGTTTTGATCCTCTCCTGGACGATGCACAATGGTATAATTGTACTTTTGCAATCGTAGTCCCCTTTGTTCAGTGCATGGAGGCATCATGGCCTTTGATTGCAAAAGATAGTCAGTAAAGTTTGACGATCAGTTACCAGTGTAAAAGGCTTTCCGTATAGGAATACATTGATATGCACACATTCCCATACAAGTGCTAAACTTTCTTTCTCAGGTTGTGAGTAAGCACGTTCTGTTGGGAACAAACTTCTGCTAGCATATGCCACAATAAGCCTTCGAGCCTTTGGGTGTTCACTGAGCTGTGAAAGGATAGTGCCTAACCTGACTGGGCTAGCGTCAACAATAACCTCTGTACGAAGCTTTGGATTGAAGTATGACATTGCAGCAGCATTTTCAATGGTGTGTTTGATTCTCTTGAAACTTCTCTCACAATCTTGTGACCATTGAAATTAACCATTTTTCTTCATCAACTCTTCTAATGGATCACTCACGCACTCACCTCAACGGATTACATCCTCCTCGGGGACCTAAATTTCCACCTGGAGAACAACAACGACACCAACTCCACTACCCTGATCGAAAACCTCACCAACCACGGCCTCGGACAGCTCGTCAACACACCAACCCACATCGCCGGCCACGCGCTTGATCCCATCTTCTCCTCAAGCGCCCACGCCACCTTCAACCATACCACCGTACTCCACTGGACCAACCACCACTGCATCCAGTTCACCTACAAGAACCTACCGAGCACCACCGCACCCAATAACCACCCCGCCGATGCTGGAGCAAAGTTACAGAAGACCAGCTTACCAACACCCTCGCCCAGAACCCACCCCCTGACTCCACTGACTCGGACACCGCCGCCAACAACCTCACCCTGTGGATCAACGACTGCGGCAACACCCTCGCGCCACTCAAAAAAAAACACCGACAACCAAGCCAGAAGAAAAGCCGCCTGGTTCACTGACGAGGTCCTAAATTCCAAACGCGACTGTCGGAAGCTAAAAAAGGAATGGCTCCTCAAACACACACCTGACAGCCTCACAGCCCACAAGGACGCCACCCGCAAGCACCACCAACTCATCAGACAAGCCAAACGATCCCACTTCAAAGACCGCCTGGACAACAATGCACACTTCAGCATTGTGAAAGAACTCTCCAACCCCAGCGCCATCATCAACGACATCCCTCCATCCCAAGAACTCTGCAACGCACTGTCCACCTTCTTCCACCGGAAGATCGCCGACATCCACGACAGCTTTGACGCCACTCCCACGCCAGACCCCACCCCCGAACACTCCACCTGTGCAAACCACCTGACCTCCTGGACCAACGTGAACGACACAGAGACACGCAAGGTCATGAACTCCATCCACTCAGGATCTCCGTCAGACCCCTGCCCCCACCACGTATCCAACAAAGCCGACTCCACCATCACCCCCCAACTACGGAAGGTCATCAACATCTCCTTCGAAACAGCGACATTCCCTGAAAAATGGAAACACGCCGAAATCCGCGCCCTCCTCAAGAAGCCCAAAGCAGACGCCAAACGACCTCAAGAACTTCCGACCTATCTCCCTGCTCCCTTTCCCAGCAAAGGTGATTGAAAAAATCATCAACACACAACTAACCAGCCACCTCGAAGACAACGGCATCCTAGACCCCTCCCAGTCCGGCTTCAGACGAAACCACGGCACCGAACCGCCCTTCTCGCCGCCACAGACGACATCAGACGGCAAATGGACAATGGCGAAACATCAGCCCTCATCCTCCTGGACCTATCTGCCGCCTTCGACACAGTCTGCCACCGCACCCTGAAATCACGCCTTCACGAAACCGGAATTCAAGGTAAAGCCCTCGACTGGATCGTCTCATTCCTCTCCGGCAGAACCCAGAGAGTCCACATCCCCCCCTTCCGCTCCGAAGCCACCGACATCATCTGCGGCGTCCCCCAAGGCTCATCCCTCAGCCCGACGCTGTTCAACATCTACATGGCCCCCTTGTTCAAGTGGCCCGACAACACAACCTCAACATTCTCACCTACGCCGACGACACCCAGCTCATCCTCACACTCACCAAAGACCCCCACACCGCCAAAACCAACCTCCACGAGGGAATGAAATCCATCGCCGAATGGATGAGAAACAGCCGTCTGAAACTGAACTCGGACAAGACGGAGGTCCTCATCCTCGGACCCACCCCCTCCGCCTGGGACAACTCCTGGTGGCCCACCGCACTAGGAACCCCGCCGACACCGTCTGACCATGCTCGCAACCTGGGCTTCATCCTCAACTCCTCCCTTACCTTGTCTGAACAGGTCAACGCAGTTTCCTCCTCCTGCTACAACACACTCCGCAGAATCTACAAGTGGATCCCGACAGAAACATGAAGAACAGTGACACAGGCCCTCGTCAGCAGCAGGCTGGACTACGGCAACGCACTCTATACAGGCATCCCAGCAAAAGACCTACTATGCCTCCAACGTTTCCAAAACGCCTCTGCTCGGCTGATCCTCAACGTACCCCGCCACAGCCACATCTCCCACCACCTGAGAAACCTTCACTGGCTCCCCGTGGACAAAAGGATCACTTTCAAGCTTCTTACCCACGCTCACAAAGCGCTCCACGACACCGGACCATCCTACCTAAACAACAGACTCAGCTTCTACACCCCCACCCGTCAGCTCCGCTCCACCAACCTCGCCGTCGTCCCCCGCATCCGAAGAAAGACCTCCGGCGGCAGATCCTTCTTATACCTCGCCGCCAAAACCTGGAACACCCTCCCCACCAACCTGCAACAGACTCAAGACCTACTCACCTACAGAAGACTCCTCAAGACCTGGCTCTTCGACCAGTAACACCAGCTCTCCCCCCCCCAGCGCCTTGAAACCCTCACGGGTACGTAGCGCGCTTTATAAATTCAATGATTGATTGATTGATTGATCACTCACATCAGCAAAGTCCTATATGTATCTTGAACAGTAAACTGACCGTACCAAGAAATGAAACGTACCATAGAAAGATCTTGTGGGGGATCAGCATTTGACAGTGCTTGTACTTTTGCAGGATCAGGTGTCATACCCCCGTCAGAAAACAAACGGCCAAAGAATTTTAGCTTTGTCGTGTAGAGCTTACACTTTTCTGCTTTCAAAGTCAAACCTGCATCAGAAAGTAAACAACATAGCTGTATGAGAGCTCTGTCGTGCTCTTTCTGTGTAGCTCAAAAAACTAATATATGATTGTTATAGTTGAATGCATTTGCAACAGCCCATTTGATACGTCGAATGATGTCTTGGAAAAGTTCTGCAGCCGATGACACACCACAACTAAAGGCATGATTTAGATCTTGGCGGTAACGGTCCCACAATTGATTTTTCTATGGAAAACCTCTCAGCCAACTAGGTGGTCCGCCCCTCCGATTTAGATGTTGGTGGTCCCATAGTCGATAATTCGCCCAAGCCCCGCCAACTCCACCAGAACTTCACAACTGCCTTGACGGCGCCATAGGAGAAAGTGGCTGACTGTGGGACTCCAGCCATCTTTACTGCCGAGCAGATTTGAGTGTGCCTTATAGCCAAACCAACTGTGGTGATCCGACCTCCACACCTGAGTTGGCGGATTGGAGGGGAAATGAGGTAAAAACTTACCTTTTGTCCCCATTCCACTTCTGTTTTCCACAGGACACGAAAGGACAAGACCTTCCATCACTGCTGCCACTGGATCGCAGAGAAAACACAACCCTTTGTCACCTGGCTTAAAGGTAGGGAACCCACATTGGCTATGTATGATGTATTGTCACCGCATATGAGCTCGGGACCACTGCAGTCATATACAT
This sequence comes from Pleurodeles waltl, assembly GCF_031143425.1. Classification (NCBI taxonomy): domain Eukaryota; kingdom Metazoa; phylum Chordata; class Amphibia; order Caudata; family Salamandridae; genus Pleurodeles; species Pleurodeles waltl. The sequence continues at coordinate 216,714,230 of NC_090445.1, forward strand.
GTCACTGAAATTATTACAATTACAATTACATGCATATGTAAGGAATACATTTGTGTGGGATATTGATGAGGACACACTGGTACATGACACACATCGCACACAACTGTCATTGTGGTGTCAGTATTCATTACCAAATGATTGCTGGCACCTCAGAGACATTATATTCACACCCGTCGGCTATGTCCATGTGTGCACATTGCAAGGGGACCTGTACCTGTGATGTCGTGCTTTCGTTTGTGTATGTGAGCCAGTTTGTGTATGTGTGTGTGCCATTCGATTGGCTGGTTGATTCATAGGGAGCTGGAGTGGGTGATGTGGTTGTGTCTGTATGTGGGCCACTTGCATACTGTATGGGTCTGCTGTTTGTTGTGTATGTTTGGGTGTGTATTGTGTTGCTGTGTGCAACATTCAGGTGAGTGTTGTGTGGTCGTCATTGTCGTGACGTGTAGTTATGTGCTCCTTAACTGTCCTTTTTGTGCACTACCACTATGGGGAAACCCATGGCATTGGACCAGGAGAATGCTCAATAATATCATGCTTGAGGAACCATTCAAGTTATTTTTAAACAGCTTCTTGTAAATGAAAAGCAATTTGTCTATGTTTCTCAGCAGCGGGATGGACATCCTCATTAATATGCAGCTTTACTTTCATAGTCGTAACTTTCCTAAACCATGAAATAACAATGGGAATTGACTTACTATTCCATGATGAGCATTCATGTTATAATTCACAGACATCAGGCCCATATCAGCGGCTGTGCTGAAACTGAGTAGACAGGCATGTGACGCTGTACCTTAAAGCTTGCATCTTTGTTTTCTTATGTATTATTGTCGCTACAAACAAACCTTGACTTTTTATGGGCAGCGATGCCACCCATGTATACACTTTGGTTTTCGATGGCGTAAGCTGCGGTAATAGAGATAGTTCATTGTAATTCTCTTAAGGCATTATGTTTATCGATGCACACTGTCGATAATGAACAGTATTGAACAACTGTTTATTTTATTTTTATTTTTTTGGACAGTATTTGTATGATTTCGGTGCTTTCGCATGTCAACTTTTCTTTGACTGGATTTTTCTTCACATGCAGCCAGCCCAACATGCGTATGTTTCTGTGAGGTAAACATTGATAATGCACAACCATCTGCCTCACTTTCTCTTGATATTGAGATGGAAGACAGTTTGATGGTGATGTAGATGATGATCAACTTCGTTCCGTGTTGATTTGCCTTAACTGATATTGCTGCTTGGCCTTGTGTGTTGCTTCTGGAATGTTCTGGCGGCCATTTTGTCTTCACGCTGTGAAGCACTTACTTTTTTCTTCACTTGACAAACCATCACAAAATGGTTCTCTTTCCCACATCCTGTCCAATAGCGAGTCATTTACCTTTGTGTGGAAATGATCATCCACATCTAAAACATAACTTATTTTTACATGTAGACATCACTTTGTGTCCTTCAGTATTTTGCTTTGTGTTACTTTTCACACTCATGACTGATTCCCTCTGGGCACCTACAGCCTCCAAGTCAGCAGCTTGTCTTTCAGCACACACTTCAGCTCTAGCAGCTATCAACATTCTCTCCAGACTAAGAGTTTCTCTCAGCATTCTTTGTCCAGATGAATCTGAGAAGCATCCATCAATAACTCTAAGATGTATAGCTTCTTCGTCATTAAATTCGTTGAACTTACAGTGTTTGATGAGTGCATCAAGTCTTTCCATAAACTCATCAATGGTTGACTCTTTGACATTCTTGACTGAAAATGTATTGTTCATAATCCACATTTGGTGCTGGATTGAACTTGATATTCAACACATTTTAAATCTGATAGTACATGACTTCTTTGTCAGTTCTCAGAATTTTCTTTATAACTTCTTTCACACCATCACCAGCAAGATGTTTGAGATACTTGAGAATCTTTCGATTATCTGTCTCTTCAAGTTCATCAGTGAAATCCTCAAATGTCTCTATCCAAGAATTCCATCTATCACAAATATTTTGCATTTTGGTGCTATTAACAGATGGTGGTGGTTTCAGGAAGGCGGTAGTATTTATAAACTAGTGTGGACCTTACTGATATTGAGAGTAGCTTGATCTTTGACAATATTCGATGATCATGTTCATGGAAATTTTCTCCAAAGTCTTTTAACGTGTGGGCATTAGGATCATCTTTAACATTAATTAGAACTGTGTCTTTTCTCATACCTGCCATCATAAAAATGTCATGAATCCAACTGTTGCCTTCAACTGTTTGAGGACCTGTGAAGTTGTTCTGAGCCCCACTTGGTAGCCTGGTGGGCAGCTGCTTCGGGTATGGACAGCTCTGTAAGCACAACCATGAGCACTTCTCCTTAAGCCACTCCGTCAAATGCTGTAGCATACTATTGAATGTTATCTGTGTATTACATCTTGTATCCAGTACAATAAGATAACAGATTAGTACCATTGTATTGGTGTAGCTGATGGGTTTTTTAAGTGTTCTCCCTTTGTCTATTAGTGTTTGTTATTTTTATTTTGTTGTTTAATCTGATTTCATGCCATATCATGTGGGGTTGGATTTTTTAGATATGTATGCACTTTTCAACAATCAGCATATTTTGAATGAACTTTGCTATTTGCTTTATAGGCATTTTGAATAGATAATACATTCTTTGTAACGTAATACATGGAATTTAGTTGTATACTCTTCTTTATTGCTGTGTTACTGATTTTGTGAAAACGGTGGTATATCTGAGGAGTGTGTGAAAAGTGATTGAGGGTCAGATGTATGACCATTTTCAATGGGTGCAAACAGAGATCCGGCCTGTTTGCAACTACTAAAACGGCCTCTGGCATGTGCAAACCATATTTTGCGAGTTGGTAACCTATTACTGACTAGGCAAAATACAGTTTGCAAGCCGCTATTAGGAAGGGGCGTGCCAAGGGAGCCCCTTCCTAATAGCGAGTCCAGGGAGATGTATGATTGTTTTGCGACGGCAATGCAGTCACAAAACAATCGCAATTTACCACCTACTTCAAGTCCCCCGATGTGAATGGTAACGAAGTGTGTTTTTTAAGAGCAGGCAGTGGTCTCACGGACCAGTGCTTACCCTTAAAAAAGGAAACAGATTTTTTTTTTTTTTTTTTTTTTTAACGCAACCAATTTTCCTTTAAAGAAAACGGGCTGCATTTAAAAAGAGTTGCTTTAAAAGCAAACACAGACATGGTGGTCTTCTAGTACCAGCTGCACACCATCCGTGTGTTATTGCCCACTTTCAATGGGTCGCAAATTGCGACCTGCCTCATGAATAATGATGAGGCAGGTCAACTGCGACCCCATTGGCAATCACTAAATATGTCTTTGACAAATTCGTAAATTTCTTTTTGCGACTCACAAATTGTGAGTCGCAAAAATTTGCAATTTTGCAAGTCCCAAAAGGAAACGGGAGTACATCTGGCCCAAATGTGACAGTGTGGTAATAGGCGTTTCATTGATTCCCAAGGGCAGATCTCTTTTCTCTTTCTGTTTATCTCATGTATTCAAGCTCTGAAGAGAATAAACTAACAATATTTACAGTCTTCTGTACTGAACTATCTCACACTATTGTGAATACTATGTGTTATATGGGTAACATGTGTTTTTGAATATAAATGGTTTGCCTGCAACGTATAATGTGAATTGTTAGTCTGAAGTATAAGTCTTGTATGGTGTGATGATATATGCATGCAGAGCCTACTCCCTTAACTACCTTGAATAATTCAAATGCAGTTTAGAGTATGTTCAGAAAAACAAATCATGCATGTGATTCAAAGTCTTTAGACAAAATGGGAGACAAAACTGGGTAAAATGGGAAATTATTGAAACGTTGAATAAAATCATGGATTTTGATCACATTTGTGCAATGGTATCTTTTAGATCCTGTGGAGTTGCGCAGAATTCCTACTGTAAGAAAGTCACTCTTTTTGGCATGGTTACCCCACTTTTTGCCTGTTGATCAGTGAGTTTAGACTGTCTTCACTGGGATCCTGCTAACCAGGACCCCAGTGATTGTGCTCTCTCCTCCAAATTTGGTTGCTTTGGTACCCTTTACACCTGCAATTGGCATACTGGTATACTGGTATAGTACCTTGTACCTAGGTACCCAGGGCATTGGTAGACCAGGGACCGCCCATGGGCTGCAGCATTTATTATGTCGCCCATGGGAGCCCATGCAAACTATGTCTGCAGGCCTGCCACTGCAGCCTGCATTATAAGGTGCATGCACCCTTTCACTGCTGGTCACTGCACCAGGTTACTGTAAGTCACCCCTATGGTAGGCCGTCTTAGCCCAGAGGGTAGAGTGCAAGTGCCTGTGTGTGAGGGTACCCCTGGATGAGCAGAAATGTCCCTATGAACTCCAGTTCCAATGCACTGGACTTTGTAAGTGCGGGTAAGCCATTTTACGCGTGTACTGGCCGCAGGTCACAACACTACCTGTGGTCCAGCTACATATTGGTAACTCCGAACCTAGGCATGTTTGGTGTCAAACATGTCAGAATCATACCCCAATACAAATGCCAGTATTGGTGGCATGATTTCAGGCACTCTGGGGGCTCCTTAGGGGACCCCCCAGTATTGCTTCTACCAGTCTTTCAGAGTTTGCGGGCAGCCCCTCAGACAGGTTTCTACCCTCCTGCTGCTTGACCAGCTCAGGCAGGGGAAGGCAGAACAAATGATTTCTTGTGGGAGAGGGAGGCAACACCCTCTCCCTTGGAAATAGGCATTACATGGCTGGGGAGGGGTAGCCTCCCCACACCATCAGCTTGCTCTGAGGGGCACATTTGGTGCCTTCCTTACATAATCCGGTTTGCACTAGTACACGGACCCCCGCTCCCTGCTCTGGCGTGAAAGCACACAGAGGAAAGGGGAGTGACCACTCCCCTGTCCATCACCACCCCAGGGGCCCAGAGCTCCTCCAGGGGGCCACTTCATTCTGCCATCTTGTAAACAAGATAAACAGGGGCCCCGGGAGCATCTGGTTGGTCAGGACAGGTGACTGATGTCAGTGACCGCCTCTGATAGGTGGTCACCCTTCAGAGTGCCCAATCTCATTGGTAGGACTACTTAGGAACTCCCTTGCAGGTGGGTCTCCAGATTCGATGTGCAAGACTCCACCAAGACTCCTCTGCAATGACCTTTTCCACTCCTGGCCACCGGAACCACAACTGGACTTTTCAGGAACCAAACAAGCCTGCAACTCCTGAGATGACCTCGCCTTGCAACATTATTTCTCTGGCTCCTTCCAGCAACTGCATCATTTCCACAGCTGTGTATCCTCTGGGATCAGCAAGACTTCAGCTACACCAAAGAAGCAAGAAGGAATCTCCCTGGGAGTGAAGGAGTCACTCCCCTGCATCCGCAGGCACCTAAGGCAATGACGACTGGCTGCTGGGATCTTCTGCCATCTGGCTCCAGGAAGAATCTCCAATACAATACAGGTCATGGGCCTCTCTACTTGTTGTCCAATTTGGGAGATGGTGAGCCGTTGCCTGTCTTTGCAGGACACTACTCCAGTGCACCATGACTCTTGCGGCAACCAAGGCTTATTGACTCTTGCTCCACGGGATCTTAAGGCTCCAAGAAGCCACGGCCTCCAGCACTTCATCCTTGCAAGGACAGTCTCTCCTCTGCTGCTCCAGCAATGTGGGACTATTCTCCAGGTGTGCTGACTGGGCCTCACTGCAACTTACTGTGCCTGCTACCAGTGGGTTGCCTGTGGGGGCTGCAACTGCTAGCTCTCCCAACTGCTGAGGGTCAGCCCGGACTCCCCTCCAAGAGTTGAGTCCCCTGGACCTTGCTGGTCCTCTTCAGCTCTTCTTTTGCTCCAACTTGCGTTTTCCAAGGCTTGTTGGTGGTCATCCTGACCACTGACCAACTGCAGCCCGGCGACCAACGTGGGGCATCATCTGCATGGCTCCAAGGACTTCTCTGCAGCTCTTGGGATCCACAGCTGATCTTTATCTTCCCTTGTCAACCTGGTTCTTCATCCACAGAAGCGTGGGTAGTGGCTCCTGCCCCCTCTGGACACTCCTGTGTGGGCTAGACTCTGTCCCCTTCTTTTTTAGGTCCTCTTCTTCAGGAATCCACCGTTGGGTTCCAGTGCAGTGGTCCTGGTCTTGCAGTCTTCCTCTTTATAACTCCTCTTGCTAGTCCTTGGGAAGACCAGGTACTTACCTCTGCTTTCCTGGTTGCTGGGTCACTTAGGTACTCAACTCTTGGGGTTCCTAGCGCTCACAGCTCCCCTCTAACTACTCCATATCTTTGGGTGGGGGACTTCACTTCGGATTCCACTATTTTAGTGTATGGTTTGCCCCCCCCCACCTCATAGGGCCCTAACTATTTTTCACTAATTTTGCCAATGTTTGTTGTTTCTACATGCTAAATCCTAATGGTTACTGTGTGTGTGTGTGTGTGTGTGTGTGTGTGTATATAAATATATATATATATATATATATATATATATATATATATATATATACATATATATATATATATATATATATATATATATATATATATATATATATATATATATATATATATATATATAGTGTGTGTTCTTGCCTCCAGTTGGGGGGACTGCCTATAAGTCATCTAGTTCAGTGCTACTGTAATAAAGTACCTTTATTTTTTAAACATTGTGTGGTTCCTTTCAGGGGTGATAAGTTGCTGTGCGACTGCTGTGGTATTGCAAGTGCTTTACACTCCTCCTAGATAATCCTTGGCTGCTCGCCACAGCTACCACTAGAGAGCCCTGGCTTCCTAGACACTGTCTTCATTCACTAATAGGGGTTGTCTGGATCTGGTATAAGGTGCAAACACCATAGGTGCCCACCACACACCAGGCCAGCTTCCTACACCTACTACTGAGCGTTCTGACACTCATCCCTATAAAAACACTACCTCACATGTGTAACTGGGTCTATTGTCCGCTACAGGAACGGTTTAAACCATGGACAGTGGGACTCGCATTGTCCCTGGTTTGAATCGTCCCTATCATGGGCACTCGGCCCACCTCCACAAGTAGGGTAGCATTTTTATCGGGTTAACTGTGGAAATCCTTGGTGGAAGGAAATTTGTGGATCTCTGCAGATTTCAGAACCTTCTGTCGGAAATGTGAGGAAAAAACACTTATGTTGTGCCTAAAGTAGAGGTTTGCTAAACCTTAGGGATAGGAAAATGTGCTGGGATCAACATGAGTCACACCACCCTGGACTCCCCGGGTTGTCTAGTTTTCTGAAATATCTGTGTATGGTTGGGTTCCGTACGTGGAGGCCGAGCCCAAGTCCAAAATCAACAGCTATCCACATTGCAGGGTCAGTTTTGAATGGAAAATATTGAGCTGTCCATGTTGCATTGTGGAACATTTCCTTTTGTGGATGCTGGACTCACCCACACAAGTGAATTCCCTTTTTTTGGTTGAGCGTACGCGTAGGGCCTCTTGTATACTTTAGTATACTTAGTGCTGTGGGGTTTAAGCCATTTCATTTGCTTGTTTCAGTGTCATTTAAAAATCCTTCCTTGCTAGTGGTCAGTCATACCTATTATTCCCTCCTTTTTCTCTTTGGGGGCAGGGACCAACTACTGTATAATCACGCTTTGTTCTGTTTATCTCATCTTTAGGGGATTTTTTCCACTTTGGTTTCTGCTGGTGCTCAGGGAATCTTCTCAGAGCATTCTTGCTCACAGTTTAGCTTAGCTGTAAACAAGCCTATAAAGCAGGCTGTCTTGGTTACATTTAGTCTTTGTGGACACTCAGCGCCCTCTCTCAGCTGCCTGGCTTCCTAACTTCCTTGGCTTGGATTTTCTTTGCTGAGTGTGCCTGCCTTCGGTTCTGGTGGTGAGAGGGAGGGCGGAGGCCCTATTGTTTATTTAATTACTTGAGATATTGGAGGCCTTACCTAAGCACCACCTACATTACAGAAGGATATATTCATTTTTTGGAGGCATGTGGAGATTAAGTGATGTTGAGCCGATGCTGTGATTCAAGCCCGGGCCCAAAGTCGGCAGCTCTGGTCTTTGCTCCACTCCCCCCACTTCTACCAGGAAATCAGCGGGAACTGAAATGTATTTCTATTAGTATTATGGCAGTACATTAAACCATTTTCAGAGTTTGGATGCTTTTTTTTGGAACTTCAAACGTACTTTGACCGTTTATATTTGCAAGACGGCTTTTGTTGGCGTCAATTTTTTCCATTTGCTCTTGCTCCTGGTGATCTGGGATGAGTTTATTTAACAATGTTTGTTCAACTTTCTAATATACCGGTCCTAACTTCTTCCACTCACTGCGCTATCCCTTTGCCTATTGTGGTCTCCCACAGCATAAACAATTACACTAAACGGGCATCATGCATTCCCAGAATGCAGCACATTCACTGGTGCTCTCCCCCGCTTTGTTCGTCCACCTGGGTGATGACGTTTGTTGGTGGAGGTGCTTGACTTGGTTTTCTGGAGTTCAGGGGGGGACGGAGTTTTGGGAAAGAAAGTGCTATAAAAATCTTTGAGGGGACAGGGGAAGCTAATGGAGAAGTGCTAAGCTCAGGCAATTCCATTCACCATGGCGGTATGTAGCAGCCCCTGGTGGTCGGTGACGTACTTCAGCCCTGAGCGAGCACACGCGAAAAAGCCAGTTAGCCTGAGGAGGAGGATTGCCCCAGCCTAACGGCCGCAGATATCAAGACCTTGTCCAGCATCGACAGGTAGATCCAGGGTTACCATTGTTGCCAAGCGGTGGTCTGGCAGTTGTCTTGAGCACTGCGCGATCGTTGTTCGCTCTTTCCTCCTGGGAGCTGTACCCGGGGTTACCTGCGCCACGCTGCAGCCTGAGCCGCCTCTAGCGGAGTCTCTTGTCTGTTTTGTGACTGGCACTGTGCGAAGAGTTCCTTTTCGGATCATGCCTGTTCCCTTTGTGCCCTCTGACTGCCCGTTCAGCTCATGTCTCCTCCCTCAATGCCTTCGACCGACCCTTCTGTCCATGCCTGTTTCTTACGTTCCCATTGACTCCCCACTTCTGTGCATGCTTGCCTCCTTCGTACCTCGAGTGCCTTTTAGGACCATGTCTGTTCCCTTTGTGCTGTTGGCATGTCACGAATAAAAGAACGACAAGACTTAGTTTGGGAATTAATATGAGCATTTATGAATAATGGCCGGGAGGGCAGCACAGCTCTATGACTAAAACCGCACTCAAATTCGTCAGCTCAAACAGCCCTTTTTATATGTTTTGGCACCTTGAATGCGTCTTATCACTTGTCATGCATTTTGATTTAAGCGCTTGTTTGGTACATTGTATCTCTACTTAAGTCAGCATAAAGCCACATTTCTCATGAGAAAGCATCTAATTACACGTTTGCAGGAAAGCGAAGGTTACATATCTGTCATGGGCACATTTATTAATAAACAGCAATATCTTTTATCTCACGTTCTAAAGGCTGTCTGTATTTCCTCCTTTTCTAACTCCAGACTTGGAACCCCCGTCTGTCTGGCCTCCCTCACACAGCTGCTGGCCTTCAAGCATCAATGCTTATTGTGTTCCTGTCCTGAAACTCCCTTGGTGTGTCTTTCCTTATGAACGTGGATTTGAATGCGTGCCTTTCCTGTGACTATATTATCGAGTTATGATTCAAGCTTCTAGGGCCTTCTACGTGCAGCTGCATTGTAAATAACTATGTCTTTGTCTCACTTCCCTGCCTCCTGCACTGACCTTCTTACTTGGATGCCATGAGCACTCGGGCCTGTATTCGTCTCTGATCATGTACGACTCTGCACGTTTTCCTCCTAACTCATGCATTAGCAAAAATGGGCCTTCTCTTTCTATATTTCCAGTAACATTCCCCCCTTTAGTTGAACTTTCAACTACTACTTCACCATCCCTACTACATTAATTCATTCGTATATATACATGATCCTCATCCTCCTGCATGTTCCTGGCTACCCTAATAGTGAACATCCCACCTAACTTCTGGCTAACCCTTTTGCAGAATCCTACCACTAACTGAAAAATACAGAACATCAATAAGATCACCACAAGTATTGGGAATAACCCCTTAACCAGTCCTGATAACCAGGATGGTATCCATATAAACCACCCTGAAAACCATTCATCGGGGGCACCCCCTCGTCTGCCATCTTCTTCCGTAAGTTATGTAGAGTCTGTATGGCCTCTGTGATTGTTCCATTGTCTGCATCGTTGGCCTTCACGTATGTGCAACAGGCAGTTCCGATCTTGGCACAGACCCCACCCTCCATGGCCGTCATCAAGTCTAGCACATACCTATGTTGCATAAGCATCACTCTCACAGCCCGCATCTCTTCCTTGACTGCATTGAATCCATCTTCAATTGCATTAATTGTTTTCATCAGTTCCCATCATGTTATTTGCAGCCAGCGGGCCGTAGCCTTTGCTTGAACAAAGGGGAAGATGCTTCCAAAGAACAATTAGGCATCATTAAACAACCTGTGCTCTTGTGGAATGTCTTCCCGGGTTGTAGTACCCATGTACTCTGAATATCTCTTTTTCCGATGATGCAATAAAGTTGTTGGACGGCTCATGGGGTGATCATATAACTTTGAGATGTCCACCCCTGGAATCACCAGGGAGGGGGTGTGCACAGTTACTAAGGAACAGAGACCTCTCCATCCGGAAGGAAGTCGCGAATACAGCCATTCTCCGCATTGCCAATAATAGTCCATCAGACTGGAGGTGCCCCATTGCATATCGGCATTGTACTTTGTGGTGATGCAATTGATGTTCCTTCCTTCGGGGACTGTTTCATTCCCTCTGAAACATAAAACGAAAACAATTGGTGTTCTGACTGCTCGGAGAGTTGTTGGTGCATCCATCCAAGTTTATCTAGATATATTCAAATCCCATATAGCCTGACATTCTGCTGGGTGCTATTATCAGTCTGATTTCCCATCCAGAGAGAGAGAGCTCTACATCCAAATGTTGCACCGTGGTACCACTGGCCATGGACATACACTGATCCATTTACTCGAAAATGTGGCCTCTCCTGACAATCTTGGGGCATGGGTGAAGCTGAATAATTCTTACAGAAAAGTGTAGATCTTGATATTCCCAGGAATCCCTGTTCTATTATTTTGCTCTTCCAATTTCTACTTTTGTACTTCATTATCCCTGTTTCAGCCATTCTCCCTAACTTCACTACTAATTCCTTGCGATCTGTCAGGACATCTGTTATATCGGCTAATTCCTCCTCATATTGTGTGGTGTTTACTAGAAACGCTCCCTGTCTTATCTGCAAGGGTTGCATCTGTGCTCTCATCCTACAAAGGTACAAGTGCAATAAACATTGAGTAATATTTGGAGACACCTCTTTTGATGAATGTAGCCTGTCTGTGTCACTAGCATGTGGAATCAAAGAACAAACAAAACATGATTCATTAGTAATTTGCATGCCTATCTCTGTCATGTGCTGATACCATACATTGTTTAATAAGCTAGCATGAATATTGTGAGATATATTTTCATATTTATATACTTCTCTCTGCAAGCGCTTAGTATACTGACACATTGCCATGCGTGGACTAAAATACCATTGAAAGGTAATTGCTTACATAACAAAGCATGAAGAGAAAAACAAAATCGAAATACATAACTGTCCACCAGCAGTGTCGAGTAGGAGCTCCGCTGGCCTCTTTAGGAAGGACGCGGTCCTTCGTCTTTGTCTTTGTCTTTCTGTAAATGTTCCTGTGAAGATGGTGATGTATGACATGAAGCCGGGGACAATCGAACGTCTGATAGGTGTATCCATGGCTTCCTGCCCTCCACCTTCACCGCTGTGGGGGTGCTCTGGGTAACTAGGTAAGGGCCCTCGAACTTGCTGTCTTTTCATCGTCGCACAAAATTTTGGATGTGCACTTGCTGGCCCACGGAGATTGGACTGGTCTGCTGGGCTGCGTTGGTGCACTTCTCCTGTTGTGCCACCTGTTTAGAGAAGAACTTGACAGACTTCAATAACTGAGATAGATAACTACTAATTTCCTGTCCTAGGACCTCAGCTGCCTTTTGAGCATCTGTCCTGTGTCGAGCTATTGTTAAGGGAGTCGGCATAGGCCGTCCTGTTACTATCTGGTGAGGGGTCAAATGATGATCACTTCCTGGTTGGTTTCTTAGTGCATATAAGGCTAGGGGAAGGCAGTACAGACAGTTTTTCTTCATTGTGACACATAATTTACTAATTTTCTTCTTCAACAGGCCGTTAAGGCGTTCCACTATACCATTACTTTGGGGATGATAAGCAGATGATAATTTATGTTTTATTCCTAAAGAGATGCAGATGTGCTGAAACATGGCATTAACAAAATGGGTGCCGTTATCTGAACGGATTGCTTCTGAGATTCCCCACCTAGGTATGACCTCTCTTATCAAAAAGTTGGCTGCAGCTTTGGCATCATTATGTACACATGGTCCTGCCTCAATCCACCTTGAAAAGGGGCAAACCACTACGATAAGGTATCTGTAGTTATTACATCTTTCAATTATGTCAACAAAATCTATGTGTAAATTCTTTGGGCCTGTTGGACGTGGTATAGTTGATGTAATTACTTTTAGTGTAGGTCTTGGACTGTATTGTTGGCATACCGTGCATTCTGCAATATACATCGTAATCATTTCAGATAACTGCGGAATGAACCAGTCTGTCTGCAGTGTGGCAAGAAGGTATTCCTTGGCAGTGTGTGCAGGGAGGTGTAGTTGCTCAAGGGCAATATACAGCAGGGCTTGTGGCATCACTGGCTTGCCTGTACTTTCTTGCCTATAGATAAAATCTGTTGGTGACTGTATACATCCTCGCTGCTCCCACAGCTCCCTTTCATGAGGTAGTGCTTGTTCTTGCAATTCACGTAAGTGCAATCGTGCTGTCTCAGTGTATGGGGGTGGTAACTCAGGAGCACTCTGTTGTCTGTTTGTCATCATCCCTAACGTGTGTTCATCTTGTTCGCTGAAGTTTGGAGATATTTTAGCTGCTTCTTTTGCTACCCAGTCTGCCAAGGCGTTTCCCCTGGAGACGAGGTCTTGCTGATTAGTGTGTGCTGCACATTTTATAACCGCTACCTTAGATGGCAGTGTTGAAGCCTTTACCAATTGCGCTAATAGATCTTTATGCATTACAGGGGATCCATCAGATTTGAGAAATCCCCTCCTTTCCCACCGGTGAATGCTAGAATGCACAGTGGTGGTGACATATGCTGAATCTGAATAAATAGTGACCTCTAGTCCTTCAGCGTGCTGTAGCGCTTCAATCATAGCGACTAACTCTGCAGCTTGTGCTGAGAAATGGGATGGAAGTGGTATCTGGCTCACAATCTGTAAGGTGTTGGAGGATCCCTGCTGCTCGGCTTTTACAACAGCTGCTCCTGAGTGCCGAATCCCAGTCTCCTGATCTATAAAAGAGGACCCATCAACAAAGAGTAGCATGCTCCCAGGGATGGGGTCCTCTCTTATCTCACTCTCTTCCTCTGGGGTGTAAGTGGCGCAGTCATGTACTTGTTCGTCCTCAGAAACTGGGTGTGCAAAGAATGTTGCTGGATTTACTGTGTGACACCGTACCACTTGCAGGGATGGTATTGACAGTATTACTTCATATCCAGATACTCTCTGAGTTGTAAGAGTGCTCTTGTTTCTCTGTAAGATAGCGAATACCGCATGCTCTACATACAGTGTTAAAGGTGATCCCATCACTATGGTGGCGCTCTTTTGAACCGCAAAAGCTGCTGTTGCCAGAGCTTGCTCACATGGGTAATGCCCTTTCATGACGGGATCTAGCAGCCCACTGTAGTAGGCAATTGGTTTGTGCCCCATAGATGTCTTTTGAGTCAGTACTGCTGTCATTGTTGTTCCATTACAATGACAAAAGAGGTAGAAATGTTTATTGTAATCAGGTGTAGCTAACACTGGAGCATTTGTTATTGCTTCCTTTAGCTCCAGGAAGGCTGTTTCCCTGTCATCGGTCCAGTCTACTTTATTTGCGTTTGCGTGGGACTCTTTTAAAGCAGTGAGAAGTGGTGCAGTTAGGGTGGCATAATCAAATATCCACTGTCTCACATAATTGCAGAGTCCTAAAAACTTCTGCATCTGTTTAGTGGTTGTGGGCTTAGACATGTTCCTAATACTCTGTACTCTGTCTGGTGTCACCCTCCTCCCATCTTTGGATATTATCTGTCCCAAGTAGTGGACCTCTGTCTGCACGTACTGTAATTTGTTTTTGTCCACTTTGTAACCTTTTTCTGCAAGCATGCAGAGGAGACCAATGGTGTCATCTCTACATATGTCTACAGTGGCGCTGTAAACCATGATGTCGTCTACGTATTGTAACAATGTACTCCTGCACTCTATGTTTGCTAAATCCTTCTTCACTATTCTGTTAAAAATGCTTGGCGATTCACAGTAGCCTTGAGGTAAACGCCTGTAGCAAAGTTGAGTCTGTTTAAATGTAAAGGCGGTCAAATATTGGCTGTCAGGATGTAGTGGAACGCATTCTTGAGATCGACCACTGAGAAGTAAGTGGACTCTTTAGGGATGTTTGTTAGTATGATTGATGGGTCAGGTACCACTGGAAATTCTGGTATCACTACATCATTAAGAGAGCGAAAATCTTGAACCATTCGCCAAGTTCCCCCCTTTGCCTTGCGTATCGGGAAGATCGGAGTATTGCACGGTGACGACCTCTCATATATTACTCTCTGCTCAAGTAATGCTTGTATTGCTGGGAGAATACCCTCTTCTGCCTCCTTGGACAAGGGGTACTGGCGTATCCTGGGCACAGTTGTCCCAGGCTTCAAAGTAATCTTCACAGACTCAGCCCCTTTGATCAGTCCCACATCATATGGACCCTTGGTCCACAATACTTCTGGGACCTTTGCCAAGTCTCTCTCAGTTATTGTTGGGTCTCGTATATGTCGGGACGCTGTTCTGTATTGTAACTGTACTCTAATTTCAATGTCCATTTCAAACACAACTATCTCAGTTAGTGGGCAGTCAGCAAATAGTTCTTCATCTGATATATCTCTTAATTTTATCCCAGGATCTGTGAATATTATTGACGCCCACATCTCCTTTCTCCTGTCAGTTGCGAACAACACAGCATATGTGGATCTTATTTCGAGGGCAGATATTTCCATATCATTTCATGTTCTTTAATAGGATCCACAGGCTCATAAGGCCTGAACAACAGTTCCTTCGGTAACTGCACTGTTTTCCCTTGCAGTGCTGGTGTGTGCGCTATTAAGGCATACACACCACACAAAAAAGCTTCTGTATTAACAGGAGCTGCTCTGACCTGCTGTCCTAGCTCCCCATGAGCTATGAGGGACAATATTCTGCTCAGTGTAACACATACCATTGACCCATCTTCCAGGAAGGAGATGGTCATATTCAGTTTACTCATCAAATCTCTCCCAAGAAGATTGACTGGTGACTCTGGGGAGTATAGTAGCGGTCCTTCAATTTGTTTATCTCCCACAGTCATGTTTACTGATTTGGTGAATGGAACCCTACTCACAGCCCCAGAAAACCCTTGTTTGTCCATTGAGTAGCAAGAAAGAGGTAATCTCCCTTCCTTAATACACGATTTGGTGGCCCCAGTGTCGATCAAAAACTTATAGGGGCAACCTTCTATGGCTACCGTCACAGTGGGTTCCTCGTCTGACCTGTGGGTTACCGATAGTATTGGACACACAGTGGCTATCTGCGGGCTCTGTCATTGCATGTAGTTTTGAGTTAGTGCTCCCCCGAACGTTTGGGGTGTTGCCTGGAAGGGGTTGCCTCCTTGCACTATTACCCCTCCCACCTGTGCCTGTCCTCCCATTGTATTGTTAACACCTTGTGGCCTGCCTTGCGGCATTGCCCCCTGAGGTGCAGCCCACTTGGCTTGGGGCCCCGGCGGGGGTCCCTGCATGGCTTGCTGCTGGGGTGCCCACTGCACTTGTTGAGGCCTCATCTGGCCCTGTGAGGTATTCCAACCTTGCGCTCTCTCATCGTTTTTCCTGGCTCTGCATTCTCGTGCAAAATGGCCCATCTTACTACAATAATAGCATTGCTGTCCTGCTCTATAATTTCCCTGCCTTCTCCCTTGTGTTGTCCCTTGCTCTCCTGTAAAACTCCCCTGTCCTTTCTTTGTATCACTTACTGGTTGTCCTCCTGGTGTCTGCACCTGTACTGGCATGGTGACGGACATTGGTGGTGCAGTCACAAGTGCCCCTTCTGTACTCGGCTTCTTAAGTTTTTGTTGCACCAACTTCGCTGCGGTCCTTTCTGCTTGCTCTGTCCTCTCCTTGTCTTTTTCTTGTTTTCGCTTAAAATAATGTATTATGTGGGCCTGTATTTCGGGCCACGGCTTAGCCTCTATTCCCACCACTCCATCTAGATTTGCTTGAATGTCAGTGGGAAGGCCTCGCTTTAATACGTTATAAAACAAAATTGCATTTCCTCCCCTGTTTTCCCAGTTACATCCTACCTCCTGAACCCATTGCTCTTTCATTCTGCTGATAAATTCTGCAATATCCTCAGTCGGCTTTATACTTTCTGCCATGAGGGCTCCAATGTCCGGCCTGTCTGGGTACGTCCGTCAGAGCGCATCCCAAACATGTTGGCGGACATTGTTAAAAGATGACCCATCAAACTGTGTATTTATCAATGTTACCTGAGGGAACCCTGCCCAAATATTGTGTTTACTTCATCTCCCACTAATGAGCTGAGCAGGCTTTTGACATCTCCTAAGGCAAGGTTGACCCCGGCATGTGTTTTTCAAAACATCCTATCCATTTCCCTGCACCTTAAGACAACGGAGGCAATGCTCTCTTTAAATTCTCTTTGTCCATTTGTGGCCATGGTACGGATGTGGGCACTTGCCCTCCCTTAAAAATAAGGGGCAACTGAGTTATTGGTCGAGGGCTTCCTGATCTGAGGCTTAATCTTGGATCTGGTCTAGTACTGCGTATCACTTGAGTTGGTTTGTCTTCGGCATACTTTTCCCATACTGCAAGGCATTCTTGCATATCAGGGTAATTCCAACTTGGGTCACCCTGTCCATGCCGTATGCAATCTTTTGCAGTCGCTAAATGAAAGGGTTGAAAAGACCCTTGTCGGGGCCATGGCTTCCTTCCTTCTCTTTTAGTCTACCTTGTCAATTCATTTGAGAAGGGGTAACAATAATAACTACCCTCCTCTTGCTCTATTATCTCTATGGGTGTCAATTCTGACCTCTTTTTGAGTGTTGACGGTCTTTTTGTGACTGAGACACTTCTGGCGGTCATTACTAATTCTCTTGGAGGGCGCGGATGAAAATTGTATAACCTCCTATTAACTCCTTGCTCATGCACACCCCTATTAAACCGATTGTCCCATTCCTCATCCTCTTCTGCCCCTATTATGACTTGTGAGCCCTCCGGGGGCTCCTCGTATGGTGGTGTGTCTACACCCCCTTCCTACCCCTCTTCTTCTTTTATCCAGTCCTCTGCTGCCTCTTTTAATGTCTCTGCAGATGTGTCTCCAAGCCTGAGAATGACATGCCCTGTAGTCCATTGTCCCCAGAGGGGGGCAAGACTCCTAGATTGCTCTGCCTGTCTCACTGTGTGTTGCAATTCACTTACTAGCCTATCTCTCCCGCTCGGCTCTGGGTCAGCTTGAGGGGCCGAAGGGACAGGAGCGGGGGTTGCCTCAGCTCCCTGAGCCTCTAACCTCTCCTCCTTAGGCTCAACCCGTACTGGATCTTGGTACCCTGCAGCTCGCAGGATAGGGTACAACCCATAATGTGGGGGCTACCCTAGCGAATTTCCTGGGGATTCTGTTTGTGTTTGTGCCACTTCTTGTATTTGTATCACTACCTCTTCGGGCGCAGTAGACTTGTCCCTTTCTTTTTCATGACAGTATACTCGCCATAGTGATAGAATAGCTTCCCTCTTCTGTCTTTTCTTTTTCTTATATGTTGAACGAATGTAAGTTAACGTGTGTTCAGCTATGTCGTGGTCAAATGTCCCATCTTTTGGCCATGGTTGAACGTGACCGTCGGTGCCTTTATGCAACTGTTTGCAATATTTTAGTATTCTTTTCTTATCTGAAGGGAACGTTTTCATCATATGGTCCAAAGGGGTATCCATGATCCCCATAGGACGGGTGTTTCCTATGCGTACCTCTAGCAGTGTAACTGATGCGCTTTAAAAAAAAAAAAATTGTTATCCCTTGTCTGTTATCTTGTGTGTATTTTTGACTATACCACTGTCACTAACTTACAGCAGTATTGTGTAAGGTCAGTCCTAATCAGTATTACCTGACTTCACATATATGGTTGTGAGACCGTACCAGTGAACATCAGCCATGCTTATCGCTAGTCTGTGTAACACTTCTTCTATGGTGATGTCTGGGGCAGGTGAATTTATGGGGGGTCTAAGTGGATTTGTAGCTGAAGCAATGCGTGTTATAACGTTGTTATGTATGTAGATGAGTATTTGTGGTGTTCAGGGATGCGTTGAGCCATTCATTGTTCAAGGCGGTGAAGTTACGAATATCTGTGAGGAATGCATCAAGAAGAGCCTCTAATATAAGGGGTGATTGTGTTATTATTTCAAACCGCTGGGTGTTGCACGGGGGGTTGCCCGTGAGCCCATTTAAATAATAATTTTAACTCAAGTGTATCTGTTTCCTGCCACAGAGAATTATCATCCTCACTCATAGGGATTTATTATCAACCTTTACTTGCTTTGGGGTTATTTATTCCGACCTACTGTGTTTTTATTTACACTAATTATTTACCCCTTACGGGACGCTTTAAGGGTGTCTATTGGGATGTCAAAAATATGGCAGAGATCTCGCACCCTCTCCTCTTCACTTATATCTGACTGCGTGACAACTTGTGGGGACACCTGCCATTTCTCTATAACCTGACCATTATGATTGTAAAACACAGTACTATTTCCATTCTCTTTTTTACTCATTACTCATGAAACACATTCATTGGTCCCTATTGCGCTTTGCAGGTTTGCAACCAGGGGTCTGACTGTACTCAGACTCCCACCAATATCTCAGCCCTGGTCGCTCTCCCTCAAAGACGCCTTCCAGATGTCACTAAATCTGGGAATCTGGTGAACCGGGCGTGTGACTCAGTCAGAGCGAAATGTGCACACTTGTTACTCGGTCCACCTCACTATTTCCTACTCTAACCCCCCTGACCTAACCAGAATATCTGGTAGGCATTCCCAAATGAATAGCTCTTCCAGGGGCTGCCCCCTGGGTAATGCACTACTGTCGTCCAGGGGCTGCCCCCTGGGTAATACACTACTGTCGTCCAGGGGCTGCCCCCTGGGTAATACACTGCAGTCGTCCAGGGGCTGCCCCCTGGGTAATACACTACTGTATATTACACCAGCTAGTCTTCCAGTCTGACTGGGGAATCACAATGTATTAATACCATACCATCAAAACATTGCTTTAACCCCCTTACTAGTCTTCCGGTCTAACCGGGGAATCACAATTTATTTTTAGCATAACAACATAACATTGCATTTAAACCCCACATAAATCATGCATGCATTTTGTCATATTATAGTTGCCAAAAAGAATCATGCAATTAAAAATAATAAGGTACAAGCCCAACCTCTCTCCACCCTTTAGGACAGCAACATCTGGAATCCCCGACTGCCTGTTTGAATAGGCAGGTGTAAGCTCACCTGTTTATGTTGAGCGCAGTGTTCTATTCAAGCAGTACAGGCGGCTCTTCCTTCAGCTGCGTCCGGAGAAGAGAAGGAGGGCTCCTGGCTGGCTCGCCAGATGTTGGCAGGCCACGAATAAAAGAACGACAAGACTCAGTTTGTCAATTATTATGAGCATTTATGAATAATGGCAGGGAGGGCAGCACAGCTCTATGACTGAAACCGCACTCTAATTCGTCAGCTCAAACAGCCCTTTTTATATGTTTTTGGCACCTTGAATGCGTCTTATCACTTGTCATGCATTTTGATTTAAGCGCTTGTTTGGTACATTGTATCTCTACTTACGTCAGCATAAAGCCACATTTCTCAGGAGAAAGCATCTAATTACACGTTTGCAGGAAAGCGAAGGTTACATATCTGTCATGGGCACATTTATTAATAAACAGCAATATCTTTTATCTCACGTTCTAAAGGCTGTCTGTATTTCCTCCTTTTCTAACTTCAGACCTGGAACCCCCGTCTGTCTGGCCTCCCTCACACAGCTGCTGGCCTTCAAGCATCAATGCTTATTCTGTTCCTGTCCTGAAACTCCCTTGGTGTGTCTTTCCTTATGAACGTGGATTTGAATGCGTGCCTTTCCTGTGATTATATTATCGAGTTATGATTCAAGCTTCTAGGCCCTTCTACGTGCAGCTGCATTGTAAATAACTATGTCTTTGTCTCACTTCCCTGCCTCCTGCACTGACCTTTTTATTTCGATGCCATGAGCACTCGGGCCTGTATTCGTCTCTGATCATGTACGACTCTGCACGTTTTCCTCCTAACTCATGCATTAGCAAAAATGGGCCTTCTCTTTCTATATTTCCAGTAACAGTGCGTTGACTGTCCTTTCCGTCCATGCCTGCTCCTGTCGTGCCCTCTGCCTGCCGCTTCTGCCCAGGCCTGTTGCCTGCCTCCCCCTGACCGACCTATACTCCTCCAGGTCTTCCACTGGCCATCTGCTTTGCTAACCCCTGTCCCTAACACATTCCCTGACAGCTTTCTGATGACCCTGCCGTAAACCCCTCAATGCGGCCCATTCGCGAAATAATAACAATACCTGAGTCCTTTATCTTGTTTGGGAAATGTTGGCCGCAGTTTATTAATATTGATTTATAGCACGATCGCCCTTACCTTCTTTATAAGGGCCATAAATCATTGTGTCCAACTCTTTTACATGTATAATAATTACAGACCTCGACTCTTTGCCAATCCTGCTGTTACACCCCTCTGTCCCAGTCTGCAACTTCCTAGGTAACTTTTAGTTGGTGCGGGTGGGTGGGGATCTTTGTCACATCACTGTCTGGCCGCCAAGCTGAAAAGAAGGGTTCCAGCCCGGGCAGCACCTTTATATGTTCCCCACCTTTATATGTCCCCCACGAGACCCGATGGGGTGGGGGGGGGGAATTCAAACCATTACAAGGCTTCCTATTGGCCCCTGGTTTCAAACCCTTTTTTGAACGAGGAGCTTTTGTCACCCCCAGACCATTTCCGCCCTCCGACAAAGGGCGCGGGGGCACTTCTGTGTTCTTTTGTCTGCGCACCCCTCCTGGAGTCCTGGCGGGCTTTCTCATGGGCCGAGGAGGAGTTTTTGCTCCAACTCCTCTAGCCCCCTTTGTGTGCGGGCCTTTGCCCTTTCCCTTCTAGTCCACCCATGTCTCTTACTGCCCCGTCCCTTGCTGGCCCCTTCGTGTCCCTTTCTGTCCGTTCCTGCTCTTTGAATGCAGGGCCGGCTCTAAGGGCCATATGTGCGAAAGCTTTTTCCCATAGACACAGAATGGGTAAAATCCTTTCGTACATCTGGCCCTAAGTCTCTCTTGCCTCCATTGACTGTTCCTCACCCTCATGGCTCGTACCCTGCCTGGCTTCTGGTTGCCTCAGCCACCTCACTTGCCTGTCCTCTAACTATCTGTTTGTTCGCTGCTGGATTGCGACTGCAGAATCCTCTGGGATTGAAAAGGCAGGTTCCTTCTTGCAGAGCTCCAGTTCTTCTGGATACCGACAACAAAATCTAAGGTTTTTGCTCTTGTGGATAGTGCAGTGAAAACATGTTTTTTTTGTTTTATTATTCTTTTTACTTTTATCTCTGGTAAGTGGTGAAGTGTGATGTAGGGCTATCTTTCTACATGGCTGGTGACGCAGCAAAGTGGCAGGGCTAGGACGAGGGAAATCTATATATATATATATATATATATATATATAAATAAATAAATAAATAAATACAATTTAATTTACCTTGTCACCCCGCTGCTGCTGCGTCGCCGCCACTGCACTCCAGGCACAGGCTCCTAGCCTGCCGTGCGCCAACCATGATGCTGCTCAGAGCAGCTTTATGACTGGCTGGAGCACCCTGACTGGGCGCTCCAACGCAGACCAGGAGCCTGTGCAGGCTCTCTTCAAGACTGCAACACAGTGCCGGGTTGGGGAGAGCCCTTGTGTGCATGTGTGTTTGGCCAGCCCGAGACGGCTGGCCAAACATATATGCGCACTGTGAGGGAGTGCTCTGCGCACTCCCCTCACTGCTCGTCACCCCTATGGTCCGGCTCCTTTAGAAACAAAACAGCAATAACCAAACAGCGTTAATTGTCATTTTGTTTCTAAAGTCTTGCAGCTTCTGCAGCTGCTGCGTGGGATGGGGGGCAGAAGGGGGATCGACTCTTCTCCGCCCTAAGGAAGGAGCCGCCCCTAATTTGTGTAGATCCGTAGATCACTCTCTCTGAGTCCGGCCCCGCAGTGGTGAAACCGTCGCAGACTATAGATTTGAGCTGTGTCGTGACAGAGTAGTCTATCGCAGACAGTTGCTGCTGGTGGAGCTGGATCAAACAGCCCACGGGAAAAGGACTGCAGTGGCTGGGACTAATACAACACGTAGAGGAGACTGTTTACTCACAGTTATTTACTAATCGCATCACCGTCACCAGGGACCCTACCACAAACAGGTACTTCCTGCAGCTGCGAGGAAGTGACCTCTCCCCTGCGGAGATGTGGGCATTTATTAATGCAAAAGACTCTATGGCACAGTGGCACACTCTGTTGCAATTAAGTGTAGACTGTTTCTTTACAGTAAGTACTCTGTGCCTCTTCATGGATTAAATAGAACATTTTATCAAATGGGTTGAACACTGCAGTTTAAAATGCATAACATACAATCGCCTCTCGGCGCTTCCTGTCTCTTGTTTGGGTCAGACATTTCAAAATAGATTTGCTCTGAGTGCACAGAGCACCTGGAAGCAAAAGTGCCAAATTCTAAAGTGCTGTGTTTTGTATTCGAAACTCTAGTTTTAAGGGATAGATTTGTTCAAATAAATATATATGAGCGACAGATTTGCATGTGTAGTCCTTCATCATAAGCACTTATGCTTATGTCTCAC
This sequence comes from Pleurodeles waltl, assembly GCF_031143425.1. Lineage (NCBI taxonomy): Eukaryota > Metazoa > Chordata > Amphibia > Caudata > Salamandridae > Pleurodeles > Pleurodeles waltl. The sequence goes on from NC_090445.1 coordinate 216,737,321, forward strand.
ACTTAAAATTCAATTTTTTCTTGATCACATCATCAATTTTTAGAGACGTACATTGAATCATGGAAATATAGCCAGGAGTTGGAGGGGTAAAGTGTCTTCCTCTTATTTGAGAAATATTAAGATTCACATTTTGCCCTTTTCTTTTGAGACTCTCAAACCGAGTAATCAGAAAAAATGACATTGATTTCCATCACTCATATCCCTGTGGGATCTAGCCTTGCTGTTATTAGCCTCTTGTGTTGTCCTTTCTCTGAAGCATAGCCTCTATACCATCCTTTTGAATGACCAACTTTTATCCTTTCACAGCCAATATTTAGTTAACTACTATTTTTCATTTTTTATTCAGCACTTTATGGGTGTTTGTTTTCTACCTCTTTCCACACTCCTTATCTCCTCTGTACTGCCTGCTTACACATGCTACCTTCCTGCACCTCCTTGCACTATGCACTAATCCACCTCTCGCCTCTCCCACCCTCTCTGGGTGCCCCTCCAACTTGTCCCTCTCTCTCGTACTCTCTACCACACCTTTCTCTCACTCTCACACACTCTTTCTGCCTCTCTCATATTGGTTCACTTCAGGTCTTCAAGCCCAGTTTCTTTTTCTATGCCTTTTCAAACTTTCCGTCCCTCAAACCCACGCTCTCCTCCTCTTCTTGGGGTGTCTTCTGCATACACAGGGGAACCCTCTTTATCAAGTTGTAGCCTGTTCTTTCTCTCTTTCTCACACACTCTTTCTGCTCCTCTGTCTGGAGTTCATTCACCACTTCGTGCACAAACAATCTATCCCTCACTATCTTCCTTTCTATCTATTCTGTGCAGCTTTCACCCCTATCTAGTTACCATGACACATAATTCCACTACACAAATACACTCCATACCACACAATTCCACCCCACACAATTCCACAACTAACAATTCCAATTCAACCCACATAATTCCACTCCAAACCACATACATCCACTCTACACCAAACCAAAACACATGGGTAAAAGACATTGGGGGTCATTACGTGGCGTCCGTACCGCCAACAGGCTGGTGGTACGGACACCCGTATTACGACCGCGGTGGTAGCGCCGCGGTCGCACCGCCGGGGCTGGCGGTTTCCCGCCATTTTAGCCCCGGCGGTGATTTTGACTCCCCTACCGCCAGCCTGTTCCTGGCGGTCTGCACCGCCAGGAAGAGGCTGGCGGTAAGGGGAGTCCTGGGGCCCCTGGGATGAGCAGTGCAGGGGCCCCCTAACAGGGCCCCGTGCAGCTTTTCACTGTTTGCATAGCAGACAGTGAAAAGCGCGACGGGTGCTACTGCACCCGTCGCACGGCCGCAACACCGCCGGCTCCATTAGGAGCCGGCTCTTATGTTGCGGCCTCATCCCCGCTGGGCCGGCGGGCGTAAACTAGGTTTGCGCCCGCCGGTCCAGCGGGGATGTTGTAATGGGGTCCGCAGGTGTGCGGCCGCATTGGCGGCCGCACGGCGGTTACCGCCGCCGCCCGCCAAGCTTGTAATGACCCCCTTTGTCATTCACAACACCAAAAGCTCTAACTCTCGCAAATGTGAGACCACCTTGTTAACTGATAGATGTGGGAACACTAGGTGGCAGGTAATTTGTGGGTGTCACAGATTCCGGAACTTTCTCTCAAATTAATGTGAGGAAAATTCTTGCTTTCTGCCAAGGTTTGAGGTTTTGAGGTTTGAAGGGCATCATGTGTAAGAAAAGGTAGGTGGATCAGTGCAATCCATACCGCACTGGACATCACTGGATGTCTAGTTTTTAGAAATGTCTAGGTTTGGTAGGTTTTCATGGGTGAGGGCTCAGCGAAGGCCCAAAATGTACACCCTTCACCATAGCAAAGAAGGTTGGTTTTGAGTGGAAAGATTTCATCTGTCCATGTTGAGTTTTTAGGTCTTTCCTGTTGCTGGTGCTGGGCCCACACACAGAACTGGGATACCATTTTATCAAGAGAAGAGTGAGATTGCTAGATGGTAGGAAATTGGTGGTCCCCCACAGCCTCCAAAACTTTCTTTCTCAGAAATGTGAAGAAAATGCATGCTTTTAGCTAAAGTTCGAGGTATGCAAGGCATTATGGGTAGGAAAACATTGTGGGGTCCATGCTAGTCACACCACCCTGGACTCCCATTGGTGTCTAGTTTTCAGAAATGTTTGGATTTGGTATGTTTCTCTGAGTGGCAGTGGAGCCTGGGCCCAAATTCCATGGCTACCCACATTGCTAAAAAGTGATGTATTTCTCTCTAATATTTGTTGTCTCCGCATTGTGTTTTGGGGTGATTTGTGTTGCATCTACTCTGCTCAACCACACAAGTAGGGTACCTTTTGTATTGGGAGAAATTCAGGAACACTGGGTGGTAGGAATTTTTTGGATCCCTGCTCTTTCCAGAGCATTCTGTCACAGAAGTATGAGGAAAATTAATGTTTTTTTTACCAAAGTCTGAGCTTTGCAGTGTCTCATCAGTAAGAAAACATGGGAACCACGTGAGTCTGGCCACCCTGAACTTCCCTAACTGCCTAGTTTTCAGAAATGGTTGGGTTTGGTAGTTTTCTTTTGGTTGCATCTGATCTAGGGCCCACATTTTGCACCTACCCATATGGCAAATAAAAAAGCTTTGATTTTGCTGATAAAAGTGTGATGTCTCCAGGTCGTTTTGGGGGTATTTTGTTTCTCAGGTGGCATGCCGGCCACACAAGTGAGGTACAGTTTTTATCAGGAGACATGGAAATGCAGAATAGTAGATCATTTGTTAATACAAATTGGATTTATCTGAGCTTTTGGCTTCCAGTTGTAAGCCTATGTGCAATAAAGAACACATTTTGCAAAATGCCTTCTGAATAACATGATCGTGTGGGTAATCCCAAATTCAGAGATGTACAAATAACCACTGTCCCTAAACTCACTATCTTGTGCATATTTCAGAAATACATAGTGTCCTTAATACTTATTTTTCAGTCATTACATTTTACTATATGAATTGCGGCATGGTTGATATGCAATGAGAAATCATTATAAGCTTATAAACACGTTGGCTTTGGAAATTACACGTTTTTGGGAAACTTACAAATCCTCTATATTCTTGTGACCAGAGGGTTCTGAGACACGTAAGGTTACTTTGCTTTTGTAAATTAGGCATTGTGACAAAAAATTACAAATGAGCCACACATTCCTATTTTTTTCTAGTTTTTTTTATTATTTTTTATTTCAACAAGCAGTTTCCTTGAGAAAACATTCAGTGATCTACACAAATGACCCCTTGCTAAATTTCAAACTGGGTCTACCTTTTAGAACTGTATAACCGTCCCGAATCACCCAGTGATTTCACACCCGATACTACCAAAAACTACAAGAAGGTTCCTACCTCTTAGGAACATGCAAAAAACATTGGTAAAAATGTTTTCAGATAGAACCGTGCTTGTTCCTAAAAGCTGGGGAGATGGTGGTTCTAGCACAGCAAACCTTGTGTTGATACCATTTTGCAAAAATACACTTTCTTGCAGAGCACGTTTTCTCATTTGTTCCCCAGAAAACAATATTTACCTATGTTTTGGCTAGTGTGGTAGTTTTCTCCTGGAGAATGCACAAACCCTAGGTATCTTTAAAATCCCAAGATGGTTGGGAAAAAGGGACGCAAATATGTGATGGATACCTTTTGTGGAAAGAAAAGTTTAGAAGGGTTAAGCTCAAACTCCCCTCACATCCAAAAAAGGTTGCAGCACTGGTATGACAGGGCTGAGGGTGATGAGGGCGTGGTCCCTCAGTCTAGTGGTTAACTTTACAAGCAGAATCATTTATCAGTGGCTAAACTGTAAAAAGGTAATTGCAATTCATGTCCCTGTTTATTTCCCATACTTTACTTAATTTCATATTCCCCAAGAGCATATGCTTTCTCTGTATGTGTTTCTGATTTTTTTAATGTAGTACATGACTGTATTCTGTATACATGAGTATAGTGCATACTGCGAACTGTGTTGCAGCTTTGTGTATGAGTGTGTTCAGGTTGTTGGTGGTTGTTCCTGATGGGGTGTGATTGAGAACTCCGAAGTTGAGGTTGAAGACAATGCAATTTTCTCTCAGTGGTTTCAGTTGGCCATAACCAGGTCTACTGGAATTATGCAGCAGAGAATCACAAAATTATGTGGTAGGGTTGACTAAATTATGCAGTAAGGAAAGGTTGATTATGGTGCATATTGCAGCACATTTTCCAATAGTATTACTTTATTATTTTGTAATTTCTAAACATGGCAATACTGTCTGGGCTGAGATTTTACCTCATTAGTACTAGTTTAATTACCAAATACATACGTAAGCAATTGAAAGATGACCAAATAACCTTTGTGAAGTGTCTTCCAACTCAAGTAAGCACAGATTGACATGTTTTAGTAACATTTGATCCACTTGAGCTAGAAACAATTTTTTTGTTAAAATCTGTAGTTTATGCAGCAGATGATGCATTATGTGGCAAATCCTTAATTATGTAAAAAGCTGCAGCCTCTGAATAACATAATTCCAGTGACCCCGATCATAAGGGAGCCAATTACAAAATGCACTATGTAGTACTTTTAGGAGTGCTACAATAATACTATTTGCGTACTACATCATGTTATTCACGGACCTACATGCGCATGCCTAGTTCTCCAGCGATCCTATCTTTTTGGTGCAGAAACCTCCACCCTGATTGTGGAGGACTCCACACACGTACACATACTTTTCTGTAGTAATTGTGGGAGGAGCAATGGGAGTGGCTGGAAAATGGGAAATACTTTCTCCTAAATGGAAGGGATAGGGGAGCTGCGAGGAGCAGATTAGGGAGGGACAAACACCCATTCATAAAAGAGTACAATTGCTATTCATAAACTCCCCTTCTAAAGTTACTACGGACAAAAAGAACCAAATATAGTAAATGTACTTCAGCTCAGGCTTCAAGTAAATCCAACACCACCCCTGGCAAACCACTAGTACTGCAACTTACTCCCTTAGAAATGAATTAAGTCACCAAATAACTATAGAAATTTATTGGTAAATAAAGGAACATTAATTTTATAAAGTAAAATGGTGGTGGTTATAAAATAATATAGTCTTACCAGAAACCCTCACAGGAGAAACATGAGGGCACAGTGGAGACCATTGTCTCCCCCAAAGGAAAGTGTCCTGCAGCAACAGATTGCTCCAGAAGGCCACCAGCAGCTGACAGGTAGGTCTGTTTGAGGAACGCTGGCACTGCCGGGTTTCTCTCTTCACTCAAGCTCCAGCAGGAGCAGCATGTCCCACCCGACCAAAGCAGAACCTTTTGAGGAAGGTGAAAGGGATAGCAGCTGTTCAACAAGGACACTGAGACGTAGACCGAATCCAGGTGTACTTCCAGAAAGAGGTTGCACCAGCAGAATCTTACTCTCACCTCCTTTCATCTTGTCACTTCTTTTTAATATCCACATGGTATGTGCCTTCTCCACCAATTTGTTGACAGAGTCTGTCACTTCTTGTCATAAGGCTGCCTTATATGTTTTTTTTACTGAGGGTGAATGTCATTTTTATAGTGTTTTACCACAAGTTTAACTAAAAAGGCTGTCTCCTCCTCAGTGAAGTTTCTTTTCCTTTTCCAAAGTGTGCTCTACCTTATTGCAGAAGAATGTGATGTTTGCAGGATCTTGAAGACAAAGAGCATATGGCGTGGGCATTAATTATTTTGATAGATGGGAATAGATGTCAGGTGTATGTTATTTAGTTCAGGTGCATGCAGTTCTCCTATTCCCATTATGTGGAGTGGAGTGGCGTAGAGAGGAGTAGACTGACGTGGAGTGAAGTGGTGTAGCGTGGCGTAGAGTGCAGTAGCATAGAGTAGAGTGGTGTAGAATAATACAGTTGTGGGTGTAGGTAACTAAAGTATTGACAGAGAAAGAAGGTGGATGAAAGAAACATAAATAAGCTGTATGCCTGTGTTAAAAGTAGGAAAGCACATTGCATGTCCAAGAATAATACTGAGAAGCTTATAAAAAATAGTTGGGTGTTGGAAAAAGATGAGGAAGAACACATCCACTTGGTCCAGGCTCTCAAAAGACTGCAAATCAGAGTGACAATGAAAACAACTAATGGTGTGCTGTGGGAGCGTTGCAAGGCTACTGAATAGTAAACAACATATATTGCAGCAAAGTCCATGCACTTTGTAGGTGAGACCTAAAAAGGGGCATACGCATCTATAATATTGGAATGTTGGGAACTCCATTGAAAAGAATGGAGTGTTCCGGGCTTTTAATGACTGGTAGAGGCCCGGAGTTCCAACCTTCCAGTGTTTTTGTTCACAGCTCTTGCTGTGAACAAAGGCCTCACAAAGCCCTGTGAGGCCTTTGTTTTATTGTTTAGAACATCCTGCTCTCTAGCGGCATAATGTTTTATTAGCCTGCCGTAGCAGGCTATCCCGGCCATTAAAGGCCTGCTCCAGCACTAAAGGCCCAAGCCTAAGGATAATAGAATGAGAGAATGCAGAAGAAAGTGGTGTCTACAGAATAACCAAAGGGATTGAGACTAAATTTCAAGACCCTTTCCACAGTCATCAATGTTTAATTTAGTCTCATATTTTCAAAATTGAAACATTTTCAGTTCTAATTATTCATAACAAATTCATTGTTATGAATATTCATTGTTACAAATTTATCTGATACTGGTATCAAGCATCAGCAAAGCAATATTTTGGTTGTTGTGTGATATGCCTGGATGCGTTAATAGAAAATGCAAATATTGGGCAGGTTGCACACTTTATGAAGCAAAGGATTGTAGTTTGCATATGAACTTCCTCCAAACGGTAAATCCTCATGACAGCCAGGGTAATTTGTATTTAGCCATAGGCAGTGTTGCAGGTACGTCTGAATGAATACAGTCGTATTTCTGTTGTTCATTAGCGTTCCCATTGATTTAGTAAAGGCAAGGTGGCATGAGAAATGCGTTTTGCACACATGTTTGCTCAGGACAGGCTTTAGGATTGTGGGTGCTCTGACCAGAAATGGAACGTGCTGTGCCCCTCTAATTTGCATACAGTGTGACATCATAGGAAATTACATCACAGTTATGACATCAATTGACCATTAATCCTCTTGGATCGTTGAATCTACTTTAAAAGAAGCAATGTCTTGCGTGGATATCAGTAAAACAACAAAAACATAAATATCACTCTAATAAAGTAAGTACACTTGTAGGAAGATAATACTTATTTTATTATATAAGGACACATTAACCCTAATACAATAAGTCCATATGTACGTTTTATATGTCTATATATACGTACATATCTGAAGTAGAAATGCATAATATTAGTCACACTGGGTAGACAAGCTTGGCCAAGGCCTCTCCAGAACTGATACCTGTACTCAAGTGTTAATATTTTTTACCAGATTAGTGCATTATTATGTATGCATGTGTAGCCATGTTATTGATATAGTGAGAACCTGGCCCAATACCTATGAAGCTGTCTAAATATTCAAAGGCACAGTCAACCTATAATGGGATGGGTAGCTAGATGGTGGATCGTTACGGCATGATGCAGTATTCTTTAAAAAGGTGATTCTAGTGTGATGGATATGATGTGGTGCGATGGGTATGAGGACATTCTTTCAGATCCTGGGTGCATAGATGGGAAAGGCCTGACACCTTGTATCTTCTTTGTTGAACTTCATCTCAAAGCTGAAGTTGTCCTGGCAGGCATCCAAGTAGACAGGGGTACCATGATGGCTTTTTAAAGGATCTAGCTGGTTTTGAAGATGGTGAGGACTAGCAAGGAGAGATTTTAGGGGTGATGTGGTCAAATTTCTTCGAACCCTTAATGAAGTGTCCTGTAGTATGTAGGATACACGTAAGAAGGGTCCTTGTGGACAAATAAAAATCCCAAGACGGCTTCAGAGTCAACACACAATGGAACAGTTTTGAGCCAGAAAGATATGAAAATAAATACTCAGTCGAAAATAGCTTGACATCCAAAAAAGGCATCCCTCAAGTCACTGTAAAATTAAGCAACAGGATCTAATGAGACAAATCTGAATCGTTCTAGTTTATTTGAAAGTATTAGAAAGCACGGGCAAGGGCTAGGAAAAAGGCAGCACACCGCTGTACAAAGAAACCATCATTATTCAGGGTATTTTCTAACAATAATTCGCATAATGGGATCTTTCAGACGAAACTCAGATTGCTGAAATGTGAAACTACCAGAATTCAATGTATGCAGACTTAAAGGTGTGTTTGTTTGTGTTGCCATTGAGAGGCGAACTGACGTGGAAACCCGGACTGAACTTTTCCTATTTGAGCAAGGCCAAGATTGATATGTATAAAGTCCGGCCCTGACATTAATGAAACAGTAAATACAAAAAACAGGCTTGGATTGTGCCCAAGTAATGTTCAGCTTCTGAGATTAATTCAAGCATTTCTGCCATTACTTTTTTCAGTGACACAAAACTTTCAAACTTTCAAACTTTCAATAGACCATCTCGAATATAAGTTATTTGTTTTATCTCCAAATAAATATGTTTCAAAATTTCACCTAGGTGCAATGAAAATGAGAAAGGAAAGGTAAAACTTTAGACCATGTATTTTACATATATCTAGAAAATGGGAAAATGGAAAAATGGAAGATAGTTCAGCTGTTCAGTGTATGCCACTTACTCAATTCAGGTCCCATGTGTTGCAGGTTAGTTATATTTTGCACAACTACAATCACTTGTTTCTAGTAAATAAATACATGTAGATTGTCTTTTAGCATAACACAAATATTTTCTTTACAGTAGATCTTTTTGAATACACAGTCATGCAAATCACAAAAGGCACTGTGTAGGAAGTTGTTTGAGGAGTTTTCACATAGATGGATTGAGATCTGGAGACATTCAAACCAATTTGCATACAGGGAAGTATCTGAAAGAAAATACTTCATAAGTAACTAAAGGGCTCCCATTCCTGGATACTGCAGGGCTTGAGGCCCTAGTGGCGTCCCCTCCTGGGCCTCGCGGCGCTGGACCGAGGGCCATGGTTATGATCCTCCCTCCTCTGGTTCTCACAGCTCTGGGAGATGGCAGGGAACCCAAAATGACAAGAATCAGCCCCCAGCCGCCACGCCAATATGTTGTAAAAGTGAAAAACAAGCTCCACAACTTACCAGCCTCATTCTTTAGACACCCTCTCATGTACAATAGTCAGCTTTCAAAATCACTTTGCGGGACACAGGCATCCGTGGTTTCACCAAAAAGATATTTATTGTGAGGTTAGCAAAAGTCGTTGAGTTTACTTAGGGCATTATGGGGGTCATTCTGGAGCACCGCCGACAGACCGGCGGTGCCCCGCAGGGCATTCTGACCGCGGCGGTTCGGCCGCGGTCAGATGCGGGAAACCGGCGGTCTCCCGCCGGTTTCCCGCTGCCCTTGAGAAACCTCCATGGCGGCGGAGCGCGCTCCGCCGCCATGGGGATTCTGACACCCCCTACCGCTATCCTGTTCCTGGCGGGACTCCCGCCAGGAACAGGATGGCGGTAGGGGGTGCCGCGGGGACCCTGGGGGCCCCTGCAGTGCCCATGCCAATGGCATGGGCACTGCAGGGGCCCCCGTAAGAGGGCCCCACAAAGTATTTCAGTGTCTGCTATGCAGACACTGAAATACGCGACAGGTGCCACTGCACCCGTCGCACCTTCCCACTACGCCGGCTCAATTCTGAGCCGGCGTCCTCGTGGGAAGGTTGATTTGCCCTGGGCTGGCGGGCGGCCTTTTGGCAGCCGCCCGCCAGCCCAGGGCAAATCCCAAAATACCCTCAGCGGTCTTTCGACCGCGGAGCGGTATTTTGGTGGGGGAACTTCGGCGGGCGGCCTCCGCCGCCCGCCGAAGTTAGAATCACCCCCTATGTCCCCTAACATCCTATCTAAATCACACCCCTGATCTACTTATCGGCTAAAAAATGTGGTACAGTTGGAAAGATATTGCGCTTGAAACAAGCAGTTCTGTATTGTATTCTTGGTTCTTCTACCTGACCAAATTGTTTGACCATGGACAAATCATGTCTTCCCTGAGCCTCTGCCCCTTATCTACCATTAGTTGATGGGCTGACTTTCCATCATCTGAATGTAAAGGTGTGAGGATTGGAACCTTCTGGTTTAAGGATGCTTCATTTAGGAATTACCTTCCTCTATTTTTTAGCACCTCGAAAGGTAAACGTGTGCTAAAGTGGCATGCATGATCGCCTACTGTGCTGGAGGTCCTCCCTCTCAGTTTCTACTTAAACAAAAGTTGGCCCCTTCAATTTGGCCAAGTGATTCTTTCCTGTACCACTGCCAGGACACCTTGCTGGGCTGCTGATATGTAATGTTTACCACACAATCTTTCCTACACGGGACATAACAACTAATTTCAGAACAACGCAGGTAAAAACAGGTTAGGACATTTGTGGCCGTTTCACAACGCAGTACTTTACGAGAAAGGTAAGTATTTTTTTGTAATTACTTTTATAATATCACTTAAAAAGGATTTACGTTTATGGGATTGTTTTTTAGGGTTCAGGGTGAGAAAGGGAGGTTAGGGATTTTTAGGGTTCAGGGACAGGTAGGGGGAAAGGGAGGTTAGCATTTTTCAGGGTTCAGGGGCATGTAGAGGTAAATGGTGGTAAGGGTCTTGTAGGGTTATAGCACGGGTAGCGGTAAATGGTGTTAAGGGGTTTTAGGGTTCAGGTACAGTAGAGATAAAGGGATGTAAGGGTTTTTTAAGGGTCCAGGGACAGGTAGTGGTAAATGGTTGTAAAGGGTGTTTAGGGTTCAGGATGAGTACAGATATAGGAATGTACAAGTTGTTTAGGGCTTCAGAGACAGATAGAGGTAAATGATGGTAAGGGGTTTTCAGGGCTCAGAGACATGTAGAGGTAAAGGGTTTTTAGGGTTCAGGTGCAGATAGAGGTAATTAGTGGTAAGGGTTTTTTGAGATTCATGGATGGGTAGAGGTATGGGGCGTAAAGGCGTTTTGAAACAGTTCAGTATTGGTTAGAGAAAAAGGCGGGTTGGGGCTAAGAGAAAGGGACTTTCAGAGGGATTTTAAAGATAGATAGATAGATAGATCACTGACAAATTCAAATTAGTTAGCTCACCGTCCACTGGCTGGACAGTAAAATACACCCATAATTGGACACATTGTACACCTAATACCCCTGAGCTCCAGTGCTGCTGCATTTGCTTCACTATTTAAAGCAATGCCCCTGAGAGAGCCCCTGGGGCTCGCAGTTATTGTTCAGTGGGGCAAGACCCAAGGAAGTGGCCACCCTCCCTTGGGGCCCCCAGTGTTGGGTCATGGCTGTGATGCCTGGGGGTATCCTTCCTCTGGGTCTCACGGTGCTGCACCACAGCTGTGCGGCTCAGAGGAGGGGTCTGCCCTGGCCCTTGCAGCACTGCATCCTGGATGCGAGGCCCACGAGAGAGAGGAGAGCCCCTCGCGTTGGCTGTGCAGCCCTCTCTGAAATCCTTCTAAAAAATGCAATTTTGTGTGAGGGCAGGCAGGTGAGGCGCAACGTGATTAGTGCAGAGTGGCCTGCGAGAGGCCATGGAGGGGAGTGTTGGGTCTTCTAGAATTTGATGATATATAAAATTAGACTGCTTCAGGCAGGAGCATAGGAATATGTGTACTTGAATGGTCAGGAGCAATTGCTGTTAACCTGCCTTCCTGTCTGTCGCAATAAAGTGTGTTTAAGTAAAGGATATTTGGTGATCCTAGATTGTTTTCAGTAAGCTGGCACGGGCCCTGGGCAGCTGCCCACAATGCCCATGTTGAGCACCGGCCCTGTGTTTGCTATTACATATATACATACATGAATTAATACAGATCTTCATTAGCACTTTCACCCGCTCAGTTTTTTCTTGTATTGTAGTTTTATATCAAGGGCATTCGAGTGCCTTACCTGAGCACCTGATTGCGTTAAACAAGGCCATATTCAATTTTTGTAGGCACGAAGATTACGTGATTTGCCCAGAATCACAGTATGTTAAGCCAATGTCGGGACTCAAACCTAGTTCCCCAGAAGCAAAATCCAAAGCTTCGACCATTATGCCACATCTCTTCCCAAGGCTGGCTCTCGGGCGGTGCGACCGGTGCCACCGCACCGGGCGCTAACCGGTTAGGGGGGGCGTGCTTGCAAGACTATTATGGTTTTAACACGCGCCTGCTGTGTTGTTGCATTCAGCAATTTTCAGGCAACAATAAAAATGTCAATATATCTCCAGTGATTAATGTTCTTCCTGGAGTGAGATTGGAGTTTTGTCAAGTGGAGGTTTTGACTCAATATAAGGTAGCGCAGAGGGTTAATATGCCTCCTGCAAAGAACTTGTACCATGCAGTTCACAAAGTGCATATAATGTAAACAGGTCAGTGGGTTACTGCTTTTTTCAGAGAGATCCTTTTGTTATTTGTAGTTTATAAGTTAGAATCCTAAAATAGAATTGTGAGCTATAAAATGCTAAAAGAGAGCTGCATGGAAACTGCAAGGTATAGATAAGAGCGTTATTATTTTTCCCCAGTCGTTCATTATCCTAATGTTGCAAAAATGGTTAATTTGGGGAGAAATCAATTCTTATTGTAAGCAGAACCCCCCAGCCATGGTGGTTTGTTTTAAATTCTGAATTTATGCTTTTTCCAGACCAAGCACTTAAACTATACAGGCACTAGTATGGATGACATGTGACACTGTGCAGTCCTTGGTCTTATGTAACATTTCCTATACACTGATTTACACACAATCGTCTCTGCGTAATGTGTGTGTGATGTAAAGTGCCCTGACACCCTACACTGGCATGATTGGTGCTATAAAACAAAATTAAATCATGTGAAAGGGAGTGTTATGGAAACTTGATGGGTAGTGTTAAAGAGTGATAGCGAGAGAATCTGTGGTGGAAATGGTAATTGAGGTGCGCCAACAAACATTGTCGCACTGGGTGCCACCAGTGCTAAAGCCGGCCCTGTTACCTCCCCTATAGTAATAAATATCAACTCCATTTGATTCATACCCATTAACTTGAAAGATCAGATGATCAGTCAAATCGACCTACGAATCAACGTTGCTGAGGTAAAATATAGTTTGTCATTCGGCTCGGCTTGTATTACTGAATATCGACACCAACAGGATGGAGATAAAAGAATATTGACGACAGAGTATCGAAGGACAAAATATCATATTCTATCCCACTTATATTGTAGGTTCGATATTCGGAGTTGTAAGGAAATGCCTCCTTGGCATGGTTACCCCCTGACTTTTTGCCTTTGCTGATGCTAAGTTTTGATTTGAAAGTGTGCTGAGGCCTGCTAACCAGGCCCCAGCACCAGTGTTCTTTCCCTAACCTGTACTTTTGTTTCCACAATTGGCACACCCTGGCATCCAGGTAAGTCCCTAGAAGAGGACTGCTAAGCTGAAAAACCCTGCAGAGAAGACGGAGACCCCAACTGCTTTGTCCCCAGCTCTACCGGCCTGTCTCCCCACTACTAAAGACACTGCTCCAGCCACGCTTTCCACAGGGACCAGCGACATCTGAAGCCTCAGAGGACTGCCCTGCATCTAGAAGGACCAAGAACTCCCGAGTACAGCGGCTCTGTTCACCAAAGACTGCAACTTTGCAACAAAGAAGCAACTTTGAAACAACACGTGTTTACCGCCGGAAGCGTGAGACTTGGCACTCTGCACCCGACACCCCCGGCTCGACTTGTGGAGAACAATCACTTCAGGGAGGACTCCCCGGCGACTGCGAGACCGTGAGTAGCCAGAGTTGCCCCCCCTAGGCCCCCACAGCGACGCCTGCAGAGGGAATCACGAGGCTCCCCCTGACCGCGACTGCCTGCTCCTCAGATCCCGTCGCCTGGTAAAGACTCTGCACCCGCAGCCCCCAGGACCTGAAGGATCCGAACTCCAGTGCAGGAGTGACCCCCAGGAGGCCCGCTCCCTTGCCCAGGTGGTGGCTACCCCGAGGAGCCCCCCCGCTTGCCTGCCTGCATCGCTGAAGAGACCCCTTGGTCTCCCATTGATTTCAATTACAAACCCGACGCTTGTTTGCACACTGCACCCGGCCGCCCCCGTGCCGCTGAGGGTGTACTTTCTGTGTGGACTGGTGCCCCCCCGGTGCCCTACAAAACCCCCTTGGTCTGCCCTCCGAAGACGCGGGTACTTACCTGCTGGCAGACTGGAACCAAGGCACCCCCTTCTCCATTGAAGCCTATGCGTTTTGGGCACCACTTTGACCTCTGCACCTGACCGGCCCTGAGCTGCTGGTGTGGTAACTTTGGGGTTGCTCTGAACCCCCAACGGTGGGCTACCTTGGACCCAAACTTGAACCCCGTAGGTGGTTTACTTACCCGCAAAAACTAACAAACTCTTACTTCCCCCAGGAACTGTTGAAAATTGCACTGTCTAGTTTTAAAATAGCTATATGTGATTTATGGGAAAAGTGTATATGCTATTTTGCTAATTCAAAGTTCCTAAAGTACCTACCTGCAATACCTTTCATTTAAAGTATTACATGTAAATCTTGAACCTGTGGTTCTTAAAATAAACTAAGAAAATATATTTTTCTATACAAAAACCTATTGGCCTGGAATTGTCTCTGAGTGTGTGTTCCTCATTTATTGCTTGTGTATGTACAACAAATGCTTAACACTACTCCTTTGATAAGCCTACTGCTCGACCACACTAGCACAAAATAGAGCATTAGTATTATCTCTTTTTGCCACTATCTTACCTCTAAGGGGAACCCTTGGTCTTTGTGCATACTATTCCTTACTTTGAAATAGTGCATACAGAGCCAACTTCCTACATTGGTGGATGAGCGGTGGGGTACAAGACTTTGCATTTGCTGGACTACTCAGCCAATACCTGATCACATGACTAAATTCCAAAAATTGTCATTAGAAACTGATTTTTGAAATTTGAGCTATTTTTCTAAATTTTTAAAAGTCCTGCTAGGGCCTTGTTTTAGTCCCTGTTAGCATTTCTTTTAGAGCTTAAAAGTTTTGTGAAAGTTTGAATTAAGTTCTAGAGATAGTTTTAGATTCTTAAAGAGTATTCCAACTTTTAGAAACATAGGGGGTCATTCTGACCTTGGCGGTCAAAGGCGCTTACCGCCGGTCAGAAGACCGCCACAACACCGCCGCGGTAAACCTCCACGGTCATTCTGACCCGCAACAGGCAAACCGCCAAAAACCCGACATCCACAAAAGTCCGCCACACCAAAGGCCAGCAAAAAATTGGCGATGACCAAACCTCCACCGTCACGCCAACAGAAATACGCCCATGCCATTCCGACCCACGAATCCACGCGGCGGTCTTTCAACCGCAGTATTCCATTGGCGGTACACACCGCCGCGCTCAAAATACACATACCTGTACAAAACACAACCACATTGGACAATTTGAAATACACACACCTGATACACATACACACAACACTCCCACACACCCAATTAACTATAAAACACACACCCACATCACCCACAAACCCCTACGACCAAAAATCAGAGACGAAGCCCAGAGAGAGACAGCACAGAATAGAGAACACCATCACACAGAGGCACACTACACCATCACCCACACAATATTCACGCACAAAACACCACACACCACCACACTCACCACACTCATCAACACATACACCACCCCACACCTCATCCACACCACCCCATGGCACCCCCAAGACACCCCAGGTTTTCAGACGCTGAACTCAGGGTCATGGTGGAGGAAATAGTTTGGGTAGAGCCCCAGCTCTTCGGGACACAGGTGCAGCACACCAGCATTGCCAGGAAGATGGAGCTATGGCAAAGAATAGTGGACAGGGTCAACGCTGTGGGACAGCATCCACGAAATCGGGACGACATCAGGAAGCGGTGGAACGACCTACGGGGGAAGGTGCGTTCCATGGTATCCAGGCACAACATCGCGGTGCAGAAGACTGGCAGCGGACCCCCACCACAACCCCCAGAATTTACAGCATGGGAGGAGCAAGTCTTGAACATCCTGCATCCTGAGGGCCTCGCAGGAGTAGCTGGAGGAATGGACTCTGGTAAGTCAAACCATTAACTACTTCATCCCACCCACCCCACCAGCACCCCCATCACACATCCTCCTTGCTAATGTCTCACCATCACAACCCACCCATCCCAACACCAAACCCTGCATGCCACCACAAACCATGGACACCCATCACCTAAGCATGCCCACTGCACATACCCATCTCCCCCACAAGCCACCGTCACAACAGCCCCCACAAGGGAATGCCAGCACTGGGGTACATGGGCACCCATCCATTGCACGCTATGGCACACACAGAAGCAATAACCATACTCTTATACCCCTGCAGGACCCGAACGCCACCACACCGCCCAGGAGGGTCCAGAAATGTCCATCCCACCCCCAGAAGAGGCCCCCAGTGATGACAGCAGCTCTGTCTCCCTGGACCCAGATGACCAGCCCGGCCCATCGGGGACCTCGGGACAGTCGGTTCCCCTCACACAGCCACAGGCCACAGCAGACCTACCCCCCTCTGGGAACACCAGCACAGCTCCCACCCAGCGTGCCCATGCCTCTGTCTCCAGGACACGTCAATCAGCTGTGTGTCCACCACTACAGGGCACCCAGGTTAACCCACCACCCCAACAACAACAGGGACCTGGGGGCAGTGGTAGTGGGCACACGGTCCAGGGGACGGTGGCCCAGGGAAACAGGGGAACTGGGAGGGCTGCTGTGCGACAGGGGGGGGACAGGCCCAGGGAACCTACTCTCCACAAGGCCCTCTCCTCCATCATGGGAGCATACCACCACTCCCAGGAGACAATGGCAACGGTACTGGCCAGGTTCCAGGAGATCCAGGTACTGCAGGAGGAACAGTTTATGAGGTTCAGGGAAGAACTCAGAAACATTACTTCCGCAATGGGCACCATCGTCGTGGCTCTCAACCAGATTGTCACCACATTGCGGAACCATGTGCCACCACAAAGGGCCCCCGTCACTAGCATGGACCAAGAACAGGCTACCACCTCCGCCGGCGCTAGTGGACAGGAGGCCCCCACACAAGAACAACAGGCCACCAGAAGCCCACCCCCTGCAGAAGGAGAACCACCCCACAAGCGGGGCCTGAGATCTAGGAAGAAGACAGAGTAGGATGCCAAGACCCCCGCCAGCAAAGGATACACCCTGATGTCATCCCACTGTCCCACATTGTCACCCTGTCCAACCTTAAACTGCCCCTGCTCCACCTTCCACAGGCATATGGACAATGCACCTGTGAAACTGAAAATCTGGACTCTGCCATGGACATTCATCCACCATCACCCATCACCGAGTTTTCAACCATGTCCTTAAATTGAGCACTTTAATAAAAACACTTATTGCACAAAAGTAATCTGGAGTCTGCCTGTATTTTGAACAAATGTATTAGACATAACCGTTGCAAAATGTCAAGTTACATTGTGATGACAACATACCACTGTCACACAGCTGTAGTCCATGGGCAAACAAAGCAGAGGTCACGCAGTGGGGCCCACATCTCTGAAATTGGAAGGGAAAGTCACAACTCAGTAAACATACACTGGGTGAAAAGGACAGACAGTAGAGAGGCAGGAGACTATAAGTAAATGTAAAATGCAGGTGTTGATTCTTACCTGTGTGTTATTGAAAATACTGCTGTATTACTGTGTCCCTGTTGTCTGTGTCGTCCTCGTCGTCTTCCTCCTCTTCACTCTCCACAGGCTCCACAGCTGCCACAACACCATCATCTGGACCATCCTCCTGCAGGAAAGGCACCTGGCGTCGCAAAGCCAGGTTGTGAAGCATACAGCAGGCCACGATGATATGACACACCTTCATTGGTGAGTACATTAGGGATCCACCTGTCATATGCAGGCACCTAAACCTGGCCTTCAGGAGGCCGAAGGTGCGTTCGATCACCCTCCTACTCCGCCCATGGGCCTCATTGTACCGTTCCTCTGCCCTTGTCCTGGGATCCCTCACTGGGGTCAGTAGCCAGGACAGGTTGGGGTAACCAGAATCACCAATTAGCCACACACGGTGTCTCTGGAGTTGTTCCATCACATAAGGGATGCTGCTATTTCGCATGATGTACGCGTCATGCACTGACCCAGGGAACTTGGCATTTACATGAGAGATGTACTGGTCAGCCAAACAGACCACCTGGACATTCATCGAATGATAACTTTTTCTGTTCCTGTACACCTGTTCACTCCTGCTGGGGGGGACCAAAGCCACATGTGTCCCATCAATGGCTCCAATGATGTTGGGAATATGTCCAAGGGCATAGAAATCACCCTTCACTGTAGCCAAATCGCCCACCTCAGGGAAAACAATGTAGCTCTGCATGTATTTCATCAGGGCAGACAACACTCTGGACAACACCTTGGAAAACATAGGCTGAGACATCCCTGATGAAATGGCCACTGTTGATTGAAATGACCCACTTGCCAAAAAATGGAGTACTGACAGAACCTGCACTAGAGGGGGAATAACTGTGGGTTGGCGGATGGGTGACATCAGGTCTGGCTCCAGCTGGGCACACAGTTCCTGTATAGTGGCTCTGTCAAGCCTGTATGTCAGTATGACATGTCTTTCTTCCATTGTCGACAGGTTCACCAGCGGTCTGTACACGGGAAGATTCCTCCATCTCCTCGCAAGTCCCAGCGGACGGTGCCTAGGAAGGACAACAGCGAGCACACAGTCAATCAACCCACAGGTACGTTCCCACAGCTTGCACAGTACACGATTCTCTATGCAGTGAATGGCTTGTATGAGTGTCGATGCAAGGCCTAGGCATGTGTGAAGCAGTAGAAATTAAGCCATGTGGGCCCTTGAAATGGCGGCTGCCTGACCTGTGAAGTGCGACAATGGGATGTGAGGTCAATGCGCTGGCGTGGCACACCGTGGCGGTAGGCGGTCGAATACCGCGGTGCAAAGCCGCATTGGTTAACATTGAACCCTATGGGTTTCAGGAGCCAATGACGATGTGCGCCGGCGGTCGTGGTACGCACCGTCGCGGTACGCACGGCCGCAGGCGTGACCGCCATTTTCTATCTGCTTAATTACTCGAGACCTGATCATCCACAGGAGAGGACCTATACTGCAAGTGCTGCTGTGACCTCGGTCTGGAAGAGACAATGGCTGCTGCGACTGGGGAAAGGGCCCCTGCCTTCACTTCTGAAGAATTGGAGAGACTCGTGGATGGGGTCCTCCCCCAGTATGCGCTACTCTACGGTCCTCCAGACCAACAGGTAAGTACACTGGGACCATGCTTTGTGGCCAATGCCTGGGTTGAGTGGGGTGAATGAACGATGGTGGGGAGGGGAGCGAATGAGGCATGCATCAAACGACAGATGAGAGTATGTGCCACATGGCAAGGGTGGGGAGGGGGGGCCACTCACATCGAGCATGCAGAAAATGATGATATTTTATTTTTTCCCCCTGTACATGTCACATAGGTCAGCGCCCATCAGAAAATCGACATTTGGCGTGCCATCGCCAAGGACGTCCGGACCCTGGGGGTCCATAACAGACGGGGCACCCACTGCCGCAAGAGGTGGGAGGACATCCGCCGCGGGAGGAGGAAGACCGCGGAGGCTCTGCTGGGGATGGCCTCCTAACGTAGGATGGGTGCCACTCGTCAATTGACCCCCCTGATGTCCCGGATCCTGGCGGTGGCCTACCCAGATTTGGATGGGCGCGTGAGGACATCACAGCAGACACAAGGGGGTGAGTACAAGCACATTCTGCTATCTTAGCGTGCAGTGGAGGTGTCTGGGTGGGGGAGGAGGGCTGTGGGTATCCCTAGGCCAGGGCGATTTCTGTAGGCTAGGCCCCTCCGTAAGGCATGGCCCTGTGCCCCCGCCCCCCACCTCTGTAGGGTGCCAAGT
This sequence comes from Pleurodeles waltl, assembly GCF_031143425.1. Lineage (NCBI taxonomy): Eukaryota > Metazoa > Chordata > Amphibia > Caudata > Salamandridae > Pleurodeles > Pleurodeles waltl. Next base: position 216,757,221 of record NC_090445.1, read on the forward strand.
ACAGCTATTCATGGCCCTGTGTCACCTATGTGTGCAGTTGTCGTCCATAGGCTTGTAGGCCAAGTCCCAATGATTGAGTAGTGTACCCCAAGTGCGCGGCATAGTGCAGGGGGCTTCTGTGTCTGTCCTCTCCGCCAACTGTGTCGCCAATGCATGCACTCAACATGTCTTTATTTTCCACCCCCCCTTTTTTGTTGGTCTTCCTGTTCATGTGTGCATTAGCATCATCAGGCGGAGGAGAAGTGGCATCGGAGCACGAGGGAGCTGCATCTCACATGGCCCTGGAGGGCCATGCAACCGACTCAAAGTTCACCAGTGAGACGGAGGGCGAGGGGAGCTCCACAACAGGGACACGTGGAGACACCAGCGACACAGACACGTCCTCGGAAGGGAGCTCCCTTGTGGTGGCGGCAACATCCGTGCCCACCGCTACAACAGGTACAGCCGCCACCCAGCGCACCAGCTCCGCCCTCCAAGCAGCCCCTCAGCGTTCGCCCCGTGCCCGCTCACACAGGAAGGTGGGCATCTCCTTCGCCCCAGGCACCTCAGGCCCTGCCCCAGTTGCCCCTGCTGCCCTCAGTGAGGAGGTCATTGACCTCCTCAGGACGCTCATTGTTGGGCAGTCTACCCTTTTGAATGCCATCCAGGGGGTAGAAAGGGAGGTGCACCGGAGCAATGCATACCTGGAGGGCATTCATTCGGGTCAGGCTGCCCATCAGCGATCGTTCAACGCTCTGGCCTCAGCACTGATGGCAGCAATTGTCTCTGTCTCTAGCCTCCCCCCTCCAACTTCCTCCACCCAGTCCCACTCCCCTGTTCCTCTGCCTATCCCAGACACACCTACAGACCAGCCTGCACACACCTCAACACCCAAGGGCAGCTCATCCAGACATAAGCACCACACATCACACAAGCATTCACCCAAGCAACAGCCACATGCAGACATGTCAACAGCCACTGCATCCTCTGTGTCCCCCTCCCCCTCCTCCTCGTCTCCCTCCTCCCTCCCTGTGACGTCTCCACTCACACTTGCATGCTCAACATCATCTGCCACTACATCCATCACCATAAACAAGGCAAACAAATGGCAGTTAGGGACAAATTTAGTACTAAGTTTAAATAACAGTCCTTAATTCTGTTACTACTGGATTTATTTCTTTTTCATATTTATTTCCAAAAAGATTTTTTAATATAGCAAAAAGGATCTATGGTAATCTCACACAAAACTTAATACACATCACATAAATAAGTGTAAACCAAAAAATTACTGACCAAAAAATTACTCACAATACATACGAGATAAATTACATATAATATTTTAACCATATAACAAAGAAACCATCTTAAAATGGTGCCCTACGCATTTGAAAAGTGGTCACTATTATGTAACTCCACATGTGATCCACTGTTATTTGCTAAGAAACTGGGCTTTTCGTACACTCGACTATCACTGTGTTGTGTATTTCTTTCACACAAACGTGATATCGTGCATCTCAAATCTTTACAGTATAGTCCATTATTTAGCAAGCCCAATCTACTTGCAATCAAAGAAGTCAACGCGTTTCGGCCTACTGATTTATGGCCTCATCAGGACTGGAGAAGGGCAATCATAGTTCTAGAAAAACAATAAAAAAAAACCTATTTCAGGTATACATTCATACATACAATAAATAAACAAATAGATGTGTGTGTTACATGCCAACAGAATATTTGATATTATATAAAGCTTTTTTAAAAAGAATATTAGCTCAATATTGAAATATTACCTACTTCACAAAACACCAAAAGATAACTTTATATCAAACTTTGATAAACTCCTTCAATTCTTTTCTGATCTGAGGTTTCGTTTCCCTGCTAGGGAGCCGATATGAGCTGCATTATGGCGACTTGAAATAAACACAAGCAACCGCTTTGATTTTTTAAGGACGGTGTACAGGATGGGTTTCTCCATTCTCCTCCTACAATTAAGGTAAAGATAGGATATGCTTGTAATAGTAACAATAATAGAGGATACATTTGGAAAGTTAATTGTGACAACTGTAAAAGAATTGAAGGAGTTTATCAAAGTTTGATATAAAGTTATCTTTTGGTGTTTTGTGAAGTAGGTAATATTTCAAAATTGAGCTAATATTCTTTTTACAAAAAGCTTTATATAATATCAAATATTCTGTTGGCATGTAACACACACATCTATTTGTTTATTTATTGTATGTATGAATGTATACCTGAAATAGGTTTTTTTAATTGTTTTTCTAGAACTATGATTGCCCTTCTCCAGTCCTGATGAGGCCATAAATCAGTAGGCCGAAACGCGTTGACTTCTTTGATTGCAAGTAGATTGGGCTTGCTAAATAATGGACTATACTGTAAAGATTTGAGATGCACGATATCACGTTTGTGTGAAAGAAATACACAACACAGTGATAGTCGAGTGTACGAAAAGCCCAGTTTCTTAGCAAATAACAGTGGATCACATGTGGAGTTACATAATAGTGACCACTTTTCAAATGCGTAGGGCACCATTTTAAGATGGTTTCTTTGTTATATTGTTAAAATATTAAATGTAATTTATCTCGTATGTATTGTGAGTAATTTTTTGGTCAGTAATTTTTTGGTTTACACTTATTTATGTGATGTGTATTAGGTTTTGTGTGAGATTACCATAGATCCTTTTTGCTATATTAAAAAATCTTTTTGGAAATAAATATGAAAAAGAAATAAATCCAGTAGTAACAGAATTAAGGACTGTTATTTCAACTTAGTACTAAATTTGTCCCTAACTGCCATTTTTTTGCCTTGTTTATGTTGTATTTACCCTGGGCAGGTTAGGGTTATAGGGTTTCCCCTATTTTTGTACTATGTCCATCACCAGCACACCCACCAGAACACTCCGCACACGTGCAGTCACCACCCCCACTGCCATTTACACGTCCCCTGTGTCCTCTCCCAGTGTGTCTGTCACCCCCTCTTCCAAACCACACAAACGCAGGCAGCCACCCACCCAACAGCCATCCACCTCACGACAGCCTCCAGCACAAGCACCTGCACCCAAAGACACCAGACTTGACTCTCCTACAACCACATCCTCTTCCTCCACTCCCATACCCACTGCACCTACCCTTCCCACTGCTCCTAAAAAGTTTTTTCTTTCCAAAATTAACCTGTTTCCATCACCTGACCCACCCCCTCCATCTCGTAAGAGTCCAATCAGCACCTCAGCCACCACAACCCCTGGACCTACAAGGACCATAGTCCAAGGATATTGGAGTCCACCACCTTCAAGGGCAGCTACTTCGGCTAGCAGTAAAGGGACAGCCAGCCCACCCCCTGGGAAAAAAACAAAGAAAGGCAAGGCCCGGCGCGAGAGGCCAGAGATGGCAGCCTCTATAGGTACTACCCTGGCACCGTCAGGAAGTGGGGTGCCACCTGGCACATCGACAAAGGGAGGCAAGGGCCACAGAGGAGCAGGGAAGGATGGCAAGGGCAGCACGCCCGACAAGTCCGGCAGCAGGCGAGCTGCCCAGGAGGGCCCCACCTGCCCCATTCCAGGTGTGAAGGAGGACACCCATGGGCCCGGGACACCAGCACAGGAGGGCCCCGCAAGCGAGAAGACAGATGTGCACGAAGGGCCCGGCAGCCACATGTCGGGTGGCGACTGAACTCAATATAATGGCCGGATCTGGTGCCCTGGAGACACATGTCAAGAACCGCTGAACAGGGCCCTTCTAGTCAAGCACCGCTGAACAGGGCCCTTCTAGTCAAGCACCGCTGAACAGGGCACCGCCGTCTCAAGAACCGCTGAACAGGGCCCTTCAAGTCATGCACCGCTGAACAGGGCCCTTCAAGGCAAGCACCGCTGAACAGGGCACCGCCGTCTCAAGAACCGCTGAACAGGGCCCTTCTAGTCAAGCACCGCTGAACAGGGCACCACCGTCTCAAGAACCGCTGAACAGGGCCCTTCAAGTCAAGCACCGCTGAACAGGGCCCTTCAAGTCAAGCACCGCTGAACAGGGCACCGCCGTCTCAAGAACCGCTGAACAGGGCCCTTCTAGTCAAGCACTGCTGAACAGGGCACCGCCGTCTCAAGAACCGCTGAACAGGGCCCTTCTAGTCAAGCACCGCTGAACAGGGCACCGCCGTCTCAAGAACCGCTGAACAGGGCCCTTCAAGTCAAGCACCGCTGAACATGGCCCTTCAAGTCAAGCACCGCTGAACAGGGCACCGCCATCTCAAGAACCGCTGAACAGGGCCCTTCTAGTCAAGCACTGCTGAACAGGGCCCTTCAAGTCAAGCACCGCTGAACAGGGCACCGCCGTCTCAAGATCCGCTGAACAGGGCCCGTCAAGTCAAGCACCGCTGAACAGGGCCCTTCAAGTCAAGCACTGCTGAACAGGGCACCGCCGTCTCAAGAACCGCTGAACAGGGCCCTTCAAGTCAAGCACCGCTGAACAGGGCACCGCCGTCTCAAGCACCGCTCCGCTGGGCCCTTCATCTCAAGCACCGTTCCGCTGGGCCCTTCATCTCAAGAAACGCTCTGCTGGGCACCGCCGTCTCTGCACCGCTCCGCTGGGCCCTTCATCTCAAGCACCGCTCCGTTGGGCCCTTCATCTCAAGCACCGCTCCTCTGGGCACCGCCGTCTCTGCACTGCTCCGCTGGGCCCTTCATCTCAAGCACCGCTCCGCTGGGCACCGCTCCGCTGGGCACCGCCGTCTCTGCACCGCTCCGCTCGGCCCTTCATCTCAAGCACCGCTCCGCTGGGCCCTTCATCTCAAGCACCGCTCCGCTGGGCCCTTCATCTCAAGCACCGCTCCGCTGGGCACCGCCGTCTCTGCACCGCTCCGCTGGGCACCGCCATCTCTTCACCGCTCCGCTGGGCACCGCCGTCTCTGCACCGCTCCGCTGGGCCCTTCATCTCAAGCAACGCTCCGCTGGGCACCGCCGTCTCTGCACCGCTGAACAGGGCCCTTCAAGTCAAGCACCGCTGGCCCTTTGGCAGAAGGGGCAGGCCCGGATCTGTGTCGGGCAGGGCTGCACGATGCACTCTGGGCACCATGCCTCCTCCAGTACCAGTGGAGCCTGTAATCCACTTGAGAGACTGTGGCTTTGCACTCCCCAGGATATGGCAGTGGGCAACCCACCCACTGTAGAGACTTGAGAGAATGTGGCTTTGCACTCCCCAGGATGGCACAGTGGGCAACCCAGCCACTGTAGAGACTTGAGAGACTGTGGCTTTGCACTCCCCAGGATATGGCAGTGGGCAACCCACCCACTGTAGAGACTTGAGAGACTGTGGCTTTGCACTCCCCAGGATGGCACAGTGGGCAACCCACCCACTGTAGAGACTTGAGAGACTGTGGCTTTGCACTCCCAGGATGGCACAGTGGGTAACCCACCCACTGTAGAGACTTGAGAGACTGTTGCTTTGCACTCCCCAGGATATGGCAGTGGGCAACCCACCCACTGTAGAGACTTGAGAGACTGTGGCTTTGCACTCCCCAGGATGGCACAGTGGGCAACCCACCCACTGTAGAGACTTGAGAGACTGTGGCTTTGCACTCCCAAGGATGGCACAGTGGCCATGGAGGCCCCTCGTGGATCTGGCGTCGTTGACTCATGTGGCTGAGGTGCCCCCCCTTTCCCTCCCCCTGAGGTGCCTGTAGTTTTGCTATCTGATGCCCCTGCAGTGTTCTCTCCAATGGATTCGGGTCTCCTGTGTGGGCTTTGCCCATGTGGTTAGGCCCATTGGCCCACGTACAATGTCTGAGACCCAATTTGGACTGGACAATTTACATATGTGTATATAGTTATAGATGGTCGAATATTTTTTTTACTTAGCCGTACAATATATTTTAATTTCATGATCATTTTATTTTGTCTTTGCATTCTTCCGGGGGGTTTGGGGGGTGTCACTCTGAGTTGTTGCTCTGCATTGATGTGTATGTAGTTGTGGGTGAGGTTGAGGGTGGGTGTGTCGCGTATGTGTGTCCCCGTAATTTTTTGCCTCCCTTGTGTCGTAGGTGCAGTACTCACTGTTGTCTTCTACGCCGGCATTCGTGCTCCTGGTAGAGGAGCAGGTAGACAATAGCTGGTAGGATGTGTAGTTCTGGTTCCATGCAGTCCAGATTCCTCGTGCAGTGTGTAGAGGTGAGCTTTTTCCCGTTCGTAGTCTGTTTCCGCCGTGTTTTTATCGGCGGGGCTCCCGCCCCGGAAAAGGTGGCAGATTGGTGAGTTGTGATAGGGTGGGCGGTACATTGACTCCCGCCTGTCTGTTGGCGGTGACCGCCGCGCTGTTTGTTTGTCCCGCCGTGGCGGTCAGAGTGCTAAAGTGGCGGTTCCCGCCTGGGTCAGAATTCCATTTTTTAACCGCCTGCCTGTTGGCGGTTTGGCCGCTGCTTTTACACCGACCGCCAGGGTTGGAATGACCCCCATAATGTCTAGTGCAGAAGAGAATGTGATGGAACTCGACATCACCCCTTACCTCCATCTTAAGATGAGGGAGCTAAGGTCTCTATGCAAAATAAAGAAAATACCAGTTGGCATAAGACCCTCCAAACTACAGCTCCAGGAGCTGCTGGCAGAGTTTGAGAAAGCCAACCCCTCTGAGGATGACCTCCCAGAGGATGAAGCTAGTGACTTGGAGGAGAATTCCCCCCCTCCAGACCTACTTAGGGAGATCAGGGCCCCTCAAGCCCTGACTCCAAGTGTGATAGTCAGAGATGCTGCTTCCCTCATAGTTGGGTCCAGCACCTCTGCAATCACTGAGGATAGCCTCAGTGAAGATGACCTCCTGTTAGCCAGGATGGCCAAAAGATTGGCTTTAGAGAGACAGCTCATAGCCATAGAAAGGGAAAGACAAGAGATGTGTTTTGGTCTCATCCATGGTGGCAGCAACATAAATAAGGTCAGAGATTCTCCTGACATGTTGAAAATCCCTAAAGGGATTGTAACTTAATATGAAGATGGTGATGACATCACCAAATGGTTCACAGCTTTTGAGAGGGCTTGTGCAACCAGAAAAGTAAACAGATCTCACTGGGGTGCTATCCTTTGGGAAATGTTCACCGGAAAGTGTAGGGATAGACTCCTCACACTCTCTGGAAAAGATGCAGAATCTTATGACCTCATGAAGGGTACCCTGATTGAGGGCTTTAGATTCTCCACTGAGGAGTATAGAATTAGATTCAGGGGGGCTCAAAAATCCTCGAGCCAGACCTGGGTTGATTTTGTGGACTACTCAGTGAAAACACTGGATGGTTGGATTCAAGGCAGTGGTGTAAATGATTATGATGGGCTGTACAATGTATTTGTGAAAGAACACCTATTGAGTAATTGTTCAAATGATAAACTGCATCAGCATCTGGTAGACCTAGGACCAATTTCTCCCCAAGAAGCCTGGACACCAGACTGGAGACAAGGCCTGTCCCAAGAAAAGTACCACTTCTAACTCCACTCCAGCTAACACTGGAATGGCTAGTCTCCAAGTGGGATCAACATTGTGCCCAGAGCAAATCAGGTGTCACACTGAAGCTACATTAGTCTCTGGGGGTGGGGTGGATTTAGCCACACTGGCTGCCTGGCCTCCTAACATGCCAAAATACAGGCAGCAGCTCTTAATTAATGGGACAAGTGTAGAAGGCCTGAGGGATACAGGTGCCAGTGTCACCATGGTGACAGAGTAACTGGTTTCCCCTGGTCAATACCTGGCTGGACAAACTTATCCAGTCACCAACGCTGACAATCAGACTAAAGTACATCCCATGGCTATGGTAACTTTAGAGTGGGGAGGGGTCAATGGCCTGAAACAGGTGGTGGTCTCCTCAAATATCCCAGTAGACTGTTTGCTTGGAAATGACCTGGAGTCCTCAGCATGGGCTGAGGTAGAACTGAAAACCCATGCAGCCATGCTGGGTATCCCTGAACTGGTGTGTGTCATGACAAGGGCACAGTGCAAGGCTCAGGGTGAAAAGTAGAGTTGGAGCCTGGAAAAGGTCCCAGCCTACCAAGAGAAAAGGAAAGACAACTGGGAAACCAGCTGCAACACAACAACAAAAAGAGAACCTCTCTTCCCAGGAAGAAGTTCTGCCCTCTGAGGGAACTGAGCCTCTGGAGTTAGAACCTTATCAGGTTGAGCTCTTAGGCCCAGGGGGACCCTCAAGGGAGCAGTTGTGTAAGGGGCAAGAAACCTGTCCCTCTCTTGAAGGCCTTAGGCAGCAAGCTGCTGAAGAGTCCAATGGCAAGAAAACTGGAACACATAGGGTCTATTGGGAAGATGGGCTTCTTTACACTGAGGGAAGAGATCCCAAACCTGGTGCCACTAGGAGAGTGGTAATGCCTCAGGAGTTTAGGGAGTTCATACTGACCTTAGCCCATGATATTCCTCTTGCTGGGCATTTGGGACAAACCAAGATGTGGGAGAGACTAGTCAACCACTTCTATTGGCCCAACATGTCCCAGAAGGTCAAGGAGTTTTGTGTCTCCTGTACCACCTGTCAAGCCAGTGGTAAGACAGGTGGACACCCAAAGGCCCCCCTCATTCCACTTCCAGTGGTGGGGGTCCCCTTTGAAAGAGTGGGTGTGGACATAGTGGGTCCACTTGAACCTCCCACAGCCTCAGGGAACATGTACATACTAGTAGTAGTGGATCATGCTACTAGATACCCTGAAGCAATTCCCCTTAGGTCAACTACTGCCCCTGCAGTAGCCAAGGCCCTCATTCGTATTTTTACCAGAGTGGGTTTTCCTAAGGAGGTGGTGTCTGACAGAGGTACCAACTTCATGTCAGCATACCTGAAACACATGTGGAATGAGTGTGGAGTGACTTACAAATTCACTACACCATACCATCCACAAACTAATGGCCTTGTTGAGAGATTCAACAAGACATTAAAAGGCATGATCATGGGGCTCCCTGAAAAACTCAAAAGGAGATGGGATGTCCTCTTGCCATGTCTGCTTTTCGCTTACAGAGAGGGGCCTCAGAAGGGAGTAGGGTTCTCACCCTTTGAACTTCTGTTTGGCCACCCTGTAAGGGAACCACTAGCTCTTGTAAAAGAAGGCTGGGAGAGACCTCTTCATGAGCCTAAGCAAGATATAGTGGACTATGTACTTGGCCTACGTTCAAGGATGGCAGAGTACATGGAAAAGGCAAGTAAAAACCTTGAGGCCAGCCAACAGCTCCAGAAGTAATGGTTGAATTTCAACCCGGGCAGAAAGTCTGGGTTTTGGAGCCTGTGGCTTCCAGGGCACTTCAGGACAAATGGAGTGGCCCTTACCCAGTGCTAGAAAAGAAGAGTCAGGTCACCTACCTGGTGGACCTAGGCACTAGCAGGAGCCCCAAGAGGGTGATCCATGTGAACCGCCTTAAGCTCTTCCATGACAGGGCTGATGTGAATCTGTTGATGGTAACAGATGAGGACCAGGAAGCTGAGAGTGAACCTCTCCCTGATCTCCTCTCCACAAACCCTAAAGATGGCTCAGTTGATGGAGTGATCTACTCAGACACCCTCTCTAGCCAACAGCAATCTGATTGTAGGAAGGTCCTGCAACAGTTTGCTGAGCTCTTTTCCCTAACCCCTGGTCAGACACACCTGTGTACCCATGATGTGGACACAGGAGACACCATGCCTGTCAAAAACAAAATATTCAGACAGTCTGACCAAGTTAAGGAAAGCATCAAGGTGGAAGTCCACAAGATGCTGGAGCTGGGAGTAATTGAGCACTCTGACAGCCCCTGGGCTAGCCCAGTGGTCTTAGTCCCCAAACCTCACACCAATGATGGAAAGAGAGAGATGAGGTTTTGCGTGGACTACAGAGGACTTAATTCTGTCACCAAGACAGATGCCCATCCCATTCCAAGGGCTGATGAACTGATTGATAAATTAGGTGCTGCCAAATTCTTAAGTACCTTTGACTTAACAGCAGGGTACTGGCAAATCAAAATGGCACCAGGAGCAAAAGAAAAGACAGCATTCTCCATACCTGATGGGCATCATCAGTTTACTGTTATGCCCTTTGGTTTAAAGAATGCCCCTGCCACCTTCCAAAGGTTGGTGAATCAAGTCCTTGCTGGCTTGGAGTCCTTTAGTGCAGCTTATCTTGACGATATTGCTGTCTTTAGCTCCAGCTGGCAGGATCACCTGGTCCACCTGAAGAAGGTTTTGAAGGCTCTGCAATCAGCAGGCCTCTCTATCAAGGCATCCAAATGCCAGATAGGGCAGGGAACTGTGGTTTACTTAGGACACCTTGTAGGTGGAGGCCAAGTTCAGCCACTCCAGCCTAAGATCCAGACTATTCTGGACTGGGCAGCTCCAAAAACCCAGACTCAAGTCAGGGCATTCCTTGGCTTGACTGGGTACTACAGGAGGTTTGTGAAGGGATATGGATCCATAGTGACAGCCCTCACAGAACTTACCTCCAAGAAAATGCCCAAGAAAGTGAACTGGACTGTAGGATGCCAACATGCCTTTGACACCCTGAAACAAGCAATGTGCACAGCACCAGTTCTAAAAGCTCCAGATTACTCCAAGCAGTTCATTATGCAGACAGATGCCTCTGAACATGGGATAGGGGCAGTTTTGTCCCAAACAAATGATGATGGCCTTGACCAGCCTGTTGCTTTTATTAGCAGGAGGTTACTCCCCAGGGAGCAGCGTTGGAGTGCCATTGAGAGGGAGGCCTTTGCTGTGGTTTGGTCCCTGAAGAAGCTGAGACCATACCTCTTTGGTACTCACTTTGTAGTTCAAACTGACCACAGACCTCTCAGATGGCTGATGCAAATGAAAGGTGAAAATCCAAAACTGTTGAGGTGGTCCATCTCCCTACAGGGAATGGACTTTATAGTGGAAGACAGACCTGGGACTGCCCATTCCAATGCAGATGGCCTTTCCAGGTTCTTCCACTTAGAAAATGAAGACTCTCTTGGGAAAGGTTAGTCTCATCCTCTTTCGTTTGGGGGTGGGGGGGTTGTGTAAGGAAATGCCTCCTTGGCATGGTTACCCCATGACTTCTTGCCTTTGCTGATGCTAAGTTTTGATTTGAAAGTGTGCTGAGGCCTGCTAACCAGACCCCAGCACCAGTGTTCTTTCCCTAACCTCTACTTTTGTTTCCACAATTGGCACACCCTGGGATCCAGGTAAGTCCCTTGTAACTGGTACCCCTGGTACCAAGGGCCCTGATGCCAGGGAAGGTCTCTAAGGGCTGCAGCATATCCTATGCCACCCTGGAGACCCCTCACTCAGCACAGACACACTGCTTGCCAGCTTGTGTGTGCCAGTGAGGACAAAACGAGTAAGTCGACATGGCACTCCCCTCAGGGTGCCATGCCAACCTCACACTGCCTATGCAGTATAGATAAGTCACCCCTCTAGCAGGCCTTACAGCCCTAAGGCAGAGTGCACTATACCATAGGTGAGGGCACCAGTGCATGAGCACTGTGCCCCTACAGTGTCTAAGCAAAACCTTAGCCATTGTAAGTGCAGGGTAGCCATAAGAGTATATGGTCTGGGAGTCTGTCATGCTACACTGAAAACTGGGAAGTTTGGTATCAAACTTCTCAGCACAATAAATGCACACTGATGCCAGTGTACATTTTATTGTAACATACACCCCAGAGGGCACCTTAGAGGTGCCCCCTGAAACCTTAACCGACTATCCGTGTAGGCTGACTGGTTTTAGCAGCCAGCCACACTAGAGACATGTTGCTGGCCACATGGGGAGAGTGCCTTTGTCACTCTGTGGCTAGTAACAAAGCCTGTACTGGGTGGAGGTGCTTCACACCTCCCCCTGCAGGAACTGTAACACCTGGCCTCAAAGGCTCACCCCCTTTGTTACAGCACCACAGGGCACTCCAGCTAGTGGAGTTGCCTGCCCCCTCCAGCCACGGCCCCACTTTTGGCGGCAAGGCCGGAGGAGATAATGAGAAAAACAAGGAGGAGTCACTGGCCAGTCAGGACAGCCCCTAAGGTGTCCTGAGCTGAGGTGACTCTGACTTTTAGAAATCCTCCATCTTGCAGATGGAGGATTCCCCGAATAGGGATAGGAATGTGCCCCCCTCCCCTTGGGAGGAGGCACAAAGAGGGTGTACCCACCCTCAGGGCTAGTAGCCATTGGCTACTAATCCCCCAGACCTAAACACGCCCTTAAATTTAGTATTTAAGGGCTCCCCAGAACCTAGGAACTCAGATTCCTGCAACCTAAGAAGAAGAGGACTGCTAAGCTGAAAAACCCTGCAGAGAAGACGGATACACCAACTGCTTTGGCCCCAGCTCTACCGGCCTGTCTCCCCACTTCTAAAGACACTGCTCCAGCGACGCTTTCCACAGGGACCAGCGACCTCTGAAGCCTCCCTGCATCTAGAAGGACCAAGAACTCTGAGGACAGCGGCTCTGTTCACCAAAGACTGCAACTTTGCAACAAAGAAGCAACTTTGAAACAACACGCGTTTCCCGCCTGAAGCGTGAGACTTGGCACTCTGCACCCGACGCCCCCGGCTCGACTTGTGGAGAACAATCACTTCAGGGAGGACTCCCCGGCGACTACTAGACCGTGAGTAGCCAGAGTTGCCCCCCCTGAGCCCCCACAGCGACGCCTGCAGAGGGAATCCCGAGGCTCCCCCTGACCCCGACTGCCTGCTCCTCAGATCCCGACGCCTGGTAAAGACTCTGCACCCCCAGCCCCCAGGACCTGAAGGATCCGAACTCCAGTGCAGGAGTGACCCCCAGGAGGCCCTCTCCCTTGCCCAGGTGGTGGCTACCACGAGGACCCCCCCCCCCTTGCCTGCCTGCATCGCTGAAGAGACCCCTTGGTCTCCCATTGATTTCAATTACAAACCCGACGCTTGTTTGCACACTGCACCCGGCCGCCCCCGTGCCGCTGAGGGTGTACTTTCTGTGTGGACTTGTGCCCCCCCCGGTGCCCTACAAAACCCCCCTGGTCTGCCCTCCGAAGACGCGGGTACTTACCTGCTGGCAGACTGGAACCAGGGCACCCCCTTCTCCATTGAAGCCTATGCGTTTTGGGCACCACTTTGACCTCTGCACCTGACCGGCCCTGAGCTGCTGGTGTGGTAACTTTGGGGTTGCTCTGAACCCCCAACGGTGGGCTACCTTGGACCCAAACTTGAACCCCGTAGGTGGTTTACTTACCTGCAAAAACTAACAAACTCTTACTTCCCCCAGGAACTGTTGAAAATTGCACTGTGTCTAGTTTTAAAATGCCTATATGTGATTTATGGGAAAAGTGTATATGCTATTTTGCTAATTCAAAGTTAATAAAGTACCTACCTGCAATACCTTTCATTTAAAGTATTACATGTAAATCTTGAACCTGTGGTTCTTAAAATAAACTAAGAAAATATATTTTTCTATACAAAAACCTATTGGCCTGGAATTGTCTCTGAGTGTGTGTTCCTCATTTATTGCTTGTGTATGTACAAACAAATGCTTAACACTACTCCTTTGATAAGCCTACTGCTCGACCACACTACCACAAAATAGAGCATTAGTATTATCTCTTTTTGCCACTATCTTACCTCTAAGGGGAACCCTTGGACTCTGTGCATACTATTCCTTACTTTGAAATAGTGCATACAGAGCCAACTTCCTACATTGGTGGATCAGCGGTGGGGTACAAGACTTTGCATTTGCTGGACTACCCAGCCAATACCTGATCACACAACTAAATTCCAAAAATTGTCATTAGAAACAGATTTTAGAAATTTGAGCTATTTTTCTAAATTTTTAAAAGTCCTGCTAGGGCCTTGTGTTAGTCCCTGTTAGCATTTCTTTTAGAGCTTAAAAGTTTTGTGAAAGTTTGAATTAAGTTCTAGAGATAGTTTTAGATTCTTAAAAAGTATTCCAACTTTTAGAAACATAGGGGGTCATTCCAACCTTGGCGGTAAAAGGCGCTTACCGCCGTGCAGAAGACCGCCAGAACACCGCTGCGGCTGCGGTAAACCGCCACGGTCATTATGACCCACAACAGGCAAACCGCCAAAATACAGACATCCACAAAAGTCCGCCACACCAAAGGGCAGCGAGAAACTGGAGATGACCAAACCTCCACCGTCACGCCAACAGAAATACGCCCATGCCATCACGACCCACGAATCCACGCGGCGGTCTTCCAACCGCGGTATTCTATTGGCGGTACACACCGCTGCACTCAAAATACACACACTTCTACAAAACACCACCACATTGGACAATTACAAATACACACACCTGATACACATACACACACCACTCCCACACCCCATTACAATATAAATACAATACACCCACATCACCCTCAAACCTCCACTCCAACAGAATCGTGAACACGCACAGAGAAAAGAGATCCGAGCACCCAGACACCCATTTTACTGTCACCCAGCAATATTACCACGCACTTCACACAACACAACAATACACATCACCACACTTAGCACCACACAATCCACCCCACACATCACCCACACCACCCCATGGCACTGCAAAGACACCCCAGGTTTTCTGAGGATGAACTCAGGGTCATGGTGGAGGAAATTGTACGGGTAGAGCCACAGCTCTTCGGGACACAGGTGCAGCACACCACCATTGCCAGGAAGATGGAGCTATGGAGCAGAATAGTCGATAGGGTCAACGCTGTGGGACAGCACCCAAGAAATAGGGACGACATCAGGAAGAGGTGGAACGACCTACGGGGGAAGGTGCGTTCAATGGTATCCAGGCACAACATCGCGGTGCAGCGGACTGGCGGCGGACCCCCATCTCCTCCCCCAGAATTTACAACATGGGAGGAGCAGGTCTTGGCGATCCTGCATCCTGAGGGCCTCGCAGGAGTAACTGGAGGAATGGACTCTGGTAAGTCAAATCTTCACTACTTCATCCCCCCCACCCCACCAGCATGCCAACTCATACCCCCACCCTCACCCTCACCCCCATCACACCTACTCCTTGCAAATGTCTCACCATCACAACCCACCCATCCCAACCCCAAACCCAGCATGCGACCACAAAGCATGGACACCCATCACCAAAGCATGCCCACTGCACATACCCTTCCCCCCCCCAAACCACCGTCACTAAAGCCCCCACACAGGAATGCCAGCACTGGGGTACACGGGCACCCACCCATTGCACGCTATGGCACACACAGATGCAATAACCATACTTTTATACCCCTGCAGGACCCGAACGCCACATCACTGCGCAGGAGGGTCCACAAATGTCCACTCCACCCCCAGAAGAGGCCCACAGTGATGACAGCACCTCTGTCGACCTGGATCTAGATGACCAGCCCGGCCCATCTGGGACCTCGGGACAGTTGGTTCCCCTCACCCAGTCACAGGCCTCCACAGACCTTCCCCCCTCTGGAAACACCAGCACAGCACCCACCCAGCGGGCCCATACCTCTGTCCCCAGGACACGTCAATCAGCGGTGTGTCCACCACTACAGGGCACCCAGGCTAACCCACCACCCCAACAACACCAGGGACCTGGGGGCAGTGGTAGTGGGCACACGGTCCAGGGGACAGAGGCCCAGGGAAACAGGGGAACTGGGAGGGCTGCTGTGCGATTGGGGGCGGACAGGCCCAGGGAACCCACTCTCCACGAGGCCCTCTCCTCCATCATGGGAGCCTACCATCATTCCCAGGAGACGATGGCGACGGTACTGGCCAGGTTTCAGGAGATCCAGCTCCTGCAGGAGGAACAGTATTTGGGGTTCAGGGAGGAACTACGAAACATCAGTTCCGCTCTGGGCACCATCGTAGGGGCTCTGAATCAGGTAGTCACCACATTACGGGACACTGTGGCACCACAAAGGGCCCCTCACACTAGCATGGACCAAGAACTGCCTACCACCTCTGCCGGCGCTAGTGGACAGGAGGCCCCGCCACAGGACCAACAGGCCACCAGCACCCCACCCCCTGCAGAAGGAGAACCACCCCGCAAGCGGGCCCTGAGATCCAGGAAGAAGACAGAGTAAGATGCCAAGACCCCCGCCAGGAAAGGATACCTCCCTGATTGTCATCCCACTGTCCCACATTGTAACCCTGTCCACCCTTAAACTGCCCCTGCTCCACTTTCCACAGGCATCTGGACAATGCACCTGTGATACAAATAGCCTGGACTCTGCCATGGACATTCCTCCACCATCACCCCTCACCGATTTGCAACCACCCACCAATATAGAGCACTGTAATAAACACAGTTATTGCACAAAACAATCTGGAGTCTGGCTGTGATTTTGAACAAATGTATTAGACATGACCGTGCCAAAATGCTTATTTACATTGTCATGACAACATAACACTGTCACACAGCTGTAGTCCATGGGGAAACAAAGCAGATGTCACGCAGTGGGGCCCACAGCTCTGAAATCAGAAGGGAAAGTCACAACTCAGTTACCATACACTGGGGGAAAAGGTCAGACAGTAGAGAGGTAGTAGTCTTTTAGTAAATGTAATATGCCGGTGTGGATTCTTACCTGTGTGTCATTGAAAATACTGCTGTATCACTGTGTTCCTGTTCTCTATGTCGTCCTCTTCGGCTTCCTCGTCTTCACTCTCCACAGGCTCAACAGCTGCTACAACACCACCATCTGGACCATCCTCCTGCAGAAAAGGCACCTGGCGTCGCAAAGCCAGGTTGTGAAGCATACAGCAGGCCACGATGATCTGGCACACCTCCTTTGGTGAGTAGAATAGGGATCCACCTGTCATATGGAGGTACCTGAACCTGGCTTTCAGGAGGCCAAAGGTTCGCTCGATCACCCTCCTAGTCCGCCCATGTGCCTCATTGTACCGTTCCTCTGCCCTTGTCCTGGGATTCCTCACTGGGGTCAGTAGCCATGACAGGTTGCAGTAACCAGAGTCAACAATTAGCCACACACGGTGCCTCTGGAGTTGACCCATCACGTAAGGGATGCTGCTATTGCGCATGATGTTTGCGTCATGCACTGACCCAGGGAACTTGGCATTAACATGGGAGATGTAATGGTCAGCCAAACACACCATCTGTACATTCATCGAATGATAACTCTTCCTATTCCTGTACACCTGTTCACTCCTGCTGGGGGGGACCAAAGCAACATGTGTCCCATCAATGGCACCTATGATGTTGGGGATATGTCCAAGGGCATAGAAATCACCCTTCACTGTAGGCAAATCCCCCACCTCAGGGAAAACGATGTAGCTCTGCATGTGTTTCAGCAGGGCAGACAACACTCTGGACAACACCTTGGAAAACATAGGCTGGGACATCCCTGATGCTATGGCCACAGTTGTTTGAAATGACCCACTTGCCAAGAAATGGAGTACTGACAGAACCTGCACTAGAGGGGGGATCCCTGTGGGTTGGCAGATTGGTGACATCAGGTCTGCCTCCAGCTGGGCACACAGTTCCTGAATAGTGGCTCGGTCAAGCCTGTATGTCAGTATGACATGTCTTTCCCCCATTGTCGACAGGTCCACCAGTGGTCTGTACACCAGAGGATGCCTCCATCTCCTCGCATGTCCCAGCGGACGGTGCCTATGAAGGACAACAGCGAGCACAGAGTCAATCAACACACAGGTACGTAACTACAGCTTGCACAGAACACGATTCCCAATGCATTGAATGGCTTGTATGAGTGTTGATGCAAGGCCTAGGTATGTGTGACGCAGTAGAAAGTAAGCCATGTGGGCCCTTGAAATGGCGGCTGCCTGACCTGTGAAGTGCGACAATGGAATGTGAGGTAAATGCGCTGGCGTGGCACACCGTGGCGGTAGGCGGTCGAAGACCGCGGCGCAAAGCAGCATTGGTTAACACTGAACCCTATGGGTCTCAGGAGCCAATGACGATGAGCGCCGGCAGTCGCGGTACGCACCGCCGCGGGCGTGACCGCCATCTTCTATCTGCTTAATCACTCGATACCTGATCTTCGACAGGAGAGGACCTACACTGCAAGTGCTGCTGTGACCTCGGTCTGGAAGAGACAATGGCTCATGCGACTGGGGAAAGGGCCCCTGCCTTCACTGCTCAGGAATTGGAGAAACTTGTGGATGGGGTCCTCCCCCAGTATGCGCTACTCTACGGTCCTCCAGACCAACAGGTAAGTACACTGGGACCATGCTTTGTGGGCATTGCCTGTGTTGAGTGGGGTGGATGAAAGATGGTGGGGAGGGGAGCGATTGAGGCATGCATCAAACGACGGATGAGAGCATGTGCCACATGGCAAGGGTGGGGATGGTGGGCCACTCACATCGAGCATGCAGAAGGTGATGAATATTTTTCTCCCCCTGTACATGTCACATAGGTCAGCGCCCACCAGAAGATCGATATTTGGCGTGCCATCGCCAAGGACGTCCGGACCCTGGGGGTCCACCACAGATGGGGCACCCACTGCCGGAAGAGATGGGAGGACATCTGCCGCTGGAGCAGGAAGACGGCGGAGGCTCAGCTGGGGATGGCCTCTCAACGAGGGAGGGGTGCCAGTCGGACTTTGACCCCCCTGATGTCCCAGATCCTGACGGTGGCCTACCCCGATTTGGATGGGCGCGTGAGGACATCACAGCAGACACAAGGGGGTGAGTACACTCTAATCCTGGTGACTTTCCGCGCAGTGGAGGTGTCTGGGTGGGGGAGGAGGGCTGTGGGTATCCCTAGGCCAGGGCGATTTCTGTAGGCTAGGCCCCTCCGTAAGGCATGGCCCTGTGCCCCCGCCCCCCACCTCTGTAGGGTGCCAAGTACAGCTATTCATGGCCCTGTGTCATCAATGTGTGCAGATGTCGCCCAAAGGCTTGTAGGCCATGTCCCACGGATTGAGTAGTCGACCCCAAGTGCGCGGCGTAGTGCAGGGGGCTTCTATGTCTGTCCTGTCCGCCAACGGTGTCGCCAATGCATGCACTCAACATGTCTTTATTTCCCCCCCCCCCTTTTTTGTGGTCTTCCTGTTCATGTGTGCATTAGCATCATCAGGCGGAGGAGAAGTGGCATCGGAGCACGAGGGAGCTGCATCCCACATGGCCATGGAGGGCCATGCAACGGACTCGGAATTCACCAGTGGGACGGAGGGCGAGGGGAGCTCCACAGCGGGGACTCGTGCAGATATCAGTGACAGCGACTCGTCCTCTGAAGGGAGCTCCCTTGTGGTGGCAGCAACATCTGTGCCCCCTGCAACAACAGGTACAGCCGCCACCCAGCGCACCAGCACCGCCCTCCCAGCAGCCCCTCAGCGTTTGCCCCGTGCCCGCTCACCCAGGAAGGTGGGCATCTCCTTCGCCCCAGGCACCTCAGGCCCTGCCCCAGTCACCCCTGCTGCCCTCAGTGAGGAGGTCATTGACCTCCTGAGGACGCTCACTGTTGGGCAGTCTACCATTTTGAATGCCATCCAGGGTGTCGAAAGAGAGGTGCACCAGAGTAATGCGTACCTGGAGGGCATTCAATCTGGTCAGGCTGCCCTTCAGCGATCGTTCAACACTCTGGCCTCAGCACTGATGGCAGCCATTGTCCCTGTCTCTAGCCTCCCCCCTCCAACTTCCTCCACCCATACCCTATCACCTGTACCTCTGCCTATCCCAGACACACCATCAGACCAGCCTGCACACACCTCAACACCCAAGGGAAGCTCAGCCAGACATAAGCACCACACATCACACAGGCATTCACACAAGCAACATCCACATACAGACATACCAACACCCACTGCCTCCACTGTGTCCCCCTCCTCCTCGTCTCCCTCCTCCCTCCCTGTCACGTCTCCACTCACACCTGCATGCACAACATCTTCAGCCACTACCTCCATCACCAGCACACACACTAGAACCCCCCGCACACGTGCAGTCACCACCCCCACTACCATTTACACGTCCCCTGTGTCCTCTCCCAGTGTGTCTGTCACCCCCTCTTACAAGATACACAAACGCAGGCAGCCACCCACCCAACAGCCATCCACCTCACGACAGCCTCCAGCCCAAGCACCTGCACCCAAAGACACCAGACTTAAACCTCCTACAACCACAACCTCTTCCTCCACTCCCATACCCACTACACCTACCCGTCCCACTGCTCCTAAAAAGCTTTTCCTGTCCAAACTCAACCTCTTTCCACCAACTCCCCCACCCTGTCCATGTCATAGGACTCCAGTCAGCACCTCAGCCACCACAAAACCGGGACCTGTCATGACAGTCTGCCATGGACTGTGGAGTCCCCCACCCTCAAGGGCAGCCTGTTCAGTACGGAGCCAAAGCACGGCCAGCCCACCCCCGGAGAAACATCCAAAGATAGGCAGTGGCCGGCGCGAGAGGGTGAAAAAACCAGGGACTAAAACCCCTACCATGGCTCCGGCAGGAAGTGTGGAGCCAGCTGGCACACCGCCCAAAGTGGTGAAGGGCCACAGGTGATCAGGGAAGGCTGGGAAGGGCAGCACGCCCGACAAGACCGCCATCATCCCAGCTGGCCAGGAGGGCCCCGCCAGCCCCATCCCAGGTGGGCAGGAGGACACCAACAGGCCCGGTACTGCAGCCCAGGAGGGCCCCGCCAGCCACACGACAGATGGGCAGGAAGGCCCCGCCAGCCAAAGCTCAGGTGGCAAATGACCTCCACGCAATGGCCGGAGCCACTGAACTGGGCCCTTCATGTCAAGCACCGCTGAACTGGGCACCGCCGTCTCAAGCACCGCTGAACTGGGCCCTTTATCTCAAGCACCGCTGAACTGGGCCCTTCATGTCAAGCACCGCTGAACTGGGCACCGCTATCTCAAGTACCGCTGAACTGGGCACCGCCGTCTCAAGTACCGCTGAACTGGGCACCACCGTCTAAAGTACCGCTGAACTGGGCACTGCCGTCTCAAGTACCGCTGAACTGGGCACCGCCGTCTCAAGTACCGATGAACTGGGCACCGCCGTCTCAAGTACCGCTGGCCCATTAGCGGCAGGGGCAGGCCCGCATCTGTGTCAGGCAGGGCTGCACGAAGAACTCTGGGCACCAGTCCCCCTCCTGAACCAGTGGAGACTGTTATCCACTTGTGAGACGGTGGCTTTGCACTCCCCAGGATGTAACAGTGGGCAACCCACCCACTGTAGAGACTTGAGAGACTGTGGCTTTGCACTCCCCAGGATGTAACAGTGGGCAAACCCACCCACTGTAGAGACTTGTGAGACTGTGGCTTTGCACTCCCCAGGATTGAACAGTGGGCAGCCCACCCACTGTCTGGACTTGTGAGACTGTGGCTTTGCACTCCCCAGGATGTAACAGTGGGCAACCCACCCACTGTAGAGACTTGTGAGACTGTGGCTTTGCACTCCCCAGGATTGAACAGTGGGCAGCCCACCCACTGTCTGGACTTGTGAGACTGTGGCTTTGCACTCCCCAGGATGTAACAGTGGGCAACCCACCCACTGTAGAGACTTGTGAGACTGTGGCTTTGCACTCCCCAGGATGGAACAGTGACCATGGAGGTCCCTCGTGGATCTGGCGTCGTGGACTCATCTGGCTGAGGTGCCCCCCCTTCCCTTCCCCCTGAGGTGCCTGTAGTTTTGCTATCTGATGCCCCTGCAGTGTTCTCTCCGTTGGAGTCAGGTATCCTGTGTGGGCTTTGCCCATGTGATTTGGGCCCAGTGGTCCACGGACAATGCCTGCTGCAATGATCGGACTTGTACATTTATGTATATAGAAGTTTTTGATGTGTTATATATTTTTAAGCCAGTAATACAATATTTTCAAATGTTTAGAATCATTTCTTTTTGTCTTTGCATTCTTCCAGGGGGTTTGGGGGGGGTAACTGTGATGTATTGCTATGCATTGATGTGTGTGTTGTAGTGGGTGAGGGTGGGTGTGTGGCGAATGTGTGTCCCCGTATTTTTTCCCTCCCCCCTCCCCTGTGTCATAGGTGCAGTACTCACCGTTGTCTTCTGCGCCGGCGTTCGTGCTCCTGGTAGAGGAGCAGGAAGACTATCGCTGGGAGGATGTGGAGTTCGGATTCCATGCTGTCCTGATTACTCGTGGGGTGTATGGAGGTGAGCGTTTTCCGTTCGAAATGGCTGTTTCCGCCGTATTTTTATCGTTGGGGCTACCGCCCCGGAAAAGGTGGCAGATTGGTAGGTTGTGATAGGGTGGGCGGTACATTGACTCCCGCCTGTCTGTTGGTGGTGACCGCCGCGCTGTTTGTTTGTCCCGCCGTGGCGGGCGGTGTGTTGATGTGGCGGTCCTTGTTGGCGGTTCCCGCCAGGGTCGGAATTCCATTTTTTTTACCGCCAGCCTGTTGGTGGTTTAGCTGCCGCTTTAACACCGACCGCCAGGGTTGTAATGACCCCCATAATGTTTAGTGCAGAAGAGAATGTGATGGAACTCGACATCAACCCTTACCTCCATCTTAAGATGAGGGAGCTAAGGTCTCTCTGCAAAATTAAGAAAATACCAGTTGGCATAAGACCCTCCAAACTACAGCTCCAGGAGCTGCTGGCAGAGTTTGAGAAAGCCAACCCCTCTGAGGATGACCTCCCAGAGGATGAAGCTAGTGACTTGGAGGAGAATTCCCCCCCTCCAGTCCTACTTAGGGAGATCAGGGCCCCTCAAGCCCTGACTCCAACTGTGATAGTCAGAGATGCTGCTTCCCTCATAGGAGGGTCCAGCACCTCTGCAATCACTGAGGATAGCCTCAGTGAAGATGACCTCCTGTTAGCCAGGATGGCCAAAAGATTGGCTTTAGAGAGACAGCTCCTAGCCATAGAAAGGGAAAGACAAGAGATGGGTTTTGGTCCCATCCATGGTGGCAGCAACATAAATAAGGTCAGAGATTCTCCTGACATGTTGAAAATCCCTAAAGGGATTGTAACTAAATATGAAGATGGTGATGACATCACCAAATGGTTCACAGCTTTTGAGAGGGCTTGTGCAACCAGAAAAGTAAACAGATCTCACTGGGGTGCTCTCCTTTGGGAAATGTTCACCGGAAAGTGTAGGGATAGACTCCTCACACTCTCTGGAAAAGATGCAGAATCTTATGACCTCATGAAGGGTACCCTGATTGAGGGCTTTGGATTCTCCACTGAGGAGTATAGAATTAGATTCAGGGGGGCTCAAAAATCCTCGAGCCAGACCTGGGTTGATTTTGTGGACTACTCAGTGAAAACACTGGATGGTTGGATTCAAGGCAGTGGTGTAAATGATTATGATGGGCTGTACAATGTATTTGTGAAAGAACACCTATTGAGTAATTGTTCAAATGATAAACTGCATCAGCATCTGGTAGACCTAGGACCAATTTCTCCCCAAGAATTGGGAAAGAAGGCGGACCATTGGGGCAAGACTAGGGTGACCAAGACTTCCACAGGGGGTGACCAAAAGAAAGGGGTCACAAAGCCTCCCCAGAGGAAGAGTGTTGAGACATCGAAAAATAAAAATAGTAAAGAGTCTTCTACAGGCCCCCAAAAACCTGCACAGGAGGGTGGGCCCAGAGCCTCTTCACAATCCAATTTTGGGTACAAGGGTAAAAACTTTGATCCCAAAAAGGCCTGGTGTTGTAGCTGTAATCAGCCTGGACACCAAACTGGAGACAAGGCCTGTCCCAAGAAAAGTACCACTTCTAACTCCACTCCAGCTAACACTGGAATGGCTAGTCTCCAAGTGGGATCAACAATGTGCCCAGAGCAAATCAGGTGTCACACTGAAGCTACATTAGTCTCTGAGGGTAGGGTGGATTTAGCCACACTGGCTGCCTGGCCTCCTAACATGCCAAAATACAGGCAGCAGCTCTTAATTAATGGGACAAGTGTAGAAGGCCTGAGGGATACAGGTGCCAGTGTCACCATGGTGACAGAGAAACTGGTTTCCCCTGATCAATACCTGGCTGGACAAACTTATCCAGTCACCAACGCTGACAATCAGACTAAAGTACATCCCATGGCTATGGTAACTTTAGAGTGGGGAGGGGTCAATGGCCTGAAACAGGTGGTGGTCTCCTCAAATATCCCAGTAGACTGTTTGCTTGGAAATGACCTGGAGTCCTCAGCATGGGCTAAGGTAGAACTGAAAACCCATGCAGCCATGCTGGGTATCCCTGAACTGGTGTGTGTCAAGACAAGGGCACAGTGCAAGGCTCAGTGTGAAAAGTAGAGTTGGAGCCTGGAAAAGGTCCCAGCCTACCAAGAGAAAAGGAAAGACAACTGGGAAACCAGCTGCAACACAACAACAAAAAGAGACCCTCTCTTTTCAGGAAGAAGTTCTGCCCTCTGAGGGAACTGAGCCTCTGGAGTTAGAACCTTATCAGGTTGAGCTCTTAGGCCCAGGGGGACCCTCAAGGGAGCAGTTGTGTAAGGGGCAAGAAACCTGTGCCTCTCTTGAAGGCATTAGGCAGCAAGCTGCTGAAGAGTCCAATGGCAAGAAAACTGGAACACATAGGGTCTATTGGGAAGATGGGCTCCTTTACACTGAGGGAAGAGATCCCAAACCTGGTGCCACTAGGAGAGTGGTAGTGCCTCAGGAGTTTAGGGAGTTCATGCTGACCTTAGCCCATGATATTCCTCTTGCTGGGCATTTGGGACAAACCAAGACGTGGGAGAGACTAGTCAACCACTTCTATTGGCCCAACATGTCCCAGAAGGTCAAGGAGTTTTGTGTCTCCTGTACCACCTGTCAAGCCAGTGGTAAGACAGGTGGACACCCAAAGGCCCCCCTCATTCCACTTCCAGTGGTGGGGGTCCCCTTTGAAAGAGTGGGTGTGGACATAGTGGGTCCACTTGAACCTCCCACGGCCTCAGGGAACATGTACATACTAGTAGTAGTGGATCATGCTACTAGATACCCTGAAGAAATTCCCCTTAGGTCGACTACTGCCCCTGCAGTAGCCAAGGCCCTCACTGGTATTTTTACCAGAGTGGGTTTTCCTAAGGAGGTGGTGTCTGACAGAGGTACCAACTTCATGTCAGCAAACCTGAAACACGTGGAATGAGTGTGGAGTGACTTACAAATTCACTACACCATACCATCCACAAACTAATGGCCTTGTTGAGAGATTCAACAAGACATTAAAAGGCATGATCATGGGGCTCCATGAAAAACTGAAGAGGAGATGGGATCTCCTCTTGCCATGTCTGCTTTTCGCTTACAGAGAGGTGCCTCAGAAGGGAGTAGGGTTCTCACCCTTTGAACTTCTGTTTGGCCACCCTGTAAGGGGACCACTAGCTCTTGTAAAAGAAGGCTGGGAGAGACCTCTTCATGAGCCTAAGCAAGATATAGTGGACTATGTACTTGGCCTACGTTCAAGGATGGCAGAGTACATAAAAAAGGCAAGTAAAAACCTTGAGGCCAGCCAACAGCTCCAGAGGTTTTGGTATGACCAAAAGGCTGCAATGGTTGAATTTCAACCCGGGCAGAAAGTCTGGGTTTTGGAGCCTGTGGCTCCCAGGGCACTTCAGGACAAATGGAGTGGCCCTTACCCAGTGCTAGAAAAGAAGAGTCAGGTCACCTACCTGGTGGACCTAGGCACTAGCAGGAGCCCCAAGAGGGTGATCCATGTGAACCGCCTTAAGCTCTTCCATGACAGGGCTGATGTGAATCTGTTGATGGTAACAGATGAGGACCAGGAAGCTGAGAGTGAACCTCTCCCTGATCTCCTCTCCACAAACCCTAAAGATGGCTCAGTTGATGGAGTGATCTACTCAGACACCCTCTCTAGCCAACAGCAATCTGATTGTAGGAAGGTCCTGCAACAGTTTGCTGAGCTCTTTTCCCTAACCCCTGGTCAGACACACCTGTGTACCCATGATGTGGACACAGGAGACACCATGCCTGTCAAAAACAAAATATTTAGACAGTCTGACCAAGTTAAGGAAAGCATCAAGGTGGAAGTCCACAAGATGCTGGAACTGGGAGTAATTGAGCACTCTGACAGCCCCTGGGCTAGCCCAGTGGTCTTAGTCCCCAAACCTCACACCAAAGATGGAAAGAGAGAGATGAGGTTTTGTGTGGACTACAGAGGACTTAATTCTGTCACCAATACAGATGCCCATCCCATTCCAAGGGCTGATGAACTGATTGATAAATTAGGTGCTGCCAAATTCTTAAGTACCTTTGACTTAACAGCAGGGTACTGGCAAATCAACATGGCACCAGGAGCAAAAGAAAAGACAGCATTCTCCACACCTGATGGGCATTATCAGTTTACTGTTATGCCCTTTGGTTTAAAGAATGCCCCTGCCACCTTCCAAAGGTTGGTAAATCAAGTCCTTGCTGGCTTGGAGTCCTTTAGTGTAACTTATCTTGACGATATTGCTGTCTTTAGCTCCATCTGGCAGGATCACCTGGTCCACCTGAAGAAGGTTTTGAAGGCTCTGCAATCAGCAGGCCTCTATATCAAGGCATCCAAATGCCAGATAGGGTAGGGAACTGTGGTTTACTTGGGACACCTTGTAGGTGGAGGCCAAGTTCAGCCACTCCAGCCTAAGATCCAGACTATTCTGGACTGGGCAGCTCCAAAAACCCAGACTCAAGTCAGGGCATTCCTTGGCTTGACTGGGTACTACAGGAGGTTTGTGAAGGGATATGGATCCATAGTGACAGCCCTCACAGAACTTACCTCCAAGAAAATGCCCAAGAAAGTACACTGGACTGTAGGATGCCAACATGCCTTTGACACCCTGAAACAAGCAATGTGCACAGCACCAGTTCTAAAAGCTCTAGATTACTCCAAGCAGTTCATTGTGCAGACAGATGCCTCTGAACATGGGCTAGGGGCAGTTTTGTCCCAAACAAATGATGATGGCCTTGACCAGCCTGTTGCTTTCATTAGCAGGAGGTTACTCCCCAGGGAGCAGCGTTGGAGTGCCATTGAGAGGGAGGCCTTTGCTGTGGTTTGGTCCCTGAAGAAGCTGAGACCATACCTCTTTGGTACTCACTTTGTAGTTCAAAGTGACCACAGACCTCTCAGATGGCTGATGCAAATGAAAGGTGAAAATCCAAAACTGTTGAGGTGGTCCATCTCCCTACAGGGAATAGACTTTATAGTGGAACACAGACCTGGGACTGCCCATTCCAATGCAGATGGCCTTTCCAGGTTCTTCTACTTAGAAAATGAAGACTCTCTTGGGAAAGGTTAGTCTCATCCTCTTTCGTTTGGGGGGGGGGGGGGGGTTGTGTAAGGAAATGCCTCCTTGGCATGGTTACCCCCTGACTTTTTGCCTTTGCTGATGCTAAGTTTTGATTTGAAAGTGTGCTGAGGCCTGCTAATCAGACCCCAGCACCAGTGTTCTTTCCCTAACCTGTACTTTTGTTTCCACAATTGGCACACCCTGGCATCCAGGTAAGTTCCTTGTATCTGGTACACCTGGTACCATGGGCCCTGATGCCAGGGAAGGTCTCTAATGGCTACATCATATCTTATGCCACCCTGGGGACCCCTCACTCAGCAGAGACACACTGCTTGCCAGCTTGTGTGTGCTAGTGAGGACAAAACGAGTAAGTCGACATGGCACTCCCCTCAGGCCGCCATGCCAACCTCACACTGCCTATGCAGTATAGATAAGTCACCCCTCTAGCAGGCCTTACAGCCCTAAGGCAGGGTGCACTATACCATAGGTGAGGGCACCAGTGCATGAACACTGTGCCCCTACAGTGTCTAAGCAAAACCTTAGCCATTGTAAGTGCAGGGTAGCCATAAGAGTATATGGTCTGGGAGTCTGTCATGCACGAACTCCACAGCACCATAATGGCTACACTGAAAACTGGGAAGTTTGGTATCAAACTTCTCAGCACAATAAATGCACACTGATGCCAGTGTACATTTTATTGTAACATACACCCCAGAGGGCACCTTAGAGGTGCCCCCTGAAACCTTAACCGACTATCCGTGTAGGCTGACTGGTTTTAGCAGCCTGCCACACTAGAGACATGTTGCTGGCCACATGGGGAGAGTGCCTTTTTCACTCTGTGGCTAGTAACAAAGCCTGTACTGGGTGGAGGTGCTTCACACCTCCCCCTGCAGGAACTGTAACACCTGGCGGTGAGCCTCAAAGGCTCACCCCCTTTGTTACAGCACCACAGGGCACTCCAGCTAGTGGAGTTGCCTGCCCCCTCCAGCCACGGCCCCACTTTTGGCGGCAAGGCCGGAGGAGATAATGAGAAAAACAAGGAGGAGTCACTGGCCAGTCAGGACAGCCCCTAAGGTGTCCTGAGCTGAGGTGACTCTGACTTTTAGAAATCCTCCATCTTGCAGATGGAGGATTCCCCCAATAGGGATAGGAATGTGACCCCCTCCCCTTGGGAGGAGGCACAAAGAGGGTGTACCCACCCTCAGGGCTAGTAGCCATTGGCTACTAATCCCCTAGACCTAAACACGCCCTTAAATTTAGTATTTAAGGGCTCCCCAGAACCTAGGAACTCAGATTCCTATAACCTAAGAAGAAGAGGACTGCTAAGCTGAAAAACCCTGCAGAGAAGACGGAGACACCAACTGCTTTGGCCCCAGCTCTACCGGCCTGTCTCCCCACTTCTAAAGACACTGCTCCAGCGACGCTTTCCACAGGGACCAGCGACCTCTGAAGCCTCAGAGGACTGCCCTGTATCTAGAAGGACCAAGAACTCCCGAGGACAGTGGCTCTGTTCACCAAAGACTGCAACTTTGCAACAAAGAAGCAACTTTGAAACAACACGCGTTTCCCGCCGGAAGCGTAAGACTTGGCACTCTGCACCCGACGCCACCGGCTCGACTTGTGGAGAACAATCACTTCAGGGAGGACTCCCTGGCGACTGCGAGACCGTGAGTAGCCAGAGTTTCCCCCACAGCGACGCCTGCAGAGGGAATCCTGAGGCTACCCCTGACGGCGACTGCCTGCTCCTCAGATCCCGACGCCTGGTAAAGACTCTGCCCCCCAGCCCCCAGGACCTGAAGGATCCGAACTCCAGTGCAGGAGTGACCCCCAGGAGGCCCTCTCCCTTGCCCAGGTGGTGGCTACCCCGAGGAGCCCTCCCCTTGCCTGCCTGCATCGCTGAAGAGACCCCTTGGTCTCCCATTGATTTCAATTACAAACCTGACGCTTGTTTGCACACTGCACCCGGCCGCCCCGTGCCGCTGAGGGTGTACTTTCTGTGTGGACTTGTTCCCCCCCGGTGCCCTACAAAACCCCCCTGGTCTGCCCTCCGAAGACGAGGGTACTTACCTGCTGGCAGACTGGAACCAGGGCACCCCCTTCTCCATTGAAGCCTATGCGTTTTGGGCACCACTTTGACCTCTGCACCTGACTGGCCCTGAGCTGCTGGTGTGGTAACTTTGGGGTTGCTCTGAACCCCCAACGGTGGGCTACCTTGGACCCAAACTTGAACCCCGTAGGTGGTTTACTTACCTGCAAAAACTAACAAACTCTTACTTCCCCCAGGAACTGTTGAAAATTGCACTGTGTCTAGTTTTAAAATAGCTATATGTGATTTATGTGAAAAGTGTATATGCTATTTTGCTAATTCAAAGTTAATAAAGTACCTACCTGCAATACCTTTCATTTAAAGTATTACATGTAAATCTTGAACCTGTGGTTCTTAAAATAAACTAAGTAAATATATTTTTCTATACAAAAACCTATTGGCCTGGAATTGTCTCTGAGTGTGTGTTCCTCATTTATTGCTTGTATATGTACAACAAATGCGTAACACTACTCCTTTGATAAGCCTACTGCTCGACCACACTACCACAAAATAGAGCATTAGTATTATCTCTTTTTGACACTATCTTACCTCTAAGGGGAACCCTTGGATTCTGTGCATACTATTCCTTACTTTGAAATAGTGCATACAGAGCCAACTTCCTACAGGAGTGCACACCTTCAACTTGTTATATGAAAGTGGAGCAAATGCACAAAGCACAGCAAGCTAATCTTGATGCACGTCCAGCATCAGCCCTCCTTTGGCTTCAAGTCGGGAATTCAGTGCTTCCACTGAAGCAGGACCACAGTGCTTCTGCATGCTGCAAGCAGTTTCTTAGTAAGTACTTAAATGGCTTGGGGCCAGGGATACTAGAGGAGGCAGATGCTGCATCAAAGAAGGTGTTCTGCCTTAATATGCAGCATTTTAGATCAGGCTACAGACAGCTTTATAGACCTTATCTCATCCTTTCTCCTATAATGCAAGATGTACAGAAAGAGTGGGGCTTCTCCAGCCATTGTTTTTCATGTGTTTTTGTGTGGTTTGCTATTGCTTACATTGGCTGCCCATAAAGGCTAAGGCATTTCGTGGACGATTTGTGGTCCCATTAAGTTTTTAATTATTCTTTTATAAGTCTACATCAGAGGTCTTCAAACTATGGGATGCACTGCCATGGAGGTCCGTGGCTGTATCCCCATGGTGGTGCAAAGGCCTCTGCAAGTACTATTAAATGGAGATTGCATGGAAATCCAACCTTGATTATTTGGCACACTTCCAGCCTGTCTTTATTCACATGCAGCAGTTGAAGTGCTTAAACAACCATTGGCAAATTCAATAGGTCTCGCCTATACAAGAGCTATTGACTTGGGCATGTTGTACACCAGTGTGGCTGCTGTTCAGCATGGCTAAATGTTAGTGGTGTGAAGTGTCACAGAGTGAAGTGGGGGAGTAGAGTAGATTTGTTGGAGTACAGTGTCATAGAGTGGGGGAGTAGAGTGTCATAGAGTTGATTAGTGGGGATTAGAGTTCAGTGGTTCAGTGGCAGAGTGTTGTAGAGTGCAGTGTCATAGGGTGGTGTAGAGTGGAGTGGGATAGACTGGGGTGGAGTGGGTTGGAGTGGATTGAAAGTCTGGTGGATTGGATTTGAGTAGATGGGTGAATTTGATTGGGGTAAAGTCAGTTAGATTGTGTGCAATGGATTAGTGGGTGGACTGAATGAGGTGGATTGGAGTGGAGTAGATTTAAATGGGGTGAGGTGGGTTGGATTGGACCGAATTGGAGTGGGGTAGATGAGATTCGACTGGGGTGATAGAACTGAATTGGAGTGATAGAACTGGAGAGGGGTAGAGTGGATTGGGGTGGTTTAGAGTTGAGTGAATTGGTGTGAGGTTGAGTAGAGTGGGGTGGATTAGACTGGGCTGTAGTGGGGTGGAATGGACTGACGTGGCTTGGATTGGGGTGGGGTGGAATGGATTTATTGGGTTGGAGTGGGGTGGATTGGACTAGAATGGGGTGGATTAGAGTTGGGTGAAGTACAGTAGAGTGGATTGGATTAGATTGGATTGGAGTAGGGTTGGCTGGATGGATTGGATTTAAGTGGGGTGGACCTAACTGGGGTGAGGTGGATTGGACTGAGGTAGACTTCGGTTGGGTAGATTGGAGTAGTTTGGATTGGAGTGGGGTGGGTATGAGTGGGGTAGACTGGATGGGATGGATTGAAATGGAGTGGGTGGATTGGATCGGGGGGTTGGATGGGAGTGTAGTGGATTGGATTGGACTGGGGTGGGTTTGATTGGGGAAGATTGGAATGGATTGGAGTTAAGTAGATTGGATTCGGGTGGGGTGGGGATGATTCCATTGAGGTGGGGTGGATTGGAGTAGGGTGAATTAGATTGAGTGGGGTTGAGTGGGGTGGAAGGAAGTACTTTGGATTGGATTGCAGTGGGGTGGATTGGATTGGAGTGAGGTTGAATGGATTGGATTGGGATAGACTGGATTGGGGTAGACTGGATTGGAGTGGTGTGGACTGGAGTGGCGTGGATTGGAGAGGCATGCATTAGAGTGGCGTGAATTGAAGTAGCATGGGTTTTTGCAGTACAGTGGATTGGTGCGGAATAGAATGGGGTGGACTGGAGTGGGGTGGATTGGATTTGGGTGAAGTGGAATGGACTGGATTTGAGTGGATTGGATAGGGTTGAATTGTGGTGGATTGTAGTGGGGTGAGGTGGAATAAAGTGGGGTGAATTGGATTGATGTGGCGTGGATTGGATGGGAGTGGGGTGGGTTGGATTGGAGTGGGGTGGACTTTTTGGAGTGGGATGGATTTTTTGATTGGGATTGATTGGAGTAGGTTGAACTGGATTGGTGTGGGTTGGATTGAATTGGAGTGGAGTGATTGGACTGGATTGGGGTGACTTTGAGTGGGTTGGATTGTGGTGGACTAGATTGTACTGGGATGGGTCGAATGGGATGGATGGATTGGAGTGGGGTGGATTGGGTTGTGGTGGGCTGAATTGGAATGGGCTGGAATGGATTTGAGTGGGTGAATTGGGTTGGACTGGATTGGAGTGTGTTGGATTTGTGTGTAGTGGCTTGGACTGGAGTGGGGTGGATTGGATTGGAGGGGGTGGACTATGGTGGATTGGAGTGGGGTGGATTGCAGTGGGGCAGACTGGAGTGGGGTGGATTGGACTGGACTGGGGTGGGTTCTATTGGGGTAGATTGGATTGGGGTGGATTGGGGCCGGTTGGGAGGATTGCATTGAGGTGGCTTGGATTAGGGTGAATTAGATTGAGTGGGGTGGATTGAAGTACTGTGGATTGGATTGAATTGCAGTGGGGTGGTTTGGATTGGAGTGAGGTTGACTGGATTGACCTTGGTGGTTTGGATTAAGGCGGATTAGATTGGGATAGATTGGATTGGGGTGCAGTGGATTGAAGTGTTGGGGATTGGAGTGGCGGGGCTTGGAGTGTTGTGGATTAGAGTGCCGTGGATTGAAATGGCATGGATTTTTGTAGTAGGGTGATTGGAGTGGATTAGAATGGGGTATATTGGAGTGGGGTGGATTGGATTTGGGTGAAGTGGAATGAACTGGATTTGAGTAGACCGGATTTGAGTGGACTGGAATTCAGTGGAGTGGATTGGACTGGAGTGGAGCAGGGTGGAATAAAGTGGTGTGAATTGGATTGATGTGGTGTGGATTGGGTGAGAGTGGAGTGGGTTGGATTGGAGTAGGGTGGACCTTTTGGAGTGGGATGGATTTTTGGAGTGAGTGGGTGCATTGGAGTAGGTTGAACTGGATTTGTGTGGGGTGGATTGAATTGTGGTGAGGTGATTGGACTGGATTGGGGTGGATTGGATTGGAGTGGGGTGGATTATGGTGGACTGGATGGGTTTGAAGTGGGATGGATTTGAGTGGGTTGGGTGGACTGGAGTGGGCTGGAATGTATTTGAGTGGGTGGATTGGGTTGGACTGGATTGGAGTGTGTTCTATTGATGTGCAGTGGAATGGACTGGAGTGGGGTGGATTGGATTGGAGTGGGGTGGATTGTGGTGGAGTAGATTGGTTTGGGGTGGATTAGAGTGAGGCAGATTGGAGTGGGCAGACTGTTTTGAATTGCAGTGGGGCAGACTGGAGTAGGGTAGATTGTTTTGGATTGGATTGGGGCCAACTGGAGAGGGCAGATTGTTTTGGATTGGAGTGGGGCAGATTGGAGATTGTGGGGCAGATTGGAGATGGCGGGCAGATTGTTTTGGATTGTAGTGGGGCAGAAGGTAGTGGATTAGAGACCGATTGGAGAGGGCAGATTGTTTTGGATTGGAGTGGGGCAGACTGGAGTGTGGTAGATTTATTTGGATTGGTGGGGGGAAGATTGGAGTGGGACAGGTGGGAGTGGGGCAGATTGTTTAGGATTGGGTGGGGCAGATTGGAGTGGGGCAGATTATATTGGTTTGGAGTGGGCATATTGTTTGGGATTGGAGTAGGACAGAATGGAGTGGGACAGATTGGAGTGTGGCAGATGATTTTGGGTTGGAGTGGGGCAGATTGTTCTGGATTGGCATGGGACAGATTATTTGGGATTGGAGTGGAGCAGATTGTTTTAGATTGTACTGGGGCAGATTTTTTGGATTGGAGTAGGGCAGATTGTTTTGGATTGGAGTGGGGTTGATTTTTTTGGAATGGATTAAGGCAGATTTATTTTGGATTAGAGTTGGGCAGATTGTTTTGGATTGGAGTGGGGCAGATTGTTTTGGATTGGAGTGGCACAGATTGCCTTGGATTGGAATGATGCAAATAGTTTTGGATTGGAGTGAGTGAGGCATATTGGTTTGGATTGGCCTGGGCAGATATTGTGGGATTAGAGTGAGGCAGATTGGAGTGGGGCAGATCATTTTCAATTGAAGTGGGACAGACTGGAGTGTGGCAGATTGTTTTAGACTGGAGTGGGGCAGACTGGTTTTGATTGGGGTAGTGCTGATTGGAGTGGGAAAGATTGATTTGGATTGGAATGGGGCTGATTGGAGTGGGGAAGATCGGAGTGGAGCAGATTGTTTGGATTGGAGTGAAGCAGATTAGGGTGGGGCACATTGTTATGGATTGTAGTGGGGCAAATTGGAGTGGGGCAGATTGTTTTGGATTGGGGTGGGGCAGATGTTTTTGGATTGTGTGGGGCAAATTGGAGTGGGGCAGATTGTTTTAGTTTGGAGTAGGGAAGATTGGTTTGGTTTGGCGTGGGGCAGAATGTTTGGGATTGGTGTGGGACAGGTATTTTTTGGATTGGAGACGGGCAAATTGCTTTTATTGGAGTGTGACAGATTGGAGTGGGGAGGAGTGGGGCAGAATGAAGTGTAGTGGTTTGGGATGTACTGGTTTGGCATGGGGCAGATTGTTTTGGATTGGTGTGGGACAGGATGTTTTGGATTGGAGTCGGGCAGATTGTTTTTATAGGAGTGGGACAGATTGGAGTGGGGAGGATTGGGGCAGAATGGAGTGGGTGGTTAGGGATGATTAGAGTGTGGCGGATTGGAGTAGATTTAGGTGAGTGGTTTGGAGTGGGGTGAATTGGAATGGGGCAAATTGGATTGGAGTGGGATGGAGTGGGACATGCTGCACGATTATGTGTTAGAGCATTATTTCGGAAATTGTGCAGATTGTTTTAGATTGGAGTGGGGCAGAATGTTTTTATAGGAGTGGGACAGATTGGAGTGGGGAGGATTGGGGCAGAATGGAGTGGGGTGGTTTAGGATGATTAGAGTGTGGTGGATTGGAGTGGATTTGGGTGAGTGGTTTGGAGTGGGGTGGATTTGGGTGAGTGGGTTGGGGTGGGGTGAATTGGAATGGGGCAGATTGGATTGGAGTGGGGTGGATTGGGGTGTGTTGCACGATTACGTGTTAAAGCATTATTTTCGAAATTGCACGTAAGAAAAAAACAATGTTGCTTTGCAATATTTAGAACAAGATAATCGTCATCTTTTGAGAACAGAGCCCATAAGCAAAAACAAAACATGAGTGCTAAGTGAGAAAAGAAGACTTGGCAAAATAAAAGAAAAGAGTTAACTATAGATAGTTAAACTTTGCAATTTTGTTTGTCCTGCTAGGTATGTGTTTGCCAGTCACACGCCTTCTGTTTGCAGGGCCTTAAAAATTACAAAGAAGTACCTCAATCACTTTGGGAGGAGTGGCTGGGCGTTGATTAATTTGAATCAATCAGTGCTTGGTCCCTGCTCCATAGACAGGAACGGAACTTATGCTTGGCCTTCAGTAACAAATGATGAGGCTTTAAAGAAGAGTACCACACAGTCCATCAAAGGGTAAACAACAGGCTGGCTCCAAGCCCTTTTTAGATAACAACAGAGTCTTGAAGCGAGGCGCATGCACTACCACATGCTCTCGCAGGCTCCACCATAATAAGGTGTGGGAAATGTAATCCTGAGTGCCATAAGGCAGTGTCATTGAGTGTGGTGTTAGAGTCAGAGAAGTGGCTAAAAAGAACAAAATATTTTGTATTTTCATGTTTTTTTAACCCTAAATAAACAGGTAAACTAATCAGTGGGAAGTGAATTATTTTAAGTTATGACACCGCTCTTGGCTAATGTAATCACTGCAGAGGTCTGTGTCTGCAGTGGGCCATTCTGGTTGGTGCAGAAGAGTGAAATGTATTTGTAGTGCTGCGAGGTGTCAGCTTGTGACAGAAAACACCATAAGTATGTCATTATTTTAAAATTGTATTACACACAGTATGATAGGCTGCTACAAAATAATGTGGAATTTCACATAAAACAGATAAAACGTACTTTCAGAATATACAGTTTAGTAATATGTAATTGTGAGAAACTGGGTTGTTTTGGACTGGGGTGTGAGCTCTGATCAAGTCCCTTGCAGGGTGAGTCACAAAAAGTCACTAAATTAACCTGAGCTTACCCCTGGGTAACTTGGCACAAAAAAACAGTCAGCTCTTACCTTCGGACTTAGAAATATTTGAGAAGAAAATGTCTGAGAAGGTAAAGTTCCGTGGGGTGAGGCAACAGGAGATATCGGATGGCAGTGAGTCAAAGCTGCGGTGAAAATTTCTACATTCAGACTTTGTTGCTGAAATGAAAGTCGAAAAACTCCAATAGGGCAAAGCAGAGGGCTGTAGCAGAAGACAGTTTCAGAAGGTCGGATATCCCTTTGGCGAAGGACTGTTGAAACAGATTTGGTGTGGCGGAGAAGAACATAGCGGGAGAAGCAGCAAAGTCAATGCGACTGTCGATGCACCTCGCGCGGACAGGTCAGTAGGTTGGTCCCTGCTCCTTCTGGTTCTCACAGCACCTTTTGGCCACATTTTGTCTAAGTCCTCCAGGTTTGGAAAATGGCCATTTAGGAACTAATAGCACCACAACCAAGGGTCCATGACTGATGGGACACCTCTTGGTGTCTGAACAGGAGGGCAGCAAATTAGCCCTCAACAGCAGGACTGGCATCTGAGGGTTCAGGGCAGCAGGACAGTCCTTCCAGGTACAGCAACAGTCTGGCAGAGTACACAGTAGGTCACAGCAGCAGGCAGCCCTCTGAGAGTACTTTCGCAGGTCCGGTAGTGAACTGAAGAGTGGGTCTGAAGGACCTATTTTTATACCCTGGTGCCCTTCTTCTGGAAGGTCGGAGAAGTTTCTGGAAAGCTCCTTTGAAGTACCTGGAATTTCCTGACTCCACTGGCCTGGCTCCAAGCTGGCTGCAGTGACACTACAGGGTTGTTAGGCCCATTGTGTGAAGGCAGGGCACGTGCTATTCAACTGATAGTTGGGCTGTGCTCTCCTCCGTCCCCTAACCTGCTAGCAAATGTCCCATTCAGGCATACCTAAACCCCCGATTGTGTGACGGTCGTCATCATCATGCAGGTTTTTATAAAGTGCATTCCTGCCCGTAGGCATCCCAGAGCTAAAGTATGCTAGCAACACCAATCAGAAGGGGCGGTAAGGCAAACCGCTGATAAAATATGTTTGAGACAGCTGAGTAAACAACCAAGTTTTTAGTTGTTTACAAAACTGAAGGTCTGTATCTAGGGCCCCTACAGAAGTGGGCAGTGGAGGGAGTTCCACATCTTGGCTGCATTACACTGAAATGAGCGTCCTCCACTCTTGATTCTTTTGACGCCAGAGGCAACAACCAGAGAGGCCTTTGCCGATCCCAAAGACCTGGTAAGTACATAAGGGGTTAAAAGAGAGTTACACAGTATTGGCCCGCTGTTTGTCAGAGCCCTGCAGGTAATTCAGAGAGATTCATTTGTAATCCTCTGTGCCACCGGAAGCCAATGAAGAGATTTAAGGGCATGCTGAGCAGACAAATGTCGGGAAACATTAAAGAGTAAGCGGGCAGAAGCATTTTGCACCACTTGAAGTTTCCTCATTGTGGATTTGGGCGTGCCCAAGTACAAAACATTTTCATAATCCAGTCAAGATAATACAAGCGCCTGGCGACTATTCTTTTGATGGAAAAGGGAGCAGGTGGAGAACTTTTCTCAATGTTCTGAGCATTCCAAGACAGGTTGCTGCTACTTTCATAGCTTGGATATCCATTGTGAGGGCCTTGTCCAGCCAAAAACCCAGGATTTTTACAGCGGGCTTGGATGCAGGTGGAACACCCAAGATCTCGGGCCATCCAAGGTTGAACTGAAGTGGTGACTGGTTACCCAAGATCAAGAGTTCAGTCTTTTCCCCATTCAGTTTTAGAGCGGATAGTTTCATCTAATTGGCCACTGCTGTAAGGCAAGGTCCAAAGGTTGATGAACAAGGAACCTGGGTATGACTTAGTGAAAACAATTGTTGGGTATCATCATCATACGAGATAATCAAAATGCCGTAAGCCATCACCGTATCTGCCAGCGAGTGCATGTACACATTAAATAATGTAGGACTTAAAGAAGATCCTTGTGGAACGCCGCAGTTCAGCGGAAAGATCTCAGATGTACAATTACCCTCAAACATCTACAAGGATCTATTGCTCAGAGAGGACTGAAGCTAGGTAAGGGCCTGGCCAGACACACCCACCTCTGAAAGTCTTTCAGGAAGAATTCAGTGGCTTACAGTGTCAAAGGCTGTATTAAGTTCAAGGAGGATGATAGCACCTGTACCTCCCTGATCAAGCCGCATTTTGGCCTCCTCTACTGCTACCGGTAGGGCAATTTCAGTGCTATGTTTGGCTCTAAAGCCCATCTGCGTTGGGTGGAGAATACTATGTTTCTCTAAAACTTCAGACAGATGGTTGTTAACATAGCTTTTCAGTATTTTACTTGGACCTAGCAACAAGGTCACTTGCCTATAGGTCCTATGGTGTGAAGGATTCAGATTTTGTTTTTTAAGGAGGGCTTTTACCATTGCGTGCTTCCATGGTGTAGGAATCACTCCTTTAGCCAAAGACATGTTCAGATTCTTGAAAAGTACTGAACCAATCTGTTGTTGGACTTTGGCTAAAACAAACGAAGGAGCAGGGTCCACTGGAGAACCTGATTTAAGTTTCAGTAAAGTAGTTAGGAGAACCTCTAACGTAATCTTAGGAAAGCTTGTAAGAACAACATTGGAGCTTGAGAGGACAAGATTCCAGGCTTGTGACTGCAGGTTAGAGTTAGTAAGAGCGAAAGAGTGATAAACGTCTTCAATTATTTTCATAAAAGACGTGGCAACGGATTGATGACAGT
This sequence comes from Pleurodeles waltl, assembly GCF_031143425.1. Classification (NCBI taxonomy): domain Eukaryota; kingdom Metazoa; phylum Chordata; class Amphibia; order Caudata; family Salamandridae; genus Pleurodeles; species Pleurodeles waltl. The sequence goes on from NC_090445.1 coordinate 216,795,983, forward strand.
TCAGAAATGAAAGAGTTAGAGAGGAGATTTGAAAGTGTTTTGACAATCTGAAATATCTCTCTAGGAATATTAGAAGCAGTTTTACTTTTATTGTCAAAGAAAGTCCTTTAGCGCCTACAATTTCCAAATTATGTTTTTTAATGATAGCTTGCTTTATTGTCCAGAGAGTAGACTTCTATCTAAAGTCTTTCTGCCCTCTTAGATTGTTGTTTTGGCATTTTGAGCCGAGGTGTTTCCTTGTCTGCTTAGTTTTGAGGGCAAGTATCAAGAGATTGATTAATCCAACGTGCAAATTCAGTGTAAGCCAAAGTGGGGTCTTGGTGAAACTCTGGTCTTATTTCTACAAGCGACTGTTTAAAATATTAAGTTTAGACCATCCGCGCTCTGTATATGAGGGAGGGCCAGAGGGAGGAGATGTGTGAGGGGACTCTATACTAAAAATAATAATAAAATGGTAAGACCAGATAACCAGAGAGGGTTCCTGGGTTTTTAACTCACTTTAATTGGAAAAAATAGGGTCAAGTAGATGTCCTTTCTCATGAGCGGGGCCAGATACTAGTTGAGTCAGACCTATTGCGGAGAAGTCCTGTGTGAGCATAATTGCTTGCGAATCTGCAGGATCCTCAAAATGATGCTTAAGATCGCCCAAAAGTGTGAAGTTGGGGTTTAAATGAATCAGATGTGCTATTGTGTCAGGAAGAGAGTCTAAAATGTCATTACGGGAACCAGGTGGACGATACATTGGATTGATCCAACAACGAAATGCTGTCTTAAGTATAATAACAATCCTTCCTCCTCTCATGTTTTCTCGATATAGCCTACATATATAATACCCCAAAGGTAAGGCATGGGCCAATTCTGGGCCAGAGTCTTCCTGCAACCACATTTCCGTTAGGAAGACTGTATCAGGGTGTTTATCTTCCAAATACAAAAAGATATATAATTTATGGGCAGGGAGGGACCAGCAGTTAATTAGTTACAGTTTAAAAGTAAGACTCTAGACAAGATAGGGTTATTTTTAGAGAGTACTATAAAGAACACGTGACAATATATACATTTATCATGACCTTTTACTAGAGTTCAGACATCTACCATCATAATTCCACCTCAGGTCAAGGAGCTTAGAGGCTGGATATATTTGCGTACTTGTCATTGGACCGGCAGGGTCCCAGCCCTCGGACGGGGGCGCAGAAGGGCTTGCCTTAGGCACGCCTTTGGCGTGCCAGCAGCATGCCCACTGCAAAATTGTGCACTGCGGCCCTCATTTTATGACGTGGCAAACAAGAGAGAGACTGGAGCGCTAACAAAAATGGCACCTACTTAAGCCTTACTGCTTTACCTTCAGTCACTTCCCCAATAAAAAGCAACCAGAGTATATTAAAAATATGTGCAAAATCAGCAAAGATGAAGAGCAACAAGTAATTTCCCAGCAATTTTTTAATGAAAAAAAAATCAGGTAGCTTTTAAAAGAAAGAACAATCAGGCAGCTCCCACTCATTCTGAATGGGTCGCGCACCATTCTAGTGGCGCATCCGCGATGTGGCCCTCATTTTATGGCGTGGCAAACAAGTGAGAGACTGGAGTGCCAGCAAAAATGGCACCTCCTTAAGTCTTGCTACTTCCCTTTAGACAATTCCCCAATAAAAGGCAACCAGAAGTATATTAAAAAATATGTGCAAAATCAGCAAAGATTAAGAGCAACAAGGAGTTTCCCAGCAATTTGTATAAGAAAAAAACAATCAGGCAGCTCTCACTCGTTCTGAATGAGTCACACAGCATCCTAGTTGGGGAGTAATTCACAAGAAAAAAACAGGTGGCCTTTAAAAGAAAAAACAATCATGCAGCTCTCCACTCGTTCTGACTGGGTTTGACAGCATACTACTGCTGCATCCCCGCCGTGGCCCTCTTTTTATGGTGGCATGGCAAACAAGCGAGAGACTGGAGCACTAAAAAATTGTCACTTCCTTAAGCCTTGCTACTTTCCCCTCAGACAATACCCTACTAAAGGCAACCAGAAGTATATTACAAAATATGTGCAAAATCAGCAAAGATTAAGAGCAACAAGGAATTTCCCAGCAATTTTTTAAAGAAAAAAACAATCAGGCAGCTCCCACTCGTTCTGAATGGGTCACACAGCATACTAGTTGGGGAGGAATTCACAAAGTCTAACTGTCAGCTACACCCAGTTATGTGATCCAAGACAGACTGCAGGCACAAAGGGTTAAGGGCTGGAAAATGCCAACTTTCTAAATGTGGAATTTTCAAAATTGCAATGAAATATTCAACTTTACCATTAAAGAGGGGTTTATCATTGGTATCATAGGTACCAAACACAATATATCTACTTCCTTACAATTAGGAAATGCAGCTTATGAAATGTAATAAGGAATCCAAAAAGTTATTCTACAAAAGGGGTAGTCCTCACAATACTGAAAAACACATTTGGGAGTATTTCACTACCAGGACATGTAAAATGTAAAGGTACATGTCCAACTGTTTAATTACACAGCACCCTGCCCTATGGGCTACCTAGGGCCTACCATAAGCATGACATATGTAATAAAAGGGGAGTTTAAGGCTTGGCAATGGGGTTTAAATGCCAAGTCAACATGGCAATGTGACACTGCATTTAGGCTGCAATGTTTTAGAGTGCTACTGAGGTGGGTGGTAGAATAAGTGCTGCAGGCCCACTTGTAGCATTTAATTTACAGGCCCTGGGTACATGGGATACCACTCTACTAGGGACTTATAAGTAAATTAAATATGCCAATTAGATATATCCCAGTGTTGGACCTGGCCCTTTTTACAGGGTCATTCCCAAACGTTTTGCCTTCCTCCTATTTTTTCTGATCCTTTTTGTTGACGTTAGGACTCTGGCCACTTTACCACTGCTGATCAGTGCTAAAGTGCATGTGCTCTCCCTTTTAAACTTGGTATAATTGGTTGACACTTGATTGGCACATTTAATTTACCTGTAAGTCCCTTTTACAGGGGTATCCCAAAACCCACGGCCTGTAAATTAAATGCCACTAGAGGGCCTGCAGCGCAGCTTGCACCACCCACAGAAGTAGCCTTTCAAACCTCTCTAAGGCCTGCTAGCACAGGACCTGTGTGCGAAGTTTACTGCCACAGGGACCTGGGATCATAATTTATTTGCAGGCCTGGAACTCCTCTTTTGCTGCATAAAATCAACCTTAAGGTAGGCCCTAGCTAGCCCTATGGGCAGGGTGCTATGTATCTGAAAGGCAGGACATGTGCCTAGTTGTGTGGCCTGTCCTGGTAGTGACAAACAGCCTATTTTCTTTCTCACTACTGTGGGTACTGCCCTTCTCATAGGATTGCATTGGAAATGCCCTAACATATGTCTAAGTTGTATTGTCTGATCTATGAAGGGTAGCATAGGCGTGTTTGGTATGGCTGTAATGGTAGTGAGAAATTCTGCTTACTGGTAAAGGTGGATTTTTTATTACCATTATAGAAATGGCACTTCTAGAAATTGGGCATTTCTCTGTGCTTATGACTCTGGTGTTTTGGAGCTTGACTCCAATCCATGTCTGGGGCAGAGTGACAGCTGGGCTTTGTGCATACCTTTTAGACAGTCTGCACACAGGGAGAGTGGAGGTGTCACAAGAGTGCATCTGCATACTGAATGGTCTTCCTGGGCGGAGAGAGGGAGAGGTGGAGCACACCCTGCATCTGTAAAGGTTGTGCCCTGGCCTCTCACAAAGGGCTTGTTTACCCCCACTGATGTCTGGAGCCAGTGCTGGAGGAGAAAGGGGACACTCCTGGAACCAGTTATTAATGGTTGGAATCCATTCTCCCCCTTTTTGTGAAGGCTGCGCAAAATGAGTATAAGCATAGGGGGTCTTCCCTCACATTTGTTAGACACAATTGGCTAATGACCTGGATGCTGGATGCTGCTGGAAGGACTTGCTGGGACCACCTTGGGCCTGCTCTGCTCCTACAGTGGGACTAATGCATCCCAGATCAACGTATTCCCTGTAATAGGAGCCTGGGGGCACTGGGCCTATACTTGTCGGGTGGCAGATGTCCCTTGCTCTTTTCTTTATTACCCACTGCATTGTTGTGCCTCAGAGGAATGTGCATTCCTGAAGCCGTCTTGACATTCAGGACCTGATATTTTCTCCAGATAAGGGCATTTAGTAGGGGATAAGAATTATCTGCTATTCGGGAAATGTTGCATATTATGTGCATTCATGATGATGACTTGACATTCCTGATAATATGTGATGATAACAACCTGACCACTGCTTGTGTTGCAGAGTATTACTAGTAACCTTTCTGTTTACCCGACTATTGCTTATTTTCGCAGACTACCAGTAACCTGTGTAATGTTCTGACATCTGCTTGTGTAGCAGGGTATTGCTGATACATGTTGTGTTTGGTCTAATGATGTTTTATGCAATACAGTTTATTATTATATAACTTGTTGTTGTGTTTCCTTTGTGGTGTATTTATTGCGTCTTGTGTGTTGTGCAATCGCTTTACATGTTGCCTCTGGGAAAAGCATGACTGCTCGTGCCAAGCTTCCAAAGGGGGTGAGCAGGGATTATTTGAGGTGTGTAGCCCCCTCACCCTGACTAGAGTGGTGGGGTCTGCCTGGCTTAGGTGCATACCCTAGCCAACCAGAAACTACATTTCTTAAAGCCAGTCAAACTATATTTAGGGCAGTGAGCACAGGCAGTTTAGCACTGTTTAGCAGTGGTAAAGTGCACAGAGTCTCTAGACCACCAAAAGCAAAGATCCAACAAAGATTGGTGGTAAGTAGACAAAAATCTTAGGGGAAGCCCGTCCTAAGGTTGACAGGTCTAACAGTAATCATACTGTACCTAATGCAAACTTTTTATGTTTCTATTAAAAGGATGCATTCCAGAACTCAGCTAGTAACACCCTTCCATCATTTTTCAAAACGAATAAGGCTCAGATTCACCAACCCTTTACATAAGGTTTGTCTTACTTTTGTAATGCAAACCAGATACAAAGTGTTATGCTGGGATTTAGGGCCAGATGTAGGAAACAATTTGCGAGTCGCAAACGGCAAAAACTGCCGTTTGCGAGTCGCAAATGTGAGTTTCCAATGCAGAAATGCATTTTGCGAGTCGGGACCGACTCGCAAAATGCATTTCCGAATCGCAAATAGGAAGGGGTGTTCCCTTCCTATTTGCGATTCGCAGTGGTATGCAATACCATTTGCGACCGCATATGCTGTCGCAAATGGTGTCGCAGTTACCATCCACTTGAAGTGGATGGTAACCCACTCGCAAATTGGAAGGGGTCCCCAGTGGACCCCTTCCCCTTTGTGAATGGACCACAAATTATTTTTTCAGGGCAGGTAGTGGTCCAAGGGACCACTTCCTGCCCTGAAAAAATACCGAAACTAAAGGTTTCGGATTTTTTTTTAAGTGCAGCTCATTTTCCTTTAAGGAAAACGGGCTACACTTAAAAAAAAAAAAAACTGCTTTATTTAAAAGCAGTCACGAACATGGAGGTCTGCTGACTACAGCAGGCCTCCATGTTTGCAAGTGCCCATAGTCGCTATGGGGCCGCAATTTGCGACCCACCTCATTAATATTAATGAGGTGGGTCTTTGCGACCCCATAGCGACTCGCAGACGGTGTCTGAGACACCGTTCTGCATTGCAAATTGCGACTTGCAATTTGCGAGTCGGAAGGACTCGCAAATTCCAAGTCGCAATTTTGCTACATCTGGCCCCTACTCTCCAGCACAAATCATAATTTGTTTTGGATATCTCCTAAAGTAATGCAAAGTTGTGCTACGAACTGCTATGTTACTTTGTCTCAAGGTGGCGTTCCATGGATGGTGCATTGATTTTCCAATGCAAATCCCTATCTACAAACAACCGTAGATAGGGATTTGTGCCAAAATTCTCTACCACCTTGAGGTTAGCACAACATAGAATATATTGTTCCATTTCTCATTGTTTTTCCTACTTTGCATGCCTGCTGCATTATATAGCACGTATACACAGCAGCATCTGTCACCTCTCCAGGCTGGTGTCCGTCCGCGGACCAATACTTCGGATCAAGTTTTTAGATTGGCTACTCTCTACTGGAAATACGTATTTTTAGCCAAACAAAGATTATTTCTAGCCTTTATCGATCTTAAACAAGCATTCGATCTTATCCCCTGTAGTACATTGTGGCAAGTGCTGCTGAATATGGGCATGCGGAGGAACCTGTTAAATTTAATCATAAGAGGGTACTCTGAGAACTAAGCCCAGGTCAGATGGGGTGGTCGGGGAGAATTAACGGATAACATCCCAGTCGGATGTGGTGTCCGTCAGGGATGCATGCTTGCACCCACATTATTCAGGCCCTCATTATGAGTCTGGCGGTCTTGAGACTCCCAGACTCAACGTGGCGGTCTCACCGCCGCGGAGCCAGTGGTGAAGACCGCTATATTACAAGTTGTGGGGTTTGGTTGAAGCCAAACCTCCACAACTCCGCCTGGCCTGTCGGTGCGGTTGCACCGCTGCGGCCGGCGGTGACCTCCTCCAATCCAGCGGCAGGCCTCAGGCTGTTGTCCAGATTACGAGGTTGCACACCACCAGGCTTACCGTGGTGGTCACCCCGCCACGAAAAGCCTGACGGTCATGCACCCGGCGACAGGAATCTTCATTCCTGTCACCGGCACACACACACAAACATGTCACCAAGGGCACACATCCCCAGGCACCCCCCCACCCCTTCACGCATGCATGCATTCACATACACACCCATTCAGCATAGGCATACATGCACTCAGACACACCCACTCACTTGCATTCATTCATACAGACACACCCGTACATGTGCACATACACGCACACACACATACACTCACAGACACGCACGCATTCAGCACCCTCTCCACAAACACACTGAGAGGATGGGTCCTGGTGGTCTTCTGTCTCTGCCACCACCATGCCAGCAGGACACCGCCGAGCCGTATTACAGCTCGTAATACGGCGGGCGGAGTCCTGCTGGCCTGGTGGTGCTGGTAAGGAAACAGCCTCTGCACCGCCGACCGCCAGAGCGAATGATGGCTGCTTTCCACCTCAAAAATGGCGGTGAGCAGCCACTACTCATAATATGGCAGTCTGCTGACCGCCAGCACTGGTGGTCGAATGGCGGGTTTGGCTTTGGCGGTCAATAGGACTGACCGCCAAAGTCTTAATGAGGGCCTCACTCTTTTTGTGAATGATGTGGTGGAAGCTCTCCTTCACTGTCAAAATGACTCCCCTAGCATTAATAATTAAAAGATACCTATCCTCTTATTTGCGAATGACTTGTTATAAATATCTAAAACGCTGATGGGGCTTCAACTCCTCGTCGACAAATTATCAAGTTTCTGCTCTTCGAGAGGTTTCGTTTTGAATGCTGGAAAAACAAAACTTATGATTTTTGGCAAGAGTATTCCAATGCATGTCACATTTTAAGTAGGCAGCGAACCCTTGGAGACAGTTACTAGTTTTGATTATTTAGGGGTTAAACTCACCCAAGACTTTAAATGGCTGCCACAGCTTGCCAGATCTACCTTAACAGTTGAACATTGATCGAATGCTATAATTAAGAAAACTAGCAGCCGTGGAGTGTCTCAGGCTTTAGAAGTGTATCGGGCCAAAGCATAGAATGCTGCATTACATGGTGCTGAGATCTGGGGGTACAATAAGTTGAACAGCTTAGCTGTCACTGAAAACGACTTCGTTAGGAAGTTGCTATCGCTTACTTTGAGCACACCCCTTGTTCTCCTTTTCCAAGATCTGGTTTTAAGGAGAATAACAGATATTGCTTTTTTAAAGCCATTGTTGTACTACGTTCGTCTGTGGTCCACCAATGATGTAAGTCACTACAGAGACTCAATAAGACATGTATTAAATATCCCTAACGCCAGAGGTATTCAATGGGTAAAATACGTACACGATTAGCTATTTAAATTGGGTTTGGAAAGTTATTGGATGGAACCATATTCCCTATGCAAAGCGGAACTAGGGATCTTGAAATCCTGTTACTGAGAGTATATTCGAGACCAGCTTACACAGGATGGGAAAAATGGTCATTTAACAGATGAGTTCCTGGATTTCAAACCCCATCCATATTTTGAGCCATTTTTGGTTGATTACAAATCCCCATCCACTAGCCTGTCCATGTTGAAAGGCTGGCAGAATTGGGGGGTCAGGGGGGCCTCCACTGCCTATGCACTTGGCATGGGCAGTGCAGGGGGCACCATGCACAGCCCCGTCGTGCATTCCACTGTCGGAATTACGGGCAGTGGAATGCACGACGGGTGCAACTGCCACATTGCCGCCGGCTCCATTAGGAGCTGGCCGCAGTGTTATGTCCCTGTCCCCGCTTGGCCAGCGAATGGAAACACTGTTTCCGCCTGCCGGCCCAGTGTGGAACTCAAATTAGGGCCGGCGGTGTTCAGGCCCATGTGGCCTGATGGCGGGATGACTTTGACGGGCAGCCTCCGCCGCCCGCCAAAGTCATAATGAGGACCTTTATCTTGTATTATTTTGTATTTATTGTAGTGATTTTGAGTTGTGCACTTTGATGGTTGTTATCAACCGAATAAAGTATAAATAAAAATACACAGCAGCAAAAGCGTTATGGGAGAGTTTTTGTACTAGAAGGGACCTCTTCTACTACAGAAACAATTTCCAACTGAATTCAGATACCTTTTCACTATGGCTCTAGGGTGTGTGCATTGGCGAATGGCAGCCAAAAGTGTGTCAGTGCAGAAGGAAAGAGGAAATAACAGTGCCACATCGTAGTAGATACAACACTGTTCTGCCCTCTCCTTTTCCTGCAACACAGCGTAGGTATCATAAGTGCTGCAGCCCAATTATGGCTGTTTTACTATCTTTTCCTGCTTGCATTAAGGGACAGTGCATACTTGCTGCGGCAGTGTTGATTTGGGCCATGGAGATAGACATATCTCCATGGCTCAAATCGACACTGGGACATCAAGAGATGGGAAAATTTAAAGCAGAGAAGACACACTAGGTTTAGCATCAGCCAGATGATAGAAGAGTGTGAGGCACAATGGGGCAATCTTTTTAACAAAAGGCAAAGGAGAGAACCCGCTTTGCAAGGCAGTGGCTATCATTAGTGAACCAGGTACAGTAGCAATGGGGCCCAGGTGTCTGAGATGCCCACTGTGTCACAGTAATTACTATCTTAATTGGGCTAGGGGCTCAATGTTTTTGCTAGCATTAGGCCTGAGGGCACGCTTGCTGTTAATATAGGGGAAATATGTTGGCACTCAATTGTTTTTGGGATGGATCAGAGAGCAGGTTTTAAGACTGGAGTGATAGTCATTGTTGGTGGGAACAGGTGAAAGGGGCAGAGGGTATAGCCTGCCATTCTGGGCTGTTGGTATCAGTAAAGCATGCACCCTGCATTGGGGCCCGAGAGCGGGAGAGGTTCAATTATGAGGAGTAGTGTTTTTGATCAATTTCTATTTTTTAGGCATTTGCACTTTTAAAAGCATCACATTTAGTATGGACTTGTGAGCTTCAGAAAAAGTTCCCCATGCTCAGCCGTGCCCCTCCCTATCCCTAATCCTTGCCAAACAGTTTTTGAAGGGGGCCCGAATTCATAAGATTTTGCTTAAGGGGCCTCAGATCAAAAAGGTTTGAAGACTTCTGGTCAAGAGCTAGTGTTTGCTCTCATATATAGTCTTAGGTCTGGCTATGGACAGCTTTAGCAGTCTGAAATATCTCATGACATAAATTATTTTAAAAAAGTACAATAGGAAGTGCTAAGAAAAAAGTGGCTTTTGGTCAGTCGCATTCAATCATTGGGTTTCAAGTGTTTGTTGTGGTTTATCATTGTTAATATGAGATGTTCATTAATATCACACCATTTTGGGACTAGTCATATTGTCCCATTTGTGTTCTTGTTATGTTTTGGTGATTGGGCTCAGGTAGTCCTTTTGTTACAGTAGGGCCACTGTGTGGTCTTTGAAATATTTTCTTTGCTGACACAGTATTTTAGTTACTGGTTTACAGTATAAGTCCGGCATGCAATACCCATTGTGCTGAAAGGTCTTGGAAGCCCACTGTGCTGAAAGGTCTTTGGACCCCATCATGTCTTTTAGGCTAGCCCGGGGTTGCAGCAGCTTACAGGATTCATACAGTTCTTTAGCTGATATGTGTTGGGCTGCACTGGAGATGGGGTCTCAATGTCAGCCTCATAAAATGATTTCCTGGGTCATCCGGAGGTTTAGGTGCATTAAAAAAAAAACTATAGGAATGCTAATCCTGAGTGCGATTTAGGCGATGTGGTTAAAAAAACTAAAGAACAACATATGCTGCAACTTTGAATAAAAAATAAAAAATAATTGGGGAAATGCATTTTTTTATGTTATGAGAGCTCAATTGGTTACTGCGTTGACTGCAGTTGTTTGTCTGTGTAAACAGACAGTCTCACAATTGTATCGTGATCTGGCCACCGGTAGAATATTTCCATATATTTATAGTGTTTTGAGGTCCCCGCCTGTGACAAGAAGCACTGTGAATATGCCAGTCATTATTTTAAAACTATATTATAGACAGTATAAGAAAGGCTGCCGCAAAATGTGCAAAGAGATTTAAGAGTAAATCTGCTAACTTTTCAACAATGCAGCACACCTGACAAAGTTGCTGTGCTGTGTTGTATGAAAGGGAGAGAGCAGAACAACACTGTATCTACTACAAAATAGTGTTGTTTTCTTCTCTTCCTGTGCTTGCAAACATTAGGCTGAAATGCGCCAATGCACACATCCTTGTTTCTTAATGCAAGAGCGTGCGTGTGCTGTCAAGCATAGGTTTTGCACCGGAAACAATATCCACAGGAATATGACTACTTTTCCCTCTTTGTATGCTGTACAGTGCAGCACACAAGCAAAGTTAGAAATGTTTTGACACACAAAGGCATTTCTCCAAGTTATAGACAACTAAATCGCTTGTGTCTGTTTATGTCACTTTGGCTACCAGGCGTAGATTGTTAATAAATCTGCCTCTACATGTGTTAAAAATATGTATTTTTAGTAATACACAATCAGACTGTACGGAGTGCAGACGTTTTTATATAAGTCTCCATTACAAAAAATTACTCCAGAACACAACTGATAACACCCTTACACAGCCTCTCAAAAAGAGTAAACCTTTGTCCCCATGAAGCCTCAAATGACTCCATCAATTAAAGTCTTATACTGTTTCCCAAGGAGCCTTTGGATTTGCTGATTAACCAATTGCAAACCTTTACATTTCTTTCAGGTAGCAGGGTCTGTGGCAAGAAGGCTTGTTTTTTATTTTGCTGTTTGCCTCTCCCTTGGTTTAATTGAACTGAGACTCCCCAACCTACCTTTCAGCCAGAGGCACCTGGAGGACCCGATTATCCATTTTAGAATGGTTGATTTTTAAAAATAAAATAAGGAAACTGTTATTGTACTCATTAAAAAACGTTTGCAAATGTAGTTCCAAATAAATCACATCCACTTTAACCACTGAGGACATTCAAAAGCCATTCGCTGATAGAGGAAGTAGTGCTTATTTTTCCATTGCTTCTCATGCCTGATGATGTTGTGGTCTCTCTGCCAAATCATCCGACCTGCAAAAAGACCATAAAAGGTATGGATCCCAATTGAGAACTGCGAAGAGTGGAATTCCGGTGTAGAATTCAATTCCACACAATTATAAGAGGTTCAATGCTCCTGCACCCAAATTTAGTGAGTGCAGGAATAACAAACGCAATTTAACTGACCAGGAAATCCAGCGGGTAAATCAGTATAGGAAAAGGCTGCTTTGTAGCCCAGACCCCCTTGCAAAGCCCTTTCCCAAACATCAGACACCCCTGGCCAGCCAAAACTCTCCACTCCTTCCTTCACCAATCCTCCGCCATGTCTTACAACACTCCCCTCTAGACTTTCACCACAGCCCCATGCACAGGTTTAGCACCAAGTCAAATGTGCGTGTTAAACCTCAAGGAAAAGGGAATACCATACAGATTACCTCCAAGTAAATTTGACTGAACACAATAATTCCCAATTCTGTGGGGTTTAACTCATAATTGCACAATACTCGTGGATTGCTACCTCATGGTGTTGGCAATAACTGATGCAGAGTATAAAGGCCGCCAGTGGATGCATCTTGTAATGGTGGTCATGATAGGATTCTTAATGTGCCTGGGGATAAATCAACAAGGATGAAAGACCTAACTATTACATCTCACCACATCTACAAATACACAGAATGGTACTTGTTATATATATATTTTTTTTAAAGCCTTTTTTTGGGCATTTGACTAACACAACACATAGAGAGATAACATAACACATTACAGCATCAGACAGTCTGTGCCATAAGGCTGAGCACGGCCCACATAATATTACAGATGTAAATGAGCTGCCTCTGCTGTAAGTATGTGTTCAAAAGTTTGTAGTTGCTGCTGTGAGGTGTCTGACTTCAACAGAATTACATGTGAAGGGTAAGAAGAGCAGCTAGCTCAACCAAACAGAGGTGTGCATGCATAATACAAAGAATGGTACTTCACCACTCTTTAACTTAAGATAAAAACACAATACAAGATTCAATCAAAATGGAATGGATCTTGAAGAAAAATCTTCTTTTGATGCTGTGCTACTGAAAGCTTGTATGGTTAATGTTAACATCATCAATATGTATTGGTTGAGCTATCGCCATGCTTGCTACCTTGGTCTTCCCAAACCAGCTATTTACACGCTTCAGTCTGTCCAGAATATGGTAAGGTGACTTGTCTCGAATTTTCAGGAAATGTGATAGGTTCTCTGAGGCTCATCATAGGCTGCACTGGTTGCTAGTTTCTATTAGGTTCCATTACAAGATGCTCTGCTTTGCTTACAGAGCCTATTTTGAAACACGCACCATGCTGCTTATTTGCTTACTTCCAAGTTTGAGCAATCTTTTCATTTTGGCTCTTCCCTCCTGCTATCGGTCCTCTGTTTTCATAAACATTAGGAGGGTGGGTAGGCATGGATGTTCCTTCTCTTTTGTTACTTTGTTTATTTGAAATGCACTAAGTCTTAGCCTGCGCAAATAGAGCAGCGATTTATTTCAGGAAGGCTCTTAAAAGTCATCTATTTTATTGATAATCTTTTCTGATGTTTTTAGCTCAGCGCTAAGACGCCTGATGGCATTTGTTGCATTTTATAATTAACAACTCAGCTCAACTAATTTCTTGCATGTATTGGCTTTCAAAATATTTAGTGGGTGCCCTCAGGCATTAAGCACAGGGCTGGTGGCTAATGTTAGAAGGAGTAGAGCAGAAAGGATGGCTCTTGTCTTTTGGCGATGGGCCAATGTTACTTCAGGGATAGCTCAGGTGTCTGATACCTGACCAACGGGTAACCTGAGAGGCACCTCAGCTACGTGAAGACTGAACATATCATTTATGTCTAAACAGAGGCATACTCCATCATCTAAATCAAACATTAGTATGATCAGTTTCTCAGCGTGCATCATAAGACAACTGTAGAGTTTGCCTTGTGGTTTTTCTCTAGGATGTTGTCTATGCAGGGGCAGTACCCCAGCACTCCCTTTATGCTTTTCATCCCCATGTCCTGCCTTTTCAAGCAAACGTAGTTTGGCAGCAAAATGCTTGTGAAGCATTATTGTGCTGTCAAACTAACCATAGGTCTGTCAAAAGCAATATAATTCTGACAGCGTGTATAATTGTTCCTTTCTCTATCTAGGCCAGGCTGATTGCTTTAATTAGTATAGACACGTAGGAACCACCACAATAGAGATTATGGTTTTCTTTATCAAAGGAATTTTGGAGACATTCATAACAAATGTTGCATTTTATAATACACATTCTCCCTGCAGGATTTAAAAACAACATTGATATTTTGGTGGATATCACACATAACGTGCTGGGACTTCAGAACAAAATTGTTATTGTTATAATAACATCTGCTAAGTGATACTATTTTGGTTTCTGTTGGAGTGGCCTCTTTGCAGAGCATGGCGCATCATCCACACATTCTGTGTGTTCTGGAGCTTGAAAGAATACATGTCCTTTGCATGCTATAACTCCATTTGTTGCAAAGTTTTTTCAAGGCAACTACCTTTTTTGCCAATTCTTTAGGCCTGGCGACTTCCTCCATGGATGTATCTAAATCAACTCGTATGAGAACTGCTCAAGGTGGGTTGCTTACAACTACTATTTTGTTTCGACTTAAAATAGCGCCGATTCCTGGCAGAGTAAATCACAGTTGGTAATATTGCCAACTGATTGGCACAAACTCTTTCAGTTTCACCACTTAGAATTCAAACTTCATCTTCTGCCTCCTTATCCTGACACTCCTCTTTGAGGGTACAGCTTCACTCTGCTGTTGCACTCTGTTCAAGAAAGGGCCTCTACTTATTGCTTCCATGTTATTGTAGCCAGAGATGCTGCTTCACGATAATATTCTCTTTCTAAGATTCTAAGAGAGCTGAGGGCAACACACACAGTCGCCCAGTTTTAACCAAACACTTCACCTACAAAAAGCCATACTTATTAGCTTTCCCAATGCTTGTTTCCTTATTGATGCTAATAAGGAGGAATTTGAACACCTAAATTGAAGTGGCCATGTTGTTATTGCTATTACTTGCACTTAGAAAGCTGTCCTCAGCACTTATGCGAGGAACATGCTAATTAATCTTCGACATTCATGGGGAAAGGGTTTGTGTTCCTTTCCGTGAAATTGGTATGTCTACTTATTTACATGAGATTGATTTTTTTTTATTTTCATATTTTCTACCGTGTTTACCATCCCTTACAGATATGTTTTAATTTGGACTTTTGCAAAGAGCACGTGGACGAAAAGGCCTCTTGCTAAACAGACTGCTGTTTTGGGATTCGCCTCTTTTGATAGATTATCTGTTTTCATTTAATGCTACTAAACTTAAGCAACAATTTACAGGATGAGCTGATACCCTTCTGGGGTTTGGCAAACAATTTGTAAACGTTATTTCCAAGCTTAGAAATAAAGAGAATAATCGTACTGAGGAGCCCACAGTGCAGGTTATTAGCAATGAACTATTTACATTCTTAGTCTCAACTCCACCATCTCGAGGTACTGTTAACCGAAACATCTGAACTTTGCTTGTTTGGTCCAGTCATCAAGCATCAAAAAACTATATGAAAGAGAGGAAAATATGGGTTGGTCTGCAAAACAGAAGCATGCATTCCAGATGCAGAGTACAGCATGGACTGATGAAATGACACTTCAGTTAATGAATAGCTGGCTCTGGAATTAAAGGCGTTTTCACTTAGTACTACAGTTAGACTGGCCAATATTTGTGGCTGATGTTTCTTCATTCTGAAAGTGTTTTATTGAGTGGAATGACAAAATGGGCCTTCAAGACAGTAGGGGGTGTCGTGGTCTGTTGGTCCAAAACTAAAACTGCTAAAGCCCCAGCTGGATGTAGTACTTGTTTGATCAGTAAATAATCGGGGTTGTTTGTTCTAATTCTGGAATGGGAGCCCTAGGTGTTCATCATTCTTTGGTAGATAACATAAGCATCTGTTGTAAGGCATCTTAATGTGCTCTGAGACCCAAAGAAGTCGAAAGCAATGCTAGTTAGTGCATTTGTTGAGTGTTTCAGTTCCACACACAAGTTACCGCAGGGCAGTCACCACAAGCACAGAAAGGTGCACATTGTGCAAACACCATATGTTCAAGTTAACAGCAAAGGCCTTTGGAAACCAAAGCCATCCCAAATGTTTAGATTTTGCGGAAGAAAGTCTTTACTCAAAAGAGAGCAAACCCACTGCTTTATTGATTATGTCGCCTTACCATAGATTAAATGGGGTGAATGGGTTTAGCACAATACTTAGGGAATTGATACATGGCTTCAATCATTTTGGGTCCCAACCTCGGCCTCATCCATCTTTCTTTCTGTAGACCACTGCTGGTCTTTCTACCAAATCCACTGTGGACTCCGTGTATAACTATCATGCGATACATTTAGCAATAGAAGACATCAAGGCCAGGTCCTATAGTCGCTGAAGTGCCTTCAAGTGAATGTCCATGCCATGACTCATTGGAGTCAGTACTGGTGCCCCTGTTTTAAGGGCCCTTCCCAGAATTTAGTTCACAGAGAAGACAAAACTGAATGGTGGGGATGAAGTGGGGACAACGTTGATGCAAGGATTAGCAACGTAGTTGCGATGGGCTGAAGCAAATGGTGATAAAAGCTAAATTCTCTTCATTCCCGTGGAAAAACAGTCACTGAGACATTTTATGGCACAAAAAGATGCAAAACACTGATAAAGCACAGGTGATTTTTATATATCAGCATTAATTAATTGTGAAAAATAATTGATTTTGTTCTCAAACTTGAAATTGGAATTTTCTAGAGATCCCTGAGCTATTCACAAACTGCTCTTTGTAGTACATTTAGTAGTACGACATTTTCTAAAACAAAAAATGCTATTTCCAAACCTGAGTGCAGAGACCTCTACCTTCGCCTCTCCTATCATTTCTTTGCACAGATCTCTGTCCCGGTTGCAGAGGTCTCCGAACATTTAGGTATATATTTCAGTCATAAATGTAGGAGGAACCTGGAGGAGTAGCTGGAAATTGGGTAATACTTGCAACTAAATTGAAGGGGATTAGGGAGGGGTATGGACGGAATTAGGGAGGGACGTGCAAATATAAACAAGCACCTACAAAAGTCTAAGCTTATTGCTGTTCACAAACTCAACTTCTAAAATGACTAAAGCCAAAAAAGGACCCACAACAGTTGTAAAAGTACTCCAGTCGGGCTTTGAAGTAAGTCCAGTACCACACATGGCTTAACCACTCATAGATACTGCAATACACTTTCACTGAAAAATAGAAAACAATGGAAATAGAGACTTAAAAGAACACCCTATAGGTATTAATATTAAATAAACATACACACACACACACAACATAGAGATAAAGGGTAATTTACAAGGTGGGAGCAAGTAGGCCATTTGTCTGTTAGGCTAGAGGTTAATTGACCTGCAACCCGACTACAGATTTATGCTGCCTCTATTGTCAGTCTGTTGCGGCCTGCACCAGTCTTTTCTTTGACATACCAATACATTGTCTATTTTTAGTGTACACTAGGGGTATCATTATATCATGACAGTTATGGTAGAGATATTTTTGGCGCCTAGTGTTCTATTTTTTGTGGCACTCTTTCCTCCACTTCAAATGAAAAGAATCGCCTTATGCTTACTGAACATATAATGTCAGCATCCCTATTACAAGACAAGTGATTTGCCTTAATGCGTTATTATCTGAATTCCGTACTTATTATGGCACTAAAGGTCATATGATGTAATTTCCTATGATGTAATTGAGATTTTTTATGTGACTTTCACAGCTCCTGGCATTTTGGTGAATCAACGACCTTGGTGGTCAACGCTGGGCATGTCATAGCACTTTTTTCTAACTTTATTAGTTTTTTCACTAATGCTGTGGTGCCCTGCTGCTTTAATGCCTCCTACCCTGTCCATCATTACTTGGCCCTTCCATCCCATCACAAAAAGACACATAAGCGAGAGCTATTTGGCTTTGACAATGTTATCCTCTGTTTTCTTTATATGTTTTTCAGTCATGTTGCACGGTGGCAAGGCTGCTGTCCAACACAACTGAAAGTGAAGGAAAATAGTGCTATTACGTGGCCATCGCTGTCCTCGTGATAGGTGTTTTATTTGTTTATTTTTGCCATGCTACACAGCAGCCATGTTGCTGTGCACCATGGTTAAAACATTAAAAAAGCAAATAGATCTTGCATAGGCGAGGCCTCTTACCTTTGCCAATGCTTGTTTTTTTTAAAGTTCTACTCTAGGTTTATAGCTGGTGGTTTACAGCAGCTGGAGTCCCTTTATTTATATATACCTGGCTGAGGCGGTGCTGGGAGCTGCTCCTTTCAGTGACAGGGAGTAGGAGGGAGCTGTGCACTGTCTCTCGGTAGAGGCCGAATGAGCAATGGGAGAGCAAAATTTCACCTGTCTTGTATGAAATTCAGAAGCCTAATTTAATTTTGTGATATCATGGCAAGAGCATTTGTGGATAAAGCAACTAAAAATACATTTTAAAAAGTACCTCAATCTGAGTGGAGGTAGCGTAGGGATACAAATAAAGCAGATATTCAGTACTTAATCCATGCTCAATCGATGGCACAAATGCATGAAGAAGAAAGTGAAACTGACTTGCTGACCAATGACAAGCAGGGAAATAAGAGTGAGGATGAAGCCAACCAATGGTAAGTAAAGGTCGGGCTTTAAGCCCCTATTTAGATCTGTTTTTCTTTTTAGAAACAATAAAAAAAATTCTAGCTTACGCGTCAAGAACTTTCAATTCTATTAAGGACACGGAGGTGAGGATTATGCTATCTCTTTCTTTATGTACTCCAAACAGCAGCCAATCAATATACATAGAAAAACAAACTACAAGCCCCATGAGGCATATGTCCATTATCACGTGGCCCAATCACCACCCACAACCTCTGTCCATAAGAGTCACGACCTGTCACGTCACTTCCTCTTTCTTTGGTTAGTTCTCCTCTCAAACAGATATAACAACAAGTTCTTAAACTCCAAACTTGACGGAACGAAAACCTCTGGAATCGAGCTTCTTGAATGGTCGACGAACAGGACCTTGAAGGAGTTCCTCAGAGTAGGAAAATCTGAATTCAAGTGTTCTTCTGATCAGAACCTGAGGAAAAAATATATACAAATGGTAATAACCCATACTAAGGTAAAAAATAATGTTTTCAAGTCAATAGTATTATCAAGAGGAATATTTCAGTGTCCACCACATTTCAGGGTGGGAAGAAATAATGTATAATATAAATTCATCATAATGCAAACATATTATATTAATAACATTGTTTCTTAGGGAGGGATAATCCTCGCCTCAGTGTCCTTAATAGAATTGAAAATTCTTGACGCGTAAGCTAGAATTTTTTTTATTCTATTTCAGGACCGGAGGCTCGGATTATGCTCGTTTAAAGCTGATTAATAACCACAGAAGCAACATCTAACACGGGGTTTTGGTAAAACTTTCTGAAAGTGGATTCTGCTGACCAATCGGCCGCTTTCATAATGTCCTCTAAGCGAGAACCTAGAGCATATGTTTTGGACGCCATAGCGCCTCTCACTGAATGAGCTCCAAATACGTTAATATCTATGCCCGCCTCCTTCATTAACCATTTGACCCATCTAGACAAGGTAGCAGTTGAGACCGGTTTAAAAGGTTTTTGTAGAGCTATAAATAGCTGATCAAAACGGTTCTGTAACCATTTCATATTGTTTTAAACATTGAACCACACAAAGTTTTGGGCTATCTAAGAATGCTGGGTAAGATACTGACCTGCAATTAGTCTTTGTCCGTTTGGAGATGTTGAAAGTAACTCCTTCTGGTGAGAAAACCCTACCTGTTAGGTCTAAGGCTTTGACGTCTGAGACGCGTTTACATGAAACAAGGCATAATAACATTGTCAATTTGGCTGAGAGTTGTTTACGAGATAAGGAAATATTGTCTGGCCAAGATTCCAAGAATCTTAGTACAATGTTGACATCCCACAAGGTAGAGTATTTAGTCTGTGGGGGATTGGAAAATAGAATACCTCTTAGTAGCTTACAGACTAACGGATGTTCACCTTCTGGTTTTCCCTCAAAGTGATTATGACCAGCTGAAATGGCAGATCTAAAGTTGTTGACTGTTCTATATGCTAGTCCCGAGCCGGCTAGTTCGGCTAGAAAATTAACAATCATTTCAATATTTGATGCCACTGGATTGAGATCCCGTCTATGACACCAATTAGTCCATCTTCTCCAGGCAGATGTATATCTCTTGTGGGTGCCTGTTGCCCAGGCTTGTTTAATGAATGACGCAGCTTGTTGCAAAATTCCTGGGGAGTTCCATCTTGCCCCGAAACCTTCCAAGCTATCAATGTTAGTTTCTGAGAAACAATCATTGGATGTTGATGATTCTCCGGGTTCAAGAGGAGGTTCGGGCGAGGAGGAATGAGAAGAGGGAGAGCACAGGTTAACTGAAGGGCAAGTGGGAACCAAGATTGGGCTCTCCAGAAAGGAGTCACCAATATGATTTCCGTTTTCTGGCGTCTTATCTGTGATAGTACTCTGGGGATCATTAAGAACGGTGGAAAGGCATATCCCCGAATTTTTGACCAATCTTGGAGAAAAGCATCGGTCGCTAGTGCCAGTAGATCTGGGCGCCAACTGAAGAAAGTCGGAACCAGAGCATTGAGGCGAGATGCAAAAAGATCTACTTCGCACGGGCCCCAAATCTTGAATATCTGTTGGAATATGATCGGATCCAGTCTCCAGTCGCTGAAGTCCGTCAGATATCTGGAATTCCAGTCCGCTATCGCATTCTGGTCTCCTGGGAGATATTCCGCCATGATAGTCAGGCGGTGACTGAGGCAATAATGCCAAAAGTCTTTGGCAATTTCTGCTAGTATCCTGGATTTTGTACCCCCCAGTTTGTTGACATACCGAACTGCAGATATATTGTCCATTCTTAACAGAATGCAGCAGTCCGTCTTTTGAGGGGAAAGACTTCTGATGGCAAAGGAGCCCGCCAGAAGTTCCAGGCAATTGATATGTAAGGTCTGTTCCCAGGTTGACCAGCGTCCTCCGGTTACTATCGACCCACACCGGGCTCCCCATCCCCAACGGCTGGCATCGGACTCGATCACGACTTCTGGGTGAGAGCCGAAGATTGACCTGCCGTTCCAGGCCTCCATGTGTTGAAGCCACCAGTGAAGCTCCGCTTTCACTTCGTCCGTTACGGGAATGAGAGCAGAGTAGCTGAGACCCTGTTGGAGATGTCTGATCTTTAGTCTCTGAAGGGCACGGTAGTGTAGAGGTGCTGGGAATATTGCCTGAATCGAGGAGGCCAGGAGACCTACTATTCTGGCAATGTTTCTCAGGGATATCATCTGATTCGCTAAGGCAGTTCTCAGTTCTCTCTTGATGCCTCGGATCTTTTGAGGAGGGAGAATGAGAAGAGAAAGGTTGGAATCTATCCTGAAGCCCAAAAAGTCTATCACCTGAGAAGGAATCAATAATGACTTCTGCGCATTGATAAGGAAACCTAATTCCTGCAGAAGGTTGATTGTCCAATTCAGATGCATCAGGAGTGTTTGGGGTTTCTGAGCCATCAGAAGGATGTCGTCGAGGTAAATAATGAGTCTGACTCCCTTGGATCACAGGCGCTCCATCACAGGTCTCAATAATTTCGTGAAGCACCACGGGGCCGATGAGAGACCGAAGGGGAGAGCATTGAATTCCAGACAATGTCCTTTCCAAAGGAATTGCAGGAATCTCCTGTGGGGTTGAAAAATGGGTACTGACAGATAAGCGTCTTTGAGATCGAGACGCACCATCCAGTCCCCCTCTAGAAGAATGTCTCGCAACAAGTGGATACCCTCCATCTTGAAGTGTCTGTATAAAATCCAGTAGTTGAAGTCTTTGAGGTTTAGTACTAGACGGTGACCTCCTCCCTTCTTGTCTACGACAAAGATGGGGCTTAAGAAACCTGTTGGATGTGGGGAGGCATAGCTTACTGCTCCTTTGCGCAAGAGGTCTTGTACCTCTGCATCTATAAAAGTCTGATCTGTTAGGGAAAAATACATTTGTGTTGGGGGAAAGGACTGGTTCGGGGTTCCTATAAACTCTAGATGAAAGCCAGTAACTGTCTGGAGAATCCACGGATCTCCGGAAATTCTTTTCCAATTTTCTAGGAATAACCCCACTCTGCCCCCAAGGCATAGTTGTGAATGAGGAATAATGCTCACCTGAGTAACTGGAATCTTGGATTGCACCCTGTTGACCTCTGCGTGATCCTCGCCTGTGTCTAGGGCGGCCGCCTCGGAAGCGGGTGGGGTAGAAGGTGGTATCCGATTGGTCGGCGTACCACGTGTTCCTTGCTCTTGGTTGAGAGTATTGGGGGCTTTGGTATGTCCCGCGGCCGGGCATACGCCCTCCAAAACGCCCGGCCCTTGCAAAAAGGTTACGTTTGAAGACCTTTTTAAGTGATAAGTGCGCTTTGTCGAGAGAGGAGAAGGTTGCGCAGAACTTTGCTAAATCCTTGAGAAAGGATGAGCCAAACAGGAGTCCATCGGCTGAGGGACCAGCTTCGGAGGCCGCCAAGTCTGTTAGTTTGGGGTCTATTCTCATCAAGATGGACTTGCGACGTTCTGATGACACCGCGCAGTTTGCGCTGCCAAGGAAGCAAAGCGATCTCTGGGCCCAGCCGATCAGTACATCTGTGTCTACAGGGGTGTTAGATTGTTTGGCGAGGAATGCCATGTCTAATATTTTGGTCAAGGGTCCTGTGACGTCAAGAAGTTTGTCCTGGCAAATCCGCCAAGATCTGTCCAAACCTTTTTTGGGGTCTTTGCCAAATTTTTTCATGAACGTTACCATGGTGGAGTCAATATCGGGAGTATCTGTCACTTTTTCGTCAACGTCAGGTCTAGGACATTCGGCCTTAAGGCGTGAACGCACTTCCTTGTCAAAACTTCTTCTGACATTGTCATGCACGTATGCCGCTGCTTCGGGGGATGGGGTCCAGTTGGAGGCTCTGGGATGCATGATTTGGGTGGGATCAAAATCTAGGGTTTTAGTCAAGGTAGGATCTTTCCTGGGTTTTTTGACAGGGATAGGGGGGTCCGAAGCGTCAGAGTCGCTAGAGTCAGAATTGGAGGTAGAAGAGGATTGAGAGGAATCTAGGTCCTTAGAAGTACTATAATTATGCTCGGAAGCATGTTTCTTAAATAATTTGCTATATGCGTCTGCATGAATACCAGAGATCGGGTTTTGAACTTCTTCCAGATTTTTGGTTTTAGATCTGCATTTAGATTTCTTCTCTTGGGGTTTCTTGTGAAGAGGAGTGAGAATCATTATGCCAACCCTGTGTCTTGGCGAAGTCAAATAATTGCCCAGAAAAGGGGCCCAAAGCTTTAACCAGGGCGTCATTCACAGTTTGCTGCACTCTGTTGTCTAGGGCTTCAACTAGGTTTACTTCTAGTTGGTTGCCCAAATCATCAGGAAAATATCCTGTGTCATTGTCACTCCATTGTGCCATAATGAATAAATTATATATGCTTTCTCAAACAGGGGGAGTGTAAACCCCTGGCAGGCAATTAATAGCCCTAGTCTAGCGTGGAGGGAGCTGCCTGAAACAACGTAAAGCACTCTAGGCAGAAGCCTTATTTATTTTTACAACCCGTGTTCTATTCTGAACCGGGCGTCAGGGAGCAGAAAATCGATATCAATTACTGGGGAGGCGAGGCGAGCACTTTGCGCGTCTGAATTACGAGCCGTCTCATCAAGAGTGATGAGCTCGGCTTGAAATGCGTGCGCAAAGTGTGCGCGTCACAATAGACAACGGACTACAAGTCCGTGTAGCGCTCCCGCTCCACAGGGCTAAGTAAATAAATCGGCGAACCGCCGATAAATCTAAAATGAAAACACAGTAAGCCTATAACACGGGTCAACGCGAGCGGAATCGCGTCGCTACGCGGTTGTAAGCAAGCGGAAATGCAATAGAGTAGTACAATACAGTATATATTAAGAAAATACACAATAAGGTAGAGAGTAATGAAATAGTCACTTATCTGCTGCAGAGCAGCAAAGAAAGAGGAAGTGACGTGACAGGTCATGACTCTTATGGACAGAGGTTGTGGGTGGTGATTGGGCCACGTGATAATGGACATATGCCTCATGGGGCTTGTAGTTTGTTTTTCTATGTATATTGATTGGCTGCTGTTTGGAGTACATAAAGAAAGAGATAGCATAATCTGAGCCTCCGGTCCTGAAATATAATTATTTGTCACAAGCAACAGCACATGCGCTGTCTCAGGCGAGACCTAAAAAGCTCCATTGCTCTTGTACGAATGTTGATGTGGTGGAAAAATGTGTAGGGCCGACCAGAAAAACACACCAACATGGCTTCACAAAATCATTCTGAGGTTCTTTCTCCCATTGCAATACTTGCAGGATAATAGTTGGGGGCAAGGGTCGTGGCATCATCTTCAATACGGTTCTTCCATTTCATGTCTTTCCTTGCTGACAGGCTTCCAAGCTTCTGCTTCACTTTTTCGCTGCTATGTCCCTTACTCTCTTTGTTGCCCGCTGTTATTGGTGTGTCATTCTTCCCCGTGGTGAGGTTTATCTTTCCTTCTTACTTTTATCCCAGCAGTTTATGAATTCTGTGCTCACCTCTGTCGAACATAACAAATATAAATGTATCAAGTGAGCTTCTTCTGGTGGTCATGTCTTTTACTCAGTGGTCTTCACTTTCTACTTCTTTAAGTGAGTCGCACCATGGAGCTGTAGTGGTCCCTTAAACATCACCTTCGGGAAGTGTCATTGAAAAGTTACAAAATTCTCTACAGCCTAAGATCAGGTCGCTCCTCCGATTGCCCTTAGCTTTCGGTCACCCTTGGTGCACAGAAGTCTGTGATCCAGGGCTAGACTGGAAACTATTATCAGCACTTGCAAAAAATGCTTACGTCAGCCCGGCAGTGCGCAAGGGTGTGAATACAATGTGGCATCTGAGTCGTAGTTGGATGATAGTTGATCCTGCTCCGAAAGTAATCTTCTACTCTCCGCTAGAAAAATGCCCCAATGGTAGAATTTCACAAAACCATTCCTGTCAGATGGCAGAAAGTGGCTGGAAAAATGGTTCGAGGTGTCAGCCTTGTCCTCACCACAGCGCCCTCTACTGATGCCAGCACGTACTTTGCGCCCCTCTTTTTCTGCTTCTTACCTTTTACTTGGATGATCTTAAGGAGTTGCTGCTGCGCTCCAGGTTCCTGTTAGCACACCAGCGCTGTTCATGTAGGGAAATACTGCCAGAACCTTTAGGAATCCCGTGGGGTGTCTTCTACGCTCCATACATCACCACTTCTGAGTAACTCTTAAGTGAGGCACTGTGGAACTGACTCTTCTTTGAAACAGCCAGTCTTGCAAGCTGCTTCAGCACCCCGGGCCCTGAGTGGGATTGCCACCTGGCCTCTTTTCTATCAGCATGATTCGGAGTTCAATGCCCCAGACTGTACAACAAATAGGAAAATCACCGGAAGCTGGTACTTTTCCCCTTTATCAGAACATACTGCAAACAGCTAATATAAGCAGAAAACACATTAAAATGTGCTTTAGAGCTGACTGATGATCCTTGGCTGATATGTAAAGTAAACACAAATATGAATGCAGGATTTTATATGAAGTTCTATTCAAGTATCACGCCCAGACCTTTGTAGAGTCTTAAACAAGTACAAATGGACGGTATTTTTTATTTGCAAAGGTGGCAACTGTAGCCCTCTGTCATGTTCCTTTCTCTCTCTCTCAGCGTGCCAGGCTGGTCATCCGGGCAACTTGTCAAACCCCCAGGAAGCTGGAGGCCCAGGACGCTGGTTTCGACCCCTGGAGGCATATTGGGACCCCCAAGAATGATGCTGAGAGTTATGTGGGCCAGTGGTAACTTGCAACAGCTGCTCTTTAGATTTTGGAGCTGTTTTTAGTGCGCATGTGCACGTCTGCACTTGGGCGCTAATAACAACTACCTTGAAGACCGTCCTGATTGTTTTCCATATGTGTACCATATTAAAACCTCTATATATGTATAGTTCTTAAGGTTATATATCTACATATTTATATAGTTTTCTCCCAGTGCAGAGAAAAAAAAAGTTTACTAATCTCCCCAAACATTATCAAACACCATTCTATGATTCATCCCATTTGTCTTCCCAGATATCCCCTACCTCCACTGTTTGACTCATTGCAAACCTCTTTTACTACTGTGAGCTCCCAAATAACCCTTTCTAAACGCCTCCCTTCTCTATCTGTCCTGTATCCTATTCATCCAACTAACAGGCTCTCTGACTCATCCCAAACTTCCTTTACTACTGTGAACTCCCAAAGAACACCTTCCAAACTCTTCCCTCCTGTATCCATTCTTTGTCCTGTTCATCCAACTAACAAACTCATGTCTACCACTCCCACATCAATCCATATTTCCCTCTACTAATCCACTACTAATTCACTTTTGTGTTCCGGAGCAGCGTGCTACTTGCCAAAAAGAACTTCAATGTCTTGTCAAGGGTAGTAACTGCTATATAAACACAATTACAGACACTTGAAGCAGGATGTATGCGTACAGCACACACAGCACCTGCATCTCGTCCTCACTCTCCCTTCACTAGTAGTGCCCAGGGCACTCTGAACAGGTCCTCACTAACGGTGGGCACTTTTCTTCTGCTTACAAGAGCATCATGCTTTCGCCCATTTATTATTTCCCACTTGTAGACCTATGTTAACACACTAATGTTACATACAAACAGTCGAATTCAGAAAGGATCCCTGATGCAGACAAAATCATTTCTTACAGGACCGCGTGAGCCTTGATATTCCTGTTTCCTTTACAGTGAAAAACGTATTGGGTTTTGCATTTCTTGTGATGTCTTTTGAGTGTTGTTTTAGAACAAAGTGAATAATTATCAACATTTTTAGTTGCTTTTAAACATGGACATGAAGCTGTTTGTGTAAGAGTCGGTGTGTCATACCAGAAAGGGAAAGTGAGATATCTCTCTAAAAGTTATATGGTAAGACTGCAATCCTTTTCTCGTGTCTGAAGGCTACATAAGGAGCTTGTGGTTGTCTACTTAATTTGTCACATAAATGGCTAATGCAGTATTGGATTTCTATTCTTTGCATTTTGGTACTGGTAGCAGAAGTGGACAATACAGCAAATTTATAGGAAGAGCCAAGCCAAGAGTATAGCCGAATGCAATAGAACGAATTGAAATTGTCCTCAACATACATGTTCCAGTTGGACTGCACCACAAGATTTGAGACAAGCTCCTCTTTTAACAAATACTGTTGTGCAAAAGTGTAATTTAGCCATATTCGAATACACCCCCAAACTACTGGTCTTGCTGGATTGCTTAAAAAATGGACAGTCTGTGTAAAACACATGATGAATAGGCTTCAGGTGTATTTTAGGCCTCTTATGGTGTACTATGTTTTTTTTTTTAACAGAGTAGCTAATTGAGAAATGTCCTCATATGCATCAAATGTCTCCATTCAAGAGCTGTGTCCCCTGGGCATCCATTTTAACTTCACATTTTTCACTTGTTTGGTCTTTTAAATGGTAAAAAGCATTATTATGTAACATAAGGGGGCTGCGTGTGTGATTAAGCCCATTCAAATACTGATGGAGGTGTGGATAAGAGGAAAACATCTAGTAATGGCAGCGATAGGTTGATGTTCGTCTCAGGCAAACTATATACGCACAAGTGGGCGTATTATGAGATGCGCCGTAGAAATAGCATATTCACACAGGTGCGCGCATTACGAGATCCGCTGTATAAATAGCGTTCTGAGGTACTGTAGTAAACTCTTTTGTACTGGGAAATTTCAATGGTTCCCTTTCAGATCAGCAGAGAAATCTAGCACATCCTATTGAAACAAGGCACTGTTAACATGAACCGTTTGGATTCAGATCAGCAAGGAATCTAGCACATCATATTGAAACAAAGCACTGTTAACATGCACCGTCTGGATTCAGATCATTAAGGAATCTAGCACATCATATTGAAACAAAGCACTGTTAACATGCACAGTTTAAATGCCGAGTAGCACAATGCTACTCTGCAATGCGTCAAGATCACTTATTTGATTTAAATAGGTGCTGAATTTATAATTTGTGGCAGGGCTGTTTAAGTTCCCAGTCCATGCTGTTGCCAAATTCCTACATCAAAGCTGGTGCATAAGAGCAAACACCTTGAACCAACTACATATAATAAGCCCTGTCGTCTCATGTTGTGACCTATCCTGTATACACACCTATATAGGTAGTTTTGATTTATAGCTCAACTTCCCAGCCTTTTTGATCACTGCCAGGGTAAGTCACATGTGATGGCTCCTTTCAGCCACGTATGACACGAAGTGGAGCACATTTTTATTTTTTTATGTTTTACTACAGTGGGGCTGTCGGAAAGGTAATTAGTTGGTGTAAATCTTAATCTCATTTGTAGCAATTTTATGACCCTGGCACTCCAGTTGTTAGCATGGTTTTTATATTATGGAGTTTTAATATGCCTCATCATTTACCATAGGGCAGTGGTTCCCAACCTTTTGACTCCTGAGGACCCCCAATGAATCATTACTTGAAGCCGGGGACAACCAGCAATTTGTATGATTTAATTTTCAAACATTAAAACAGTAATTTGCAAAAAATATAAGAAGTACACACCAAACAAATATTTAAATAACTAAAGATACAATTCTTTTATATTGAAACAATATGCAAAAATCGAAACATTTTATTGGGAAGGCTGGCGCTGCATCTCGACAACTACCTTTTCAATGTTTGGTTTTATTTAGGAAAGGTGAATCCTCAGGTCAGATTCTACATATCCGGAGTGATTTCTGTTTTTATTTTTTAGGTATGCAAGATCTGAGAAAGCTTTTTCACATAAATAAGTGAAGTGGAAAGGAAGTAAACCATAAGGGCCTCTCCTCGCTCCCTAGCCTCTCTGTCGCATGTACTTCATTTGTTTTATAGCACCTCTCATACCACTGTAGGGGGTCAGGGCACTTTACAGGGGACTTCAAGGTGTAGGATTCACATGTCATCCACACTGGTAGACATTTTCTAAGAGTGCTTGGTCCGGAGAAGCACAAACTTAGGATTCAGAACACAGCACAGTGATTAGCGATGACGTTAGCACAATGCTTAATTTGGAAATAAAAACGTACCAGTGCCCAAAGCCCTCCCCTTAAACATGCGCTGCTGCAATTAAATGTGGGTACACAGAATACTAAGGCAGCATAATACTGAAACCATCTCGGGACTCTTCAATCCATATAAAGCCATTCCCTGCCACTTCAGTTCACTCTAGCAGCGTTCTACTTTCTCCCTTTGTGCTGCTTTTTCGTTTTTCCTTTCCTCTGTTTTTCCCATATGTGTCCTTTGCTTGCAGCAAATGCTTGAGGCAGAAGAATAAGCCCACGGCCCTCAAAAATAAGTGCTGGTGCTCAGCACCAGAAACAACAAACA
The DNA here is from genome assembly GCF_031143425.1 of Pleurodeles waltl. Taxonomy (NCBI): domain Eukaryota; kingdom Metazoa; phylum Chordata; class Amphibia; order Caudata; family Salamandridae; genus Pleurodeles; species Pleurodeles waltl. Next base: position 216,825,086 of record NC_090445.1, read on the forward strand.
CAAATTAAGCACTGCGTTAGCAATAAGAATGTATTTCCACACAAGCAAACCTTTTGTAGCAGCATTTGAAAATGAAAGACTAGGAAAAAAACAACTTTCTAATTTGTGCCATGCGGTTTGCTTTCAGCTGTTTAATGGCAGTTCACAGCTCACTGTGCTAGATTACAATTATGAACTGCATAGTAACAAAAGAATCTCTGTGACAAAAGCAGTAACCACTGTGCCATGCACATAAAATACTGTTCTTTGCATGATACACATTCTTTGCAGCAGGCATATTAACCATCAGCGCTACCTTTGAGTCAAAACTGCCACTGCACAAAACTCCCATCTCTCTCCAACAGATACATTATTCACTTGAGTTAGCTTGACACTTTTATTTTTGCAGTACAAGGAGCTTTGCAGTGCGTTTAAAACTGGAAAAAAGGAAGTAATAAATATGAAAACGCACATGCACGTGTTTGTCAGAGGCCCAAGCTGGAGAAGTGCCTTCTTCCCAGCCCAGGCCTGCAGACCCCCTGGGAATGTGTCACGGACCCCTGGGGGTCCGTAGACCACAGTTTGGGAAGCACTGCCACAGGGCATACTATGAATATTAATAGTTTCTTAATATCTAAGTATAATGTGTTGGATTTTTAAACCGTATTGATTTCTATCTGTACTTGTACTTTTATGGTTTTTATAAAATAAAGGCCCTCATTACGACCCTGGCGGTCGGTGATAAAGTGGCAGTAATACCGCCAACAGTCCGGCGGTGACTACCGCCAAATTATCACCATGGCGGAGAGATTTACAAAAGACAGCGAATGTACCATACCGACTGCCAGGGCGGAAACAACATGCACCACAGCCGTAGCCGCCTACAGCCAGGCGGAAGTCAAAGTTCCGCCCACCATATTATGACAAGACAATCCGCCACCTTTTTCGGGGCGGTACCAACGACATCAAAAGCCTGGCGGAAACAGAGCTCAGAAGTGAAAGGACTCACCATTGGAGACACAGGGAAGAACCACGCCGCCATGGAACCCGAACTGCATGTATTTCCGATAATATTCTACGTTCTGCTCCACCACAAACACCAACGCCGGCGAAGACGACCTAGCACACGGGGGGGAGGAAAAAGAGAGTAACACACACACGCATACACACACCCCATACACACAACCAGATGCACAAGAAAACAAGTAAATCCCCCTAAATCGGCTGAATAATGCAAGGACAACACAAATTTACTCAAGTGATTGTAATAAGATCAACACATTATAAAAACAATTTAGCCAATGTAACAGATATCTACAAATGTACAGAAAAAGGGACACTGCCCAGTCCTCAGTTCGTGTGGGCCACATGGCCACAGTTCAAAGTCCAAGGCCCCACTTGTCACTTGCATCAATACAGAGAGAACACTGCAGAGGCCTCAGTTGGCAAATAGGCAGGTACCTCGGGGGTGGGGAGGGCACCTCTGCCGGGAGCAGAAACAAGACCACTGGTTCTGGAAGGGGCAACATGCCCATTACTCTGTCCTGGGGAGTGCAAGACCACAGTCTCTGTAGTGGGTGTCTTCCCTACTGGTTCTGGAGGGGGCAACATGCCTGTGCTTGGTCCTGGGGAGTGATAGGCCACAGACTCTCAAGTGGGTGACTTGCCCACTGGTTCTGGAGGGGGCAACATGCCCATTAGTCTGTCCTGGGGAGTGATAGGCCACAGTCTCGCAGGTGGGTGACTTACCCACTGGTTCTGGAGGGGTCAGCATGCCCATTACTCTGTCCTGAGGAGTGGTAGGCCACAGTCTCTCAAGTGGGTGACTTGCCCACTGGTTCCGGAGGGGGCAACATGCCCTGTGCTTGGTCCTGGGGATTGATAGGCCACAGTCTCTCAAGTGGGTGTCTTGACCACTGGTTCTGGAGTAGACAGGCAGGATCACATTGAGTCCACCAGCGGTGATGGCTGCACTGTGGTGGTGCTGGTGGTGCTGGTGGGAGGCTCCTACACCATCGGATGGCTGCACTGTGGTGGTGCTGGTGGGAGGCTCCTGCACAGCCCCTGCACCCTCAGATGGGTGTACTGTGGTGGTGCTGGTGGTGGGAGGCTCCTGCACAGCCCATGCACCCTCAGGTGGCTACACAACCACGGTTGGTGGTGGGGGCTCCGTGACAGCTGCTGGTGCAGGCTCCTTGCACTTCTTGCCTGCTGGTGCAGGCTCCTTCCCCTTTCGGTTGGCTAGTTCAGACTCCTTCCCCTTCAGTATATGTGGCCTGGAATCCTTTCCACCACGAGTAGGTGCGGATGGAACTGGGCCTGTGGACTGTGTGGCTAAGGTGCTTGGCTGGGTTTGTAGTACCCTGTCCATACGTGCAGGACGTGGGGGGGAGGGGTAGGGAAGAGGTCAATGGTGGAAAGGAAAAGTTTCTTAGGGACATTGGGGCGGGAAGAGGGAGAAGGAATGGGAGTGGAGGATGAAGGAGTGGTTGTTGGAGGTGTTTGTCTGTACTGGATTTGGGTGCAGGTGCATGGGCTGTATGCTGTTGTGAGGTGGATGGCTGTTGGGTGTCTGATTGCTTGCATTTGTGTACTTTAGGAGGGAGGGGGACAGACACAGTGGGAGAGGACACATTTGACGTGTTCATGGCTGTTGTGGAGGTGTCTGCCAGTGAGGTGTGTGTTCTGCTTGGTGTTGTGATGATACAGGTAGTGGATGATGATGTTGTGCATGCAGGTGTGATTGTTGACGTAACTGGGTGGGAGGTGGAGGAGGAGGGGGAGACAGTGGAAATAGTGGATGTTGTTGTATCTGCAACTGGATGGTGTTTGTGTGAGTGCCTGTGGGATGAAGTGTGCAGCTTGTGTTTGCCTGTGACACTCTTGGGTGTTGTCCTGTGTGCATGCTTGTCTGGCTGTGTGCTTGGGATGGGTTGGGGTTGAGGGGAATGGGACTGGGAAGTGGTAGTTGGATGGGGAATGTTAGAAACAGGGACAATGGCTGCCACCAGAGAGGAGGCCAGAGCCTGGATTGATCTCTTTTGGGCGGCCAATCCAATGTGAATGCCCTCCAGGAATGCACTAGATTGTTGCATCTGGGCTGCCAGCCCCTGGATGGCATTCACAATGGTTGATGCCCTACAGAGATGGATCTCAGAAGGTCAATAGCCTGCTCACTCATGGCAGCAGGGCTAACTGGGGCAGGGCCTGAGGTGCCTGGGGTGAAGGAGATGCCTACCCTCCTGGGTGACCGGGCACGGGCAACTCGCTGCTGCTGGGAGGGCGGTGCTGGTACGGAGGGTGGCGGCTGTACCTGTAGCTGGGGTGGTCACAGAAGTGTTCACCACCACCAAGGAGCTTTCATCGGAGGAGGTATCTGAGTCTGAATTGTCCCCGCCGTGGTGCTCCCCTTGCCCTCCATCCCACCGGTGCCTTCAGCGTCGGTGGACTCTGCCTCCTGGGTCACGTGGGATGCAGCTCCCTCCATTGCCGGTGCCTCTGCTCCTCCACCAGATGATGCCAATGCACATAAGGACAGGATGATAAAAAAAAGAAAGAGGGGGAGAGAGACAAAGGATACACTGGGTCAGTGGCTGCACCAACACCACCGTTGGCGTGCACAGCACCCTCACACACAGGGAACAGGCCTACGCACTATGCATTGCACCACCACTGATATTGCTAGCCACTGAGGCATGAGAAGGGGCACACACCGCCAACTGCAGCACACCTGGGATACACGCAACCCTGACCAGTAGTGGTTGCTTACAAGCTAGGTAGGCAGGATTATCCCTTCAGAACCCTAGCCACCAGAGGACCTACGCTGCTATGTCAGGCCTGGCCTAGGGCCACCCACTAACACACATCCACCACCGGGATACCACCCCACCAGCCGTAAGTTGTAATGATAGCCACTGTACTCACCCTTTGTGGCTGCTGTGATGCCCTCAAGCGCCCATTCAGCTCTGGATAGGCCACTGCCAGTATGCGGGCCATCAGGGGGGTCAGGGGTCGACGGGCACCCCTTCCTCGTTGGGAGGCCATCCCCTAGCTGGGCCTCCGCCGTCTTCCGTGCCCAGTGTCTCAGGTCCTCCCACCGTTTGCGACAGTGATTGCTCTGCCTGCCATAGAACCCCAGGTTCCACACCTCCTTGGTGATGGCACGCCATATACCCTTCTTTTGATGGGTGCTGACCTGCAGACGCAATACACACAGGAAAAGACCATTAGACAAAAAGAGCAGCCAGTTACACATATGGCCCACCATACCCCTTTCCATCACCATTGGCACACACATAGCCCAGCACACGTGTACACCGCAAAGAGGACATCCACCCACCCCCTTACACGAGGCCTTCACACACACAACTCCATGCATTCATGCCACATGCATCATGCTCACAGTGTACTCACCTGTTGGTCTGGAGGCCCATACAGCAGACTTCAGTGGGGTAGGACCCCATCCACCATTCTCTCCAACTCCTCTGAAGCGAAGGCTGGGGCCCTTCCCCCGGTCACACGGGCCATGGTAGGTTCCAGACACAGGTCACAGCAGCACATGCAATGTAGGTCCTCTCCTATGGAAGGTCAGGTAGCAAGTGAGGTATCAGATAGAAAATGACGGTCACGTCCGTGGCGGTGCATACAGTCACTGCTGTCGTAGATCACCATTGGCCACTGTAACCCATAGGGCTCAATATTAACCAATGGGGAGTTGCACGGCGGTTCCCGACCGCCTCCCGTCTCCCGCCATGGCGCACAAAATCAGTGGAATTACCTCACTTCCACCTGTCCCTCCACACAGGACAGGCAGACGCCATTTTATTGGGGGGGGGGGGGCAGCCCTATGGATTCATGTGCATTACAGGAGAAATAGGCACATACTAGACAAATCACGCTGACCCATTACAAGTTCACAGATTGCAAACTCCTGTTATGGCTCCAATGTTAAGTTTGTGACAGCCTCCTCACTCTTGCGTTACTTAGATACCTACCGCTGCGGATGAATAGGAGATGGAGACATACCCCCATGTACAGACCCCTGGTGGACTTGGCAACACTGGAGGACAGGCACATTAACCTCACCTATAGACTTGACAGGGCCACAATCACAGAGCTGTATGCCCAATTGGAACCTGACTTGATATCTGCTATCCGTCACCTCATTGGGACCCCCCCTCTTGTGCAAGTGCTATCTATACTCCATTTCCTGGCAACTGGTTCTTTCCAAGTGACAGTGGACTTGGCATCAGGAATGTCACAGCCAATGTTCTCAAACGTGCTGACAAGAGTGTTGCCTGCCCTGATAAAACACATGTGCAGCTACATTGTTTTCCCCCTGGTTGAGGATTTGGCCACAGTGAAGCCCGAGCTGTATGCAATGGGACACATCCCCAACATAATTTGGGCGATTGCTGGTACACATATTGCATTTGAGCCCCTCCCCACCCCCCGGCAGAATGAACAGATTTTCTGGAATCGTAAGAGTTTCCACTCTATGACTGTTCAGATGGTGTGCTTGGCGGACCAGTACGTCTCCTTCGTCAATGCTAAGTATCCTGGGTCGGTGCATGATGCCTTTGTCCTGAGGAATAGCAGCATCCCAAATGTGATGTCCCAACTACAGAGGCACAAGGTGTGGCTAATAGGTGAAACCTGGTTCCCACTCAGTATATGTTGGTGTATGGGTATGGTGTGGGCCATATAGGATAGTGTGTGGCTAAATGTTGTCCCTCAATACTTGCAGGTGGCTCTGGTTACCCAAACCTATCATGGCTGCTGACCCCTGTGCGGAATGCCAGGACAAGGGAAGAATAATGTTATAATGAGGCACATGGGTGAACCAGAAGGATCATTGAAAGGACCTTTGGCCTCCTGAAGCTACTCACTCAAGAATGTCTGCCAGATAGTAGTGGCATGCTGCATGTTTCACAACCCGGCCCTCAGACGCCATGTCCCTTTTCTGCAGGCAGAGGAGACCGGAGATGCCCGTGTGGCAGCAGTAGACCCTGTGGGCCATGCGGATGAGGACAACAGAACATCAGTTATACAACAATACTTCCAATGACACAAAGGTAGGACAGTGTAACTTTGCATTTCAATGACTTTGGTTGTAATCTGTGTGGCAATGGCATGCTGATATTTCCTACTTCTATGCCCACTTACTGTTCCCTCTGGCAATTCATTTTGCAGGTGTTGGTGAATTGACAAATATACTCCTGGTGTGACCACTACAGGCAGCTACAGTTCATTAATCTATGCTCATTCTATGTACAGTTAATTTGCAATGTTTGTACCTGTTTCAAAGAATGCATATTTGATCATCACATACTCCAAATTGATTTTTTTTAAAGGGCATTTATTGAAGTGCTAACATATAGGGGGAAGTGCAAGGGGATGGGGTGATGATGGAGGAAAGTCCAGGGTATTGTTCCAGTCTGTTTGTAGCACAGGTGCATTGTCCAAGGCGACATAAGAAGGGAAGTAATGGCAGTTCAAGGTGGACAGGGTGACTGAGTGGGACACAAGGGTGACAATCAGGAGAGTCTAATTTCCTGGCGGGGGTCTTGGCTTCTGTCTGGATTGCAGTGAACGTTTGCGGTGTGGCTCACCTTCTGCAGGGGGAGGGGTGCTGGTGGCCTGTGAGTACTGTGGCCGGACCTCCTGGCCACTAGCGGCAGCGGAGTTGGAAGGCTATTCAGATGTCTGGCTAGTGGCAGGGGCCCACTGGTGTGAGACTGCCTCCCTCATAATGTTGGCCATGTCTGCTAGCACCCCTGCTATGGAGATCAGGGTGTTGTTGATGGCCTGCAAGTCCTCCCTGCTCCCCTGGTACTGTCTCCCCTGCATCCGCCTGTTCTCCTGCACGTTGTCCAGGATCTGGACCATTGTGTCAAGGGAATGTTGAGGATCTCAGAGAGTGCCTCCTGGAGAGTTGCTTCCCTGGGCCTGTCCTCCCCCTGGTGCACAGCACTCCTCCCAGTTTCCCTGTTGGCCTGTACCTCTGTCCTCTGAACTGTGTGCTCACTGCCAATGAACCCAGGTCCCTGATTGTCTTGGGAGCAAGGTATGGCCTGGGGTCCCTGTAGAGGTGGGCACACTGCTGATTGACCTGTCCTGGGGACAGAGGTGTGGGTACGCTGGGTGGGTGCTGTGGTGGTGTTTCCTGACGGGGGAGGCTCTTTGGTGGTCTGTGACTGGGCTTGGGTAACCGGCTGCCCAGTGGTCCCTGATGGGCCAGGTGGATCGTCCAGATCCTGAAGACCAGAGGTACTGTCATTACTGTGGGCCTCTTCTGTTGGGGGACTGGATAGTGCTGGCACCTCCTCTCCGCTGACATTGGCTGGGGTGTGGATGTAAATGATGTGTTATGGTTTATGTGTCTGACATATTATACATCCATGGCTTCCCCTCTATGGTTGGATTTGCCCTGCCAACTTTCACTTGTGTATGTTAGTGTATGGTGGGATTGTTAGTTCTCTACGGTGTGCATGCTTTAGTGATGAGTGTCCATGCAGGGTTGTGAGGGGTGTCCATGCATTGGTATAGCATGCAGGACTTGGCATTGGGATAAGTGAGATGTGATGGTGGAATGTGTGGTATGTGGTGGAGTGATGGGAGTGAGGGTGTGTGATGGCATGCAGGTATGGGGGGTGATAATTGTAGAAAGTTGACTTACCAGAGTCCAGTCCTCCTCTGACTCCAGCCAGGCCCTCAGGATGCAGTATTGCCAAGACTTGCTCCTCCCATGATGTGAGTTGTGGGGGAGTAGGTGGGGGTTCACTGACAGTCCTCTGGATAGCGAGCTGGTGTCTTGCTGCTATGGAACATACCTTCGACCATAGGTCGTTCCACTTCTTCCTGATGTCATCCCTAGTTCTGGGGTGCTGTCCCACGGCATTGACCCTGTCCACGATTCTCCGCCAAAGCTCCATCTTCCTGGCTATTGATATCTGCTGCACATGTGCTCCAAATAACTGTGGCTCTACCCTGACAATTTCCTCCACCATGACCCTTAGCTCCTCCTCTGTGAAACGGGGGTGTCTTTGTGGTGCCATGGGTGTTATGTGTGGTGTGTTGGTGAGGGTGTGTTGGGTAATGTGTTGGGGTGTGTGATGTGGAATGCATGAGTGGTCAATAGGTGTGAGTAGTGTGTGGCTCTAGTTGTGTCAGTGGTCTTGGTGTCTGTCTGGTGGCAATGCTTTGTAGTCGTAAAGGGTTGTGGTTAATGTGGGTGTGTGTTTTTATAGTGGGGTGGGTTTTGTGTGTGTATGGGTGTCAGGTGTGTGTTGTTTGAATTGTCCAGTGTGGTGGTGTTTTGTCTGTGGGTGTCGTTTGTGAGCACGGCGGTATGTACCGCCAATGGTTTAGCACCGTTGACTGTCTGCCGTGGTGATTCGTGGGTCATAATGTGATGGGTGTTGTTCTATTGGCATAAGGGTGTGGGTTTTGGGACCGCCAGTTTATCACTGACCTTTGGACGGGCGGATTTGTGTATGTTGCTGAATTCTGTCAGATTGGTGTGTGTGTGTGTGTCATAATATGGTGAACGGATATCCGCTGCCACGGTAAATTGGCGGCCACCAGCGTGGGTGGCGTGAAGTGGGATTTCCTGCCAATGTCATAATGAGGGCCAAAGTTTACTATGATGATAAAAATTCCATGGCAGGGAAGATACACACATATGTATCAGTGTAGGATCATTATAATCAGTAAGATCAAAAACGTTGAAAATTGGCTCCAAGCTCACCGAATAAACATTTATTTAAAAAAAAAAAAAGCATTGGCAAAGGCAATATGTTTTGCCTTTATAATATGAGTGCCATACTCTTCACTTTGCCAATGTATGTCTGTAAAGTATGGTTTAAACAAAGTAAAACAAAAATACTATAGGAAAAGCAAATGCATATCGTGTGGCATCTCAAAGCTGTAGAATGAATTCAGTGGTTTCGAACTGCATGATTTATTTTGGGATATTTTTTAATCAGGAAACTGAACAGAATTAAAAAAGATTATAGTAGTGTCAGAATGTATAGGGAAACGTTTGCCAATGCCTAATTTACTTTCCACAGGATTCAGCCATTTGGTCATCTGTAGTAGCCCAAGAGCAAATATATGAGCCTTCAGGAGAACGGCCATGTTAAGTACACCATCTGCTTCAGAGCAGGTGCAGAAGATAGCCCTTCGTCCTGTGCCATAAAAGCCTTTGTGTGCCAAAGCTTGCGCTTTCATGTAATATGTAGAATGCAGGAGATAAAACAAAAACAACCCTTCAAGTCTGGTCTTCAGTCATACCACAGCAAAAATATCATTGTTGCTGTCCCAAACAAGCTGTCAGTGGAGTGGAAGCAAAACAGCACTGGTGATTGGTAGTTGAGGGGGGAAGCACTTCACAAGGAGGGGAGCTGGAAAACACATACACTTTCATTGAGTGTTGAATGAAAAAAGAAAAAAAATGATTCTTTAAATGTGAGCAGACTCCAAGTAGCTCGTCTGTGCTTGGGGCTGTGGCGTCATTAAATACACACAATCTATGTGTGTTTTTTGGTGCTTCACAGAAGTTCACAAAGCATGGCTGGGACAGGGTGCGATGAAGAGGGGTGCAACATGGAGAATGTTGATAAACGTGGGTGTCAGAGTGCAACACATTGACACCAAATCCCAAGGCTGATAAATCTCCGGAGGCAGGCAAAGAAGAGAAAAACAACAGCACCCAGGCTGCAGGACTGGAAGCCACTGTAGCTGAAATCCGATCACACATCTGGCACTGTCTGCTTCTGTGCTAACCAGGCATAGTTGGCAGTAACATTACACCGTCAGTGCAGAGAAACCATCTGCCTACACCATGAAGTTGTGCAGTTTGAATGGGAAACCAGAACAATGCGAGGGACAGAGGAAAGCAAGTGAGGATTTGATGGTATTGATGGGGAGTTCTTACTCTCCTTCATATCTGACTTTATTGCTCACCTGCCCCAAGTGTACCAGTGTGGCTCTATTCTGGAAGGCCTTGCACTATTATGTTGCCCCAGCCTCATGTGAGCAAAATGCATGCCACCTGTTGTCCATTGTATTTGCTTCGCCTTCTTCTCCTCAACACCCTCCCACTCAATTATGTCTTTCCTCCAGGCTCATCCTTCTTATTTTGTCACTTCTACACCTTCTAATATTCCCTTCTGAATTGGAGGAGAGAAGCACATTTCCCACCCTGTCAACATCCCCCATGGCTACCCATCCTCACCGTAGCTCATGCTCCTGTCTACTTTTTCTCCCTGACTCCTCCCCTTCTTTTTCCACTCATCCTTGGGGCGACTACATATTTTTCTTCACGTCTGAGTAATGTACTACCTATACTTCAGGATACCGTTTTACTTTATACAGATCATTGACATACGTGAAATACCAAACTATCAATAAAAAGTAATTTTGTCCAGAGATTTCCGGTTATCATAAACACCATGTGCAGAAACGTTGTTATACATGCATATGTAGTGTTGCAAGACCATATTTCAGTTAGAATGCGTGCTATGTAAGTATACTTAACAAAAATGTAAATAAACACTAGCATATGGTTATTATTATGGATTAGATGTTTACCTACTTCACCACATAACCACTCTGCCATAACACTAACACCCAAAGTCAACTGACCTCCATGAGAATTAGAGTGGTGTAGATATCCTTTAGGGAACAGTACTTTGAAGTGGTTAGAATGACACCACTGACTCACAAGCTGGTTTACTCAGGAGCTGCCTGATGGGATGCTGAAAAATAGGTGGAGGGAGGTGAGCAGTGAGAAGGGCAGGAAAGCAGTAAAAGACACCAAAGGGATGCATTCGTTGCCTTCCGGAAAGAGGAGCTGGAGCTGACGGATATAGCTTCACCCGAGGAACTCAAAAGGATGGCGAGAGAATGGTTCAAGTTCCACTTTGTTGACACTAGCAGAGGAGCAGGATGCTTGCGAGGTCATTGTGGAGATTGCAGCCAAGTTGCTACAAGCCACCAGGATACCCAACGGGCACCAATCCTGGGTTTTTCTTTTAGAGACAACTGTATTGTAGCACTGTAGTCTATTTGTACAACTACCAGAAAGGAAAGCACAATACTGGTAAATTCAAGGTCAGTGTTTGGTCAGTATTGTTCTTTCCTTTAAAAAAGATGTATAAAATGATTTGCATCTGTCTTAAGATTCAGAGTGGATTGAGATAATTTACATTTAATAAATACAGACATTCTATGCCTTGAATATAATGTGGGTCTACAGTGGATTTGTGTGTGGGTGGTTTTGTGTATGTGTGTGGTGGTGTGTGTGGTGTTTGTGTGTGTGTGTAAGTGCATGTGCACCTTAGGGGTCGAGGGATTTCTTCCTTGATGTGGTGATGTCACTTCAGGTGATGTTACATGGTTCAAAGGTTGCACCTTATATCTCAGTCCCCTCAGGGAAACGTTGAAGTTGGCTGCTGTGGCAACCGTTAATTCGGACATTTAAAGAGGTGCCAATTTGGTGTTGGCATTCTCAATTGATAGATTGGAGATGAGCTTTTGTCTGCAGTAGCAAACAGCCTCAAGGCCTTAGACTTCATTCCAAAAAGTGGAAACACTATTCTCTTGTTTGTCATGAAAATGTTTTGTTTCAGTTATTAGACACATGCATGTTTTTCTCCAGTATTTATTTATTGGTTTTTGCAGCGAAACACATTACTGAGATACATTTTTCGAGTTTTCACCCTCAGTAGACATTCAAGCTAGATCAATAACATGAGACAGGAAAGTTATTGTAACTATCCTGTAACTAGGGGATCATACCCATTAAACTGCAGATGAAGTTCCCTCTGCAAAAAGAAGCCCAGTTCCAGTCCACAGGATACACATATCGCCCTACGCCCAACATACCTCAGATAGACACTAACCACACCTCACAGGAATAAAATGTGCATGTGCTCTCCCCCATGGCCAACCTGCAAATTTACTGCGAATGGATCCAGTGGCGCCCTCCCCCCCACACCATTCCAACACCTAGTGCAAGAGGTGTACTTAGCTATATTGGTTATGTCCCAGACAAGGACTTAGGGCCTGATTTATAGTTTGGCAGAAGGGTTACTCTGTCACGAACGTTACAGATATTCCGTCTGCCATATTACAAGTTCCATAGGCTATAATGGAATTGTAATAAGGCGGACGGGATATCCATCACGTTTGTGATAGAGCAACCCCCTCCGGCAAACTCTAAATCAGGCTGGTATTTTGGTACAAGCTTCACCCACCCCCTCTTTGTGGCGGTTTCTCGTTTTTGGGGAGTTGTGCATGGTCAAGCAATCATCTCATGTGTCCGCTGGGGGACTTTAAGACCCCGTGCATGCCAGTCCTCCCAAGTATCTGCCCCTGCAGTACCCCGTTGCGAGAGAACCTTTAACCATCACTGTTGGCTCAATACCCCTGAGGACTTCCTGAGCATGAAAATACTCCATTTATCCAAAGCGTATGCCATGGGTATGATTTTCGACATATATTTAGTCTGTTTTGTACTCTGTAGGAGTCCCAAGAGACACAGCTACGGAATCCGCACAATTGTTTTTGGTGTAAGCTCGGCTGTGCATTTGCTCTCCCAGAAACAAATGCATGTTTACATCAGACATGTTTGCTTTCTGAGAGCACAGTTTAATCCTAGCGGGCACTCAGACTTCAGAATAATTTCTCACTTACATCACTTTTTAAAATCCAACGTATTAAATCGTAAGGTATTTTCTTGTGAAACCCGTGTATTCTAACGGGAAGCAATGCTTTCAGAGACCCTGTGGTGTGACCATGGGGTACACCTAGAACCGAAAACAAGTCTTAGGACAAAGGGCCTGGTTTAGATTTTGGCAGACTGGTTACTCCCTCACAATGGAGATGGAAACCGCGTCCTCCAGAATAGGAACACCATAGGAAATAATGGGATTTATATTTCGATGACAGGATATCCTTCCGCGCTGTGAGGGAGTAACCCATTCCCCAAATCTAAATCAGGGCCATAATTGGAATGCAGAATGTAAATGTAATGCACCGTACATTACAAGTAGTGTGAGCATGTTGGTCTGTTTTCTGCTGACTTCAGCACTGTAGATGTTTTACATTTTTACTTAAACTCTTTTACTTTGGAAGGTAGAAAATAAAGGATAGTGCTAATATAATGGTATGTTTGTGTTTCAGTGGAAAATGAAATCACTACAATTTGGGAAGCAACATTTTGAACAGGATCTGCTGCAGTTTAAATGTAAACATTGAGATGATAATGTCTTATAATGTGTTCTATATTATCTCAATAACCTCAAGCATATCTCATAATTTACCTTCCCTTGCTGCATAATTTGGTTTGGACTGCTCGACTTCACTAGTCTGAGGGTCAAGTGCTTAAGGGTGCACTTGGTGCTCATTATACGGTCCAGTATTAAGATAAGATCCCAGGACAGCAGAGGTAAAAAGCTTTGATCTTTACAATATTAGCCCTAAAACAACTGATTGACCTGGGACTCTTGGGAAACTTTCCACAGTCAGCTTTTCAATCCTGCAAGTGGCCCTGGCACAAATTGTGTGCCTGACGAGCCCCGGATGTGATGTATGCATATCTCCAAGCACCTACTGAATGCAGAGTTGTGAGCCTGTCACACATCACAATCCGCTATGGAGGTGTTGTCTTTGCACATGGTTACTGCACGGGAAGGCAAGATGCTGAGAGGGGACAAGAATGTCTTCTGACAGCATCGCATGCCCATGTCCTCCACTGCTTTTTTACGCAAAGATCAGTGAAGTACTGATTACATTTCTGCTTGATAAAAAAGTATTATGAATGTAGGTCTGGGAATTCACAAGTAAACGCAGTTTAAGGCCTGAACATGCCAAAGGGCTTCCATGGGCCACCACCATGGGCCACCACCATTCTTGACACCCTGTGGCTGCTAGGAGGCAAGGGGTGTCTGAGAATAGAGTCCAGCTGTAAATCGGGACTTTGAGCCAAAACACTGCAAAGACACATGTTGCTCCTCTCTAATGTGTGAGCCTTATTTTTTCAATCTGCCCTTTGGGTGTTTGTTTTTGGAGTAAAAGCTTGCACGCGGTGTCCCTCAGGCTTCATTCAATATGAGCACAAAGTGTATTTTGTACCAGGATCTGTACATAAAATCTCTTTATTTAGTATGCTGTTTATAAATCCATGTACAGGTTGTATAAATTCGGCGTTATACTTGCCACGCAAGTTAGAACGCTTAAAAACGCATGTTCGATTTGCAAAGCACTATCAAGGTCACCATGAGTCCGTTTGTAACTCACAATATTTTGTTCAAAATATCCACCTGAAAAAATATTTAATTGATAGCACCAAATATTACTATATCAAGGTAAGTTTATATAGGGAATTCGTATTCTACTATTTCTCTGCGTTTGTGGTAAATTATACAGCGAATGGTGCCATTCGCTGTAACTTTTTACTGTAAGTTATGCGTAATTGTGCGAAGTGGCGTAATGACATAATTTTGGGAATTTCACCTAACATGCGTAACACGAAATTACGCAAATTACTATGGCATTACTCAGTTTCCCTCAAGCCCAGAATATTTCACCTGCAATATTGTGAACCCCCACCCCTAAGCCGTACTGCAAGCAAAGAAAGGTTCCTGGCCCTCTTGCTTCCCTCTTGACGGTTGATGTGTATATTTTGTAAAGCCTCAAGTCCGGACATTTTATTTTTTAAAGATGGGGATGTGATCTTGTGGTTAAATTTCAGGTTATAACCCTAAATACAGGCCACCTGCCCCTAGCTTCCCTACACAACCACACTGTGTGAGCTTAGGGAAATTATTGAATTGCCCTGCACTGAATTCTCACTCTCACCAAAACTAGGATCGTGTTGTTCAGTGCCACGGGTGTAAAATAACTGCGCATTCAGCAAATCAAGTGTTGCTTAAATGATGTTTTATATTTCTGAACACGAAAGGCCTTTAAATTCTGTTCATCACCCTTTACAAAACTTGTTTCATGAGAGTACCGTCGGGTACCGTAATGTATGCAGTCCCAGTAAAGGGCAATTCTTAAATAGGACCTTTTTCTGCAGCATAGAAATATGTAGCCTCCAGATCAGAGACAGCTGAATGTCAAATTTTAAATGTTAATGACTTCCCCTCAGCAGAGCAGACATTTTGAAAACGTGGTGTGCAGATCCTTGTGTTAGCTGGTGGGCACTTGCGCAAGAAAGCATATTTTATAGTTTCTTTTCGTTGTAACACCACCATTTCTTTGCTCCCCCCTGCTGAGAACTCGCAGCTGTCACAAGCACACAGAAGTGCTTGCTCGAGGCGCTGTGTCAAACCAGTAAGAGACTTAAAAGTGGGAATCATGGCTGCATGTCAATGGTAGTCTTTGCTCCTTCAGTGACAGCTAATGCACTCCCTCATTGACAGTCTCTTCCTCTTTCATAGACTACCTCAATGGACTCTCTCACAATGGCAGCTTCTAAACTCTTTGTCACTGTCTCTGCCCTGTCTTTTTTCCACAAGCATTCACCTGTCCTCCTTGCTCCCCAATGTTTGGCAATATTTATTTTTAGCACTACCAGGCATAAGACTATCTGCAATTTCAAGTATTTTGGGATTTTCTCCTCTCCCCAAATATCTAATACTTGAAATTTAGCTGAGCTTGTTATTTGCTTGTCTGATGCTATTCTAATGCAAATTTCCACCTAAGGAAATTTGATACCGTTTTCCACTGGGCTCGCTTAGAGGGGCTATCCAGTGAATGATGTTCTAAAACGTCTCAAGACCCCAGCAGAAAAAAAGGAACATTCTGTGAGGCCTATTTTTAGTGATTGTTTAAGATGCAGGACTGGGCAAAGACAATTGTTATTTTCTCTTTATTGGATGGCACCTTCAACGTACGAGGAATATGTTGTGAATTCTTTACCAAAGTAGATGACCTGCTCTTTGTCAGATTGACCACCAGGGTGATGAACTTCGCAGGTTGGCAACAGTATTTGATGACAGCTGCAAGCTAAGCACAGGAGGATCTACCTTTACAGCACCATCATCATAGCTCATATTACTGACTTGCAGAGATACTCATTTTGGTGGGCACAAAATCAAGTCATAATTCAGATAAAATGTAAACAACTAAGGTGTAGGTACATAATCTTGCATTATTCCTCCATTGTAATAAAAGCTTCCCCCAGTTTGTTATATATTGATAATGACAATCAGAGCAGAGCCTTTATTGGACAGTTTGTCCCAAAACATGCTACAATCTCCGGTGTCAAAGGCCATTGAACAGTTAGTTGCATTTAAGTTTAGTGGTGCCGCCCCCCCCCCCCAAGACCACACCTTCTGACCATCATGATCTGGGCCATCACATCATGCACCATAGACATATTCCTGTAAAATCCTATTTGATTAAATAGGACTATTTTCATTTGTTCAATTCTCCAGAAGCAAGCTAGCAAAGATCTTAACCTGTGGGCGCAGCATGGATAAGATCTTGCATCTCCAGGGAAGGAACCTGTTGCACTATCTTCTGTAATTTATAAAGTCTGATTGGCTCAAAGCTGCCTAATTTATGGGTTACCCAGACATCACGTGTTATGACTGAGGATAGCTAAGCATTGCTTGATAGAGCGTCAGATTTTTTTACAAGTTACCAAGGCATCACATTTTGTTTGCAAGTCTCCAGAGAATGCTTGATTAGTTCTGCTTGGCACTTTCTAGCATTTGTACCCAATGCTCTTGTGCATAGACACACCATTTTTTCTTAATTAAGTTTTTATATTCCCCACTCATACATTTGGTTGTCAGGAATTCACAGCTATTAACAATAGTAAAAGCTCTATTGTGACCAGTGCAGAAGGCTCATCCAACAATTCGTTAAAGATCAACTCTGAATGGTAGAGGCATCCTCTGGCACCCATGCCGTAAGAAACTACTGAAACATGTAATTCTCATTACACCCAGAAAGCAGCAATCTTAGTTTGAATACTTCATGTGTCTCTGGTGTAGGCATCTCCAAGATGGTACGATTTGCCATCATCTCGAATTGCCTCAACATTTACTTTGTGAACTACCTAAAAATACACACCAAATGAAAGTTCATTCTGACACTTCTTGTTCTGGAGAATGTCTGTCTCTCCATTCCTGTTATGAAAGCCGATTCTTGAGGTTCTCCATCTAGAAACATCATTTCCAAGTTAACTTGTTCCCTCACTTCTCCCCTGCATCTTCAAATTAGCTCTAACAATCTTCACAAAAGTACTAGCACCCTGTCTTGTGTGGTTCTTTATAAAAGACATTACTCTGGAAGAGTGGCCATTTCACTGTCCTTCCAGGGAAAAGATTGTTGTGGGTGTCACTATGATATCACTCGTTCATTATCAACCAGAAATGATTATACTACAACCACTTGAAGGGCATTCAATACATTTGTGCCTGTCCCGCAGTACTGTTCCGGCTGGGGTTGGAGTGTTCCTGCAAGAGGTGCCTACAGAGAGGTTCTTGAAACTGTTTTGCCCAACAGCCTCATCTCGCTGTCTAGTGATTTGCTACAGGTCCAGGGGGAATCTGTGCCAAGATTTCCCTAGATAGGGCCTCTTCAGTTTCTCATACCTACCTGGTAGGAGGAAGAGCTACATGCACCACAAAATACAGACAAAGTGCCATCTCATGCTATTCAGGCCATGGCGGTTGCAATTGCCAGGCCACTGGGAGCTGAGTAGAGGAGTTGTGGTATGGGTCCCCAAGAGCATTCCTGTTCGTCCTTCCTGTGCATAATAAGAAGGTCCTTTAGTCTCGACACATGGTAAGGCTACTACAGTTTTGGGGATATGGGGATGTCCTGGGGCTGAATCTTCTGAAGTTGATGTGATGTTGGTTATTCATTTTTTCTGCAGGGCCCACCAGTCTTTAAGATACCCACACTACCCCTGGGATTATTGTTGAGACAACTTTAGATGATTCTAAAGTTCGGAACTACAGAAAGTTAATGCAGTGATCATGGTACCACATGCCATTTCAGCAACAGTGGAGAAGTGGTTGTTTCTGTGAACCCATGCTTGCAGTACTTCTGCTACTTTGGGTCTCACAATAGACGGCTCTGGTTGTGGTTAAGGGCTTCTTTGGGATCTCTCATCTCAAAAATTAAGTTGAAAAAAGGCTCACGTTTCAACCTGGAAAAAAAATTCAGTAGTATTCCTTGTGTTTCAATAATTTTATGGCAAGACCGGAGGCTCCTATTATGCTATTCTTTTCTTGTTTTAATCAATAGCAGCAGTCAAGACAAAAACTACAAATCCCAGAAGGCAAACGTAACGAGGCCAATGGGAGAAAACTAGTAGTCCATGTATATCCACCAATCACAGGGCATCATACCCCTAAATACTCATCTTGACTGTGAACAGCTCTCTTTTCTTGCTGCTCGCAGTCAAGATAAGTATTCAAAACATTTTGTCGTTAATATTACGAATGTTTATTTGCTTTACTGTTAAAGTTTGAGCACGCTGCATTGCTCGCGCTTTATCCATTCTGTTTCCTTTAGTTCGGCTTGTAGCCGCACTGTTCAATGTGTGTCTTCTCTCGGGTGCGTTCTATTGTTTCCCTGACCGATGTTTCTCTCACCGCGTTGACATTTGCGGTTGATGGTTGAGAGAAACGTCGCAACGGTGCTTTCCGCTCTTCTCACCCGGGTCTTTGCCGTGTTTTGCTGCTGATCGCTCTTCATTTTCAGCCTTCGGTCTGCCAGTGACTTCTGGGTTTTTCCTCTACACGGACCATCCCTTTTCTCTGACCATAGGTGGAGCCAAATTTTATTTTTCTTCCGGTTGAGGAAATATTTAACCCTTCAAAACCACTGTAATTTCTGCTTTGTTTTTTCAACCTGTTACAATGGAAATCAATAGTTCTCCTATAGCTAAAGCTATGAATGAGGAGGAAAAGTTGGTGAATGAACAATTGAATGATTTTATACAACTTTCTGTAGAACAGGCTGTTTCAGCCTCTATAAACAAATTATCTAAAAAAAATTGAAACTTCTGTCCTAAGCTTGGTATCCAAGACTATTTTGGCCCAGTCTGCGGGGAAAGCAGAAAACGCCTGTTATCCAAAAATATTCCTAAAGTGGCGTTGGTTGGTGAGGTTTCCTCGCAAAAGTCAGAGGACGCAGCTCCTCATAGGCCTCCCTTAAGGGAGGGGTTTTCAAACAAAATTAAATCATCTCCTAAATGTTCCAAAAAATCCAAGCACATTACTGCGCCTATTGTGATTTCTAGTATCCCAGATACTGATGATGACATGCTGGATACTGTCTCTGATGCAGACAAATCAGATAATGATGATGTGGATACTGTGTTTTCTCCTCCTCCTAAGAAAGCAAAGCTTTCGGCGCAAGAAGCTGCTAACCCTCTGGTAGTTACTGACTCGAAAAGGGTTCCCATGTTTAACCCAAATGACATTCACCATCCGCACTCCACAGAATGGTTTCTAGTGGACCATGTGGGGGATTTTGTCGCTTCTAGGCTACACACTTTCCTGGTCAAACAAACTAGAGGTGAACTCCGCTCTGAGTGCCCTCGCCTTTCTCTGCACTCCAATATAACCACTACTCCAGCCATTGATCCTTCCCTTATTAAATTTTTTACTAAATTTGGCAAGGAGCCACGTAAGGGTGTTGACAAAGCTTGGTCCACTTGCCAGGACAAACTTTTGGATGTTGTGGGTCCGTTGACTCGCATATTTGATTTGGCAGGGGCTGCTCGTTGGGATAATTCTTCTATTAACCAAGTTGATTTGTCCATTGTCTCTTGGGGAATGCCAACGCTGCAATCACTCAAAAACAGAGAAAACGTCTCCTTCTGAAGCTTGACCCCAAACTTGTCAACCTAGCGGTATCAGACCCGGGCATCAAAGCGGAAGGCCTCCTTTTTGGGGATTCCTTTATCAAGGAGCTAAGCAAATAAGTGGCAACTTTTGCATTGTTAGACAAAGCCCAACAATCTCTCAAAAATATGTTTACCAATCAGGTTTTTGCCAGGGCCAGCAGAGGCAGGAACCGCTTTGCCAGCTGCTCCTACAACATCCAGGGTTCCCAGGGTGCCTTCAATACCTCCTACCAGGAATACAGGCCACAGTTCTACCCTCAGAGAGGACTCAGTTTCCGCAACAAAGGCAACAGAGGCTTCAGATTCTCATCCCAAACTGGTAAGTCCCTCTTCTGGCCTTCCTATTGTAGGAGGTTGCCTTTTATTGTTTCTACCAAAATGGCAGTTGATTACAGCAGATCCATGGGTACCAGACACTGTTCAGGGTTACACTATTGAGCTTTACTCAAAGCCTGTTCAGCTAGTGTTTCCTCATCCTCCCAAATTCTCTGTAGAAATGGCAAATTTGATTTCGGCGTGTTGTGTAGCCATTTTAAGTATAGCTCCATGCACGTTAGTTTAATACACTGGGCCGCTGTGCACCTTGACCTAGATATATTTTATTCGGCTTTGCACTGTTATTTTAACAATAACCAGTTTTACGGTCTTGTCTTAATTTCTTCTATGAAATTGTTTTGCTTAGTTTAGCACTGTGTTCTAAAACAACGCATTCTTGATCACCCTGTGCTTCAGTCAAGGCTACAGTCTGGTACATTGCCGGTAAACGTGGTAGAAGTTTAACCTCCAACATTTGCAGAAAATACACATACTTACGTAGCAACATTTTCTTAGAACATCTGCTGTGTTAGTTATAAAAACACTTTCTAGTCCTAGTACACATCAAGAGGGAGATTCTAGTCAGGGAACCACAACTGTATGCTGAATGCTCCGCTGCAGATGCTGACGCAGAACACAGGCCTTTGCTCAGGTGTGAGGGTTGATGTCCTCCAGGGGGAACCTGAAAGGCAGGAATAGAGCTTAACATGCTGTGCTTGAAATATGATTTAGATAGGGAATAGTCCATCGATTCTCGTGGCACTATGATAGCATTATTCTTATGCTTCACTCTCATCGTCACTATTTTAATATTGCTCTGTTGTGTAGTTCTGGTTATTGCAGCTCACGCTTTGCTCTTGAAAATGCAGTAGTTTTATTAAACCAATCTTTAAAACTTATACTGCCTTTATTGTCATTTATATATGAGACCGCACTACGTATGAGAGAACCAGTTGTGACTTGAGTGACCACGACTTCCCTGAGAAGTACCAATATGTCATACGCTCGGCTGCCCAATCGTCTCTGCCTCCTGGGAGAGATGAGGCACTGCTAGTTAGCCGGAGCAAAGCCCGGATTTGGAGTGACAAGTGTCATCCACCGTGGGGCAGACTCAGTCCCCCACACTGTGGACGATCTTGCTGCTCAAAATCCAGTAGTCTCATTAGAATGATGAGAGCCTACGCGACAGGTGGAAATCAAGTCTCTGCTTCAGAAACGCGCAATTGTCCTTTGCCAGTTCGACCATTCAAGTTGCATCAGTTCAGTTTTCCTAGTTCAAAAGAGGAACAAAAAGACGCATCCATCCATCAACTTGAAACATTTCAACCAGTTTGTGTTTATCGTCATTTCAAAATGGAGACGATTCTCCATCTCAGGGATTCTCTCCTTCAAGGCAATTGGATGGTTCGCTTAAACCTCTAGGATGCATATCTTTCTGTTTCCATGCATCCAGATTCCAGAAAATTCTTACAGTTCAAATGGTCAAACCAGATGTATCATTTTTCCTCCCTTCCTTTCGGCCTCTCTTCTGCACCTTGGTGTTTCACGAAGATCATGAGACCGGTTGTAGCTTTCCTCAGAGCTCAGGGAGTCAGATTAATCATTTATCTGGACGATATACTTATTATGAACCAAAACCTTTCTTCTCTCCAATCTCATGTCCTGTTAACCTGTACCCTCCTGTCGTATCTAGGTTTTCTCATAAACAACGAAAAGTCCTCTCTGGTTCCAGTTTTCTCGTGGACTCCGTCTCCGCCACACTTCATCTTCCTTCCGCAAAAGTAAAATCCATAAAGTTTGAGATTCTTCAAACTTTGCGCAAGTCTTTGATATCCCTAAGATCCTTAGCAAGGATACTCGGTCTTCTTTCCTCTTCAATTCAAGCCATCTTTCTGGGTCCTCTCCATTACGGAGCCATTCAAAGACTCAAAATACGTCATGTACAAAAGGGTCTGGCTTACCCAGACAACGTCGTCTTAGCTCAGGATTCTCAGGCGGGACTTCAATGGTGGATAGACCATTTAGACGCCTGGAACAGGCAGGAATATCTTTGCATCAGCCCCAGATCTAGTATTAGAATCCGATGCAAGCCGTTTCGGCTGGGGAGCCCAGTGTGGGCCAATCTCGACTGGGGGCACATGGTCTTTAGAGAGTCAAAGTTGCACATCAGCTGTTTAGAGATGCTTGCCGGCTCCTTTGCGATAAAATGCCTAGCAAGAGACAGGGTGTGTTGCTCAGTTCTTCTCAGGATGGACAACATATCAGCGGTCCGTTATATCAACCACCTGGGAAGCACAAACTCCAAACCTTTAGCGGAATTAGTGAAAGGGTTTGGGGAGTTTTGTCTTCAAAAAAGGATCTTGGTCCATGCAGAATATATTCCGGGCAATCTGAATACGGTAGCAGACTGGCATTCGCGTTACCTTCAAGATTCAAGCGATTGGAGACTTCATCCCTAAGTTTTCAAGGCTATTTCCAACAAATGGGGTCCTTTCCAAATAGAACTTTTTGCGTCTCGCCTCAATGTTCAACTACCCCAATTCTTCAGTTAGCGCCCAGATCCTTTAGCTCTAGCCTTCAAAGCTTTCTCTCAGGATTGGTCAATATCTCTCAGCTATGCTTTCCCTCCGTTTATCATGATAAGCAGATTTTTAGGCCAGGTCAGCTGTCAACGGGCAGTGGTAGTCCTCATAGCACCCTCCCTTTTGGCAATCCAAAGTGTGGTTCCCTTCCCTCCTGGAATTGGCAATAGACTTTCCTTTTCTTCTTCCCTCCTTTCCGGAACTCCTCACCAATCCCCTCGGTCTTCCTCAGAATTAGATTTTAGAGAATCTTCTCACCCTCTCAGCATGGAAATTATCAGGGATTCCCAACCAGTCCCTACTATTTCGGCAGAAGCTTCAAGCTTCATCGAACACTCATGGGCTACAGGTACAAAGAAGGCCTACAAGTCGGCATTGTCCTTATGGCATAGCTGGTGCATGGGAAAATGTATTAATTCCCTTTCAGCGGAAATAACCTTTATCGTTAACTTCCTTGCGGCTGAAGCTAGTAAATGTAAGTCTTATCATACTATCAATCTGTACAGGTCGGCTATTTCTTCTTCTCATCCTTACATCAATGGAAAACCAGTCGGTGAACATCCTCTGGTTTGTCGTCTGTTAAAGGGAGTAAAGTTTTCCAATCCTCCTTTACCTAAATACAGTTCTTTATGGGATGTAATGTTGTTTTTAATCTCTTCTTAGCCTGGCCAGATAATACCATGCTCCCGTTGTCTGCTAAACTTCCTATGTTGCTATGCCTTGTTTCTTTAAAAAGCCTTTCAGATATTAGTGCCCTTGATATTACTGCTCGTCATTTTACACCTTCAGGTGTCTTGTTTAATGCCCATAGACGTACTAAAACCAATTTGGCAACTGTTCTTTATCCTTATTTTCCTGACCACCCTAAATTTTGTGTAGGTCAATGTTTAAAGATATATGAACAAAAGGCAGCCAATTTGAGATCTTCCTCAGCATCCCAACTCCTGATTTCTTTCAAGAGACATTTTAAGCCTGTTTCCTCCCCAACTCCGGCCCGTTGGGTTAAGTGGGTTATGTCTTTGGGGGGTAGTGACACTTCTTCTTTTGGGGCCCATTCTGCTAGGAGTGCTATGGCTTCCAAAGCCTTTGGGGCTAGCTCTCGTTTGGAGGACATTCTCAAATCGGCTGGTCTAATGACAATGTATTTATAGTGTTGTATTGTAAACCAGTACAACATACCTCTTTAACAGTAATTAATGTAGATTTTCCTAGTAATTTATGAAGGAAAGTCTTAATTTTATTAAAGACACAGAGGCGAGTATTATGCTATTCTTTTCTTGTTTTAATCAATAGCAGCCATCAAGACAAAAACTACAGATCCCAGAAGGTAAACGTAACTAGGCCAATTGGAGAAAATGAGTAGTCCATGTATATCCACCAATCACAGGGCATCATACCCCTAAATACTCATCTTGACTGTGAACAGCCCTCTTTTCTTGTGTGAGGGTTAAAAAGTAAAAAACAAAAGTAAGATGGAACAAACAAAGCAAATTGCCATAACTAAAGCTAACAGATCTTGAAAAAAGTTAATTAACGGAGGCTTGGATCTGGAGAAAAGCACTACATCTGGTTGTAGTAGATAATGCTGAAGAGGCAGAGCTGCAGAAAGAGTCCAGTGATTGCTAGCTGGAAGATGATGTTCATGAGGATGCTTGTGAAGGAGTAGATGATGCTGAAAGGGAGGGAAAAACAAATATGGAATTATGTTGAGGCGGGATAATACTCACCTCCGTGCCTTTAATAAAATTAAGACTTTCCTTCATAAATTACTAGGAAAAACTACATTTTATGGCAAGACCGGAGGCTCCTATTATGCTAGTTTAAAGCAAATTATCTTCTACTCTTCAGAACCATATAGTGGTAGTTCGAACAGGCAACATAATAACAAAGGCTTTCTTGAGCAGAGAGGTGGGCACGAGTTCCAGGGTGTTGCCAGAGATAAACTTTCTGATTGGGCTGTGGGCAGGCAAGCATCAGTTTCTTCCCATGGGAGGAAAATATGGCCATCCAGATTGCTAATCCGCAGTGGTCTTCTATCATTACCAATATGTATACAGTCTCACGCAATACCCGATTTAAGCTTATCAACTATTAATTTTTGCATAGAGCATATCTTACACCTGGCAAAATCAGGAGAATATTTGATGCAAGAGATGCACATTGCCCCCAATTTGGGGAGAGAGGGGCTGAGATGTTCCACATGGTGTGGGACTTTTCTGAGCTGCTTGAATATTGGAGAGATGTACTTGACTGTGTGAATGAAGACACTAAGAGATCAATACCCTGTACCCCTCTGGTGTGTTTGCTGGGTGGCTTTCCCTGTCCACGTAAGCGTATATTTTCTCCCAGATTTGTCGATATGGCCCTGGTGTTAGCCAAGAGGGAAATCACAATGTGTTGGAAGGCAACCTCTGCTTCTCAACTGCATAACTGGGCTGAATGTGAGGGCAAAGTACTGTTTCAAGAAGTAAGGAGAGTGTGATGGACGATTGATAAGGGCAAGACTTGGGAAGCCCTGTTGGATAGCCTGAAGGCGCCAGCTACTGACTCCCCTGACAGTTCCATTTCGCTCGATGTAGGAGATGAGGATGTTTGGGAGCTGTACCTTGAGCTAAGCGGGGGAATGCAACAAGTAAACCTGGTAGATCTCTGCGGCACGATATATTACCATCTTTACAAATTGGCTGGTCAAGTAAGAAATTCGGGAAAGGCAGGGTAAAGGGGATAGAGGGGGTGTTGGGGATATGATTAGAGAATGTATGTTGTAAGCAAAGCCACTGTTGGTCTGACTTGTATTGAAACTAGCCTACAAGTCGGTTAAATCAATTAATAATATTTGTTTTTTGTTATTGCAGATGACTAAATGCAATTACATTCTGTTTTAAAAAGAAAAAGCATCTGTTGCTCCTCTTTTTAGAAGTCAGTGGGGTGGATTATACTGTTGGGAATGGCCCATGAAGAATGTTCCTTTCGGCTCACGATTACTATTTTGCATACGGAATTGTTGGCAATGTGTATATGCAGTTCATGACTACTGCTATGAATATACCTTTGAGGCCGGAGAATACTTCCTTTCTCCTATTGTGCACCGTATTGAGGGGAATCAATTGGTGGATTTCTGTAAAATGTTGTTTCCACCCCTCCTCCCCATTGTTTCATGAGGGTTGATGGTGGTGATCCTACTGCTGCTCAAGGATGTCTTGGATCTGGCTCCTTCAAAACATAACCATATCTTCGGAATGGGGCTCTATTCAGTTCTGTAACCTCTTTTGACTCTAGTGATCTCACCCTGGCAGGTCATCAGAGTCCGCCCATTGGCATGGATGTTGAAAAGCTAAATAGTCAATGGCAAGGCATGTTGTATTGACTAGAAAGGTCTCTCATGTATCCTGCTATGTCTTGACATTGGAGGCCTACAGCCACCACTGGATTTCTTTTCAGATGTAGTGAAACCCCAGTGGGGTTAATATTTGGAAAGGTGCACTGCTCCGGACTCTGCAATTTCTTCAGGGTCTGGGTCTTTTAGCCTCCACCCTCAGGGTTCAGTGGGTGGATATCGAGTTCTTTCTGGAAGTGGAGCTTTGGAGGTCATACACCACAATAAGGGATACTTCTTGAAGGGTTTTGCTGTGTCTAGTCTGGTGGTTAAATTCCTTTTTGGGAATGCCATTTGAGCCATTTTGGGCCAATGTGAAATTTTTCTTACACCTGTAAAATTCACACATTTCACATTATGTAACATTCACTATTCAGGAGTCATTACGTTAATTTCACAGCTAATGAATTTAGCTCTGTTTGCTTCTTGGGGGACTAGTTCAAGTAGAAAAAAGCTTGCAGGACAAATTTCTTCCTCAATCCATTCCTCTTGCCTACAGCAAAGTGAGTTTCATAACATTTTGCATAATTCCCATAAAATGTTGTACAACCATTTTTTTTACTGTGCACTCCTTGCCATTATCTGTTGCTTCTCCAGAGCACCTGTAGCTTGCCATTCATGTCATGACATAAAGGTAAGCACAAACCCTCTTCATTAGAAGTTTGTACTTGGGAGGGGGTGGTGAAAGTTTTGTTCTTACTCTTACAAAATGTTATGTCCTCCTGGTAGGGCATGAGAAAGTAAGATAACAATTTTGGTATATATTTTCTCTGTTCCGGTTCTGAGGAATTATGTATTGAAACCCTTTCTGAATATTATAAATGTGTACAAATTATCCCTCACTGGAATGACCCCTAATGAGACCTAGGGACCTTGATGTACTTACTAGCCACCTGGTAGTTTCTGTAAATACAGTACAGTCCTTTTCAAGTAAGAAGGCCTTCAAACACAGAGTGGCCTCTAAATAACATGTATTTGATCCAGTTACACTCTTCCTCACACTCCTCATCCCACTTTAACTCTGCATTTTTCATAAGGCATGCCCTTAAAGCCCAAGTCTTTGTAGACACATTTCCATTTAACCTACTGTGGTATTCCACAATACCTAAAAGGGAATGAACCTCATCCTTACTACAGAGAGCTCCTAGCTTCTTAATTGTTTTCAAAAGGTCCCACTTTCCTATACACCAAATTCACTATTTTATGGTTGCTACAACAGCATTTTTCTGTGCTTAAAGTCCATCCAAACGACTCAAACGTCTGAAGAACCCCCCTCAACCTGGAATGATGTTCCTCACAAGTTAACTCATAGATGCACACATTGTCATGGTGAAGCATAATACAAGACAACCCTTTCAACGTGATAGACATTGTGCATTGAAAAACGGATGCAGCCGAAACCAGCCCAAATGGCATTCACAGAAATCAGTAAGCCCCCATGGAAGTAAAAAATTGTATAAACTCTTGCGACTCTTCATACAACCTTGTGGTACACAGAGGGTAAGTGCAATGTAGTGCCACCGTTGTAAGCATGTCATTAATATTTGGTAAAGGAAACTTATCTACAACAACCTCCTTATTCAGGGCACAAAGGTCGATGCATAAGTGTATCTCCTCATGGCTATGACTATGAGGGCTAGCCACTAAGTAGCTTTCACCAGTGCAATTAACTCTGCAGAACATAAGATCTTGGCAGATGAAATACTCCGTCACAGACGTGATGGATATTCTGTCTGCCGTGTAACGATCTCTGTAAGATATAATGGGGTCATAATACAGTGGACGGGTTATCTGTTACGTTTGTGACAGAATAACCCCATCCGCCAAGATCGTAATCAGGCCCATAGTCTCACAATTCCTTCCTCATCACTACTACAGTGATATGCTTACTTTTGACATTAAGGGGTTTGCCCTCTTTTTAACTTAATCCAGTGCACATAAGTCTTCAAATAACCTAGCGCTTCCTTAAATAACTCAGGGACCAACCTGTCAGAATCTTGGCAGGCTTTGTCAAATTATTTCAATGACAGCTGAGGAATGGCATTTGGGACTTGTAGCACACCAAACTCTTTTTGATGAGGCCTGTTGCCTTTTACAGAAACTTGGACTTTTGTGGTTATGATTCTACTTTTACATTATAAGGTAGTTTCAAAATACCCTTTCATACTGATGGGCAGTCGCAGCTCCTCCATTAGGGCAGAGGAGCATCGCCTCCCGCCAGCAGCAGGCGTTGCAAAGCCTTTAACAAATGAAACGATAATAAACCATGTTTATTATCATTTTGCTTGTTAAAGTGGAGGGCATTGAGGATGACAAGATGAGGGGGGTGCACTGTGCAATCCACTACACATGTATGTTTGGCCGGCCGTCTCGGGCCAGCCAAACATACATGCGCAGTAGGCTCTCTGCAGCCCAGCAACACACTTGCCGGGCTGGAGAGAGCATGCACAGGCTCCCAGTCTGCCTGGGAGCGTTCTGACTAGGCAGCATCAGGATTGGCCGCAGGGCAGGCTGGGAGCCTGTGCCTTCTTGCAGCGATGGGAGAGGAGCGGCATGGTGGCTGAGAAACAGGTAAGTGATTTGTTTTTTTAATGTTTTAATTAATTCGTCCCCCCACACGTCCCTGCACCCCCTGTGCCGCCCGCCCCAACAAAGCCCCACGTGTTGCTTCTACGGATGGGCTGCACCTCATGTCTACCAAGTCCACAGCCATGTTTCCCTGGAAAATGCTTGCTAAACAGGACTTCCCTGCAAAATGTTTTTTCACTGCAAAATGCTTGCTAAACAGCACTTCCGAAATAACTGCTATTCTTGAACAAGAGTCAAAGTCCATCTTCATAGGAAACCCATCAATCAAGACCATTGCAGCAGGACTACATTACATATTCCAGATATCTGCAGAGTCGCCTCTTCAAACCCTTCTTTTACATCTTGTTTCTTTGGGGGGAAATCAGCACTCATGCAACCCTTTACAAAGTGCTCCTTCCTTTAATGTTTGCTATTTAGGTCGCTCTTTACAACTTGCTATGTGCCCCACCAAACCACCACAAAACACTGTCCCCTTACCACTGTACCACTCTTTGCCTCAGACTTATCACTCTTCGCAGCCACAAAAGCCTCACTTTGGGACCCTTAGTCTTCATCATATGCTCTGTTAGTGTGGCTGCAAGCAACACCTTGCGTGATGACAACTCATCATTTAACAGCAACTCTTCACACAGCTTTTCACAAAAGCAGTTCAACAGAAACTGGTCATGCATCCTCCCATCTGTCAATTGCCCAAACTTACATGTGGTAGCTTCTTTTGTGTGAGTGTAGGGACATACTTTTCAACACACTCACCTTCTAATTTTTAATGTTTCCCCAAAGGATACCTCTCTAAAAATGTAAAAACCATAGATAATGTTTGTCAACTTTTCTAAGCAAATTCGGCTGAGTCCACGTGCAACAGCCTTCTTTAAATCAAGTAGATTATTCGCCACCCTCTGTCCATCAGCTCCAAGTGATGCATTAATTCTGTCATCTTCCTATCCATACGCTTCTTCATCTTGTGCTACGGAGGAAAAACGGGGTGGTGTGATGTTCTGCATTGTTTGTTCCAGTTTTCTTAGAACCACTGTAGCCTTTGTCCAATGAAATAGAAACGTTTGTTTCCTCCTTTTTTTTATTTTTATAAATTCTCTCTTGCAAACAGGGACTTCACACACCATCATGAGACAACTAGAATACCCAACGTGTAACTCCAAACCTCTATTTTTTCTCTTTTTTTTTGCAAAACAGTGTGAAAAAGAAAACCAAGTACTAGATATGCTTTCCCTAATGTGATCTCCACTTTGCATTGATCTGCAATTGAGAATGCACATCTTCAGAAATCAAGCTTTTATGTTCCAAAGTGCAGCACACAAAATAAAGCAAGACGTGTCTGATAACCCTTTAGGTGTGTCCACCTCCGACAGGTTGTCAGAGTACCTGAACCATCCATTTGTCGGTCAGTCGCTATTGCTCACTGAGTGTGCCTATCACAGACAGGTTGAAGCGCACTGTGCCCAAGCCCATTTTTAGGATGAGCATAGCAGCGTGCACGCGCTGCCTTTCCAACGTGTTGGTATCTATGTGGGCTTTTATCCACGGGCACCTCATGCCCATCACTTTCACTCGTTCGTGGGGTTGCCTTTCAAAAATCCGTTGATGACATTGGTAAATGCTTTATGTTTGTTCCACATAGGGGCAGTTTTTTTAACTGCCTTGGGGACCGACTCTGTTACATGGATAATTGCACATCTGCCAGTATGTTTGACTGCAAGCGAACTTCTTTTTCCTTTGTGTCTCTCCTTTGCGCTCACGCTCATGGCGGCCGTGGTGCTTTGAACTGACTTGCTTATGTCAACTGTTTTACTTCTCATTTTCAATTTATCTAGCAAGAAAGTCCAGTTCGAAATTTACAAAGCTAATAGCTCTGACTCAAGCAAACGCGAGACCCATTGCATTGCAAATGCATGTTTTAACTCCTCTCACAACCATAAAATGTCCCTCTAGAATGAGAGAGTTTGAGTATCAGCCCAACTCAACAAGCAGCAAAGGTGTTCATGCCTCCCCCTTTCTGTGTGAACCCTGTGAGATGCTTCCTATGTCACTGAAATGCATTTGCTTCCTGCGTTCCAATGCGCAGATAGATTTCCATTTTGTCATGCATCTCCCACGCATGTGCTGCATGCGCC
Source organism: Pleurodeles waltl (assembly GCF_031143425.1). Classification (NCBI taxonomy): domain Eukaryota; kingdom Metazoa; phylum Chordata; class Amphibia; order Caudata; family Salamandridae; genus Pleurodeles; species Pleurodeles waltl. The sequence goes on from NC_090445.1 coordinate 216,855,938, forward strand.
GGTTGCATGCATCACTGAAACCTTTAGTTTGCACTCCCACTGCTTCATCTCCACACAGTTAATTGCTCATTTTGGCCCTTTTTTTCATTGTTTTCTCCTTCACGCTCACTGGTCTCGCTGCATTGAGATCTCTGTAAGGTTGCACCAGAGCAATGCCATTGTCAGGAGTAGGCCATTGGAACCCCCTGCTGGTTTACATCCAGTGGTCTTCCCTGCGTGCCACATAACGCTGAGAATAAAAGGCCAAGGGTGGGGCTGCGACGGCATTCTTCGCTCTGCAGGCAGTTAACTTGTATCTTGGCCTTCATTCTATAATTATGCGCCGTAATCCACAGTGTAATGTTGCAGCGCCCCGTGCTCGTATCAGCAGGTGCTGAGCGAGTTACACGGAGGCCATTACACTGGCGACAAAGCCAGTTCCTCGACCCTAAGCCCTAAGTGCACCTGCCAACACACCGCCTTTTCCCTGCAGCAGCCGTCGGCCTCTTTTTGCCAGTGGTGATGCTCATGCTGAAGCTCCATCAGAGCACATGGCTACCCAAGAGGTTACATCAGGCCTGCTAGAGCCGCAGGTCAGCCAGCACACATGGCTTCCCAAGACCCAGGTGCCTATGCTAGGCCTGCTCCATCTCTAAATCCTGAGTGTGTGTAGTAAAGTCCCTCTTTCCGGCATAGTTACCCCCACTTTTTGCCTGATGTCAGTGTGCTTAGACTGTTTTTTACTGGGATCCTGCTAACCAGGACCCCAGTGATTGTGCTCTCTCTCTAAATCTGGTTGTCTTGGTACTCTTTACACCTCACATTTGGCATACTAGTGTACCCCTGTAAGTCCCTAGTGTATAGTTTCTACGTACCCAGGGCATTGGTACACCATGGGTCCATCACCGTCGACCCAGATCCTCACCCACAGAAGGTGCCTCCTGCCCTACCTGGACACTCCTGCGTGGACTGGACTCTGTCCCCATCTTTTGCAGGCCCTCTTTATCCAGAATCCACAGTTGGGTTGCACTGGCATGGTCCTGCTTTTGCAATATTCCATTTACGAGTCCCCATGTTAGCCTATGGGACGACCAGGTAACTTACCTCTCCTGTCCTGGTCATTGAGGGTTTTCTAGATACTTACCTCCTGGGGTTCCACTCTGTCCCAGCCCTTGGTTAACTACTCCATATCCTCTGATGGGGGACCCATTCTAGCATTCCACTTTTTTAGTACATGGTTTGGCCTCCCTATAGGGCCCTTACGATTTTATCCTATTTCCTAATACTTACCACTGTATATTTTGTGTCTACTTACCTCCAGAAGGGGGTTTGCATACAGTAATCTAGTTTGGTGATCCTGTAATAAAGTACTATTATTTTTGCAACCATATTTGGTTCCTTTCATGTAGTTACTGTGTTACTACTGTGATATTGCAAGTGCTTCACACTCCTCCTAGTTAAGTCTTGGCTGCACACCACAGCTGCCACTAGAAAGCCCTGGCTATCTAGACACTGTAACACTATCTAATAAGGGTTGTCTGGACCAAGTATAAGGTGTAACACCATAGGTGTCCACCACACGCTGGGCCAGCCTACTACAGTGAGTAACCAGTGGCCTCCCTCCCCGTTGCTCCATCTTCAGAGACAAGCAACTACCTGCTCCCTACCCCTGCATCAAGGGACTCGCTATCCCCAACACCCTCAGCCTTCTGTGGTCTGCCTCAGACTGGCCACCCCATCACATGGCATACAACAGAGGACGTCACCATTCACATGCAAAAATGCACAGTCCCCCATCGTAAGGAGTGTACCCCCTGACCAAGCAGCTGCTCTGTGCTGTACCGGTGGGCAGTGCTCGTGCTGGCAGGGCAGCTGTTTTGACCCAGCTCACCTTCATCAAATACTATCATGATCTCTATGCCTGCCATTGAACCGTTGATGATTGAGTGGCGCACCATTGTCTCCAGCCCTCAAATGGCGAGACTGGGTGGAACGTCCAGAACTATACTTTGAGGTCACTGCTGTGACTGCAGAAAGTCACTGCGCCCTTCTTCTGCACTTAGGTGGCAAAGATATACACAGAGTCTACAGAAACCTCGCAGAGGCTACGCCAAAAACATATGCCACCCTTGTCGCTGCCCTCAATGCACATTTTGAACCAGTGGCCAACAGAGACTACAAACACTTCATCTTTAGACAGGCTCACCAAGAACCTGGATGGGTTCTACTGCAAACTAAAAGAACTTGCCAGCACCTGTGGTTTCAATGATGAACAAGAGTAAATCAGGAGCCAAGTCATTCAGGGCTCTCCATCCTCCAAATTGAGGGAAGCCACACTCCAGGTATCCAGAAAATCGCTGTAAAATATACTCACACTCTGGAGATCGAAAGAGCTGTCAAAAGCTTGCACATCGCACATGGAGGCCGCCCTCCACAGAACCGTCAAAACAGAACCAGTCAACACGGTGCAACCACGGCGTCTTGCTGAGCATCAACAGAGACCTTTTAAGGCCAAAAGACTGTGCAGATATTGTGGAGGGCCTCACACAAGCTTGCAATTGCCTAGCCAAAGGAAAGAAATGCACAGCGAATGGCAACTACAACCATTTCGCCAAAGTATGCAGATCATCAAAACAAAAAGGCGCCAAGGAATCAGTCCACGCCCTCCCAGATGTGGCAAGTGAGACAGAGGACATGCATGACAACAACATTGCAGAATACACTGTCCACACAGTCTTCACTGTTAGGCACACCAACGCCACTCGGAGGCCGCTCCTACAATGCCACATTTGGGTTGGACAATACCCCATCACTGCAGCCTGTGACACAAGAGCATTCATAAACCTCATGTCAGCAGACACATATCAGACCATGCCAGAGCCTCCAGCGCTGGCCAAAGTCAGGGTCTTTGCCTATGGCCAAACAAAGCTGCTGCCCATGTTAGAGTGTTTCAAATCATCAGTTTCACATGAAGATAAAAGCATTGACATGGCAGAAGCAGGCCAAGGCATGTTGGTAGGCTGCACCACATCTGAGACTCTGGGCCTAGTAACATTTGCATTTGGGGTGCACCTTAAAGAACTCACACATATCCTCGATGAGTTTGCCAATGTGTTCAATGACATTGGATCTCTAAGGGACAAAGTCGTATGGTTGTACATTGACAAGTCAATACAACCAGTAGCCCTGCAACATTGTCACACTGCCTTTCACCTCTGACCCAAAGTTGAAAAAGAACTAGACAGGCTAGAACGAGCTGGCATCATTGAAAAGGGCACCGACTCCACACTGTGGTTGTCTCACCCATCTTAGTGGCCAAGAAACAAAAGCAACCCAGGGAGGTCTGCATCTGTGTACACTCCCAAATGTTGCCATCAATCAAGAGAGAGCCATGTAACCCCCACCATCAATTACATAATTGGAGAGCCCAACAGAGCCCAGTGGTTCACCGAGGTAGACCTGTGATTGGGGTACCAACAATTTTACCCCTACACCCAGAGTGGAGATACATTACCACATTCTCTACCCATGTGGGGTTCCGGCGATACTGTCGCCTCAACTTCGGGATATCCAGCGCCGCAGAAATATTCCAGAACACCATCCATGAGATACTCGCAGGGCTACCGGGTGTCATCAAGTCAGCAATGACATCTAGGGGGTTATTCTAACTTTGGAGGAGTGTTAATCCGTCCCAAAAGTGACGGTAAAGTGACGGATATACCACCAGCCGTATTACGAGTTCCATAGGATATAATGGACTCGTAATACGGCTGGTGGTAAATCCGTCACTTTTCCGTCACTTTTGGGACGGATTAACATCTCCTCCAAAGTTAGAATAACCCCCCTTGTTTTTTGCCAAATCTATCTGAGAACACCACTAACGCTTCTAAAGAGTACTCATGAGAATCCAAGAATCCGGCTAGTTGGCGTGGAAGCTTTTCTCACACAGCAACAAAATTATGGCAAATGGGCCCCAGTGGCTTATGCCAGTCGCTTCCTTACCACTACAGAACAAAGGTACTCCCAGATTGAAAGGGAGGCAATCCCGATCCACTGGGCCTGTCAACACTTTCATCTGTACATTTATAGTCATTCTTTCGCCATAACTACCAATCACAAATCGCTCATATCCCTCTTCCAAGGCTCAATGTCCAAACCACCTCCTCACATTGAAAAGTGGATGCTTCAGCTACAGGAGTATGACTACAAAGTTGAATGCAGACCAGATGCCACCAACTGAGGAAATTCGATTTTTAATACGATCGTATCGACCCGCCATTTTGTGGCCCGCCGCCATTTTATGTTGCCTTCACTCAGGCAGCACAGCGAACGAAGTCCATTCTGCCTTTTCTGCTTATTCTGCAACATGGTGTTCAAAACAGCCTTCTGCCTCTATCTTTACAAGGCTGGTATTAAGGTCTGACCGAGTACACTAATCCCTGTCTGGTTTTCTAATCCTTGTTTCAACTATCTGTAGGCTCACACTATTCTCCGCCGATCTTATCTTATCGTCTGGCCTTCGCTGTCCTTTGCTAGTATTCTCTCATTTCACAACTGTCCTCCAAACGCACACAAACTTATCGCACCACATGCAACTTCGTTGTGGATCGGTTAATGAATTAGTTCAAGGGAGGGGTGACAAACACAGCTGGAGGGGAGGCAACCTTAAGTCACTTGATACTTTGTTTTCCAATTCCTTCTATTGGTGCTGTCTTGTTTTCCGACATTTCTATTGGCTCTGTTCTATCTTTACATTATTCTTACTGGCTCCTTTCTATGTGTTCTGGGAGTGTATGTAGTTAATAAATGGTTTTTATACGGTATATAAGATTGTGCGCCACAAAGTAAAGTGGCAGTCTCCTGAGAACATACCTTGTGTACTTCTTGGACAACTGTACTAGCTGCAGCTAATAAAATCTGATCTTTTACGCCTGACAGAGTGACCCGTGTCTCTGTTAGTTGAGGCAGGTGAATCCAAGGAGATTTCAGGCGTACCCTGCGCCGCCAGGCCCATAAGGTTCTGGTTCTTCAACTGGCGCCCAACGTGGGGCGGCTTCAGCGGTACCGGTTCTGCCTGAAGGTTGTGAGGAACCCCGCAAGAAAATTCTGGAGGAATCGCGAGCCACGTCAAGCGACCCCTGTATGTCGAAGTGGTCCGAAGGTCTTTTTCAGCGCGGTTACTCCTTCCTGACGGCTACTGACGACTGCTGCCCTGACTGCCGCCCTGCCTTGGCCCTTTCTTTGATGATGTATGGTAAAGCGAGACGATAGACGGGCCTCTGTTGGTGTAAGAAGACATCCTTAGTTAAGTATTTGGTGGGTCGCGCCCACAAATTTTGGTCTTTGTTTTGTCCTTAGGTCCTTAGATTTGGCCATTGCAGTGGCCAAAGCCGAGGGGTAAGTGCATTTGTGCTGTGTAAACTGAAAGTTTTACCCCCTTGATGTTTGTGAACAGCCAGTAAAAATCGTGAGATGTCTGGTCTGACTAAGTTTGGAAAACTTTGTTGCTTTGGTTGTAATAGGGACTCCCAGCTTGAGGACTCCTGTCCGATTCCTTCGGTTGGAACTCCCACATATGAGCTCTATTCTAAACATGGTGTTGGTCCTATTGCCTTTAATAAGACATGGACCCGATATACAAAGAAAGATGGTGTTTTAAAATGGCCAGAAAATGGTAGTTTCGAAACTGATGTGCTAGATAATTTAGAAGCAACGTTATTTAAAAGAAAAGCCCGGCCGGCAATGTTTGACTCTTTTCGCCTTTGGCGTAAGGAAGCCAAACAGAGAGAAATTAAACAAGCGAAACGAGATAGGAAAACACAGGGAATGACGATTATACAGGCTGCTCAGCAATTCAAAGATGATGAAATAGATAATGCAATGGAAATTTCAGACAGACAGCATCGAATGACAATAGATAAATGCTATCCGACGTTGCCTATCTCTTCCCTTGATAAGAGAAAAGATTTTGAGGAAGATCCCTTAATGTCCCACTTATTGAAATTGCCTCCGCCCTATGTACAAGGTGCTAATGCACCCCCGATGTTACAGCCTGTTCAGCCGCCAGTTGTGCTTCCGCCTGCTCCAGCTTTTCCACAATTGCCTCCTCAAGTATTGCCTATGCCAGCTTTGCCTTTAACTCCTTTGCCTTCTGCTCCTTTGGCAATTCCTAATGCTCCTTTAGTTAATTCACCTAATACCTTGTCCCCTATCCTTATGTCAAATTCTCCATCTATGCGTAAGCGATTTACCAATACTGTCTCTGGTCTCTTATCACCTTTCTTTGAAGCTTTAAATGTGTCTCCAGCTTTTTCTCGAAGACAGTCTCGTAGTCAATTCCCAGACTCCGAAGAGCGAGAAAAATTGGACTCACTTGCTTGTAGATGGATCAAGAAGGGTCCTCAATATAGTACATCTGATATTATGTCCACCTTTCTGCAATGGAATGCACCTACGCAGAGATATGTTTTTAAAGTTATGTGCGATACTCTCGCTAAAGAATGGGAGGATATGAATTTGGGTTCGGTCCCACAGGATCTGTTAGATGTTCAGGCTGACTTTGACAAAGGACTTATTGTGGGTCCTAAGGTTGAAAACGCTGTCAGAACACTTATTTCTTTCAGATCCCTATTGTTCTCACAGACTTTTCCTGATTCTGATCCTTCAGTTAGGACAGCACTGAAAAACTATCCCATGAGAGAGGTTTCTCCAATATGGAAGGAAGAAGTTGCAGCAGCAGGTGCTAATCCAGCTATTCCTGCGCATTTTCAGCGCATATGGATACATGTCCCCTGGAAAAGGTCTGAAGTTTTATCACTTAAACAGTCACTACCAGATCCACGCAAAAATCCTGCTGGTTACTATAAAGAGTTGTCGCAAACAGTTGATGCATGTATTATGAATCTAGCAGATATTGACATGTTGATGGGAAATGTAGTTCCACAGACAATATGGGCTAAAATTCGTAGAGAGGATCACGCTCAAGAATTAGGCGGCGATTGGAACGCTATTATTGCCGCAGATAGAGGTCAAGTAGGTGGTGCAAAGCCCGATGCTTTGATCTCAGAACTCCCTGGTAGGATTATTACATTAATGAAAACAATGATGCCTGCTTTGAGAGTTAATTGGGATAAGCTAGCAGCATGTAAACAAAAGAAAGATGAAAGTGTTTCCGATTTCTTTACCCGATTCGAGGAGACATTCATTGATCACAGTGGTCAAGATATGGCTACAGAAGGGGGACAGCGATTATTTGTGGATAAATTCGTATATAACTTGCTTCCTGAACTATCACACAAGCTAAAAGACTCCGAGAGTTCATGGGCAGTTTCTTCTTCCGCCCAGATATTGGCTACTGCACAATATTATGAAAATAGAGACAAAGAAGAAAGGGAAAAACAAGAGAAAAAGACGAAAGAATTAAAAACTAAAGTTCTCTTGCAACAGGCTTATCCTCCTCGTTATGTTCAGCCTCAGTTTCAACAGCCTCCGCAGTTTCAGAGGTTGTATCAAAAGCCTGAACCATTCATTCCAAGACCTTTGCTAGGTCCCAATCAATGTGCTTATTGTAGGGAGGAAGGTCATTTTAAGAACAGTTGTCCGGCATTGTTGCAGCGTAATGGAGCAACATCTGCTTCACGAGGTCGTGGTGGTCTTCAGTCAGCAAATAGAGGTAGAGGTCGAGGTGTGTTAACCCGAGAGCAGCGTTCTTTTGTTCCTCCAAATTCCGGAAATTACTTTGACCAGCAAAATGTTAGGTCTACACAGTATTACAGTGAGGATCAGTATATTGAAGGAGGGAATGAAAGTCTTCATTTTGAATAGGACAGCCATGGACAAAGTAAGGGGGTTACGTCAATTCCAGTGGATCAGAATGGACCTTATGTTAATGTCACTACAATGGGTGTTTCAGAGCCATTTCTTTTAGATACTGGTGCCATGAGAAGCTCTATCATTCATTCTAAACTCCCTGGCGCACCTTTGTCTGGCTTAACGAATGTATCTGTAGGATTTTCTGGCGCCCCTGTTCGCAATCCAGTTTCTTGCCCTTTGCCTGTTTCAATAGGCCCTTATGATTTAGAAGCTTCGCTTCTTCTGACGAATGGTTGTGGTGAAAATCTGTTGGGTTTAGATCTATTAAAAAGAATGCATGCTACGATATATTGTTCACCTTCTGGTGTATACCTCACTCTAGGACAGAAAATGACTAGTCCAATGTACTTATCAAAAGATCAATTCCCACCTGAATTGCTTTCTCTTCCCGAAACGCTTTGGGCTACGGGTCCGAATGACGTTGGTTGTCTTGAGATCCCACCTTATGTTGTTACTCTTAAGCCCAATGCTGAAATGCCACGTATTCCGCAATACAGAATCTCTACTGAAGGTGAGAAAGCACTTCTGGAAATTGTCCATGATTTGATTCAGAAGGGTGTGGTTGAGGAAACGAGAGGAAATACATGTAACAGTCCTGTTCTTCCGGTTCTTAAACGCACTGATCCTTCTCAGCCTCCTGTTTATCGTTTTGTAATTGATCTTCGGGAGGTAAACAAGATTGTCGTACCGCAGTTTCCTGTAGTCCCAGATATCACTGCTCTGTTGACGATGATACCTTCTACAGCGACTTGGTTTTCAGTTATCGATTTAAAGAATGCTTTCTTTAGTATTCCCATCGCCGAAGAGAGTAGAGATATTTTTGTTTTTTCCCTTGGAGGCCGAAGCTTCCGGTTTAAACGCGCACCTCAAGGTTATTGTGAAAGTCCCTCTGTTTACAGTCATGCTCTAAAATGTCATCTTGATGCCTTTTCCTTACCGTCCGGTGCCGCTCTCATTCAGTACATGGATGACTTATTAGTTGCCGCTGATTCAGAGGAGATTTGCAAAAACTTGACCGTTGCACTGTTGCGTCATTTGTTTGATCTGAATCACAAGGTTTCTCCTTCTAAATTACAATATGTCTGTCGCGAGGTGACTTATTTGGGTCATCTCTTGTCAAAGGAGGGACGACGATTGACCCCCGAACGAATTCAGGCAATTGCACAAATGTCAGTGCCATCCACACAAAGAGAGGTACGTGCCTTTTTGGGCATTACTTCTTATTGTAGACAGTGGATTCCGAGTTTCTCTTTATTGGCTAAACCGCTGTTGGCGCTAACTTTAAAAGATACGCCTCAGCCTCTTCCGTGGACTGACGAGTGTCAGAAGAGTTTTACTGATTTGCGTATTGCTTTGTGTTCTGCTCCTGTATTGGGTACTCCTGATTACAGTAAGCCCTTTACGCTCTATGTCCACGAAAGAGAGGGTTGTGCATTGTCAGTCTTAACGCAGCGTTTTGGAGATCAACAGCGACCATGCGCATATTTCTCAGCTACGTTAGATCCAGTAGCTAAAGCATTGCCTAGTTGTCTTAAGGCGACAGCGGCAGCAGCAATTTCTATTCGACAGTCTGCTGGAGTAGTGCTAGATAATACTCTCATTGTTATGGTGCCACATGCAGTGGATATTTTACTAAATAGGACAAAAACGCAGCATCTTACGAGTGCTCGGTTGTCCGGATATGAGCTGACGCTTTTGGCTAGTCACATACACATCAAACGATGTAATACCCTGAATCCAGCTACTTTGTTGCCTCTTCCAGAAGAGAGAGATGTTTCTGAACAGCATGATTGTTTTCTCCGTACTGAAGAAGAGACTAAGGGTAGAATTGACCTAAAAGACACGCCATTGGTGAATCCAGATGGAACACTATGGGTAGATGGTTCTTGTTTCAAGCTCCCGAATGGAGATACAGTTTCAGCCTACGCTATTACTACTTTGCATACGATTGTGGAGACAGCACGCATTAGACATAATTCAGCTCAGGCAGCTGAATTGATAGCCTTAACTAGAGTGTGTGTTATCCAAAGGAAAAAGAGTAAACGTGTACACTGATAGCCAATACGCTTTTGGTGTAGCGTTTAACTTTGGGCGTTTATGGAAGGAAAGAGGATTCTTTACTTCCCATGGTACTAAGATACAACATGGTCAATTAGTGACTGAACTTCTTGAGTCACTTACAATGCCTACTCAGATAGCGATCGTGAAGTGTAGTGCACACAAAAAGATTGTGGACGATGTTGGTCGAGGAAATGCATTTGCAGATGAGGTAGCGAAAAAGACAGCCAGAGACAACACAAGTCGAATGTATGTTGCAGGTCCCGCAAACTGCGTAAGAGAAAAGGGAATGTGTGAAGATACAGTAGAAAGTGTGAAATCAATTCAAGGAGAGGCTACGGAGAATGAGTTGAGAAAGTGGAAGGAAAGTACAGGAATGTTAGATGAGATGGGATGTTGGGTTGAATTATCAGAACATCAACGTTGGCTGTTACCAGATGCTTATGTACTACCTGTAGTTACTATGGCACATGGTCCAGCTCACCTAAGTGCAAAAGGAATATGTAAACTTCTGGCTCCAGTGTGGCAAAATGAGGGGATCCCAAAGTGTGCAAATAATGTAGTAAAACATTGTATTGTTTGCTTGATGTACAATCCGGGAATGGGAACCCCAACTCCAGCAGGTCATTTTGCTCCTCCAACATATCCATTTGAGGTGTTGCAGATCGATTATATTCACATGGAACGATGCAACAACCTCAAATATGTTCTGGTGGTAGTATGTGCTTTTTCTAGATGGGTAGAAGCCTACCCTCTGAAGGACAATACTGCTTTATCAACTGCCAAAATACTTTTGAAAGAATTCTTCCCTAGGTTTGGTTTGCCGCGCATTGTCTGGAGTGACAATGGGAGCGAATTTGTGGGTCAAGTCATGCAAAAAGTTTGTGCAGGTCTTGGCATAAAACAGAAGTTCCACGCGGCGAATCACCCACAGTCGGCTGGTTTAGTAGAATGCTACAATGGAACCTTGAAGCTTAAAATTGCTAAGGTGCAAGCTAGCACAGGACTTAATTGGCCTGATGCTTTACCATTGGCTCTTCTGTCCACCAGAACAGCAGTACACTCTCGTTTGGGGCTTAGCCCTTACGAAGTGATATTTGGTCGCCCAGCTAATGTATGGGGAGTTCCTCGCCCTAAGAAATACTCAGACTTGCCATACCCGATGTTGATTGACTACTTGCATGACCTTACAACTAAATTGCGTGTTCTTCATCAACAGGTTCAGAGTGCTCTACCAGAGGCTTCTACAGACCCAGGTCATTCCATCCGACCAGGTGACTGGGTCTGCACGAAAAATTTCCAACGACAGAGAAATTTGGAGCCCAGATGGAGAGAGCCACGCCTGGTTCTTTTGACCACAAGAACAGCAGTTAAAGTCGAAGGAAAGAAAAACTGGGTGCATGCCGTGCACTGCAAGAAAGTGCCTTTGCCCTTGCCTTTCGATCAGTGGGTCCGTAGAGGCATCAGTGACTCTGAAAGTGAGAAAGTTCTGCAATTTGTACCATTCAGTGATGCGCGTCTAATTGGAACACTTTCTGAGAAAGAGGACGACGACATCCTTCAAGAAGCAATACCATCGCATCGTCGCTTGAACACGACAAATCCAGGAACATTGTTTCAAAACCAGACTGCCTCTGGACAGGAACGCTATAATTTGAGACCAAGACCAAAGAACTTGTAAATTTCTCTCCTATGTAGTACTCCATCCCGGTTGCAGGGTCACAGTAGGAGTCTTAGTTACGACCTGAGTAAGTGGCAATAGGCCTGCAGGACCTCACAGTGTCATAGGACGGTAGATAATCGTGACTACAGTGATTGAGGAAGATTGCCGTGAGCATCCACTTAGAAAGATGGAGGCTACATTAGATAAAAGAGAAAGTAAAAATGTAAAGAATAATTGTAAAGAAATATGTAGTCGTTGTAGTATTGCTCTATGCGTCATTATATTGTCGTGTATTCTTTTGGCATCTGTAAACTGGATCATTATTACTCTGCAGCAAAAAGTTGTCTCTTCTCCTACCTCTACATCTTCTTCTACTATCTCTCCGCACCTATTTCACACTCTTCCCCAGCATGAACTCATCAGAAGAACTGAATACTTTAACAATTCCTTCGTCCAGTTGTTACATCAACATCAGTTAGTGATCAATACAACTGACTGTTGGGTGTGTGGACTCATACCACATACGGTAGAAAAAGGAATGCCATATTTAGTTCTTCCATTCTCCTATGAAGGTTCCGCTTGGGCTTATTTTGTCATTTTCAATAATGCATATCAAAGTAAAATTAAACAACCTGTCAGTTCACATAGTGTTGGTTCAGATTTCAGTCATAGTTTATTGATAAAGGGAATGGTAGCTATGGCTAAAATCATGGAAAAAAGTGAAGCTTCCATAGATGAAAGAAAAGCATATACCAATTGGAACATAACTAATTACATTTCCAGCCTCAATGATAAGATTGAGCAAGGAAAATCTCCTCCGATACGGGTCATACCCCAACAAGGAAATTTCTGTCTGCAAATAAATGGTAGAACTCCAAACACCGGACAAAGAGAAAGTTTATGTTCCCATACATATGTTTATTCAGCCCTGAATTCACCGCCGTTAGTACCATCTCAAGGTACATACTTCGTTTGCCACGATAGGGCTTATACATGGTTGCCAGCTGATTTCTCTGGTACTTGTTATATAGCCTTTCTTCTTCCCCCTACATACACCGCTCCTGCGAACCATCATAAAAATAGATATGGCAGAGGGATTGTGGATTCGAAAGACACAGCAGGACAAGAGGGAGGAGATTTCCTCAAAGGATTTCTTCCCTTCTGGGGTCCAATGGCCAACAGCAGAAATATAAGGCAATTGGTTCGTGTCGTAGAAACCACCATAGACATCACTGTAGGAGCTTTAAGTAACATTACAGCTGAACTACAGGCTGATCGTCTTATGACCTTGCAGAACCGTGTTGCCTTAGACTTTGTTCTTGCGGACCGTGGTGGAGTATGCAAATTGATCGGATCAAGTTGCTGTATTTTCATACCTAATGACGCTCCGACAGTATACCAAGCTATCTCTAAGTTACACATAATCTCCGAGTCGATTCATCAGGACGAAGGAGATTGGTCCTTTTCAGAGTGGTTTTGGGGATTACTGTCCAAATGGGGTTGGAAGGTATTGACATTCTTTGGAGTAATTTTAGCTTTTATATTCTCTTGTTGTCTTTGTATGCACTGCGGTCCTGCCATCTGCAACCTATGTGCTACTGCATGTATTCCCAAACCCAAGTCACAAAGAGCAGAGAATATCAAAATGATGGTACAGCAACAGCTTGATGACCTCATGGCCATAGACATCGACTCAGATTAACATGAGTTTGTGTATCTTGCCTGAGTTCTGGCAAAAGGAGGGTCTGAGGAAATTCGATTTTTAATACGATCGTATCGACCCGCCATTTTGTGGCCCGCCGCCATTTTATGTTGCCTTCACTCAGGCAGCACAGCGAACGAAGTCCATTCTGCCTTTTCTGCTTATTCTGCAACATGGTGTTCAAAACAGCCTTCTGCCTCTATCTTTACAAGGCTGGTATTAAGGTCTGACCGAGTACACTAATCCCTGTCTGGTTTTCTAATCCTTGTTTCAACTATCTGTAGGCTCACACTATTCTCCGCCGATCTTATCTTATCGTCTGGCCTTCGCTGTCCTTTGCTAGTATTCTCTCATTTCACAACTGTCCTCCAAACGCACACAAACTTATCGCACCACATGCAACTTCGTTGTGGATCGGTTAATGAATTAGTTCAAGGGAGGGGTGACAAACACAGCTGGAGGGGAGGCAACCTTAAGTCACTTGATACTTTGTTTTCCAATTCCTTCTATTGGTGCTGTCTTGTTTTCCGACATTTCTATTGGCTCTGTTCTATCTTTACATTATTCTTACTGGCTCCTTTCTATGTGTTCTGGGAGTGTATGTAGTTAATAAATGGTTTTTATACGGTATATAAGATTGTGCGCCACAAAGTAAAGTGGCAGTCTCCTGAGAACATACCTTGTGTACTTCTTGGACAACTGTACTAGCTGCAGCTAATAAAATCTGATCTTTTACGCCTGACAGAGTGACCCGTGTCTCTGTTAGTTGAGGCAGGTGAATCCAAGGAGATTTCAGGCGTACCCTGCGCCGCCAGGCCCATAAGGTTCTGGTTCTTCACAACCCAGCTAATTACATGTCCCAACACCCACGGGAGGCAATCCTGAAAGAAAGGAAGGACACTGAAAAGACCAAATGATATGTGGGGTATGTGGTGGAGAAATCCACCCCCTTACCATTGTCTCCCTAAACAATTTGAACCACTACAGAGCAAGACAAATGCATGCAATTATCCCTTGCTGCAATTAAAACCAGAGGTCAAGAAAGCTCTAAAATTGCTACATCATGTGCACCACGAACCCCAAACTGATGTGAGTAGATGCTTACTATAGGAACCCCACCTGGTGATCCTTGCCAGTCTCACAGCTCGCACTGTGAAATTAGCCTAAAACAATGACCAGGTTTATAATAAAAATGAAGAACCGCCTCTGGACAAAAGTTTGGTTCCCTCACATGGACGAGATGGTGGAGGCCTCAGTGAGATCATGCCGATGGTGCCAAGACTCAGGTCAGCCAGAGGTGCCTCTGCTCATCATCAGAGGAAAAAAGGCCCTCAACAGCCGTGGGTGTGTGCCAGCCTAGACTTCAGATGCCTGCCAGATGGGTGATATCTCCTTGTCTTGATAGACAACTACACCAAATGCCCTGAAGTTGAGGCACTGACATCTCAAACAGCTGGGGAGGCCATAAACTCAAGAAGATGATAGCCACACACAGACTCATCTGAGAACTTCAAAATGACAGTGGCTCCCCTTTCAAAGCCAGGAGTTCTCAGCTTACCTGCAATCATGGAACATAAGACATAAGAAATGAACTCCTTGCTGGCCGCATGCCAATGGAGAAGTTGAGCGGTTCATGCAAACACTCAACAAGGTGATCTGCATAGTGCACGCTGACCGGCAACCATTAGAGTGGTCCAACTATGAATTCCTGTGCGAATATCTCCAAACCCCGCACTTAACCACCGGCCAAGCTTCTTTGGCCTTCCAGCATAGGGCACGTCCTAATGGACACCGTCCTTCATCACCTAGAGTGGGTGCCATCCACCATGGACAACAACTAAATTCTCCTAGGGGAAAGGACCACCAATCTCAAAGCCAGTATTCACTGAGGCACCCGAACATCAGACATTCAACCTGGGGACCTAGCCTTCACAAAAAACGGACACCCAGGTAGCAAGTTCAGACTTCGTTTTGAATACCATCCATTGGCTGTCATGCAACGCCATGATACAATGATCACAACCAGGCGCAATGATGATGTTATCACACGAACATCTCATTTTTCAAGCCAGCCAGAAAAGACTATGAGGAACGACATGATCGCAGTGCACTACACCCAGCATCCCCTTAGGACTGAATGGGCATGTTGCCTTCAAGATGCAAAGGATCAAGTGACAAATACCAAGGCCTCACAGCTAGTAACTAGCGGTGGCTCCTCTGGTATGGCGGAGGAGCGTCACCTCCACCCCCCCCACCAGCAGCTGCAGCTATGTTTATTATTGTTTTATTGTAAAAGAGGTGGGGCCATGGGGCATGACAGGGATGGTGGGGGAGTGCACAGCATTCCCCTCAGTGTGCATGTATGTTTGGCTGGCCGTCTCGGTCCGGCCAAACGCACATGCGCACTGTGCTCTCTCCAACCAAGCACTGTGTAGCCGGGTTGGAGAGAGCAGGCAGAGGCTCCAAGTCGGGGCAACTAGGCAGGGTGCTCCAGCCAATCCTCATGCTGCTCTCATGCTGCCAGCAGCATGAAAGCAATGTTAGGATTGGTTGCAGGGCAGCCTGGGAGCCTGTGTCTGCTGTGAGGACCGAAGAGCGGCACGGTGAGGAAGGTACTTTTTTTATTATTATTATTAATATTATTATTATTATTATTGTTTGTCTCCCCCCCAAAGGGCCGCCCTTATACCCCCCCCCAACAAGCCACAACTGCTATTACCCTGAAGTGGATAAACCTCCAAATAAAACCCTGACAGATCCTTTGACTCTCACTGGTGAGTCTATCGACAGTCAATCTAACTACAGCGGCAGGAGTGACTGCACGAAGTATCATTTGTGGCACAACCCGACACCTTCCACCCGGCTCGAAGACTGCGTGGTCTGAACTGCAAACCATATGCAGTAAGCTGAATATTTTGTTTGCATACCCCAACAGCTTGCTAAGGTGGTTTAACTCACCGAACAGAAGTTTTTCCTGTTTCACGTTTCTTTTAATAAAGTTAAGGAAGGACGTAATGTTGCACCAGAGCGATACCATTGTCAGGGGCAGGCCACTAGAATCCCCTACTGGGGTACATCCAATGGTCTCCCCTGCATGCCACATAATGCTGAGAATAAAAAGGCATGGGCGGGGCTGCGACGGCCGTCTCCGTGCCTCAGGTAGCTAACTTGAATCTGGGCCTCAGTTCCATAATTACGTGCCACGCTCCACTGCGCTGTGTTCTAGCGGGCCGCTCATATCTGCAGTTGCTGAGCGAGTTGCCCGACGGCCATTACAACTCCTCTCCCCCCACCCCATTCACCACTCCGCATTACCCACCCCAGATCTTACAGATTTGGGGTAGCGTAATAAACAGATTCAGGTTTGTGGGAAGTCAGCAACTGCTCAGCACCAACCGTCTCTTGGAATATTCTTCCAGCTTGTTTCCAAAAATTTCTGAGTGAAACAAACAACAGCGGAGAGGATGTGGCAAAACGTCCAGAGATGCCGACTTTGGAACTTTGGTTCAAGTCTCAGCGTTGGCACAACATCCTGTGATTCTAGAAAAATCACTCAATCTCCCTGTGCCTACAAAAATGAATGCGTCCTTCTGTAATGTAACTGGTGCTCTTGTAAAGTGCTTCAATACCTTTGGGTCATGTTCGCGCAATATAAAAACTGCACAAAAATTCTTTTTTTTGCAACATTCCCTATACATCGCTGTGTGTATAAAAAGAGGGAAAAAGAGGGACAGCGAAGGGCACAACATGGTCGGAGTCGTTGGTGGAAGCCTGTTGGTTGTCATATCATTAAGAGGTCCCATACCCCACCGGGTAAATGCTTTTTGTTAGAAGCGTAATTCTAAGCAATGTAGCTACTATATATGTGTATGTAGTGTATTTCTCTGAACACAACTAATGGGCGTGAGGGAGTGATGAGGTTGTGTATGAAAGTGTAAAATGTTTGTCAGATGATTATTGGGGTTTTGTTTTCAAGACTAGATAGGGGGCTTGCACAGATTACAATCAGGTTTATATGCTCCCTCTATTGATAATCTATCAGTCTGCCCCTACTGATAAA
The DNA here is from genome assembly GCF_031143425.1 of Pleurodeles waltl. Lineage (NCBI taxonomy): Eukaryota > Metazoa > Chordata > Amphibia > Caudata > Salamandridae > Pleurodeles > Pleurodeles waltl. Next base: position 216,873,272 of record NC_090445.1, read on the forward strand.
TTTAATTCAGTTGATCAAAAAGAGAAGGAAGGGGCACATTACTTATGTTCAACCAACAACAGTCTTTATTTTATTTTTCCTTTGTATAAAACCTTTGGTCAGTACTAGAGGCGGCTCTTCTGCAATAGTGAAGGAGCGTCGCCCCCCCCCCGGCCAAGAGCCTGGAGATTAAAAATAAAACAATAGTTGATTATTGTTTTATTTTTCATCTGCTGGCTCAGCCAGCAGCACAGGGAGGAGCGGGGTTGGGTCTGGGAGGTGGAAGGGGGTGGAGGAGAGAGTGCACCTAAGTGCGCAAGTGTGTTTTGGCCGGACGTCTCAGGCCGGCCAAACACACATGTGCACTTAGATTTTACCAGTCCGGTTGTGTTGAACACTAACGCAGTTTTGCATCAAAAAGTTCAGCACCAGCTTGCACCATTCCTGAGTGCCAGCCAGGCACCATATTTATGGAATGGCGAAAGCCAGTGCAAAGTGTGGGCTAGTGTAAAAAAAAAATGACATTAGCTGGGAGGGGGTGGCAGTATGGTAGAAGTGGGTTCTGCGCCAAAAAATGACATTAGGCTGGGTAGAGGCAAAAAAAATGCCTCTAACCAGCCTAGTGTAATTTTCTAACGCAAAACTGTCCATACCACATGACTCCTGTCTTAGAAAAAACAGGTGTCATGCCCACCACCCCAATGGCCAGCACAGGGGACCAGAGTCCGCTGGACATGGCCATTGCACCCTGTGCCGTGCAGGGGGCCCCAAGTTTGGGCCCCGATGGCACTTTAATTTAAAAAATAAAATGCTTACCACCTACTTACCTGGGTTGGGGTCTCTCATCCTCCAGTGTCCCTCTGGTGTGGGTGGGGGTGTTCCTGTGGTTTGAGGAAGGCACCTGTGGACCCATTCCATGGTGTTTAATCATGGAAATGGGTCCACAGGTCCCCTAACGCCTGGTCTGACCTAGGCGTTAAATAATGATTTAGCCCCTCTTCCCACCCGTTCGTCATGTTAGCACGGGGGATAAATATGGGGGTATGGGGTTAGCACCATTTTTTAGATGGGAACACATACCTTGCATCTCATTGACGCAAGGTAGGTTCATGCATCTAAAAAAAGGTGCAAACTCCAATATTTTGACGTTAAACATGTCGAACGTCAAAATATAAATATGGGGTTAGGTTTGCGCTGAATTTGCGTTAAAAAAATGACGCAAATTTGACGCAAATTGAGTATAAATATGCCCCTCTGTGTGTTTGACACAACAGTATGTGGCCCTGAAGTAGTGATTGACTTGCAATCTCGTGTTTTTACAAAGAAAGGAGAAAATAAAGATTGTTGTTGAATGAATATCAGCAACATGCCTCTCGCTTCTCTTTTTCATCAAATATTATGTGTTTGACTGTTAGGGCTTTTTCATATAGTAATGGGGGAAGAGGACATGTTACTTTCATGTGTGTTAGTTGTGTTGTGTCATTATGTCTATGTGTGTTTTTGAGGCACATAATGGCCCTCATTATGACCCTGGTGGTCGGCGGTAATATGGTGGAAAGTACTGCCAACAGGCTGGCGGTACTTTCAACCATATTATGACATTGTTGGTTTGGCTGAAGCCAAACCGCCAATGTACCACACCGACTGCCACGGCGGTCGTCACTGTACCTCCTGCGGGATAATGACCCCGCCTACCGCCATGGTTTCCGTGGCTTCCTTACCGCCACGAAAACCATGGCGGTAGGCACTATCAGTGACAGGGAATCCTTTCCCTGTCACTGATAGAGGTCTTCCCCAGCCCCCCTCCAAATCCCCCTCAACCCCTTCCTCTCCAAACCCCCCCTACATTCATGCCCCCCTACACACACACACACGCATACACACACCCATTTCCACATGCATCCATGCATGCATACATCTATTCACACACACATCTGCACACACTTGCATACATACACACAGACACGCATTCACAGAGCACAACATACATGCTCTCACACCTCCATACATGCACAGACATTCAACACGAAACAAACACTTGCATACATGCACGCACAAACATTCACACACACCCCCACACACACACAACCCCCCCAAGCCCCTCCCCTGTCTGAGCACCAACTTACCTGTGTTCAGGGGGTCCTCCAGCAGGAGATGGGACGGGGTGCTGCTGCCACCAGCAGCGTCCGCCAGCAGAACACCACCAGGCTATATTATGGGTCATAACACGGCTGGCGGCGGTCTACTGGCGTGGTGTTGCTGGTGGCAGCAGCGCCACCCTACCGTCATCCGCCGGCATGGCCACAACCGGATTTCTGCCATTCTTCTGGTGGAAATCCGGCTGTGGTCATTATACGGCGGACGGCTGGTAGCCGCGGCAACAGTCTTTTGGCAGCCGTCGCCGTGGCGGTAGGCGGTTTTTACCGCAAATATCATAATGAAGGCCAATATGTATTGATGCGTCTTTGTCTGTGCATGTTGATTTTTTAACACCGCTAGATGTGTCATATATTTTTAATTTATTAAAATGTTGATGTGTGTATTTTTTTAAGTATGTGCATTTGTTTTATTTATATTTTTACAATGTGTTTTGTATGGGTGTCTGCAACGTGTTAGGTTATTTGATATTTGTTATCCTTTTTAGGTGTTGGGATTAGTGCTAGTAGTGTTATTCCCTGTCTCCACTGATTTCAGTATTATTCCTTTGCAGTGCCTGCAAGTGGCCATGTGTGGTGTATGGTGTACTTCACGGAGTACATGTGGGCCTTTTGTGGGCTCTAGTACTGCTTGAGTAGATATGGATGTAACGTTTGTGTAACTGACTTACACGTTTGTGTAACTGACTTATACGTTAGAAGGTGTGTTTTGTGTTTGCCTGTCCCACCCTGTGCCACTTCTTATCCTCATCCCACTTTGTAGTAGATATTGCTACATTTTCCAGCAGTTGCCCCTGTCTAGTCACTTATGCTCTGACTTGTGTTCTATTTTTACTGCCACCTATTTGAAAGTGCTTTCTTTGTTTCTGATCAACACAGTTTCCTTAAGTGGCGCATGGTGGTCAGTTTGTAGGTTGTGGCCTGGGCTATCATATGTATCGGTATCCGCGGCCCTTCACTCATTCTCCCAAATGATCAAGCCATAAATCAAGGTATTCAACTTCCCTGCCATCAGAGACTCACAGCAACATCCCGGTGTAGCGCCACCCAGAGGGCACTTCTTGTTCCACAATTTCTTTAATTGATGTATCTTGAAGTATCTTTCTGTTGTAGCCCGAAGTCCCAACCTTCTGTGGCACGTAGCCTTGCATTCGCGGCGCCAATTGGGAAGCTAGACACGGAGAGCTCGATTTCATGCATATGGCGAACTGGGTCGTTTTGTTTTTATTGGTTTCTTGCATTTTGTGGAACCATGCAGATGCCACAGAAAAGACAAGCTTACTGAAAAAAAGAAAGAACGGGGACTGTCTTTTGTAGTCGTCGACAAGCAGGCTTTGGAAGGGGCAGTTCAAAGTCCAGGGATGAAACCAGTGATAAACATGCAGACAATGCTCATGTTTCCTCAGACTATCAGAAGATTATAGGGTCTGGAAATCAGAGAAACCATACAGGATACAATACAAAAAAACATCCAGCCATTTTACTAAAGAGCTATAATGGACTGGTGACACAACCAGTACTTGCATAATAAGACTGAACCACAACAGCAGGGGCACTTTATAGCATCCCATTCAATTGTCCTCGAGGCTCCCACGGCCCTCCAGCAGAGAAGAAATAGGCCCTCATTCTGACCTTGGCGGTCGGCGGAGAGGCGGCGGTCGGACCGCGAACAGACCGGCGGTCAAAAAAATGGCATTCTGACCGCGGCGGTCACCGCCGCGATCGACCGCCACTTCCCCACTCCGACAGCCACGGCGGTCATGACCGACGGGCTGGAGTCTGCGCACTCCGGTCCGGCGGTCGACCCAAGACCGCCAACGGTATCATGACCCTGCTTACCGCCGCGGTTTCTGGCGGTCGGGAACCGCCATGCGAACCATGGCGGTAGGCACTATCGGGGCCAGGGAATTCCTTCCCTGGCACTGATAGGGGTCTCCCCACCCCCCACTGCCCCCCCGAGTCCTCCCCCCACACCCTCCACCCCCCTGCCACCCCCCAGAGGTGGTACGAACCCCCTCCCCACCCCCACCCCGATATGCACATACACGCACCCCGACATGCACACACCCCCAACATGCACATATACACACCCCCTACACACACACATACACAACGGGGACACATACCCGCACACATACATGCCGACATGCGCACCCGCCGAACTACACACATTGCCCATAGGCACAACAGCACTCCCCGCCCGCATGCACGCACTCACACACCCCCTCTACACACTCACACGCACACCCCCATGCACGCACACATCACACAACACCCCCCCACCCCCTCCCCTCACGGACGATCAACTTACCTTGTGCGTTGGTCCTCCGGGAGGCGACAGGAGCCATGGGGAGGTGACCACCAACAGAAGACCGCCAACAGAAGACCGCCACACAGAAATGTGGGTCGTAATTCTGTGGGCGGTGTTCTGCTGGCGTGGCGGTGGAGGTTGACCAGTCTCCACTTTCCCGCCGACCGCCAGTGTGGCTGCTGGCGGTTTTCCGGCGGAACGCTCCCAGCGGTCGGAATGCGCACAGCGGCATACCGCCGCGGTCGGCGGTCTTCACCGCGGCGGTAACTCGGCGGTCTTGCGAAAAGACCGCCAAGGTCAGAATGACCCCCATAGTGTACAGCTTCTGGGGCAAACCAGACCCCATCTCTTCACAATGATTTCTATTCTAAGACTTTAAAAATAATACATACCAATGTGTTCCAGGTGTAATATTTATGTTTGCACTGTTTAAACCTAATACAATTGGTTATTTAAAAAATATTATATACTTTTTTCTAGTTGCAGCGAGCAGCTTTTTAGACACATACCTTCCTGAAAACACAATGTAATTACTACTGGCTAAATAAAATACCATATAAACCCAACAATGAACATAAGGCGGTAATAAAAACAATTCATTTAATTAAGAATGTGTTCTAAGCTACAACTACAATTTTCCCAGTAGCAGTTTAGTATAGGTCGGAAAATCATTGTGCGGGCACATAAGTCCAGCAAAGAACTTTTGTAAGGAGTTATGTGGAATCTCTACCAGGGGTAGACTTAGAGGCCTCTCTAATTTATACGTCTTTGTCAAGAGTGGATCTTATTTTGACCCTATGAAACTAAAGATGCCGTCACCTCATTACAGTATTTTCCGATCCGCAAGTAGAGACAGAATACGCCGACTGAGGCTGGTACCACCTTCGACCACGGGAGGGAGCTACTGCTCCACGAAGACAGCATGATACACTCCAAAAAACAGCTACAGTAACGCTTCAAAAAGTCAAAGATCATTTGTTTTGAAAATAAATTGGATAACTGATGTTTTTTTTTCATATTCTAAACTAAGCCCGAGGAAATAGCTGTGTGGGTAGTTTCTGTTATTTTTATTTTTTAACTAAATTGTTTCCTTAATGTTTGTTTTCTGTACAGAGTGTGTCGGCCGACTAATTGCTAGTCGCCTGCTCGCCGTGAATACCACAAGTAACAATGCCTTTCCCAGAGACATGGAATGGGCACATAATGCCCGGAGGTCCCTTGCATGAAAACAAGCACATAGTGCAGCTCACTGTACTGAGGGTAACATAACCCTGAACAGGCAGGAACAGTGTGCTGTGAGAACAGACACAGCCAGGTGATTAACCATTTAAAGCGGCGGGAAAACTTAAAGGAGGCAGAAATGATGTGCAGGTATGGAATTGAAATGTCATTGTTGGCTAGATGTATATTGGAAGTGAGAGATTTGAACAATTGAGGAGGCAGGTAGGGAGGCAATACAGGGCCACATTTTGGTGAACCAATGCGACCTGCGGACATTCTGGTAAAAGCTTTGCACTTGTATAGCGCACTACTCACCCTTTAGGGTCTAAAGGCGCTGTACGAATACTGCTATGGAACCCCTCCTGGCTTTTCCCTGTGAGGTGCCCACTCCTGGGCACCCCCAGGGTGAAGCCAGGCATACAAGCACATTATGGAGATTAAGCAAGCTATTGCCCAGAGTTACAGACTGGGACCCATTAATAATATTAGGCACCAAGGCAAGAATTATCTGGTCCAAGGGAATTGAGCCCAAGAACTGTCAAGGAAGGACTTGAACCCTGGTCCTAAGCCAGATCTCTGCTTCAGGGGCTGCCGCTCTAACCATTGTGCCACACTTCTCCACTGTGGTGCCATGGGATACATTTTTTCACGAGTATGGCATTATACCCCTCATTCCAAGTTCTGGTCAGAAAGGGGGACAACCTGTAAATACTGATTTGTTTTTACGCATTTTCAAAGCTAAGAAGTCTGCAGTCTGTGCAGTAGTTCAGTACTTTGGGGGTGGTTTAGAGTTCGGCAGAGAGGGTACAGAGTGCCCTCACTGTCAATCTCTTTTGGCCCACCTCCCAACTTTAGACGTCAGGTTTACCACTATAGATTAAAATGTACTCAGTCTGTGTAAACCTTCCTCCGATGGGAAGAGGGAATAGGAACCGTCTGAGCCAATCTATCCGACAGATGGATTTTTTTTGTCACCAGCAGGATATACCTTGCAGTGAAGGACATTAAAAATAGAAAAATGACCCCCACACCATGGGAGAAAACTCACCATGACAGCAGTTCCTGCCAGTGTATAGAATATCAGCGGGGCCAGCGGACGTCTCGTAGAATTGGCGGCCGAGTAAAGGCAGGGTGTTTGACTTGGCCTTCTCAGCAGTCACTCCCAAACCTTTTGCCTTCTCTCCTCCTGTTTTACTGAATTTATTTTTGTTGGCCTTAGGACTCTGTGCACTTTACCAAGGCTAAAGAGTGCTAAAGCGCTTGTGCTCACTCCCTAAAACATGGTAAAATTGTCTTACACCCAGTAGACACATTTAATTTACTTGTACGTCCCCAGAAAAGTGGTACTACATGTACCTATGGCCTGCAAATTAAATGCTACTAGTGGGCCTCCATCATTTATTGTGCCACCCACTTAAGCAGCCTTTTTAAACATATCTTAGGTCTGCCATTGCAGCCTGTATGCAGTTTTAAACTGCCAATTTGACTTGGCAAAATTCACCTCTGGCCAAGTCTAAAATCCCCTTTTTAGCACAAGTAAGTCACTCCTAGGTAGGCCCTAAACAGCCCATAAGGCAGGTTATTTGAAGTGTATTTAAAGAGTTGGATGTCTACTTATAAGTTTTACATGTCCTGGTAGTGAAAAATTCACAAATTTGTTTTTGCTACTTTGAGGGCCTGCCTCTACCACAGGATAACATTGAGGGGCATATTTATACTCTGTTTGCGTTGAATGTGCGTCAAAAATGTTGGCGCACATTCGGCGCAAACCTTGCAACATATTATACAATGACGCCCGACCCCGTTCACGCCAAAATTCCACCGTGTGCGTCATTTTCTGGATGCGGGAAACTGCCTTCCGTTAATGACATGCAAGGTAGGCGTTCCCGTCCAAAAAATGACTTAAACACCCGTGCGCCATATTTATGCTACTGCGCAAAAATCGCGCACAGCCGGGAGGCGGAGGTGGAAAATGGCGCACAGCCCGATTTGCGTAAAAAAATAATGCCTGGGTCAGAGCAAGCGTTAAAATGGGGCAAACACAGGAGTACTTAAGGGAAACACACAGAAGCAACATCAGAGCTCCAAAAGGAAGACATGGAGGTGCTTTTCATCCAGCATGCACGAAGACGCAGAGCAAAGGACCAACAACAGCAGCTTCCACAACACCAGCAGGGACCCCAAAGGCAACGCAGAAGGCAGGAGAGGATATTCCAGACCAGGACAACCCTTCTGGGACTTCAGCAACAAGACATCATCCAGAGGTACAGACTCAACTGGCAAGCCATTCAGCAGTTGCTGCGCAACATTGAGCCACAGTTGGCACCCAGCTTGCAGACACCCCACATCTTTCCACCAGAGACAAAGCTGCTAGCCGTCCTCCACATGTTGGCAAGTGGGTCCTTTCAAACCACTGGTGCCCTGGTTGCTGAGATCTCATAGCCCTCATTCTCTGCCTTCCTACCCAAGGTATTGGATGCCGTCATCTCCCTCACACCATGCCGCATCAGCTTCCCCAACACACAGCTGAAGCAGCAGGAGACCAAACAGGGCTTCTATCAAATCAATGGCTTCCCACACGTGCTTGGTGCCATTGACTGCACACATGTACGCATTGTGCCACCTGCTGCAACCGAACATTTATAACACAACAGGAAGCACACACACTCCATCAATGTGCAGGCCATTTTCGAGCACTGGGAATTGATCACCAACATCGTGGCAAAGTATCCTGGGAGTGTACATGATTCATTCATCTTCCACCACTGCACCATCAATCAACACTTCCAGGATGGACGTATGGAAATGGCCTACTTGTTGGTAAGTACAGAAACCTAGTTATGTACACACTGCACAACAACCCTGTAGGACACACAACACATACACCACTACATTGACACGTGGCCAGGGAGACACTGATGTTGTGGCACTGCTTGGCATGTTTGAATTCCTGACCCAATGGGATACACACCTATGGACACATGGCAGATCCAAATAACAACATATGCCACTCCATAGACACAAGGGGACAATTTAAAACAACACAATGACAATGACATGGCCTTAACTGGCAGTACAACTTGGAAGATTAATCTTTCAATATCACATCAATGACACTCAAACACCCTTCCAAGCAATAAGTACTGTGTAAAGTGTGTGCAATGTGTTTTGCTGCAGGTCAAACATCATGAGACACATAGCATGATGACTCTAATGAAGGTGACATGGAATCATTGAGGCAGTACCAATATCTCACATCACTCCTGCTCTGCCATTGCCCACTACCAATAAGCAAGTGGACTGTGCTAAGAACACATATTGATGTGACAATATTGAAAGTGCACATTGCTACACATACGGTTTGAGACAATTACACATATACACAACAGATGTACAGGCATATGGACCTTCTGACACTCAAAACATCAACCTCACAACCAAGTTAGCCAGCTGAACTGGACCAAGTTCAGTAGTATAGGTACACGTTTGAACATGAGTCAACTCGGCAAGGGCAGAGAAATAGGTCTGCAGAGATCTTGTCACACATGGGATTTTTGTGCATTGTCAATTGTCAACAATTCAGTGCTGACAACTTATGGAGATGTGTTGTATATTGTCACCTAGCCAAATCAAAGGGCCTCACTGATGTTTTACAAATTATATTGCATATGTTAAATTGGATGGGATGGCCAGGCCATATCGATGCAACTGTGTTACCACCACTGTGGAATTGATTCTGTGTATGGAAGTATCATGTCACCCCCAGTTAAGACACATGGACACCTCCTTCACATGACATAATGCAAGGGAGTACACAATGTACTGCAACTCTACAAAAATACCGCTGATATCCGGTCAATTAGCCAAACACTAGTTCAGATAATGAAACAACCCAATGCTGATGGTACATCCTAGAAGCCTAGGATTCCACACAATAACACAAACACAGATGAGTCCCAGACAACACAAGAGAACAACTGCCATGCAAAGTGATATCATGGTGCAAGCAACATCAAAATATTCTCACTCTTTTTCTCTTTCAGCTGATAAGGGTATGGGATCCAGCCATGGATCATGACCCCATTTGCCAACCCAAGCACAGCATCAGAGCGTGCCTATAATGAGGCACATCGGAGGACACGCACCGTAATTGAGAGGACTTTTGGTACCCTGAAGTCAAGATTCAGGTGCCTCGACATGACCGGAGGCAGCCTCCTATACTCACCAGAAATGGTCTGCAGGATCATTTTGACCTGTGCCATCTTGCACAACATTTGTGTAAGGAGGAACATTCCCCTCTATGAACCAGACCCACACTGAAGAGGAGGAAGAGGAGGACGTTGTCCATCAACATGAGGGGGACCATCCAAACACAGCTGCAGGATTGCGTCGGAGACAACACATTGTCCAAAACTTCTTTTAACTGTAGTCACCATCACCACTGTCTTACCATATTAAACACCTATTCTAATCACTATATCATGGTCTGGGTAATCATTTTTGCATCACATTATCCCTAAGATTCATAATCAGAGTGTAGCCTCATGGAGCATTGCAGAAATAGAGATTAGGATACTGAAAAATCCACATCACATTTGATGGGTATGAATGTACAGCCAATTTCACACACATTGTAAATGACATATATCCCATCCATTTCACATTTGAAGGGCAACAGCAGAGGACCACAGCTATTTCACACATACACGTTGGCAACATGGTTCATTGCAGCATATGGCACACAACAAAGACACCATCATTCAATAAGGGAAAACAATGCCTCATACATGAGGCAGTGGATGTGCTATTACATTGGTAACAGGAATGTATGACCAGACCCTTGACAGCAGTAAGTGTGACATCAGCTATCTTTGCAAGGAGTATGTGTGACAAGAAATCCAAAAGGTACTGTTGGCCCCTTGAACTTGATTCTCACCTACAGGACTTGTGAGAGACTGAAGCTGCACACACCTGTGAGCACCTCCATGCAGACCAGACACTTGAACATGCACTGCCCTTGCAGCTGCCTGGAATTGCATACAAACTGCCATTATATGTACATCACTGTTATGCATTGCCGTATAAATCACTTGTGTAACACAGGCCTGGGGTTGTTGTGTAACGTTGCATCACACAGGACAAAAACTATTTACATTTTCCACAGTGTTGTTCCAGCTTTGACCAGTCTCAGTCTGCTCACTGTGTATTTGTTTGTTCCTGATTGACCCTGCATCCTGTAAGCCTGACTGGTTCCTGTCTTTGCGTTACCATAAAGGTTCCCTGTGGCTACATTTGTCTCATAGTTGCTTTCCACGCCCTCACTTTCCTCCTAGGGTATTGTGTCAGGTAGGTCTACAGTGAATACTCAAATACATTGTATAGCGTAATCAGTTTACTTATCGTATCATGGGGTGGAACTTGTCTTCAAATAGCCTAATCACGGCCCATCCCTTGTGTGGTTTTCATGTATGCATGAGTGACAAAAAGGGACAGTGTACCATGGTTGTATGCATGGATTGGGTATGGTGCCTCCAGCACAACAAACAACGTTAGATAATGTGCATGAAATGTCAACACATGTTTGTACCCTGACGGTCCACACACTGATTCCCATCAGCCCCAACATATTGGTGGGGCTTGCGTGGTGAATAGCTGTGAGCACAGAGGCACTGATGTTCCCGGCTGCAGTGGGAATTTTAGAGGCCACCCTGTGTACAAATGTTTGATGAAACCTGCCGGTTTAAAATTCCTGATCCATTAACTTTGTGAGCACACCAAGGTTGCCCTGTTGTCAGTCTCATAAAACTTCTGCAGTGCCATAGCTGGACTATCCCCATGTGTGTTCTCAATTCCTCTTCGGCTTTCATTCAATTCAGCTGTGAAGGATACTTTGTTAATGCAGGGAATGGCTCCACAAACTCATGACTAGACCTACACGTAACTGTGACAACATGGACCCCAATAATGACACAGGCTACACATAGGCCCACACACTTGAACTGGACACCTTTGTGCAATTAACCACTGGAAATATGTGAACACGTGCTGCTTGGTCTGCTGGTCCTCCACTGCCACAGGAGAAACATAGGTCATTTATATGACTCAAACTGTGGAGTGACATTACATTTTGTGCATTGGTTTTGGGACTTGGTGTCCCAAACACCGTACCCACATAGCATTTTCAAATGCCTGACTCATGGGTAGTATTGAAACAAGTGACCAGGAAGTGTTATCCAACATTCCAGGACATGTGATGGCTTAGTCTTGCAACATTGCCATGATAAACCATTCTCTATGTATCCTGTGCATGGTTTGTCATGGGAGATGCTTATGTCCCAAAAATCTGGGAAGTTCACACATTATTTGTTGCTACGTGTATGTCAAACACATTTCCTTACTCATTTCCACACTTAATATGCATCTGATGGTTGTCTCCATTGACAACACATGCATACAAGCACATTTATGAAAACACGTATTGTGATGTTCATATAGTGGGACAACTAAAATTGTAAGAGCCAATTCACACACATTGACACACAGGCAACGAGTTACTGTATTGAGTTGCGTAGCCTTGCTATCCTCTATTGACACACAACCTGCTCAAACTGGGTAATACCAATTTGTATTCCAAAAGTTTGGGGATCCATTGCGTCAGTGAAGAGTGCAAATGCGGTACAACAATTAAAGGATCATGGTCCGCAGTAGTGTGATCTTCCACATGTGCCCATACACTGGAGTGCACAATGTAGGGGCAAACAGCCTATCTCTGTATAGGTACAGCTGTCATGTACAATAAAATTTGAGAAATGACCCAAACCCAGTAAAAGGCAAAAATGTTTACGCATACACATAGAAAAAGACGCACATGCGTAAAAAAATGCTGCATATGCGCAGAAAAATGACGCTTACTGCCATGATATATCCATTGGCCCTGAGCGGTAATTCCCACACTGTACCCCATGAAATTGGTTAATTATGAAAAATATTTGAAAATATGGATGCAGAGTAATTTCTAAGCATGTGCGTCATAATAAAAACGCACTGCATTTGAGGCAGGAAGTGATGTAATAGGAGATCCTGTTTACAGAATTGGTACAGTGGGTGTATTTTCACTTTCACTTTGCAGTCTGTGATTTTTCTTGACTGTGTGGCTGTGTTTGGACTTGTCTCTCTGTGAATATTGTGAATTTGTCTCCTGTGTGCTCTTTATAGTGTCTTTTGGTGTTTTCTAAGTGTCTGTGGTATACTGTGTAAGTGTATTTTTGTCATTTCCGGTGTCTAATTTTGTCTTTGTGGGGTTGGGAGTCTGTTGTGGGTAGTGTTAGTTTGGGGATAGCTGGGCTGCTTTAGTGTTATTTACTTTTCATTTCCCTCTCCTCCTTTCCCTTCATTATCCTCTGTACCCCTTAATTCCTTTATTATTTCAAAGCATGTTGGGTAGGCCACGTCTCGGTCGTATGGGAGAGGAAGAGCTGGGGGGATTCATTTGGCTGGTGTGTCACTTCCTCCCATTGATGATAGAAGCAGGTGGCAGGGTGATACAGGGGTATCACACAGAGGCAAGGAGGCTCCGGTGGGCAAAGGTCCTGTACCATCTGCAACGCATTTACAACACACTGCGCAACGACCACCAACTAAAACACCGTTGGGCTGACCTTGTTGCCAGGGAGCAAGACCTGCTGACCACCTGGGGATTGTGATTGATGACCTTGTTGGTGAGTACAGTTCAGAGTAATGTGCACATTTAAATGCTCTGTAGGGACAGTAGCAGATTTGTTCATATGCTGCAGGCAATGTTTTTGGACATGTGGAGTGCAAGTTAAACATACAGTGGCCGTGAATTATACAATAATTGCTATACATTACCGTCATTTGTTGACGCAACAGCTGCAGTGAGTTACAAAACACAACTGGAGCCTGTAAATTAGTGCTGCCTTCACGTCAATAGATGATGCAAATGTGGCTCAAACATATGTTTTAGGCATGGTCTGTGGGTGTTCCAGGAAAGACATGTTTTAAATCCAGATATTTTCTAGAATTAATGTGTCCCCCAATTATTTCTGATACATGTCTGAACTGGATTCTGACACATCCGTACCAAGTTATTTCTAACCTCAGGTAACATCTTAAGCTGATATTTTGACTTGGTTGTGCCGCAATTAAATTAGGGATGGATGCCAAAAGTAATGCACACGGATTCATATCTAATTGTTTGGTGCTACTTTCCATAGCTGTGGCACATAAAATGAAGCTAATGATACAAATTGAGGGGTAACAACTATCCATGGCCCTCCGTTCATTGTACCTGTGTGTTTTACATTGGTCTTGGGCACAATAGCTGGAACAGAGCTAATGCATTTGCCATCTGTGTTACTCTATAGCCATGAACTTCTCATAAGTTATGGGATCATCATGGGATACCTGACATTGGGGAATGCATGATCACAATGTATTACGTGCATGATGTCGTGCAAGGGACCCCTGACCAATTCCATCATACTTATAAAGTACACTTATACTTTGCTAGTTTAGTTTGGCACACCCCTGCTGACCTAGTGCAGCATATGTTTAATAACTAACTTCCCAGTATGGAGGCTATCACAGACATGGGTGTATGCTAAGATCAGAAGACCAGCATTCCTGTGACTGCTGCCGTTCCGAAGGTACATACAAATTGAAACCTACATTATCATGATTGACACAGTGGTACATTTGCTAAACCATGTGTTAATAATATGACAGTGTCAGTTTGCTGTATATCCGCTGATCAACCAACTTGGCAAATGTAAGATGATGAATGTGGCTCATCTGTGATTTCCAAAACCCATAATGGGTACACAGGGCAATGAGTGACACATTGCAGGTGCAATGACTACATCTGTGCCCATGCAGTCTGTCATGGATGAATACAATATACACTGTCAACATATATCTCCTTGTTGTATCCACATATTAAAACTGGTCAATCCATGGCTAGCCTCAAACTGTCACCAATTAATGCACAGGATCCCTGCCATTATGGTGTCATAGGGGCCATATGTGGCTCAGGGTACACTGTTAATGTAGCATATGTAACCTAGACACAACACAGGCCCTACATGTAAGGGACCATAGAAAGCATGACCTTAAATCAACCCACAGGTGCGTCACACAGTAAATGATTGTCCTTTAATGCACAAGCCACAATACCTGAGTGGCTGGTATTGCAGTGCTCCAGGAAAGTGGCTTTGCATGTCTCTCATTACTACAAATGATGAGAGGAGTACACTCCATAAATGAGTCTGCAAACAATTGATGGAGCATGTTTGTCACCACATGATATTTAGGGCCACTGCATGTGTGCTGATATGTGTGTATCACTCACTGGAGTGCCCGGGTCTGTACATGTTTGCAGTGATATGTCTGTTGCAGTATCATCATGTCTGAGAGGCTGGACTTTCAGATTTAATGTTACACACAGTACATTTATTTGGAAGTGTTGTACAGTGCACAGACATTGAGCACATTTCTCCCTTCCATGCTTTACAGGTGGACCTCCCCACTACACAATCGGAGAGGTGGCTCGATTTGCTGACCCAGACATATCCAGTAAGTGTTGATATTTCAGTTCTGTGTTGTGTTTGCAGCTGTTGTGTGATTGACTCCTGTGTGTTGGACAAATAGCAAGGTATGATGTGCTGGTAAATTATCGGATATGTTACTTGAGTGGAGTATCACTTTTTTCCATCTTTGAGTTGGACAATCATTAGCGTATAGTCATTTTTTGGGATTGTAGTGCAGCCCTGTAGGCATGGCCATGTGAATAGGGTGAAAATGTTTGTTAATTTCTTTTATAAAGAAAATTTAGCTGAGGGCCATATTTATTATTTAGCCAGCTAGCCAGACCCTAAATCTAACAGAATAGGGATGCCAAAGTCTTACCAACAGACTTGAGCCTCCCTGTTCACTAATGAACATGTTCGACTGTATGTTTGACTTCCTAGCAGCATGTATTTCCACATGTTGTGCTTCGTGTATGTGGCACTTGAGTACAATGTCATACGTGTGCATGCAGCTCATGGCCAGATGTGTGCCTGCATCTATCTGCTTGTTGTAAGACAGGTATTAGTGGTATTAAATGATGGACATCCTCCTTACCTGTGGTGGACTGCCCAAACCCATGTACAGCTGTCCAAAGTTTCCTGGGTGTCCTAGATGTTTGAAAGTTTTTGTTGCTTCTCCACCCCCCCCCCCCGAGCACAGGCTTAGGGTTATGAAATGTGTACCTAGGTGTGATGAGCCAAGTTTAGTACACAGACATGTAAATCTGTAAATCACTTGTCCAAACCTAGGATACCCACTCAGGATTAGCAACTGCATTCTATCCTGGCAATTCCATTTACAAGCCACAGATCTTGTGGCCCTTGATTGTCATCCAGAAGATAGTCATTAGTTGGCCTGTCCCTTGTGGAGGACCTGCAGCATTTTGTACATGGCAAATGGCTGAACAATGATGCATAGGTAATTTAAGTTGTTACACATCTTTTAGAGCATTGCTGTGCTGTTAGATAGGACATGTGTAGGCTGCGTTGGCATGTATTTCCTCAGGGCGAATCTGTGATCTATATGGTGATATGGCCTGTTTCAGCTACATTAGATGTATTGTCTGATTTTCATCAGTAGCTATATCACACAATGAAGTACCTAATGTTTGGCTTTATCTTTTTTATCAGCGCCAATATGAATGCCACCCAGATTCGGGAGTTTCAGCGCCGGACGATGCGTTACCGCCACATTCTGGATGTGGAGTCTGGGTTCCGCCACGTGGCACAGCGTTATTGCCATGAAAGAGCCTCAGGAGTGTGGAGGGCATTTGCCCAAGGGGGCCCTTCGGTGTCCACAACAGCCGCCTCCACCAGCACCACCACTACCACCCAGGTGACACCAAGCATATCAGGCACCACTGCAGGACCATCGACCTGCACTGCTCCCGGACCTATGACAGCACCACCTGCACTTCCCCATACAAGCATGGCACCAACAACCGGACAAACATCGACAACTGGCACCCAGACCACCCCTGCTGCAGTCATTGACCCTGCAGATTTCCAAAGGATGCAACGTGATATGTAACGTATGTTGAGGAGAATGAACAGGCTGCAGCAGGAGGTGTCACAAATTAATAAGAGGGTGCGTGCCATCAAGAAGACCCTGTGGAGGACGAACTTGTGAAAATTATACCCTCTGCCATGAATCCCTCCCCTCCCTCCTCTTTCCTGGTTCTTTTAATTAGTGGGTTTAGGGGGCTTAGTGTTAGGTTAGAATAGGCTGTTAGTTTAGTTAGTAGTAGTGGGTTGGGGGTGGGGGTATGATAATTTAAAATTATTTTTTTTATGTGTGTGGATGATGTTGGGGTTTTGGTGTTTAATAAAAATAAAAATAAAAAACAAAATATATAAAAATACAAAACAAAATATTTGTTTAGTATAAGATAGTATGAGGGTCATTCTAACCCTGGCAGTCCAAGACCGCCAGGGCTAAAATGACGGGGGCACCGCCAACAGGCTGGCGGTGCCCCGCTGGGCATTCTGACCGCGGCGGTTTGACAGCGGTCAGAAGTGGAAAACCGGCGGTCTCCCGCCGGTTTTCCGCTGCCCATTTGAATCCTCCATGGTGGCGCAGCTCGCTGCGCCGCCATGGGGATTCTGACAGCCCATACCGCCATCCTGTTCCTGGCGGTTCGCCCGCCAGGAACAGGATGGCGGTATGGGTTGTCGTGGGGCCCCTGGGGGCCCCTGCAGTGCCCATGCCAATGGCATGGGCACTGCAGGGACCCCGTAAGAGGGCCCCACAAAGAATTTCACTGTCTGCATTGCAGAC
Organism: Pleurodeles waltl; assembly: GCF_031143425.1. NCBI lineage: Eukaryota > Metazoa > Chordata > Amphibia > Caudata > Salamandridae > Pleurodeles > Pleurodeles waltl. Next base: position 216,890,801 of record NC_090445.1, read on the forward strand.
AGTGAAATTCGCGACGGGTGCCACTGCACCCGTCGCACCTTCCCACTCCGCCGGCTCCATTCGGAGCCGGCGTCCTCGTGGGAAGGTAGTTTTGCACTGGGCTGGCGGGCGGCCTTTTGGCGGTCGCCCGCCAGCCCAGTGCAAAACCCAGAATACCCTCAGCGGTCTTCCGACCGCGGAGCGCTATTTTGGAGGGGGAAGTCTGGCGGGCGGCCTCCGCCGCCCGCCAGACTTAGAATCACCCCCTATGTGTTTAGGTTAGTATATGTTTTCCTCCATGTGTCCCGTCTTATAAGGGGGTTAATGTTTAGAGTGTTTAGTTAAATGTGATAAGTAAGTTTAGCTTAAGTTAGTTAGGGCCTGTTGTGGGTAATGTGTAGTTAGGATAGGTTAGGTTAGTTAAGGTGTTTCCCCAGGTTTTATCTTCCTTTTTACTGTTACATAAATATGTAGGTAATCCTTTACAGCATGTGTCAAATGCTTGGGGATCAGAGCCTTGCCATGGCTGAACAGTGTCTCTTTAGTATTTGCATTTGTGTCCCATCCTGCAACCAATTCCCAATTGAGCTGTTACATTGGCAGCTACACCAGAGCTACTTTACTAAGATTCTGCCATCCATTGCACCCACCACTCAAGGTTACTATGGATCCCAATGTGTTGTTAATTTTTGATGTATGTTTTCAATTTCACATACTTTGGGTCCAGATTTGATATTGAGGACATTGTGTTGCTTCTGCCTGCAGCCTAATGTTCAAGTGAAGCCTTATAAACTGTGAGTGGTGGTATGATCTTGTGTAGAATGGTATACATACCTCACACCTATCATTTGTTACATTGTACAGCCAGGTTACTTATTTGTACGTACACCCATACACATCCATTCCTGCTGTATGGTGTGTGTGAGGAAACTTTTGGGTCAAATGTCACATTCGTAAAGATTTTCTTGAAGAAAAATTTGAAGACAATAAGTTTTGGCTTAGACATCCCTTGAGGAAGACTTATTAAGTCCAACACAGCGTTATACTGTATAGTTTCTATTTACCTCAGAATTAACCCTCAGGAAGGGCAGATGATGGTACAATCCAGACCACAGTGCATAGTTATCAGCCCACATTCTTTCAGGGCAGTTGTATTGACATTCTATGATCATTGACATTAGGCAAAGATCACTGATCTCCCTCACGCTTGATGTGTCACATTACACAGAGACAAAGTGGTTGTGTAAGTGCTATTTATTATAAAGTGCTGTAGTGCTATATTTACATTGTCCATGATTGTGAGTCCATTAGTGTGGCACCTTCCATTGTGATCCTACACAAGTGCAAAAGGACATGTCATTGGACATGCTGGGGTGAAGTGCCAGACAGTGCAGAGGGACATGATTTGCCAATGAGGTAGTGAGAGACAATCACAGGGCAGAGTGACAAGATAAACAGTGGGCTGGAGAACAGTGCTTGAGAGCAGCTGTTGCATGACTGGCATGTTAGACAAAGCACAGGACCTTGGTTATAAGTGGCCATGTGGCAGGGACTAGTGCTACTGGGTACTCTTACGGGTGAAGGTGATCTGTTCCACGACTTCATCTTCTGATGTGTGTGTTGTCTCCTCTGCCCTTGGTGGTGGTGGTTGTGAAGGGGCAACACACACCTCAGTGTTTGAAGATGTGGAGTCAGACATCCCAGTAGCTGCCAACTGTGGGGCTATTAAGGGCAGTACTGCAGCAAGGAGGAGCTGCTGGTTCTTAAGAATAGCAGCCACATCACTGTGGTAGGCAGCCAGGTCGGCCCTGAGGGGGTCAATATTGCATTCGTGCACACGTTGAAAAGTTTGTTGTTGGAGGTGTTGTGTCAACTCTCTTACAGCTGTGCTGATTTCCTTCACACTTTTGTCAACTTCTTGCAAGACTGATGTTCGCCCTTGCATGGCTGCTGCCAGTTCTGCAGTTGACATCATGCACGAACGCACCCCGTAGGCTGGCTGCCATATTTTCCATCCCCACCCGCACCTCCTTGGCCAACTCCCGCTGTACTCCAACTACAGTTCTCTCAAAGCTGGTGCCAGTGTCGTCAGAGTCCTCAGCTGGGTTGGAGCTGGCAGGTCGTACAATTTGGGTGGTGTGTGGGTCCTCTGTGATGGCTGCTGTATCTGAGCTCCTCCTTGCGACTGAAGGTGGGGTGTGGAGGGTTCCAAGGACATCTTGGAGGGTCTGCTGGCTGATGTTTGTCAGCTCGTCAACCATGTTATCAGGGAAGTCCAGGACAGGCTATCCCCAGGAGAGCCATCGTCCTCTGCAATGAGATATTGTACAATAAGTGTGTCTGTGTTGTGGCATTTGTAATGTGACGTGCCTGACTTCCTATTAGTTGCACATTGTGATCTTGATTCCTGTTCATTTTTCCTGTCTATAATATTAGTATTCTCCCAGGCCTATGCCCCACCTGCATGTCACATGTAGTGTGGTCAGCTTGGGGACTTGTCAGCATCACATCCTCTAGGTGTTGGTTCTGGCCAAATTGTATATTGCCACCTTCTTGTCCTGCTCAACCCTCCATCTACTTCCATTCTCATGGTAAGGCCTTGCACTGGCTGTGGTTGTTCTGATGGCACTTGCACCACACTTAACAATCTGGAACTGAGCCAGTCTCAGATATTTCACATCCAGCTATATGTTGCTGAAACCTAGCATATACTATGTATAGCATTGGCATGGCACACTACAGATGTCAGCATTGGTAGTGTGTAAGGTTTATGTTGGGGAAGATGTGCTACATTAGATTGCACTGATGGTCCTAGCAGTGTTCCATTTCCTTTTCTGACTGTGTGGGTGAATTTCACTAGCTGGTGACATGTGTCCTCCCCCTCATTGCTGTTGTCTGAGCAGTATGACATTTTGGATGTTGCATGGTGTCATTGGAGCTATTGTGACCCAGGCACAGGGTGGACCCAGACATATGCAGCAGAGTATGACATTAGTGATGTGTACCTCATAATGTTTATGACAATAGCTGATGTTTGTAGCAACTATGGACATTCACATTTGACAGGATTAGAACATTTTGATTGATTACAGGGGATTGATAATGTTGTCATCCTGAACCCTCTAATTTGGGTGTGTTTGATCTGTCAAGACGTTACTGCCATTAGCTACTTGACCTGCACACACAGCAGAGGTGGTAGTGGCAACTGTTGTCAATGTTAAATTCCACTTTCAGATATGGCCTGAGACTGTTAATTGAGCCCTAGGTCATGTAGGGAGAATACCAGCTGTTGTGTGACAGCAGGCCAGTTTTACGTTGTACCCTACCCTCCTGGACTGGCTTTACCTTTCCAACATCCTTGGCATGGCAGCATACCCCCATGCAAAGGTTGTTGGTGTAGTGTAGTACTGTGCCCCAGGTTTCATCTGAACAGTCCATGCCCCTGTGCTGTGCCCCTTTACCCATGCCACTCCCTGAATATCATGACTTACATGCATTGTGTAGTAGGTATGCCCCCCGCTTGCAGTTAACATTTGTGCATTTTAATTCCTCATGCCACTTACCCTGCATCTGTGTTGTCTCCTTGTAGTCTGCGCTGTCCTGTCCTTGAATTCCTGTGACGATCTCCTCAGGGATGACGGCTGCCACCATCTCCTCCATGTGGTCCAGGGCCTCCTGCGGTGCTGGACTCCCACCTCCAGTCTGCAGTGCTGCCTTCCTGTTCCTGGCCATCTTTTCCTTGGTCCTGCGCTTGCAGTCATGCGAGCATTTCTTGCACTCGATGACTGTTCTCCGTACTTCTGCCACAATGTTTATCTTGTCAACAATTTGTTGACATATTGCCCTCTCCTACTAATTGGCAACTTTAAGGAGACAAAAAGTTGGTGCTGGTGTTCCGCCACCTCTTTCACCAGAATTTCCTGCTCCTCTGCACTGAAGCAACACTTTCTTTTCCTCTTCTTCTTCTCCCTCTCCTGGGCCTTGTGTGGGTCCTCCTGGCTGGTCCCTGGTCTGTTGTCATCTTCCTGGGGTCTGTCCAAGCATCTGGGATCTATTTTGGCTCTCCTTAGCACATTTTGCAGTGTTTGCGCCACTTTTTGACGCAATTGCGTCAAAAAAAGGCACATATCTGGTTTGTGATGTCGTAAACCGTCTCACAGTCATTTTTGCCGTGTTAACGTAGTTTTTCTTTACGACGTGACGCATTGGTTTGAGTAAAAAAAATGACTCACACCTGTGGTTTGCGCCGCCGTGCGTCAAAGTATAAATTTTATGCCCGAGCAGCACAAATAAATGGCGTTAGCCGGCGGTAAATTTTTTAACGCAAAACTGCGTTGGCGCAGTTTTGCATCAAAAAGTATAAATATGGCCCTGAGTTCCCTAGCCATATGTCTCCATACTTTGGAAAGATCCAGTGTGCCTTGCTTAACACATGTTTGTTGATCAAACATAAGATTGAAACACATGAGATGATTCTAGCAGAGACCTTAGACTGCCTTTTTGTTACAGAAACTTGGGTCAGGGAGGACTCGGACTCCAGCCTAGTTGATGCCATCCCACCAGTTTACACTATCTCCAGACAGGATTGTTAAGGCCGAATAGTAGATGGACTGGCTATTATAGCTGGGGATGAGCTTAGTTGCATGCTGGATCCTATAACCCTGAATATCAAAGGTGGGACAGAGGCAGCCTTCTTTAGACTGAGGGTCTCAGCCCAGGACACCTTTTCAGGGTCTTAGTTTACAGACCGCCTAGCACAAGGGCCTGCTTTATCAAATCCTGGGAGCAGGTGATGGAACCTTAATTAGGTTACAAACAAATTACAATACTAGGGGACTTAAATTTTAATTTTGATGACCCCTCTTGTAGTGACTCAGCCTCATTGCTTCAATCGATGGTAAGGTTAGAGCTCTCCCAGATGATTGTGACACCTACTCACTCCTGTAGGCACTTTCACAATGATATCTTCTCCTATCTTTCTGACATATCTATCAATAGAGTCTACCCTCTTAGCTAGACAGATCATCAGGACACTATATTTAGCATTCCTTCTTCTCACCTTAAATCCAATGTCAATCTGGTCTCTCAAAAGTATGTTATTTGTAGGAATGTGAAACAAATTATCTAAGCCAACCTAGAACAGACACTTAATTCCTTCAAAGACAGCCTGGCCATCTCCCTAGATATCTCTGCCGATAACTTTCACAATGGGGTTGCGCCCTCTTTGGACAGCATTGCCCCTTTGAAGACTAAAAGGATGACTAGAAACAAACCCTCCGCACCTTGGTTTTTGGTGGAACTTAAGGAGCTGAGTCAGGAGTGTTGCAGATAGGAGCGTAGGTGGAATTCCACCACCGATCCTGAGGCAAAAACAATGAAAAAGGAAACCATAAGATCTTGCTGCTGTGTTACAAGCAGCAAGGTACCCATCTCTCAAGACTTCTGTGACAGTATGGTGCACTATTTCCAGAATAAGATTCTAGAAGGTGATTCTTTCCCTAATGGCGTGTGCTCTGTTAGCCACCAGCTCCTGGAATTTTCTTCCATTTCCCTGCAGCAGACAAAGAAGCTACTACTGAGCGTCAAATCAGAATCCCTGATGGACCTATGCTCTGCCAAACTATTTCATCTGGCCCCTGACCTCATTGCCTCATTGCTGAGTTTTTGCAGAACATGTTTATGGGCAAACTGTAACCTGGAGTTTTTCCTACTCCATGGAAAGAAGCAATTGGTTCCCCACTATTGAAAAAACCTAATGCAGACCTGGAAGATTTCAAGAACTATCACCCCATCTCCTTACTTCCTTGGCCAGCACAGAACTTTGAAAAATGTGTTAACCAGGAACTCGTGAAGTTCATTGAAGACCATGACTCTTTGGTTCCCTTGCAAAATGGCTTTAGGTTGGGCCACAGCACAGAATCCGCCCTTGTGGTGGTAACAGATAGTATCTTCTGCCAAGTCGATCAGAGGTGTGTGGCCATTCTGCTGGTGCTTAACGTGTCTGCAAAATTTGACACGATTTAGCCGGCATGGATGAATCAATGGCTGCAGGACATTGGGGTTGGAGGCTGTAGGATTTTTAAGGTGGAGGCTTTTAGCCTTCCATGTGGTGTTCCCCAAGGACCGACTCTCAGTCCAATTCTTTTTAATGTGTAGATGCTCCTCTGGTGGCTCCGGTATATTCCTTTGGTTTCAAAGTACAGTCGTACGCCAATGACGCTCAAATTATTGTGTCAATTTCTAACGATTTGACCTCGGTTGCTTATAATTTCAGGCACTGTATGTCCAACATTAGTAAATGGATGAATGACAAGGCTCTTAAACTTAATGCTGGCAAGACAGGTGTTGGCGCCCAGGAAACGGTCTGGCCTAACATCTGGTGGCCAGGGGAATGTGGGCCTCTTCCAACCCCTGTCAAATTAGCCAAGAAGTTGGGCGTTGATTTTGACAAGACTCTGGGGGTCACTATGACCCGGGCGGTCCTGCCCCACCATGCTGGCGGTGGCGGACTGGGCGCCAACAGCATGGCGGTGCAGGACCACCAATTTATGACAAGAGTAGTGAACTGGCTGCATTGCAGCCAGTTCACCACCTGTACCGCCAGGGAGATAGGACTGCCTGACTGAAGATTGTCCACCTTCGACCCAACGGTCCACCTAACACCACCCGTGGTATTTTGAGTATTCTTACTGCCAGGGATTCCGTGGGGGCAGCCCCGCAAAGAAATCCCTGACGGTAAGGATACTGGCGACAGGAATACTCATTCCTGTCACCACTACAGGACTCCCCAACCCCTCCCCCCCATGCCAGTTCCCCCACACCCTCTGACCCCATCAGAAGCCCTCCCCCAAGAAGTGACGCCCCCATCCCCGTACTGTACCCCATTTCCCCCATCCACACACCACACATACATACATGCACACATCCATGCTCACTCATTCACACACACACATGGCCACAACAATTCCCCCACCCCCGCTTACACGCAGTCACACAGACACAAACACACACAGCACCCCTCACCCCCCTCCATTCACACATACCCCCTATTCACGCTCACAGCACTCAACCCCCCCCCCCATTGGTCGATCACCTTACCTGGTGGTTGTCCGGAGGGAACGGGGTCCATGAAGACTGCTCCGCCGCCAGCACCCCGCCAACACAACTCCATCTACAATGTAGTAATACGGCAGGCGGTGTTGCGGTGTTGTGGGGATGTGGCGACGGAGCAAGCTCCACAAGACTGGCGGTCATGTGGCAGCCGTGACTTTGGCGGTCTGAGAAAAAGACCACCAAAGTCATAATGAGGGCCTCTGGAATTTGAAACCCAGGGCAATCGTACAAAAAGTACGTGCTTTCATATCATCAGAATCCTTAGGAAGATTTTTCCTTATATCCTGGAGGATCTAAACCAGATGGTCATCACTGGTCTCACTATATCACATTTGGACTGGCTTAATGCTCTGTATCTTAACGTCAACTTGTCTTTGTCAACAAACTGCAGATTGTGCAGAATGCAGCTGCTCCCCTCATTCTGAATATCCATAGGCATGTTTCAACCAGGGAGGGTTTATAATCTCTTTATTGGCTACAAGTCAAAAAAAGGATTGTTTTCAAGGTTCTATGTATGGCCTTTCTGGCCCTACACCAACAAAGCTTGGACTAGATGAACTCTTTATTTCACTGGTATTCTCCAGGCAGACTACTTAGGTCCTCCTCTCACAAACTGGCACACGTCCCCAGATTTCGTGAAGCCAGGTGGAGAGGTAGGATTCTCTCGGTGGTGACTGCTAAGCTGTGGAACACCTTGCTGGCCCACATTGCAAACATGGAGTCCTTTATGGTCTTTAAAAAAACAGCTGAAAACATGGCTCTTTAACCTCCATCTCACTGAAGCATTGCCTCTGCCGTGTTCCAGGTCTTTTCTGCTAGCGTTTTAACACCCTAGGGTTTAGTGCACTCTATAACTTCAAAATACATACATACATACATACATTCATAGTAAGTGGCGGATTTTGTTTGGGAGCAGGTAGAAATGTCATGTTTGTTGTCTAAGGATTTGTAATTTAAAAGCCTCTTGATAGTAAAGTTGTGTTTGAAGTCACAATTGTGAAAATGACACTTTTAGAAAGTTGGCATTTTCTTGTCCTAAACATTTGGTGCTTGCAGCCAGTTTCCTGGGCCACATGGCAAGGTGTATTTGACACTTGTGTATTCCTCCCAGAGAGCCACACAATAGAGCATGTTTCTCGGACAAGTAGCTCAGGAACTACTGGTAGTTCTCTAGCTACCTTGAAGTAGCTATCCTCGATATAGCCCACCATACTAAATTAGAAGCTTTTGTTTGTTTTAATGGATTTATGTATCCTAAAAATAAAATGTGTGAATTTGCAATGAAAATGTTGGCATTTCAGAATGCATACACTGGTGTATTTGATGTATTGTATGATGTTTGGAGAAAAATGGATTTAATAAGATTTGCAAATCTGATATTTGAATGATAACTCATGTAATATTACTAACCTTTTTAGGGTCGAGCCTGCGTCGCATGCGCTTGCGCATGCGTATCGCTCGCGAGGCGCTTTAGGTATTAGAAAAGGGCTTGGAGCCCTGTTGACGTCACGTCAGTGTTTTTCATTGGTTCGTGGGCTTGCCTATTAAAATCTGCTTGCTTTCATTAGTCGAAGGCATGCATACGTCATGCCTTTTCCGGTGGCTAGCCCTCCTCGAGCGCATTGACCAAGTACAGAAAACATGCGAGGCTCGCTGTTTACTGTCCGGCTCGTGGACTACTTTTTCTCTATTTTCCTAGCGCGATTTCACTTGGCAGAAGTCGAGCGCTTTAAACAGTTAATTGCACTTTTTCAGGTTACGTAAATAAATGCACTTTTGCCGATAGGTGAAAAGTCGGGTTAGGAGTTTACAACGCTATCATCTCTAACACGAGCAAACGCGAGACCCGTTGCATTGCAAATGCTTGTTTATCTTGGTGCCAGTGGCATTGGAGCTATGGCTGTCATGTAATACCCATTTAAAGGAATTTCAAATTGACAACGAATTTTTACATTGCTGGTGGCAACCTTGCCTAGTTCACTGAGCTGGTTCTACTGCTGGAGTGCATAAGTAACTCTGAGTACAGAAACGGTTGGAGAGCCCTGCAATAGAGGGACTGGATGTTGCCAAGATGGGCCATCCAAAGCAGGATGGGGACACAGCCCTACTTCCACTTCAAATACACTGCCACAGCTCAGACACAAAGAACTTCATGCAAGCCTACTGTGGCTGCAGACAGACTAGGACCAGAGCAGGGAAATTCCAGACATGTCTATGGAGGGTTCGGTGGGGGATGAACTTCAGAAGTTTCTTCCACTTCAAAGCTGGCATCAGGTATAAAGGTAGGACCCTCAGACCCACTCTTCAGTTCACTCCTGGACCTATAGAAGGACCCTCAGATGACAGCCCTGCTGCCTGTGGCCTGTGTACTTCAGAGGACTGCCCTCCTGCACCAAGAGGACTGCCCTGCTGCCTGAAGCCTGCCCTGTGCCCTTAGACGACTGCCCTACAGCTTTAGACCTGCTTTTATGCTTGAAAAGAAGACTTCGGAGTGACTCCAAAGGCTAGTTGGCTGGCCTCCTGATCAGAGTCTGAGGGACAGGAAAGGCACCAACCATCTTGAACCCATACCTGGACCTAGTCTGAGTGAGTAATGACCCTCCAAGTGGTGCCTCTACAGCCCTGGACCCTTGGAGTGGTGCTGAAAATGCCAAGATAGCCCAAATACAAAACTTGGGACATAGAAAATGTTCTATCAAAAAGCGCTCTGAGAACTGAGAGAATTGGGACCTACCTGCTCACCAATTCACCCACAGTGTGTGGCAGGCCAGCCTGACTTAGTTGCAGCTCCCGATATATTCTTCTCTGCAGCAGCAAATCCTGTTCAGAGGTTCCTTGCAGAAGGGGTATCCAGTGTCTTGGACCCTCATCATCAGCTACAGCCTGCAGCTTGGTTCCACTGGTGGTTTTCGATTTTCATAAAGGAGACTCAGTCAGAACGTAGAAGTCTTCACCGTGACTTCGTCTAGCGGCTCCCTGACGACGCCTCTTACTCAGATACTTACAGGAGCCTTGCCCCACTAAACCTTACCTTTTCAGACATCTTTCTGAACAATTCTTCTACTTTTGAAGATAAGAGGAGACCGGACGCAATCCACTTGGTTTATCTGAACCGTGCTCCATTGCGGTCGGCCATAACTTTCGACTTTGCCCCAGTCTCACACAACTAGATGTCTGCAATTGGCACTGATCTTTTAGGCACTATTTTACACTTTAAAATTTGAAAATTCATAGTATAGTTCTACTGATTTTTGTTGTTGTTTTGGTGTCAAATAATGTATTAATAGCTACTCTATTTTTAAATTAATGTGGGATTTTTCTTATGTTGTGTTTTCACTGTGTTTAAGTGCTGCATAAATACTTTACACATTGCTTCTAAGTTAAGCCTGACTGCTTTTGTGCCATGCTACCAGAGGGTTAAGCACAGTTAATTAAGCAGCTTTTTGTGGTTCACACGTGGAAAGGTTGTGGTTGTTGCTTATGTAGAGTTTCACCCCCCTGAACCAACAACCAAGTTTCTCACACAGACTGGCAAACGTAAAGCTCCCCCCCCCCCACCAACCCCATGTCTGGCCTTGCTCCATCCACCAACCCCTAAATCAGGCCTTTAATTTGTTTTTTTTTTAAAATTAAGTGCAATAGCCAAAACATAGCAGCGACCCACGTGTGCTGCTGAATGGCGCAGTTGCTGAATATCAATTCTTCATAGTCTTGATTCCACCTCTAACCTATTCCACCACTGTACAATTCCTGCCTACCTCACTCCTGCAGATTCCTTTCTTCCCTCATTTCACCCTTCGTCATTGTTTTCCTATCTTTTTTTCCCTCTGTACTCCTCCCCTTCCTGCCTTTCTCTCTCTTGCTCTAAGTCCGTGTGGTAATAAAAAGTAGAATGCAAGCATGAAGAGTAACAGGAGCTTTATTCCAGCAAAAGTGGGAACCCCCAGCCTGCGCGGACCCCTCTGGTGGAAGTTCTACACCAGCTGTTCACAGGCACCATTAGCAACAGAATATCCCGACGGCGCCAACACAGAATGAGGAATGCAAGCAAGAATCAGCAAGGTAAGTGACTCATATCTTGCTGATACATGAATGGTATAGGACAGCTGGTTGAAGACAAGCCAGTCCTAGCTGCCACAAAGGAGCTCCCTAGTCATACACATTTAACACTGGCAGTGATTTTGCACAAGTTGTAATCACAACTCGGGTGCAAACGGAATCAGGATGACCAGCCTGATCCGAAAGAGGCTCATAGTCACTTCCTGTTGTGAGTACTGATTATCATGAAGCCCCATCCGGCCTCCCTGGTGGAGGCTCATGCAGTACATTTACACCTAGGAGGTAGGGCCTTCAGTCTTTGCTTTATCTGCTTCGTCTCCCCTCTCAATACCTCAGTGTGTTGGCAACTCTCTGTGAGCTGAGCTTCTGTGGTGTTCATGTTTTCCCTGTTACATTTATGATTTATTCAATTAAACCCTTGGCTTCTCAATTTAAAGCACACATCTAGAGCTGAGTATGTATTTGAAACTCCAGATGATTGGGACAGACCAATGGATTTTCCCAGGCTCCATTCTAACTGGCTGGATCAAATCCTTTCTTTTTAAAGGCATTTGCAAGCCCATCATACTTATTTTTGAACATTCATTGAATAATATATTAAATAATGCAATTATTACAATTATATCCATGTAAAAGGTATTTAATGGTGTAAACGTCGGTTACTGGTGAGGGTAGAGAGCATTCTTCAATGATGCTTTATAATGAAATTATTGCATGATTAAGATTGGTATTAATATATGATGCACTCCTATGAAATAACACTAGATCGCCTCCAACTCCTCAAACTGCAGAACTCTACAGTCCTACAATAAGATGGAGCTAAAATGTGTTCCTTTTAGACTGTAGCCCAGATTTACTATGATTTTGCGCCAGGGTTGCGTCACTTTTGTGGTGCACTTGAACACAAAATCATTTTTGGTATTTACTAAGCCACGCAAAGCCACTTTGCCTGATTTAGAAAATTCAAAGTAATGAAGCGCATAGCAAAGCCTTGCATTACTTTGCGGTAGATGGGCATTACATGGGTGGAGCATGAGCGTTCCCAAAAATCTGTGCATGTATTTTGAGGCAAACCCAGATTTTCAAAGACGTGTAAACCTGAGTTTGTGCCAAAATGGCTTGCCTACCCAACAGAGGGGTAACGAGAAGAAAAAGCTTTATTTCTCATTGTTACTTCCTCTTTCCATATGTGCTGCATGCGCACATGGGAGAGGAATATGCCTCTCTAAAGTTTTTTTGTGTATGAAGTTATGCCTTCCTGCACAAAAACAATCTTGCTCGTATCGCAGGTACCCTTGTACCATGCGTCAACGGTGCCTGCGTTGGCAGTGGGCAGCGTCAACTGCGCCAGCGGTGGGGGAGAGCTGAAGATTCTCTTAGACAATACGCGCACTTCGGCGCTCTCTCCTGATTGACGTAACGCATCGCATCCTTGCTTGCTGCCCTGCGTTGCATATTTCTGGATGAGCTCTACAATTTGGAGCAGAAGTAAAAACAAGTTGGATTCATATGTAACAGTAAAGTCCGATTGCATTTCATGAAACAGAACTGTCACTTCATGACTGTATCCTTCAACAAGCATTTAACATTGTGTACAATTTTCCTCCACTGTAAGTAGGCGTTAACGTATGTACTTTCAAAGTTTTGTAAACTAACATGTTTACCTCTTATTGTAAATGTGCTCTGATGTCGACTGGACATGGGCCATGCTAAAGAGCACTGCAAAAATAAATCGAACAACATCTGTTTGTTAATCAAGATTTAGCCTTGAAGACGGCTAAGCGATAGGAGGAAACAGTCACCTGATGTGCCTATTTGACCTCAGCGTGAACGTAGGGAACATCAGAATCCAAACCAACTATATGGTTGCCCAGGACAATCTCGGAATCCAAGTTAATATGTATAATATTTACACGTATACCGAGACCCCATTCTCTTGTTTTGTTTGGCAAGTAGGGACCAAGCTTATAAGGCATGTTGACTGCATGCTTATAGTACCAAGCGTTGATATCTTTGAAAAGTTGGACTTTTGGGATCACCATTAGCTAGAAATCTTGTGTTAAATCTGTACATAGGGGGAGAGTTATTGCAAACAGATTTACAAACTCACTAGACAGACAAGCCTCCAGGTGGGAGGGCAAGCCCTAGATGTAGTGTTTCCAGTTTAGATGCTTTAGCTTCAGCTTGTGCAAAAAGCAACTGCCCAGGCAACGTTTTCAATGTCTATATCCACTTAACTACCACTGTAGACCCTTCACAACGAAGGACCAGCATACATAAACAAATGCTTGACCTTCCACCAACCGACCAGACACCTTCGATCAGCTTCCCTCTCCCTCGCAGACACCTCACAGATCCATCGAGCCAACAGCGGAGGGCGCTCCTTCTTGCAACTGGCAGCCAAGGCTTGGAACAGCCTCCCCCTGCACATCAGGACCGCACCATCACTCCAGCAGTTCAGAAGACAACTAAAGACCTGGATGTTTGAATGATCATACCTCCATGCAGCAGCATATACCTGCAGCGCCTCGAGACCCTCACGGGTGATTTGCGATTCTCTATAAATGTTTGATTGATTGATTGACTGTCATAGCTTGAGCAGACAAGGTCTAGTGAGCAAAATCAGCACTAATAAGTGTTGTTCAAGAAGGACTTATAAAGTGACTGTGCAGAGGTTGGGTAGCTTCAGGCAACGGAGAGCCATGCCACTAGAGCATAGCAGAGAACGAGCAGTAGTCATGCTACAAAGCCTTAAGCAGTGACCCTTCCTGACCTATTCTGCTTGCACCAACCACAGAACTAATGCCAGTCATAGGAAGATAGACTATGGAGAACTCAAGCCAACTGGATTTGACATTTTCCATTGGTGGACCTTGTCTTCCACCTCTTTGACAGCTGCTGTGCTTCCTTCTGCCCTCTACAGTGCCTCTTATGTCCCACTTGCCTCAATATTCTCTACCTGCAGTGCCTCGCTCTGATCTCCTGATTAAGGAAGAACTAATTGTCCATCACACCAACGCGAACACTCCTCAGTTCGCACTGAAATACAAATATACTCCTGTGTATTCTTTGTATCACAACCAGTTTCCGGCTTGATAGATTGTTACACAGATGGGTGCAAAGATGGCTGCACGCCGCACTTACATCACCCTGTTTAATTGAGGCCGAGACACATAGGTTTACTAATGTATACCTGAAGGTATGTACATGACACACTGTGGCTCATTTGGTTAATTCTCATGCATGTACACATCGATGTTTATGTAAGTGGTATTTGTGTAACACACATTTGACCCTGTAGTCACTTTAGTTAACGCTCAGTTACATGTACCCAGACATAACCCTACATTTGGAGCACACACACAGTCCTGCTTTGTGTGATAGTTAAGAAAATGTACACATCACACAAATTAGGTTCATGTACAGATTCATGCACACACAGAGATGGCACACACGTGATACACAGCTGATAGCTTGGTTGGGTCTCTAAAGTTCTAACCAGAGATTTGAAGTATAGCACATAATGCCACGTCCGATCAATTGTCACATTTTTTACACACATTACACGCAATGTCCGTGTTAGCTAGTAATTGAGTGTACACAAACAGATGGAGAGCACATAGTGTGAACAATGTACTCATAGGTATATAGGCCCATGGCTGGCCTTTAGCAGGGGCAAGCTGGGCCCAGGCCCAGGCCGCCGGTATTCTGAGAGGTGCATGGAGCTGTGTGCATTAAAGTTATGCTAACAGCAGCTCTGTTCTCATCCTGCTCCAGCTTTGTCCTTGCCCTGGCCTCTTAGTTTCTATCTGATTTGCTTTTTAAAGTGGTTTTAGTCCTTCATTATCATAATGTGAGCGATGCTTTTAACCCCCCATTTGCCGGGGTTTGTTTTGTACAGTCGATGTTACTTGTGCCTTTTTGTTGTTTACTGTAGTGTCTTTATTAAGATGTAGATATTAAGCCATTGATGTGTTCTGTTTTTACTTTCCACTTCATTGTGCTATTGATTGAAAATGAGCTTGTTTCACAATAGTGTGTTATTCTTCCTTTTACTTTTATACAAACCATGGTTATTCAGTATGTACAGACTCCATGCATAAATTGCATTGCTATGTTTGTTGTTTTGAGTGTTTTTCTTTCCTCTAAGTTGGTGATGTTATCTGTTAAAGCTTAAACTGTTCTCTCCCCTATTCTCATGCATACTAGTGCCTCAGGGTTCTTCGTGTTCAGCTCTGTTTAACAGTTTGCCAACTTTTACATTTGTTTTCTGTTTCATTGTGATCTTTCCTTTGAGGTCAGACATGCTGGCCTTTTTTCATCAAATTATTTTAGAGTATGCGTTCAAGTGTATATTTCAGTTTCCTCGCAGCTCCTCACAAGGTCTCCTTTGTTTCTCGGCACCAAGGTGTCCTTGTGGGGGGATGCCATGCTGCAATAGTAGCTGAAGAATACAGAGCACGTCATAGACGTGACAAATCACATCGCTGCTTCCAAACATCGCCGGTTGCTTTGCCTCCTCCGAAAGAGTCCTGACAGTGTAGGCCGTATCATACACAGTCCCTTGTTTTTAATGCCTCTGGGTCTGATGTCTTCATGGTGTCAGAGGCATGCATGAAAATGTCTCTCCACAGGCACTTTCAACACCCCTTTGTTCAGATGGCCGGCTTGAATTCTGGCCTCCTTTTCCGCACCACGGCAATGGGCATGCTCTATAATGACACCAATCGTTCTGGATTCAGAAATATGTATATATTGTTTGCTAGACCGTATATCGGACGAGAGAGCTCACGAATGAGATCGTCACCAATGAAAAAGTTTCCTTTTGTACCTGGGAGGTTACTTCCAAATCTTCTTCCAGCTCCAGAGATGGTGACCAGGGGCCAGATGTATCAAAGCTTTTTGCATTCGCAAACGGTGCGAATAGCCGTTTGCGAATGCAAAAATGCCTTTCAGTATGTATGAAAGGTATTCGCTATGCAATTTTAAGGAATCACTAAAATAGCGATTCCTTAAAATTGCGACCCCGTTTAGAGAATCGCAAATTGCGATTCTCTAAATAAGAAATCGCAAATAAGGAATCCTTATTTGCGATTTCTTAAGCACATGTATCAAGCTTTTCCTTAATGCGAATTGGGCATTAAGGAATCACAATTACCACCAAATACAATTTGGTGGTAACCATGTGCTAATTTTAAAAATGCATTAAAAATGCATTTTTAAAATTGACATGTAATGCACACATGCCCCTTTGGCATGTGTGCACCTTACATGTCCTAAAATAATTTTTGGGGGTGCAGAGAGGGGGCCTTAGGGGCCTGGGGGTTTGCATTTCCGAAATTGCTAATTCCAGTTAGAAATTCACAATTTGGGAAATGCAAAACATTTGCAAATGTGGGCCTACAGGCCCATAGTTGCGAATGTGGTTAGAATCGCTATTTGCGATTCGGTAATGGCATTTGCGATTTTAAAGAAATCGCTATTACCGAATCGCAAATATGATACATACCATTTTGCGACTCTGAAATAGCGATTTCTTAAAAATCGCTATTTGAGAATCGCAAAATGGATTCTTGATACTTCTGGCCCCAAATTCGTTTGGCAAGGTGTGTCCCTTGAGTGAAAAACTTTATCTGTCAAAGAGCCACTCAAACTTTATTCTGGCTTTGATAATAGGTAATCATGGTAAGGCCTTCAGTGTAGGAAAGAAGTGACTTTGTGGATTTCAAAGGTCTGGCTGTGGAATGGCAAACTGCTTTCAGTGAAGCAAGTGTTGGAGCGTAAATGTTAGTAATGCATCTAGTGCACCAGATGTCAGCACTTGGTGTCATTTATATTCACGTTTAAAAGCCTCACATAGAGAAAGGCTGCACTGACGTATTTTAAAAGTGTACACGTATATATTGTATGGTGGACGTTGTGCCTACCAGGGCTGACAATGTGCTAACATGATTTAAAACAATGTTGAAATATATTTTAATCATTAGAGCATTTATTATGAGTAGAGATGTATTTGTTTTGTGATGTTTAATGATTTATTAGTATAGAGTTACAAGTGTGCAGAACAATAAATGCACGTCTCGATCATGTTTCATGCTAGTTTTAGTAAAGATTGCAATTATTACATTAAATGTTTTTATGTTTTCTGATGTATATTATTAATGCTGAATTCAAATGTTTGCATATTATGAGTTTTTAATAATGACAATACTAATGCATTATATTTCTTGTGTTAGCATAACTAGGCCACGTGGATTTGTTGAATCATTTCTTTCTCTCTAACATGAATTTTTTAATTAGGTTGTTTCAAATGATTAGTAAAGGGCCCCATAGATGAGCCCTTTTGGCTATTTGGGGTGATTTGCTTAACTTCATAACTTTTTGTCCACATAAGCTGTCCACATCAAATTTGCGTCCTTTTTTTCCAAGATCCTAGGAATTCTGAAGGAAACCTGGGTTTGTGGGTTCCCCTGGAGGAGACCAAAAAACTAGCCAAAATACAGCTAAAATTGTGCTTTTTCAGAAAAATTGGAAAAAAGGGCTGTAGAAGAAAGCATGTGTTTTTACCCCTGAAAACTGCATCAACAAAGGGTTTGCAGTGCTAAAATCACCATCTTCTCAACTTTCAGGAACAGGCAGATTTGAATCAGAAAACCACATTTTTCAACACAATTTTGGCATTTTACATGGACATACGCCATGTTTAATATTTTTTGTGCTCTTAGCCTCCTTCCAGTTAGTGACAGAAATGGGTGTGAAACCAATGCTGGATCTCGGACATTTCTGAAAAGTAGCCAAAATTCTGAATTCAGCAAGGGTCATTTGTGTAGATTCTTCATAGTTTTCCTGCAGAAAGTAACAGCTAAAATAAAAAAATATTGAAATTGAGGTGAAAAAAGTGCCATTTCTGTCCACGTTTTCTTCTATAACTTTTTCCAACTATGGCAGATTTGTGAAAGCAATATCCGTTACGTCTGCTGGACTCTTCTGGGATATATAGGGCTTGTAGGATCATCAAGAACCCTATGTACCCAGAGCCAATAAATGAGCTGCACCTTGCAATGGGGTTTCATTGTATACTGGATATACAGCAATTTATTTGGTAAAAAATAAAGAGGCAAAAATAGGTATCAAATAAACCTTTGAAATACCAAAATGGGCACAAGATAAGGTGTTGAGAAGCAGCGGTTATTTGCACATCTCTGAATTCGAGGACCTCCAAACGAGCATGTAAATTACAGGGCATTTCTCAAATACACTTCTTTATTACACACAGTCTTACATTTGGAAGGAGAAAATGTAGAGAAAAACAATGGATAGTAACATTTGTTCTTCTATTCTGTGTTCCCCATGTCTCCCAATAAAAATGGTACCTCACTTGTGTGGGTAGGCCTACCGACAGCGACAGAAACTGCCCCAAAACACAATGTGGACACATCACATTTTCCCAAAGAAAACTGACCTTTTTTGCAAAGTGCCTAGCTGTGGATTATGGCCTCTACCTCAGCCAGCACCTCGGCAAACCTAGCACACCTATATATTTTTTAAAACTAGACACCTACAGGAATTCAGAATGGGGTGACTTGTGGGGCTCTCACCAGGTTCTGTTACCCAGAATCCTCTGCAAACCTCAAAATTTGGCAAAAAAACACTTTTTACTCACATTTCGGTGATAGACAGTTCAGGAATCTGAGAGAAGCTACAAATTTTCTTCCACCCAGCATTCGCCCAAGTCTCCCAATAAAAATGGTACCTCACTTGTGAGGGTAGGCTTAGTGCCCGCGACAGTAAATGCCCCAAAACACAACATGGACACATCACATTTTCCCAAAGAAAACTGACCTGTTTTTTGCAAAGTGCCTAGCTGTGGATTTTGGCCTCTAGCTCAACCGGCACTTAGGGAAACCTAGCAAACCTATACATTTTTTAAAACTAGACACCTAGGTAAATTCTAATCGGGTGACTTGTTTGGCTCTCACCAGGTTCTGTTACCCAGAATCCTCTGCAAACCTCAAAATTTGGCAAAAATACACTTTTTCCTCATATTTAGGTGATATACAGTTCAGGAATGGGGTGACTTGTGTGGCTCTCACCAGGTTCTGTTACTCAGAATCCTTTGCAAACCTCAAAATTTGGCAAAAGAAAACACTTTTTCCTCACATTTCGGTGATAAACAGTTCAGGAATCTGAGAGGAGCTACAAATTTCCTTCCACCCAGCATTCTCCCAGGTCTCCCGATACAAATGGTACCTCTTTTGTGACAGTGGGCCTAGTGCCCATGACAGGAAATGCCCCAAAACACAACATGGACACATCACATTTTCCCAAAGAAAACTGACCTGTTTTTTGCAAAGTGCCTAGCTGTGGATTTTGGCCTCTAGCTCAATCGGCACTTAGGGAAACCTAGCAAACCTATACGTTTTTGAAAACTAGACACCTAGGTAAATTCAGAATCGGGTGACTTGTTTGGCTCCCACCAGGTTCTGTTACCCAGAATCCTCTGCAAACCTCAAAATTTGGCAAAAATACACTTTTTCCTCATATTTAGGTGATATACAGTTCAGGAATGGGGTGACTTGAGTGGCTCTCACCAGGTTCTGTTACTCAGAATCCTTTGCAAACCTCAAAATTTGGCAAAAGAAAACACTTTTTCCTCACATTTCGGTGATAAACAGTTCAGGAATCTGAGAGGAGCTACAAATTTCCTTCCACCCAGCATTCTCCCAGGTCTCCCGATACAAATGGTACCTCTTTTGTGACAGTGGGCCTAGTGCCCATGACAGGAAATGCCCCAAAACACAACATGGACACATCACATTTTCCCAAAGAAAACTGACCTGTTTTTTGCAAAGTGCCTAGCTGTGGATTTTGGCCTCTAGCTCAATCGGCACTTAGGGAAACCTAGCAAACCTCTACGTTTTTGAAAACTAGACACCTAGGTAAATTCAGAATCGGGTGACTTGTTTGGCTCCCACCAGGTTCTGTTACCCAGAATCCTCTGCAAACCTCAAAATTTGGCAAAAATATACTTTTTTCTCATATTTCGGTGATAGACAGCTCAGGAATGGGGTGACTTGTGTGGCTCTCACCAGGTTCTGTTACTCAGAATCCTTTGCAAACCCCAGAATTTGGCAAAAGAAAACACTTTTTCTTCAAATTTCGGTGATAGACAGTTCAGGAATCTGAGCGGAGCTACAAATTTCCTTCCACCCAGCATTCTCCCAAGTCTCCCGATAAAAATGGTACCTCTTTTGTGACAGTAGGCCTAGTGCCCATGACAGGAAATGTCCCAAAACACAACATGGACACATCACATTTTCCCAAAGAAAACTGACCTGTTTTTTGCAAAGTGCCTAGCTGTGGATTTTGGCCTCTAGATCAACCGGCACTTAGGGACACCAAGCAAACCTATACATTTATGAAAACTAGACACCTAGGTAAATTCAGAATCGGGTGACTTGTTTGGCTCTCGCCAGGTTCTGTTACCCAGAATCCTCTGCAAACCTCAAAATTTGGCAAAAATATACTTTTTCCTCATATTTCGGTGATAGACAGCTCAGGAATGGGTTGACTTGTGTGGCTCTCACCAGGTTCTGTTACTCAGAATCCTTTGCAAACCTCAAAATTTGGCAAAAGAAAACACTTTTTCCTCACATTTCAGTGATAGACAGTTCAGGAATCTGAGCGGAGCTACAAATTTCCTTCAACCCAGCATTCTCCCAAGTCTCCCGATAAAATTTTTAACTCTTTTGTGACAGTAGGCCTAGTGCCCATGACAGGAAATGCCCCAAAACACAACATGGACACATCACATTTTCCCAAAGAAAACCGACCTGTTTTTTGCAAAGTGCCTATCTGTGGATTTTGCCCTCTAGCTCAACTGGCACTTAGGGAAACCTAGCAAACCTATACATTTTTTAAAACTAGACACCTAGGTAAATTCAGAATCGGGTGACTTGTTTGGCTCTCACCAGGTTCTGTTACCCAGAATCCTCTGCAAACCTCAAAATTTGGCAAAAATACACTTTTTCCTCATATTTCGGTGATAGACAGTTCAGGAATGGGGTAACTTGTGTGGCTCTCGCCAGGTTCTAATACTCAGAATCCTTTGCAAACCTCAAAATTTGGCAAAAGGAAACACTTTTCCCTCACATTTCGGTGACAGACAGTTCAGGAATCTGAGAGGAGCTACACATTTCCTTCCACCCAGCATTCTCCCAAGTCTCCCAATAAAAATGGTACCTCACTTGTGAGGATAAGCCTAGTGCCCGCAACAGTAAATGCCCCAAAACACAACATGAACACATCACATTTTCCCAAAAAAAACTGACCTGTTTTTTGCAAAGTGCCTAGCTCTTAGGGAAACCTAGCAAATCTATACATTTTTGAAAACTAGATACCTAGGGAAATTCAGAATGGGGTGACTTGTGTGGCTCTCACCTGGTTCTGTTACCCAGAATCCTTTGCAAACCTCAATATTTGGCAAAAGAAAACACTTTTTCCTCACATTTTGGTGATAGAAAGTTCAGGAATCTGAGAGGAGCCACAAATTTCCTTTCACCCAGCATTCCCCCAAGTCTCCCGATTATAAATGGTACCTCTTTTGTGACAGTAGGCCTAGTGCCAATGACAGGAAATGCCCCAAAACACAACATGGACACATCACATTTTCCCAAAGAAAACTGACCTGTTTTTTTGCAAAGTGCCTAGCTTTGGATTTTTGCCTATAGCTCAGCCACCACCTCAGGAAACCTGGCAAACCTATACTTTATTTTAAATTAGAACATTCGAATGTTGGCATGTCCATTGAAGACAATGGACTGCTGCGGGCTTTTACAGGCCGGTAAAAGCCCGCAGCGCCAACATTCCAATGTTCGCTTTGTTCACAGCAACAGCTGTGAACAAAGCCTCATGGAGCCCGAGGGGATTTAAATCCCCTCGGGCTCCGTGAACATTTTTTTTTTTAATAGAACATTCTGCCCTGTGTGGCAGAATGTTCTAATAGCCTTAGAACCCGCCGTAGCGGGCTCTACCGGCTATTAAAGTCCCTCTCCCTTGTTAAATGCCCTCGCCTTCGGCTCGGGCATTTAACGCGGGGAGCGGGCCTTTAATAGCCGGTAGAGCCCGCTACGGCGGGTTCTAAGGCTATACTAGACAACTAGGGGAATTCGGAATGGGGTGACTTGTTGGGCTCTCGTCAGGTTCTGTTACCCAGAATCCTTTGCAAACCTCAACATTTGACAAAAAAACACTTTTCCCTCACAATTCGGTGATAGAAAGTTCAGGAATCTGAGAGGAGCCTCAAATGTCCTTCCACCCAGCATTCCTCCAGGTCTCCTGATAAAAATGGTACCTCACTTATGAGGGTAGGTCTACTGCCCGCAACAGTAAATGCACCAAAACACAACATGGACACATCACATTTTCCAAAAGAAAACTATCCATGGATTTTGGCCTCTAGCTCAGCCGGCACCTTGGGAAACCTACCAACCCTGCGCATTTTTTAAAACTAGACACCTAGGGGAACCCAAGATGGGGTGACTTGTGGGGCTCTCACCAGGTTCTGTTACCCAGAATCCTTTGCAAACCTCAACAATTGGCACAAAAAGCAATTTTTCCTCACATTTCGGTGATGGAAAGTTCTGGACTCTGAGGGGAGACACATAGTTCCTTCCACCCAACATTCCCCCAAGTCTCCCGATAAAAATGGTACCTGGCTTGTGTGGGTAGGCCTAGTGCCCTGTGATGGGTCGCTCCGATCCGACCCACACACTTCTCATGCTTGTGCTGACACTGCCACGCTTAACCCGGAAGCTGATAGAGAGACCGACTCTCTCATTGGTCGGTTGCAGCCACCACGGGACCTGACATGGGTTAAAACAGGGATTCCTCCCTTTCCCGAGGAGAAGGTCGTGAGTTGGAGCCGGAACACCCCGGAACTTGTGAATGCCGAAGACTGACGGATCGAGAGGACGCGGAGCGAGGTGCCACGGAGACCGCCTTCCGGACGAGCGTGACGACGGTGCATTCGGGAGCGGAGGAGTCCCGTGGAATAACCGAAGATCGCTGGCCCCGGGGAGCCTATGCTTGAGCCGCCACGCTTCAGGACAAGCATGGCCACTCCAGGTACGGAGGCGCTGGCGGGGGAAAGAAAGGAACGGGGAAGCGGGAGGTGAAAAAGAGTGGGGAGGGGAGGGAAAAGGAAACGGGCACTACCTGGGAGCACTGACTTGAAGGGGTACGGAATTAGAGACACGGAGTAAGAAGCACCTTTAAACACAGGCGTATAGAGAAAAGACAGGGAAATCAAGGCGCCAAGAGGACAGAACAGACTCAAGAGAGGAAAAGGGATCAAGACAGTCGAGAAATCCGTATACTTAAGCTATTGTAGAAACGAACAGAAAGAGAGAGACGAAAAGACGAGTACAAGAGCAAAGAAGACCCAATCAGTGAGCAAAGAGGGAAGGGCAGGAAAGGAACCAGCCAGGAGAGCGGAAGAAGAGAAAGAGCAAGGGAGAACCAGGGAGAGAAAATAAAAGAGTAAAACGGAAAGAAGAGATAGGGACAAGGAAGGAAAGAAGAAAGGGAAAGAGAAGATAAAGAATAACAGAACCAAAACCCCTTCCCCACTTACCGTATCTATTCTCTTTTGTTTTCCACGCTCCCCGCGAGGTCCTGGAAGAAAGAAGGGGAGAAGACTAGATAAAGTGGCAAACAAGGGGATATCATCGCAACCTACCTACTCTCAGCAGCTTTCCATTATATTTACCGTTTATATTGTTTCAAGAACAATAAAAGACAGTTCACTGAAACCAAAACCTTGCAGTCTGGAGTCATAACTCAGCCATCCTCGTACAAAGTGGTGTCAGAAGTGGGATCTAGTTGAACCGGTACACATATAAAAGAAAATGGAGGAAAAACCCACCATGGCGGATGTAATTGCTCAACTCGCGGAGGGACAACGCCATCTCCAGTTGATGTGGGAGCAACAAATGAAGGACGCTAAAGAGGAGAGAGAGGCGTTACAAACAGCCCTTAAAAGTCAGGCCACAATTATGGCCAACAATCAACTGGTCCATGAAACTGCCCTGAGCAAATTAACAGAAACCATCGCCCATACCAAGGTACATCCGAATGTACCCAGCAGTGTTCTCCAAAAATACCAAGACCAGGAGGATCCCGATTCTTTTTTTCTTAATTTCGAGAGGGTGGCCAGCTCAGCCAGCTGGCCCGAAGAGAAATGGGGTCAGTATGTTGCCCCATTATTGACCGGACAGTTACAAGCAACATATCAAGCCATTAATCCCATGGGTACACTGCCATACAAAGAAATCAAAAAGACCATTCTAGAAAGAATAGGGCTAGACAGTGAAAGTTATCGGAGCAAATTCCGACACATGAAATGGGGTTTACAGGAAAATCCACGTGCCCTATATTACAGGGTTCAACACGCTGCGGGACGGTGGTTACGGCCCACAGAAAAGACTCTGGAGGAGATGTTCGATATCATAGTACTGGAACAATTCCTGGATGCACTGCCTCCGTCCACAATGAACTGGGTTCGGCAACACCCAGGGTTAAGCAACGAAACGGTCATTGACTTAGCCTGTGCCTTTCACAGGAGCCCAGATTTTAGAGCCAATCCTAATAGAAACCTAGGGCCATCCTCTGTACGGCCAAATATAGGGAAAGTAGTGCCTTCCCGACCTCCGAGTTCACATGAACCTGAGGGAATACGTATTCCACATCCAACTCCAGCCTCCTACCCCTCCAACAGGCCTCAGTGTTATAATTGTTCGGAATGGGGTCACATCGCACGGTTTTGTCCACAAAAAAAGGATATGGAAGAACCAATGGAAATTGGCATCACCAAAGGCAGGGTATTCTGGGAAGGAGAGACTAAGCCTACATATACGCTCCCCATTCGTCTAAACGGACATGAAAAAGTAGCCTTGGTTGACTCTGGCTGCAGTCAGAGCGTAATAAGACAAGACCTGGTGGAACCAAGGCAAACCGTACCCCAGACCCATGTACTGATAGCCTGTGTCCATGGCGACCAATCCTATTATCCAGTAGCCAGGATTAGGTTCCAGTGGAGGGGTGAGGAGGAAACCCTCAGGGTTGGGGTTTTGCCGCATCTTGAGGAAGATATCATCATCGGGACGGACTATGCAGCCTTTCCACGGTTGTTAAGTAAACCCGGGGAGGAGCATATGATGAAGAAGTGGTGGGAAGAAGTACCCTATGATACTGAGATAGCCGAGACTCGACCTATCAAACCTCACTTAAGCAAACGACAGAAAAGAGCTCAGAGACAACAACATTGGGAGGAGAACCGGGGAAACATTGACACGCCAGGAATAGCGGGAAAGGTATATACCGTGGCGGGCGATTTTAGACAAAAACAGAGAGAGGATCCCTCATTAAAGAATGCATGGGCGAAGGCTCTTAACAGTGAGGAAGAAGGGGCAGGACCCACATTTCACATCCATAATAATCTTTTATATAGGGCACCTCAGTCAGGAGATATGGACCGAAGACAATTGTTAGTCCCCGGCAGCTACCGAGAGCAGGTTTTGCAGTTAGCACATGGTGACACAGGGGAAGGGCATCTCGGAAGAGACAAGACCAAAGAAGTGGTCCTTCAGCGGTTTTATTGGCCAGGTATATATGGGGATATACGCAGATACTGCCAAACATGTCAGAAATGCCAACTCTATAATCCGGTCATGCAACCCCCTGCCCCTTTACAACCCCTCCCGGTTATAGAAACTCCTTTTTCTCGAGTAGGAATGGACCTTATTGGTCCCCTCACTCCGTCTGCTAGAGGGAGGCAATATATACTAGTGTTGGTATACTATGCCACGAGGTATCCCGAGGCAATTCCTCTTCCCAGTATGCCCACTAAGGTAGTAGCGCAAGCCATGATTGAGTTCTTTTCCAGGGTCGGTTTCCCTAAAGAAATACTGACAGATCACGGTACCCCTTTCATGTCCCGGCTTATGGGGGAGGTCAGTAAAACCTTGGGAATAAAACAGATCCGGACCTCAGTATACCATCCCCAAACTGACGGCCTAGTGGAACGATATAATCGGACTATTAAAGCATTACTTAGGAAAAGTGTAGCAGAGGACGGAAGGGATTGGGAAAAGAAATTACCACGTGTACTTTATGCAATACGTACTCATACACAAACCTCCCTTGGACATAGTCCGTTCGAACTGTTATTCGGCAGAACACCTAGAACCCTCCTAGATATGTTAGTGGAACAATGGGAAGAAACAGATGAGGAAACTAAAGATCTCCTGACATATACTAAAGAATTGAGAGAGAATCTACAGTCTGTTTGGGATAGGGCCCATGAGAACCTACGAGAAGCCCAAGACAAACAAAAGAAGAGTTACGACACTAGAAGTGTACTTCGTACTCTTAATGTCGGGGACAAGGCTCTGATCCTTCTCCCCAGTAGTGAGAATAAGTTGTTAGCCCGATGGCAAGGACCATATGAAGTGTTAGAACGGATCAACCCAACAACATACCGGTTGGCTCTTCCCCATAGACCCCAAAAAGAACAGATCTATCACATAAACCTGTTAAAAAAAATGGCAAGAGTCTGATAATATACATAGAGTTCAACTTATCATGACAGATCAGAAAGAAGACATACCATATCCCTCATTTTCCTCTTCCCATAATTTAGAGGATAGTAAACCCCGGATCAATACCTCCCTTGATGAGACGTATAAAATCTCTCTCTCTCAAACAATTAAATCCTATGCAGACATGTTCTCTCGACAACCCGGCCATACTACTTTAACCGAACACAGTATTCGAACTAAGAGTGAGGCAATCGCATGACAAAGACCCTACAGAATTCCCGAGGCCAAGAAAAATGTAATTGAACAAGAAGTTAATAAAATGTTGCAAACAGGTATTATAGAACCATCCAGTAGTCCCTGGTGTTCTCCTATAGTATTGGTACCCAAGCCAGATGGGACCACACGATTCTGTGTAGATTACAGGAAGGTTAATGAGCTCACTTATTTTGACGCTTACCCTATGCCTCGCATTGACGAACTGCTGGAGAAAATAGGGCACGCCAAGTTCATGTCTACCCTAGATCTAACGAAAGGGTACTGGCAGATCCCGTTAAAAGAAACAGACCGAGAAAAAACCGCCTTTGCGGCACCCTCCCGGTTATATCATTTTACCGTCCTCCCTTTTGGGTTACATGGGGCCCCTGCCACCTTTCAAAGGTTGATGGATTTGGTCTTACGTTCCCATCGCCTATATGCGGCTGCATACTTAGACAACATTGTGATATTTAGTGACTCATGGGCTGACCACCTCAGACACTTGTCAGCAGTATTACAGGCATTGAGGGAAGCCCACTTAACTGCAAATCCCGAAAAATGTATATTGGGTTGTACCTCTATAAGGTATTTAGGTTACGTCTTGGGACAAGGACAGGTCCGCCCTCAAATAGAAAAAGTGGAAGCCATACAACAGATCCCGGTACCGACATCACAAAAAGAAGTGCGTTCATTCCTTGGTCTCGTCGGCTACTACAGGCGGTTTATACCCGAGTTTTCCACCATAGCTGAGCCCCTCACTAACTTACTAAAGAATGGGTCCCCTAAAACCTTTTCCTCGTTATCCGAGCCTAGTATGCGCAGTTTTCTAAGACTCCGGGAGGCACTGGCTACTGACCCTGTGTTGTGCTGCCCTGACTTCTGTAGCTCGTTTTATTTACAAACAGACGCCTCTGACGTTGGCCTAGGGGCTGTGTTGTCTCAGCCCCAATCCGATGGTTCTGTTCACCCCGTTTTATATATTGGTAGGAAGCTTCTCCCGCGAGAACGGCACTACCCCACTATTGAGAAGGAATGTCTGGCCATTAAGTGGGCCATTGAATCCCTCCGTTATTACCTCAGTGGCCGTCCCTTCACCCTCTTGACTGATCATGCTCCTCTCACCTGGCTCTCTCGTCATAAGGATACCAACCCTAGAATCCTGAGATGGTTTCTTTCTTTGCAACCTTTTTCTTTTCAGGTGCTCCATTCTCCAGGACGTCTCATGGCGAATGTTGACTTTCTCTCCTGATGTCCTCCAGCTGAGCGTCGTCTACAGATGCTCTCTAGGGGGAGTGTTTGTGATGGGTCGCTCCGATCCGACCCACACACTTCTCATGCTTGTGCTGACACTGCCACGCTTAACCCGGAAGCTGATAGAGAGACAGACTCTCTCATTGGTCGGTTGCAGCCACCACGGGACCTGACATGGGTTAAAACAGGGATTCCTCCCTTTCCCGAGGAGAAGGTCGTGAGTTGGAGCCGGAACACCCCGGAACTTGTGAATGCCGAAGACTGGACGGATCGAGAGGACGCGGAGCGAGGTGCCACGGAGACCGCCTTCCGGACGAGCGTGACGACGGTGCATTCGGGAGCGGAGGAGTCCCGTGGAATAACCGAAGACCGCTGGCCCCGGGGAGCCTATGCTTGAGCCGCCACGCTTCAGGAGAAGTGTGGCCACTCCAGGTACGGAGGCGCGGGCGGGGAAAAGAAAGGAACGGGGAAGCGGGAGGTGGGAGGTGAAGAAGAGTGGGGAGGGGAGGGAAAAGGAAACGGGCACTACCTGGGGAGAACTGACTTGAAGGGGTACGGAATTAGAGACACGGAGTAAGAAGCACCTTTAAACACAGGCGTATAGAGAAAAGACAGGGAAATCCAGGCGCCAAGAGGACAGAACAGACTCAAGAGAAGAAAAGGGATCAAGACAGCTGAGAAATCCGTATACTTAAGCTATTGTAGAAACGAACAGAAAGAGAGAGACGAAAAGACAAGTACAAGAGCAAAGAAGACCCAATCAGTGAGCAAAGAGGGAAGGGCAGGAAAGGAACCAGCCAGGAGAGCGGAAGAAGAGAAAGAGCAAGGGAGAACCAGGGAGAGAAAATAAAAGAGTAAAACGGAAAGAAGAGATAGGGACAAGGAAGGAAAGAAGAAAGGGAAAGAGAAGATAAAGAATAACAGAACCAAAACCCCTTCCCCACTTACCGTATCTATTCTCTTTTGTTTTTCACGCTCCCCGCGAGGTCCTGGAAGAAAGAAGGGAAGAAGACGAAATAAAGTGTCAAACAAGGGGATATCATCGCAACCAACCTACTCTCAGCAGCTTTCCATTATATTTACTGTTTATATTGTTTCAAGAACAATAAAATACAGTTCACTGAAACCAAAACTTTGCAGTCTGGAGTCATAACTCAGCCATCCTCGTACATGCCCACAACAGGAAACACTCCTAAACGCAACATGGACACATCACATTTTGATGTGTTTTTTGGAAAGTGCTGAGCTGTGGATTTTTGCCTCTAGCTCAGCAGCCACCTAATAAGATCTACCAAACCCACACATTTTTCAAAACCAGACAGCTAGGGGAACCCAAGATGGGGTGACTTGTGGGGCTCTCACCAGGTTCTGTTACCCAGAATTCTTTTCAAACCTCAAAATTTGGCAACAATATATCATTTTTCCTCACATTTTGTTGATGGAAAGTTCTGAAATCTGAGGGGAGACACACATTTCCTTCCACTCAGCATTCCCTAAGTCTCCCAATAAAAATGGTACCTCACTTGTGTAGGTAGGCCTAGTGCCCACAACAGGAAATGCACCGAAACGGAACATGGACACATCACATTGAAAACTGATGTGTTTTTTGGAAAGTCCATAGCTGTGGATTTTGGCCTCTAGCTCAGCAGGCACTTAGGGAAACCTACCAAACCCACACATTTTTAAAAACTAGACACCTAGGGGAACCCAAGCTGGGGTGACTTGTGGGGCTCTCACCAGGTTCTGTTATCCAGAATCCTTTACAAACCTCAAAATTTTGCAACAAAAACATTTTTTCCTCACATTTTGTTGATGGAAAGTTCTGGAACCTGAAGGGAGTCACAAATTTCCTTCCACTCAGCATTCCCTCAAGTCTCACGATAAAAATAGTACCTCACTTGTGAGGTTAGAGCTAGTGTCCGCAACAGGAAACGCCCCTACACGCAACATGGACACATCACATATTTACATTGAAAACTGATGTGTTTTATGGAAAGTCTATAGCTGTGGACTTTGGCCTCTAGCTCAGCAGGCACTTAGGGAAACCTACAAAACCCACACATTTTTTAAAACTAGACACCTAGGGGAACCCAAGATAGGGTGAACCTGGTGGGGCTCTCACCAGGTTCTGTTACCCAGAATCCTTTGTAAACCTCAACATTTGGCAAAAAAACACTTTTCCTTCACATTTCGGGGATGGAAAGTTCTGGAATCTGAGGGGAGCCACAAATTTCCTCCCACCCAGCATTCCCCCAAGTCTCGCGATACAAATGGTACCTCACTTGTGAGGGTAGGCCTAGTGCCCGTGACAGGAAATGCCCCAAAACACAACATGTACAAATCACATTTTCCCAAAGAAAACTGACCTGTTTTTTGCAAAGTGCCTAGCTGTGGATTTTGGCCTCTAGCTCAGCTGGCACCTAGGGAAACCAACCAAACATGTTTTTTTTTTTTAATCTAGACACCTAGGGGAACCCAAGATGGAGTGACTTGTGGGGCTCTCACCGTGTTCTGTTACCCAGAATCCTTTGCAAACCTCAAAATTTGGCAAAGAAAACACTTTTTCCTCACATTTCAGTGATGGAAAGTTCTGGAATCCGAGTGGAGCCACAAACTTCCTTCCACCCAGCATTCCCCCAAGTCTCCTGATAAAAATGGTACCTCACTTATGTGGGTAGGCCTAGTGCCCACGACAGGAAATGCCCCTAAACGCAACATGGACACATCACATTTGTACATTGAAAACTGATGTGTTTTTTGGAAAGTGCATAGCTGTGGACTTTGGCCATTAGCTCAGCAGGCACTTAGGGAGACCTACAAAACCAACACATTTTTAAAAACTAGATACGTAGGGGAGCCCAAGATGGGGTGACCTGTGGCTATCACCAGGTTCTGTTACCCAGAATCCTATGCAAACCTCAACATTTTGCAAAAAAACACTTTTCCCTCACATTTCAGGTATGGAAAGTTCTGGAATATGAGGGGAGCCACAAACTTCCTTCCACCCAACATTCCCCCAAGTGTCCTGATAAAAATGGTACCTCACTTGTGTGGGTATGCTAGTTTCCTGTGACAGGAATGAATCACACAAGGGTCAATGGTAGTGCTTGCATGAGGGCTACTGCTAACCCTGGAGTGATTCATTCCTGATGCAGGTACTAGGCACATGTACATAAGTGGGGTTGTGTTGTTACCAGGACAAGTGGAAAAATACTCGGTGGTAGGAATTTTTTTGATCCCTGCACATTCCTGTAGTTTCTGTGATGAAAAGCAAGGAAAAATAGCATTTTTAATCAACGTTTCACTTTTGCAGGGGATTCTGGGTAAGAAAATTTTGTGAAATTCAAACACGCCACACTTCTGTGGACTGCCCCTGGTGTCTAGTTTTCAGAAATGTCTGGGTTTGGTAGGTTTCCCTATATGGCCACCAAGCCCAGGACCAAATACTCAGATGACTGTCTTACAAAACCAGGCTGTTTTGTGGTAGGTAATTTTGATGTCTCCATAATCCGTTTTGGGCACTTCCCTGTTGCGGTCACTTGCCCACCCACTAAAGTGAGGCAATGTTTTTCTCTGGAGACTTAGTGGAATGCTGGGTGGTAGAAAATTTGTGGCCGCCTGCAGATTCCAGGACTTCCCCTCACTGAAATGCAAGGCAAAAGTATTTTTTAAGCAAAGTTAGTGATTTCAAGGGGATTCTGGCTGAAGGGAAACTGGAGAGAACCCACAAGTCCTGCACTCTTGGACTCACCTGGTACTAGTATGTTAAAGTTAATCCACCACTCACACTGGTTGGTTTTAGCACCTCCGGAAATAATGGTTTCAAAGCATGAATACTTATCAAAGTATTTGAATATTGAAACTAAGCCTAGTTGGGCTTTAAAGCCACATCCAGGCACCAACCTCTTTGTGGTCCATTCACACGCCATTCACGCACAACAAACAACCCTTTCAGACCGCCGGCCACGAGCCCAATCCAGCCAATCACTGCACTCACATTAATTTACCGCTGGCAGGCAAGGGCCCATCACATTCATACGCCACAGGACGGAATAAGTTTGACTACATTTTACCACGTCAAGTAACCGCTTTCTTCTTCCTGAACATTACCGATGGCATGCGTAACGAACCTTTACTAATGCCTCCCATGACAGCCACTGGAGGCTCAGGAAGACATGTTTTACATGCGCCTTTAGCGCACTCACTGTGCTAAATCCAACTCCTTACAGTTTGTGGATGCGAGTTGTGGGTGTCCGAGTATGCCGTACAAAGCAATTCCTCGAAATGAGACAGCATATCTACATTTAAAACTAAGGCAGACATGCTGGGGAATTCTTGCGATGTTATCTAAAGAGAAGAGCATAGGCTATGAAAAAGGGTAGTGTTTGGCACACAGGGTGGTCTGTGAGAACGTAGCATATGTCCCAGCCAACAATATGTGCAGTGCTGTGACTGTAATGCACTTATCATACAGCAAATTGAACATCTACTAAGTTCTGATGGAGGATGAATGTGAAAAGCAGGTCAAACACTGACCCATACGTGTCAATGTCCTTCAGTGCTGGCCTGGCACCAATGGGTTTAAATCCATAGGTGTAGATGATGTACATCTGTGCTACCATCACTATCTGCCTTCTATCTGTGCAATATCCCTGTGAAGGCACACCTACCATAAGCTTTCCTTACCCATTCATGCCTCTGTCCTCATCAGAGGCCTGACTAATCCTGTATAATTGCCAAGTGAACCTATATTAGTTTGTGGATGCAAGTTGAGGGTGTCTGAGTATGCCTTGGGAGGCCTGTTCCTCGAACTGAGTGAGCATATCTACCGTTGAAACTAAGGCAGACATGGTGGTGAAGAAATCCTAAGATCTTTAAAGTAAAAAGTCAAACAAATATCCTGTGGTACTCATTCACCAACACTTGTACTTTTGCTTTGAAAGTAAAGCTACAAATTGAGTTTGCACACTTTCAAACACGTAGAAATGTTGGTGAATATGTCCAACAGGACATTTGTTTGACTTATCACACTTACTCTGGTTCTTGTTGGCAATCATGGTGGTCCCTGTGTAGCATACATAGGTTCCCTAACAAGCACTTGCAAATTCAGTCATGCCTTTAACATTGTGCCACATAGGGTACTCCATGATAATGTGGCATATGTTCTCTCCACTAGTATGTCAGTATGGGGACTATAATGCACGTTAATTGAACAGAACACCTACCACTGTCTGACGGTGGATATAGGTGTCAAGCAGGCCATAAGGAAGTCCATGATTTCCTGAAGTAGATGGTGTAAAATTCTGTGGCTGCTTGCCTAACGAAGCGGTGGCCCATGGATGTTCGGTGTCCATGCACAGCCACTGAAAGGATTATCCAACGACAACTTCACCTGAGTAGATTTCCCAGAACTTTGCTTTAGTATGATACAACATAAAGCAAGTAGGGACACAGAGGCCTGGTTGAGATGGGCACTGGGGACAGTAATACCGATTCTCCTGCCGCTTTCCATGCTTCGAGCACACTTTACAACGACGACATGGATGATCCTTTTTGGGTGTTTTAGGAATGCATCAGCAAAGTGTTGCTCCTGCAGCCTTGCCACATCCTCCAGAACATATGCGGTTGAGGCTGCTGCTCCTGTAACAGCAGTGAGGCTTTCAATTGCAGACAACTAGAAGTCAAGGAAAGTCATGAGTCTTCCTGTAGTTGTCTGACAATAAACAACATACACATTGTATGTTGCCATCTGGATCAGGTGGGTAAACAGTTTCTTGTACCAAGTGCGAGTTTTATGACACACATTGTATGGTTGAAGAACCTGGTCGTTCTTGTCCACTCCACCCATGTACTTATTGTAATCAAATATACAGATGGGCTTGTGGACTTCGGCCATCTGACCCCAAACTGTGATGGGGGAAGTGCTCTCATCATGAATTGTAGTGAGCACGTATACATCACGCCTATCCAAGAACTGGACTGCGAGCAGTTTGTTGGAACGCAACTCAGTACTCTGGGCTTTCTGGAGCTTCTTGCAAACAAGCTCCTGCAGGAATCCTTTGTGATTACAACGAACTGTACGGCAGGCCACAGTGCCAGCTTTGTAGAGCTCACTGAACAGCTCTACTCCTGTATAGAAATTGTCCACATAAAGTGTATAACCTTTGTTAAAGAGTGGCTGGACAAGTTCCCATACAATCCTACCTGTGACCCCGAACGCGGGAGGGCAACCTACAGGGTTTAGGGTAGAGTCCTTTCCTGTGTACACTCTCAAGCTGTACACATAGCCAGAAGATCTCTCACAGCATGTACAGCTTTATGCCATAGCAAGCTCTTTTGCTCGCAGTGTACTGTCTGAACAGCAGCCGTCCTTTGTACCGGATCAAGGACCCATCAACTGTTATATTTTTCCCAGGAGTCAAGATCTCTGGAAACCTAGCAGACAAATGTTCCACGACAGACCGAATTTTGAACAACCTGTCATGGTCTGGATGGTTCCGGGGCAATGCAGCAGAATTGTCATTGAAATGCCGCATGCGCTGCAGTAGCAAGAAACGATCTCTGCTCATGTATGGTGTGATGTGCGAGTCGTCCAGTAGGACTGCAAGGTGGGTTTCTGCACTAACCCCATTTTGAGCGTAAGGCCCAAAAATATTTTCAACTCCGCCAGCAAAGTGGGAGTCCACTGGCGTGCCTTAGAACAGGGCCCTAGAGTACCTCTATGCTCCCTCAGAAATTGGTCTGCACACAAATTTGTTTGCTGCACAATTTCCTGAAGGAAGTAAAAAAATAGATGGACATAGTCGACTGGCAAAGTTGGCCCCATCGACTTTACTTCGAGCGTCACCAGCAAAAGGTAGAATTTGGGGCTGAACTAAATTGGGGGGCTGCCAAGAGAGCACTCTCTCTGGGCTTGCAGCCACACGCACCTGCTCGCTGGGTTGGGCTAACCGCTGTTGTCCTTCTGCACAGACTGTGCTTGCGAAGGGAAAGCACGGCTGTTGTCATTGTGTCATTCAGAATCACTGGAAGAGGTGTAGTCGGATGGGACTCCGCCAACTGAAAAATCACTCCCAGATTCTGCTCCATTGTCGTCTCCCTCAAATGCTGTCTCAGTCTCTGATCCTGCCTCAGAGCTATCCTCCATAACTTGAGTTAGGGCTTGAGAAGCAGTCATCCAGCGAGACGTCATCTCTGCTACTGGCTAAACTGTCCCTCTAAAGTACTAGCCTATGTAGAAGGCATACAGAGTCACAAAATTGCTCGTGGGTGTGTGTGATGTGTCCAATAGTAAAGTTGTCACCTTACCTTTGCTTCTTCTCTGATTCAACAGATTCTCTAAAGATAATGAAAAAAACAAAAAAGACACAGTATTACCTCACCTTACCACATATCCATCATCAAAGCCTTTAGCGCTGGTGGCACCCAGTGCGACAGTCATTTTTGGTGCTCTGCCTTCCATGACCTCCTCTTCTAATTCCCTCAGTACCACCCAGCAAAAGTGCCCATCATATCTCCATAGCCCCCCTCCACATACATTTCATTTGTTTTAGAGAGCAGGTAACGCCTAGCTTTACTAATCCACTCAGTTAAATACATGTATATCCTTTGCAGCAGGCATATAAACCATTTATGCTACTTTATTGCATCAACACTGCCACTAGACAAAAGACAGATCTATTTCTCTCTAAATATATATATATATATATACATATGTAGATATATATATCACATTCATATATGTGTGGTTTCCCTGGGAGCTGATTGTGGCTCCAGGAAAACAGCACATGTAAAAAAGTGATATATATATATATATATACATACATATATAGAGAGATTTGTCTCTCATTATTAAATATATATATATATATCTCGCTAGTGCTGCGATCCATGGCCAGGAAACAGTGCCAGGAAGGCATCGATGGAAAGGGGAGACTTTCCATCGATGCCTCCCTGGCATCTGGAGATGCCGTTTTGGCCTTTTTTTCCACACCGGAGTCGGGAGAGGACGCTCACCTGCTCCTTGACCCTCCAGTGGGGAAAAATATGTGGCGTCAGCACGTACAGAGGGGCGGGTGGGGTAGCGGGGGAGACGCAGAAGTTGTTCTGCATCTCACGGGGTAAAAAAAAATATATATATCCTCTGGTGCATTGCTCTGGTGGATTTTTAAAACCCCTCCCTGGCGTCGGCCACTGGTCATGACCCGGACCAGGGAGGGTGTGCGGTCATCAGCCAGTGCTCGACACCCGCACCAATGGGGTTAAAGACTTGTTTTCATTTGAAAGGAGAAAATCATCTTGTGCCATGGCGAGGAACATGGATTGCAACAAGTGATGTACAAACTGTTAAATCGCTGAAGTCACACGGAAAGGAGAGATGACTTCACACCAGGCCTGTGTTTCAAATTTGATTTCAGCCATAATTCTGATTGGATATTGCTCTTTTTGCATAATGTGGGGTCATCAAACTGACCAATAAAACTGTTTTGAGTATGCCCAAGTAGGGATGGACTTTCTAAGTTTGAGGCATTCCCCTTTTGAATCTTGTACTGTTAACTTGTCCCTTTGGATGTCACCTGTTTTCTATGTGCAAGCCCAAGGTCTGCACCTTCCCTCTGATGGTGCTTCTAAAGAACATTGCTGATGATCTACATGATTTGCTGATGAAACTGAATTGAATGCTGATCCTAAGAGACGTATATTCTAATGCAAATGTTATTTTCCCCGACCTGCTTTTCTGAGTAGAAATTAGCATACTGACACCTGTCTTTTAGTTTTCTTAGCTAGTTTAACTTAGCCTGAGATAGATGCAGTTCCAAACTATTTTTGTCTTGTCTTTTTGACTTTTTGTCTGCATGTGTTAGCCCGCTCCCACACATGCTTGCCATAGTTTAGTTAGTATTAGGGAAAACCTATGTCCCAATCCCTGAATTCTGAATCTGTGCATTTGATTTGACTAATGTCTTTACAGACCGAAGTGAAGCATGTTTCTGTCTCTGTGATTGCTTTATTAATATGCATTCTTCTTCTTGAATGTCTAATGGTGATGATGTTGAGTAGATTAAATTTGTTTCATAGATTTGGTCAGCCTATGATGTCCATTTAACTTTATAGTTTGATTCTGCGCCTCATTTACATGACTTTGGCTTTGTGGTTATAAAATAAAGCTTTGAAACTTTTACTTTGGTTGGAGTATTCTTCTGTGGCCACATGGGTCATGTTGTTTAAATTTGATGTTTGGAATTGAATTGATTGTGCATGGTTATCACACTCTTCACTGGGTCAAAAGATCCCATTGACCTCAGGAAAAGAAGAATAAGCATTTTTCAAATCCTGCGAAGGATAAGGAAAATGGGTTAACACAAGTGACAACCATTGTGTTCCTGGTAGGAGGGTTTTACCAAAGATGAACCATGTAATATGTAGGACATATGGGAGAGAGAGGCATTGGCTCTTTTTAAGTGCATGGAGGTGATAATTGGCAACTTTGGCTATGTTTTTGATTTGTGGGAGATGACAAGTGGTGGAATCTAAATTAAGGCCTAATTGTTTTACCAATAAAGACAGACAGAGAAAGAAACCTTCAAGTTTTAATGTATTTGTGAGTGTGAGGTTAAATTTGTTTTGTGTCTGTCTGTAATAGGTAAAAACTGTTTTGTAGTTTTATATCAGGAAGTAATTGGGCAACCACTTTCATACCTTAGTTAAGCTGGAGCGAATGATGAGAATTTCTTTGATCAGCCGTTTTCAAGTAAAGTTATGCCATTCGCATATTGTCGGGAGGTACCCTAGCCGTCAAGTACAAAAGGCAGTGGCTCAAAATATAAATCAATCAATTAGATCGATCCTCAGAGATTGATCGATATGATCGGTCTCTGAGGAACACTCCCATCAGAACCAACTTCCACAGATGTATGATGAACGACACCGATTGGATGAAAGACAACTTCCTCAAGCTGAACACGGCCAAGACAGAACTCCTCATCTTTGGGACCAACATCTCACCATGGAATGACGCATGGTGGCCTGCGGAACTCGGCCGACCTCCTACCCCGACAGACCATGCCCGCAACCTTGGCATCATCTTGGACAGCAAGCTATCTATGAAGCAACAGGTAAACACAGTCTCATCCGCCTACATCCACACCCTATGATTGCCCCTGCAAGATCTCCAGGTGGCTCCCAGTTGACAGCAGAAAGACCATCACATAGGCCCTTATCACCAGAAAGCTGGACTACGGAATCACTCTCTACGTAGGACTCATTGCACGCCTCCTGAAGAGACTACAGACAATACAGAACTCAGTGGCAAGGCTTATCCTCAACTTCCCCAGATGGACCAACATCACACCCCACCTTAAAAAGCTACACTGGCTCCCTATCCAGAAGAGATGCCAGTTCAAGATTTTGACCAACGCTTACAAAGCTCTGCACAACATAGGATCAGCGTAGATCTACAAGCGCATAACATTCCGCCAACCAACCATACACCTATGATCTGCCTCCCTCTTCCTGGAAGATGCCCCCCGGATCCACCAAGCCAACAGCGGAGGATTCTCTTTCTCTCATCTCACATCCAAAGCTTGAAACAACCTTCCCATGCATCTTGGGGCCACCTCATCGCTCCAGCAATTCATGACAGGTCTCAAGACCTGGTTGTTTGAATGACCTGATCACCATGCAGCAACTATCAACTCCAGTGCCATGAAACCTTCAGTAGTGATTTGCAGGGCTTTACAAATGACTGATTGAGTGATTGATGATGATATATTAGTGATTTCAGAGGTATCCTGCCAATCTTTACCAACTAATGATTAGCTAAGAAAGATGTAAACCAGTTTATCACTTGTCCTTGAAGCCCATGGAGTGTTCAGAATAATGTAAGTGCAGTGTGATCAATCGTGTCAAATGTCACTGAGAACGGAAGGCAGATGAAAAGGTAGGAATCTTCTTTAATCTATATGTGATGAATGTCACTGAGAACCTTACAGAGGGCTTTGCAAATGTTGTGTCATGTCTGAAAGTCAGATTGATAATTCACTAGCATTTTTTGTTGGAAAAATAAATTATTCGATTGGAAATAATTGCTTTGTTGAGACAAGATAAGGCTGAGGCAGAACTGTGATTGGCTAGAACAACTTGACCACTGTTTGGTTTTTAGAAATGTGTATTATTTGTCTCGCCTTCAGCAAATCTGGGAAAGAGCCCCAAAGTGGTAAAACATAGATCATAAAGTTTATGTTGTGGTCCCTTTCAATCCTGTGAAACTGAGGAATGGCCAGTCTAAAGCTGCAACACGTGCGTGCAGGGAAATCAGGCAATATGTAACTGATTGTTGTTCAAAGTTTTTGAAGAATGATATTAAAAGAAACCTTCTTCTCTGAAGACACTATCTGCTATGAGCCGTGTGTAGTATGTGCCTTTCAAGTTGATGTGAATCCTTTTAGCTTTTTTGATCACAGAGAACCATGTCTTCATGAAAAGTTAAAGTTAGTTTTCACTGTAACGGTTGGGTTGAAATCCCCAACATAGCTTTAGGTGAATACGCGAAATGCAAAGAAGAGCTGAACATCCAACAATATAACTTGTATAAACTTACCAGGAGGTCCGTTTTCTAATCTGTTTATTACCACAATCAATCTGTTTTTGAAAAACATAAAATAATGACCCTAAGTCCTGGGAGTTTTCTCCCAGGGTCTGGGGCATTATTGTTTTATTCCTGTGCCTCACTGCCATGTGTTTCCTGACAGTGATAGGACAGGGAAAAAGGCATTACATCGTCCACTCTAAGTAGGCAGCAGGGTGTAATGTCCTTCCGCCAATGGCCACCACTCTGTGGAGCCACTGGAGCAGGTATCCCATCAACGGAGCCACCGGGGCTTCCTCAATACCATTTTTAAGATGCGCCTATCTCAAGTGAGGTTCGAGGGTGGGGGGGCAGGGTAGTTTGTTGTGGAATGAAGTACCCTGGACATCAAACTCTAACTCGGTGCCTAAGACTGTTTCCAAGAAAAGCGTGTGAATCATTTGATTGCCAAGTGTGTAGTTTGGTTTGATGGGTGCTGTTGCATAAGAGAAGGCAACAAGAGGAGTTTTTGTCAGACTAATTTTAAGGTACAGAGCTGACACCCAGGACTGCATTTGAGGTAGTGAATGTCGGCTGCAGGTGACGGCTAAAGGTATTGCTATGATCTCATGGGTAAGTAAACTATTTTATTGAATAATTAATAAAAACCATTACAAAAAAAAGAGGAGGAAACTAAAATAAAACGCATGTAAAACATTCCGAGTCAGTCCACTATTTGATTCTCTAAAAGTTCTGTTTCATTCACACTCACAGGGGTAGCAGTTCATTGAGTTAGAGCAGCTTTAATACATTTTACAAAGCCACCGGCTAGCCCATGTCCGTCGGATTAAGCATCCCTTAATCACTAATTCCTAGGGGCTAAAAACCTGAAAATAGAAAAAACAGCTCGAGCGTGCGATAGACCTTTACAAACAGCAGATCACATGTGCCAGAGATTCCGACGACTCCGACCATCAAGGCAAACATCTGCAGTTGTCAAAGTGTCAGATGTATTTCTGCCTAACCTGATCAGGCCAGATCCGAGCTGGAAGATCCTTTTCAGTTTCAACAGAACAGTTTATGTTAAATAAGGTTGTACTATTTATTCCCTGAGGATATCGATAAAGTGCCAAAGTGCAAACATTAGGATTCTGTATAAAAGATTGCACTTGTTGATTTTTCACAGTCTGCTTACATTGAAGCCATGGTAAATGCAATTTTGAAGCTTCTTTCATTTGTAAAAGATCTATTCATTTAATTATGGTGGTTTGATGGCATAATGTGTTATTTCTGGGGTTCACAATGTAATGCTGAGATGAATTCTTACATTTGAGTCAGAAGCTGAGGGACACAGGCTGCCTGCTGGACTGTTGGCTTAGTCAACTTGAATTCGCAAATGTATTTGAGACTATGAAGTAGAAGGTGGTGGGGGAGGTGGTGTGGGGTAGAAAGCCATCTGAAAAGATTACATTGTGTGGTACCCAGCCATTTCAGCACCGATGCAGGGGACACTTTGCACCTGTAGGATAACCACAGTCTGCACTTGCGGCTAACATCATCCAGCACTAGCTTCACTGATGGACCAGGCAGCTTCTTGACTCCTTTCAAAAGGGCGATCTTCAAATTGTTTGCTTTTTCTTTGAGTTCGACTTTCTGTTTAATAAGGCTTCCTGAGTTGTTGAACCAGCCTCCCAGATATTTACACGAGTCAGCTAGTTTAATGTCCTCATTATTTATAATCCAGCTGTCTTTGCCTGCCTTCCTTTTACCAAAGTATAGTCCTTTAACTTCCCTTGCTTCATCGCTAGACAATTATTGATTCAATAGGATTCCAGCATTCCCAATGTATGCTGCAATCCTGTGCTGGTGTGATCAAAAATCACAGCGCTGCCTGCATACATTAATAGTGGAATGGGCCTGCCATAGTTTTTTAGGTGACAT
Source organism: Pleurodeles waltl (assembly GCF_031143425.1). Taxonomy (NCBI): domain Eukaryota; kingdom Metazoa; phylum Chordata; class Amphibia; order Caudata; family Salamandridae; genus Pleurodeles; species Pleurodeles waltl. Next base: position 216,932,564 of record NC_090445.1, read on the forward strand.
GCTCTTTTGTTGATCAGACCTTTGGCAATGACAGAACAATTACTTTAGAATAATGCCTGTGTGACCAAGGAGCAAGTCACTTGATTACAATTTATTGATGACTGTATAATGGTTTGCCATTGGTTCACAGCTTCATCAGCTTTCAAAACTCCTCATTTTCCTAGGTGGGTCGTCTACCACTATAGCCTATTCAATTTTTGTAAACTTGTGAATTCTGTTAGGGTTGTTGCTTTATCAAGTTCACCTAGAATTGTTGACAAGCTTGCGGTTTGAACAATGTCATTACTTTTAGGACACTCCTGTCTGTTGTTTTCTGTTATATATTTGCACAAGAGAGACTAGCAAAGGTGTAATCCAAAACTCTTGTGCTATGTTTAGTGACTCTAGTGTACCCAGTTGGTTTATCAGATGGAATTCTCCCATTGAAGATGCACATGCCCAGTGAGGCAGTTTGTGCTTTAGGGCTTTGAAGTTCCTACATCTTTTCTGCAAAAAAATAGTAAGTACATTGATTTATTTACAGATATGAACTCAGGTTGTATCTCTAAATAAATTGATGTATTGAGCTGCTTGCCCCGCCTCGCTCTGAACAAGGAGCCAGCCGGAAGCCAGGCAGCAAATCAACTTTCTGCAAAGTGATGCACTGTGCAGGGCTTACCTTTCTAAAGCCCTTCGGTGCCATTGGTGATATCTACTGTAAGTCAGTGACGCTGCCAGTGTCATGGTTTCGGGCATTGCAGGCTGCACCCCTGCATGAGACCAGACGCAGTTCAACAGGCATAGATCCCACCCTTTCCTATTTGTTAGAAGGTAGGATTGGATGCAAGCGCTGTAAGTGAGATTTGGCACCTTGTTCTCGGTAATGGTAAGTATTTATGCTAAACTTTTATTAGCTATATTCGGCTGAAACACCTGGTCATGCTATCCTCCCCCACTGTGACACCCCAGGCCATGGTTGTAGGTTGCTGGCCCTTTTAGCTGCTAAATGTGTTCCCCTGCAAAGTTGATCAAAAAGTTAAGTAGGGATTTTGGTCCCTGGCAAAGTTGATCCAAAAATCCTCAGCTTTAGAGGGAGTCAAGAGCAAAGGGAGAAATATGTGCAAATGGTGTCATGATTTGTGGAATACCTAAAATATTTCAAAAACCATTAAATGCTATGAGTATGCATGCCTCGAATATGCAGTGCATACTTGGTGTTTATTAAGGTCCTGATTTATTTAGATTGATCAGTGCAATGCTTCTGGAATGTTTTATCCCCAATCTAGACATGTTTTTATTTTCAAGGCAGACGCTGTAGCGTGCTAGATGTTTGTGGTTGTGTAATGCTTTGAATACTGCTCTGTCATATGGCATTAAAACAGACATTGAAACAGGGCCCTTTCGGGCCCTATGTTCATGCCCTTAACACTGATGCCAAAAACACTGATTGATTTCTGAACAATAAATGTCGAAATTGATAAGAAAATGCATGTCAGGGATTAGTTCCTGTTTCTATTTCACGTTTTACTTAATCTTGCATTGTGAACTAGTGTTAGCTATTTCCAGTATGTTGCGTTTCTGTATTTTTCGTGCATCTTATTACTCTTTCATAGTGCATACTTTGAATAAAGTCGCACCAAGTGTTTATGAGGGACTGAGATTGAGAGCTCTGTCACTGAGGCTGAAGGCAGTGCATGTTGGAGTGGAGTAGCCTCTCTGCAGAGCACACACAGCAATTATGATATTTCCAGTTGCAATTGAAATTATGCCTAAATGTGTGTGGAGGGGGTACACAGTTGGCAAAATATTGACAAGACGAAAGTAAAAGAAAAAATACTTACATATGAGTGAGTGCAGTATGTTTGGGGGGGGGAGTAAAGGAGATGCAAGGAACTGCATCCTGGTGCGAGTGAAAAGAGGGTGCTGAAGAGAAAAGAGACGAGGTTTAAGATATGCTGGTGGATGAGTTATGGAGAGGAAAAGGGCATACATGTCTAAAAAAAAAGTGTAAATACCTGATAACCAATACTCCTCCCACAGGCCTCAATAATATTTAATTCACAGTCTCACAGTTTCAGAATTTAAACATTTTCAATATTAGTTATTTACACCAAAATCATTGTTGTTACTCATTTATCCTAAGCAGCTACCAACCATTAATTAAGTCAATAGTGCTGGCAGATTTAGATGTATGTCAGTTATTGTGTTATATATCTGGATGCAATAACAAAAGGCTTAGCTAGAAACTAAGATACTGATTGGGTGGCACACTATGGTAATCACAGAAATGTAGTTTACATGTTTAAGCCACACCCCATTTAGTGACTGCCACTTTTTTCATCACACCTAAAGCCCTGTCTGCACATATTTCTGTATGACTGATTGCAGCTATCAGCTGTGGGAGTTTCCCCAAGCCTGGTTAGAGCATTTTCTTCCAAGGTCGATGCCGCACACTGTGCAAGACACTGGACAAGCACACACTTTAAAGTGCCTGAAGTTGTCATTCTGTACAAATTGCACAGTAAGTAACAGTTGAACATATAAATGCAGTAAGATATGGGGCAGCTTTTAATGTGTTTAAATATTTTAAGACTATTCTTTATTTAATTTTGTGTTCAAATGCACCATTTGCCAAAAATGTTTAAAACTTTTGTTGGGGGGAAGGCCCCTGAATCCCACGTTTGTCCATCGAGCTCAGTGGATCGTTCACTACATAAAAGACATACTCAATGTTTACACCCCACCACTTTCAAAAGCCACGAGTAGTCACTGCACATGCTCAAGTTTTATAAGGAACATAGAACTTTTGCTCCATGAGTTGATCTTTTTTAAGACCATGGCAAAACCTATGGATTGCCCTACACTAAGCCCTGGATTACAACTGTATGAGCTGTTGCCCTTTTTTTAAAACTTAATTCATGTTAAAATCACCTGTCATAGTAGCTCCGCTAATAAGTTACCATAATATTTTTAAAGATTGCTAGTCCTTTCTTTGAAGCCAGCCTCTTCTCATTAGCAGCTGGATTCATGTAGAAATTAAATATTGTAATGTGGCCAAGCTTTGTCCCGCTATTGCTTGGTTCGACAGATGTTACTTGGACATAGGGTTCTTCCACTGATTTTTCTTTCATAACGACGTCTAATGAGATTATTATTTATGATAATAATCACTGCCATGGTGAGCTAAACTTCCCAGAACTCAGCACAGGGGTATGAACTAAAAAGACCCCATCAATGGGTTCTGGCATTACCAACCACATTTCTTGGCAGCAAAGATGTCATGTGACCTAAATAGATTCAACACTTTTTGTTGACTTTTAATCTGTGAAAACCTGCCACATACCATGACCCGAAACGTAAAATGTTCAAGTTATAATTGGAACGGGTTAACCTTCTATTGGGTACTATCTAGCTGGCAGGAGCAATGTGTAGCAGCTTCAGCTGGCAAGGAGGGACAATGGTCAGCACCGGGGGTATCCACTTCCACTTATCTATTGCCTCTGTGTTTGTATCCTGAATTAATTGGCACGATCTCTAGACCCAATGCCAAGGAATAATGATGCTTTTTTGTAGGGGCTCTTGTGGCTTTTAGAAGATAAATGTTCCTGCCTTGTTTCTAGAAACAGTGAAAGCTTACTATGGATTTGGGGGCTGGATGGAATGGTTTTGCTGTTTTTTATGGTAATTCCTCATTCTTCAGTGTCATTTTTACAGGTGTAAATCAAATGAACAACATATTTATCATGCTAGTTTACTTGTTGTTTTGTTTGCCTCTGTTGATGTAGTGATTAAATGAACCCTTTCCATGTCTTCTGGCTTTACATGGTATTGTTTACGATGTGCTTGAAACATACTCAGTGGATTACCTCTAGTTAAAATATCACAATTCCCTTTGAAAGTATAATGCGGTATAAGAAGCAGAAAACAATTTATTTGGCTCTAAGGTTCTTCGCAGTGGTTTAGGGCAACTACGTCCAGTTTGCTATCAGTAGAAGCCACTAATGTTTTTACAGACATCGTACAACATATCTATTAGCCAACTTTAAATTAGGATGGCTGCTTACTGCTGAGTTATGATCACCGGAAATCAGGAGCTGAAAGAAGGGCACCCCTGTTTTCAGCATATTATTTGAGTGCTCTTTCACTTGTCTAAACATTGAATATCCCAGTATTGAGGAAGTCAAAAGAACTGAGACACTCTATCCCCAAACTCACTACAGTAGTAGTATTTTTTGTAACACCTACCTCATCCACATTTGCATTAATGGGAAGCTCCTCAAATACCTAAAAATCAAAAGAAAAAACTACACCTGTAGCACTTCCTGGACTCATTCAATCAAAATGTTTTTCAAATCCCCAGAACATCATGCAACTTGAAAATTGGACTACCTTTCAAAGTTGGAGGACTCCACCTCTTGAACATGCAATGCATATACAGCTGTTAGAAATTGGGTTTCTGGTTGCAGAGGTGTGTACCCTGTCCAAACAGGAACCACAATCCTAGTCAGGGTAAGTCAGAAACACACCATAAATTAACCTGTGCTCACCCTTTGGTAGCTGGGCACAGAGCAGTCAGGCTTAACTTAAGAGGCAATGTGTAAAGTATTTGTGCACTGTAAAACGGTGAAACCACCACACAAAAATATTTCACACCAGGTTAGGAAAACAAAGCTTAATTTAATGAACAAAACAAAGTATTTGTGCACTGTAAAACGGTGAAACCACCACACAAAAATATTTCACACCAGGTTAGGAAAACAAAGCTTAATTTAATGAACAAAACAAGACCTAAACAACAAAAATCCGATAAGTAAAAGTCAAGATATTACTTTTTAAAGACTATCTGCAAATATAGTGCTTAGAAGCTTAAAGCGACAACTGGGACACCCTTGAAAGACTCTGCCTGATATCCGACCTTGGTCTTTGAAAGCCCTTCAAATGTGACGAGATAGGAATAAGATTTACAGGCCTCTTTACAGAAAGTGAGCCCTCGTAAGGATACTGTAAATAAGATTTACGGAAGGGAATGTATGGACTCAAGCTGGACAGCCTAAAAAGAATAAAGCCAGCAAATGGAAAGCAAGAAAATGTGAGTTACAAACCAAAAAGACAATGGTATTTCTAGGTCAGTTTTCTGAATGTCTCCAAGATGTCTTTAGTGTCTGGTGGCCTGCAACCTAAAAATAAAAGAATAAAGTGTGAAATGCAAACATGATGAGTACATGGTCAGCCAAAAGGAAAAAAAGAAACAGAGTAAGTAAAGCAAGAGGATCCGAAACAATGGAGGAAGCATTAAATAAGCTATTCAGCAAGTTTCACAATTGCGTAAATGAATATGTCAAGTTTAGCAGTACATTGTGCTATTTTCATAAGCATTCAAATTGAACCTTATGTTAGACTCCAGCTACTGATTCTGTCCACCTCTAAGATAACATGATTAATCGTAATTAACCAACCATGATAATTTCCACATTTAAGGATGTTCATTACTCCTAATCGCTCCCTTTTTAAGTGCTAATATTGGTCTCAAATCACTGTCTATGAGTACCAGACCCTTATGAAGGTCAACCTGGATGTCAGAGTGTTGGTGTATACCTATTTGAATTTATATAAATATATTTCCAAACCACAAGTTTCCATCCTCTAGGAGCTTCCAACCCTGCAGGGCGGCCTCAGAACACTAGGGACGGAACATCCCGTGCATATCCCACCATTAAAAGAAAAGAAAAGACTGAAGCCTGATTTCTCGTCACCTTCAGCTTTTATTCAAGTGGCAGCATTACACTTCCTTACGCATTTCGGCTGTTCCTCTGCAGCCTTGTTCACAGGTGAGACAGATTATCATATCAATGTTTTCACTCCAACACGTGATTTAATATAGTATACAAGTCCCACAATGCATCTGAAATGTAACCATATTTCCATATTATTCTGCCAAGTGCCGTTCCTTATTTAAGTCATTTACTGTCCTCAGATGCATGTGTAAATCTGTTATTTTAATAACCACGTGTGAAAATTATTTCAATCATTCTTTATAATCTTTGCTCGTATTTGCTGTCACACATTATAGCCCACAAGCTTCGGTAAAGCGGAATCATTGACAGGGGCCAAGTTCCCATATCGTCTCCCTTGCTCACCTCCACGTATTTAAATAACTGGCTTAATCCATTTCACAACCTAGAAGGCAGGCGGGTCATGCTCCATGAATTACATCCAAACCACGCTTTTCCATCCTCTAGGAACCTCCAACCCTGCAGGGCGGCCTCAGACCACAGGGGAGGGAACATCCTGTGTGTATATATATATATATATATATATATGAAATATATTTATATCTACATTCACATATTATTGTAGGACAATGATGGGTGCACTTAAGTAGGTTGGATTCTTCTGATACCAACTGTGACATATGTACTCAGTCTGCTGTCCAAATCAAACCTTGGGGAGCCTATTGTCACTCCTCTGGGTCATAGCTTTTTACCATCCTTTTGATTGGATAGCCTATATCCTCACTTGGTTCCTCATTAGACAGTGTTGGAACGCAAATTTTAGTAATGCCTTTAGGGACCTAAACCTCAGTTTAGTGACCTTGAAGAGGATCATCCAGGCCTGTGGACTTAACGTGAAGTATAATGTTACCATCTGTGTATGGATTCACACGGAACTGAGATGATCCCATACTAAAACCTGGGAACCAAACAAACTTATGCAAAGGAATACTTTTGTTTCCACTGTTTGGAGTCACATGGAAAGAGAAGATATTCTCATGATGGACTTAAGAGAAAACTGAACTGTAAAGTTGGCCACTTATTCTTACTGGATGATGCCCTTTTTGTTTGACATGATGCCATTAAACTGACAAATCAATTTGATTTATGTATTATATATTAGTGATGGACTTTAAATGTTTTGAGCAGATCTTCAGACCCCCTGACCCTAGTCAGATGAGATTCTCTCTCTGCACCTGGCCTGAGGACATGCCTGACTGGACTTTGCTGCTGATCTAGATGCTTTGCTGATGAAGACTCCCTGAACGCTGTCCCTTTGTAGAGGCATATCTCTCTCAGCTGATTGCCATTGCCCCTTGACATGTCCCTTTTATAGAACAGAATCTATAAGCTGACACTCAGGCCCTCATTACGAGTGTGGCGGTCTTAAGACCACTACACTTGCTGTGGCGGTCGGACCGCCCCAAAGTGGCAGTCTGACCTCCACATTACGACTGTGGCAAAAGCGCTACGGTCGGATTGCCGGCACTGCCAGTTTTAGGCTGGCCAACAGCCTGGCAGTGCCAGCAGTCTTAATTCGGGGATTATGACCCCGTGTCCACCATGCAAAGGCTGGTGGAGAGGGGTGCCGGGGGCCCCATGGGGGCCGCTGCACTGCCCGTGCACTTGCCATGGGCAGTGCAGGGGCCCACATGAACAGCTCCGTTGCACTTTTTACTGCCTGAATTACAGGCATTGAAAAATACGACGAGTGCTGTCGCACCCGATGCACCGCAACATTGACGCCGGTTCGATTACAACCCGGCGTCAATGTTGTGGTGAGCTTCCCGCTGGCCCAGTGGGAAACTCATAATAGGGCCAGCGGGTGGAAATCCGGAGTGTCGGTTTTCCAGGCCAAAGAGTTTGGCGGGCAGCCTCCACAGCCTACCAAACTCATAATGAGGCCCTCACTCTTTTGATTTCTCTAGCTAATATTCTGTAGTCCAAGATATATTTCTCTCAAATGATTTCCTCCTTTTTGTATTTTTGTCCACATGTTTGCCCCCACACATGCATTTCCTAATTTGGAGAGCTGTAGAGACAAGCTATGCCCAGCCCAAATTTGCATATTCTGCTAAATTGAACTTGACAAATGTTGATACAATCTGACTGGAGATATGTTTCTGTATCTCAGATAATTTCATTAATGATATCCCTGATTCTTCTTGAATGCCTAATTGTGTTAATGCTAACTCGTTTTAACTTGTTTCACCGCTTCATGCAGCCTATGGTGATCATATATATTTAAAATTTGATTTTGCGCATTGTCTTTATGACACTAACTTTGTGGTTGTAAAATATAGTTTCAAACTTTATTCCTGATTGGAGTTTTCCTTCTGTGGCCACTTTGTCATGGTGTCTAAATAGTTGGGGTGGTGTTAATGTAAATTTGTGTATGATTCACCACACTTCTTTCTGGGTCAAAAGGTCTGCCGACCTCAGTGAAGCATTTGATTTCTGTGCAGGATCATAATGCGCTTGCAACAGTTCCAATTTTCTTTTAGGTTCACCACTCCCTCGAAGTGCATGTGCTTTCTTGCTCTCTCTCCCTCCCTGTTGTTGCTCCTTCATATCCCTGCCCCCATACTCTCAGTGTTGCTCCCTCAACTCCAGCAGTCTGCTGTTTGCTCTATCTCTCCCTAGCCAACTCTCTGTTTTCTTGTTAACTGCTTTTCCTTCCCCTTTGCTCCTCTCTTATCTCTGCCACTCATCGGTGGCATTCACTTGATTCCCCCAGACTTGACCCACTTCTCCTCTGTTGTTTCTCCATCCCTCCACCTCCTTTTTTGAATTTTAACTTTGTAAAAAATTTTAGTAGTGCCCAAAAGTTCCAATTTCCTACCAGACCACTCCTTTCACTAAACTCACTTTCACACACGTTTTTGGAATTTTTTTAATGTAGCACTCCAAAATGGGATTCTGCCATTTTGAAACGGTATAGCTTTTTTAAAAAGTGCACCCGTGTCATGACAAATTCATATACCTGCATGGTGACACATGCAGGCATATGTCATCACAGTGGGGCCAAAAGCCAAAATGGCTCCAGCATTATGACACATCCCCATGCATGTGTGATCAAGCTGGCCAGACAAAGCCAAAAGGTCATATAAAGCCATTCAAGAGAGACCTTATGCTTTGACATTACTTGATTAACTTTGTCACTAGAGAATGAACATTTTAAATAGCTCTATTTACATTTACCATTAACATTTCTATTCTCTCTGTTTTACTTTGTTTCATGTATGAAGAACCTTTATTGCACAGTTATGCAAACTGAGTTACCTCCAACCATTTCTTTGTGGATGGAACAAGAATTCACAAATGGTGAGCTTTGAGTTGTTTTCTGAAGGAGGGTGGATTTTCTCAAATTGGCTATTATTAGACCTGGTATTCTTGGCGTGGTTCCCCCTAAACTTTTTGCCCTCTAACGACCTGTTTTGCTGACCTCGTTTTTTTGGCTTTAGGACTCTGCTCCTGATGACCAGTGCTAAAGTGCATGTGCTCCTTCCCTAAAACATGGTACCATTGCCTTAATCCACAACTGGCATATTTAATTTATTTATAAGTCCCTAGTTAAGTGCACTACCTGTGCCCATGGCCTGTAAATCAAATTTTACTACTGGGCTTGCAGCGTTGATCGTGCCACCCGCTGCACTTGCAGTTGAAAAATGGCTCAGGCCTGCCATTGCAGGGTTTGTGTGTGGAGTTTTAAACTGATATGTCAACCTGACAAGTTAACCCTTTTGCCAGGCCCAAACCACCCTTTTTAATACATATAAGTCACCCATAAGGTAGACCCTGGACAGCTCCAAAGGCAGGGCGCAGTGTATTAAAAAAAAGTTGGACCTTTTTAAGTTTTACTTGTCCAGGTAGTGAAAAACTCTTGAATTCATTGTTCACTACTGCAAGGCCTGTCTTTGCCATAGGGTAACATTGGGATTACTCTATTATATTTTCTAAATGTAATTTCCAATTGGGAAGAGATGGGAGCGCCTAAGTTTGGTGTCCCTGGAATCACAATATAAAATCACAACTTATGGTGAAGTCGGATTTTAAATTGTAATTCTGAAAATGCTGGGCCGGCAACAGGGACCAACCTTGTCCTGCTAAAACAGTAACTTGTATGGAGTGTTATGTCGACGTTGAAGACTCGATGCAAGGAGCAGAGGAGACGATGCAAAAAGGATGCATCTGTTCCGATCTGCACAGTCAGGGCAGTGTCGTCGAGATGCACAGTCGTCGATCTTCGAGCAGGGATGTGGTGTCGAACCCTTTGTGATGAAGGGAATGCGTTGATGTCAAGTGGTGCAGCTGGTGATACAAAAATTATTAGCCAGGGCAGATGGTGATGCATCAATCTTGAGCCACACAATCGGCAATGGAAAGTCCTCATCCTCAGTGGCAGCGGTGATCCATCAAGGAGAGATGCGATGGTGCCAATTGGCGCAGTGACAGCGGTGCATGTTTTTGCTCAGAGCACAGCTACAGAACCCACTTCCAAAGGCCTAGGACTGGATTGGCACCACTTGGCAGGGTAGGATTCACAATTGGCAGAGTCCAAAAGCTGTAGCAGAGGTAAGTGAAGCATTTGATGTCCCTGGGACTTCAGAACAGGAGGCAAGCCAGCAAGCCCTTGGAGTCACTAGGTTCCCGGGGTGTAGAAACTCAGGTCCAGTCCTTCTCACTCCCAGGCAAAGAAACAGCAGGCAGCAGAGCAGGCACAGCAAAGCAGAAGTCCAACAGAGTTCTAGCATAGTGGCAGTCCCTTCAGCACAGCAGTCCTTTTTCCTTGGAGAGTATCCTCAGGTCCAGGAGTGTACTGATTTGGTGGAGTTTGGGGTCCCGTACTTAGACCCAGTTGTCCCTTTGAAGTTGGGGAGACTTCAAAGAGCTGCCTTTGAAGTGCTCAAAGTCCCTGCCCTTCCTGTTCAGGCTCAAGACACACTAGAGGGGGTTATGCAGCCCTTTGTGAGGGCTTAGGACACAGCCCATTCAGGTGTATCAGTTCTTCCCTCCCATCCAGCCCAGAAAGACTCATCAAGATGTTAATGGCCAGTCAGAATGTGGATAGGCCATCAGGCACACCTAGCTCCTTTCGCGTGAGACTGTCTAGAGGGAATGCACAAGAGCCCTGCTGTCGCCTACCCAGACGCGTATTTAGAGAGAGGCAGAAGCACAGAATGGTTAAAGTAAGAAAATTTTCTAAAAGTGGCAGTTTCAGAACTGCAATTTAAAAGTTGTGATTTTAAATTGTGAGTCCTGAAACACCAAACATCAAATTTCTATACTTCCCAATTGGAAATTACACTTACAAACTGTATCACGGTAATCCCACTTTTACTCTATGGAAAGAGGTAGGCCTTGCAGTAGTGAAAAATTAATGTAATAGTTTTTCACTACCAGGAAATGTTAAACTTAAAAGTACATATCCAACTTTTTAAATACTCTGCACCCTGCATTTGGGGCTTGCTAGGGCCTCCTTTAGGGCTGACTTACATATACTAAAAAGGAAGGTTTGGGCCTCTCAAGTGGATGCACTTACCAGGTCGAAATGGCAGTTTTAAACTGCACGCACGCGCTTTGTAATGGCAGATCCGAGACAGGTTTAAAGGGCTACTGTAGTATGTGGCACAGTCAGTGCTGCAGGCCCACTAGTACCATTTAATTTACAGGCCCTGGGCACATACTGTGCACTTTCCTAGAGACTTACAAGTAATTGAAATATGCCAATTGTGGATACACCAGTGTAACCAGGTTTAGAGCACATAGCACCTGCATTTTAACAGTGGTGAAGTGCTCTGAATCCTAAAGCCAACAAAAACGAATTCAGCAACCACTGGAGGGGAAAGGCCAAAAAGTCTGGGAACCCTGCAGAAAGGGCCAGGTCCAACAATATGGAATTTACATACACTGTAAATGTGATGTCACTGCAGTTGCTGAGATAAACTATACACAAAAAGTATAGGCACTGTGGGGTGAAAAGTATACATCAAAATAAAAGTTTGGCAGATAGTGTGCAGATAATTTAATTCTGATCTGCAGATGGTGCTACAGAGCTATTATCCAAGGTTGTTCTGACAAAGAGACTGGCCCCAGACCAGTGCTGTTTGAAAACGAATGCGTCGTCCCCACCGAGAACGGCTGCTCCTTAATTCTCCATGTTTCAAGGTAAAAGAGTGGTAGAGTGAGGCATCTCCTGTAAGAGTTCTTCCTGTAAACCTAGATTTCTCTGGATTGCAAACAAGATGGCTACCCCTTCTCTTAGGGTGAAAAGATGTATCTCTCAGGCTTTCATTTGCCGAGGTTGGGCTGAGGCCCTAACACACTTCCCGGCAGCAGGCTGCTTCTTCTTCAAATGACTGGAAAGCCCCAGCCGCACACTCGAAGCCGGGCTCCATGTACTGTTGCCAAAGACTTCCCAGGACTCCATCTCTAAGGGGTCTTTTCCACTGCCTGTCTCCTCATGCCTCACCACCAGGACACCCAGTGGACTCCCCAGCTGTTATGCCAACATCTTCTCCACAGTGTACAGCACCATCACATCGGCCACTGCTGTAGCCAAGTCGCCTCCACCTGTCCCAAGAGAACTTGTTGGCCACAGTAGGGGAGGAAGGATCAGATGTGTTAAGATAATGGGGCAGTGCGTTCAGTCTATTCCTTGAGTCTGCTCAGCAGTAAATCATAGTCCACGGTGTCTTGACTGCTCAGGGGTTGAGGTAAGCTTTATTCTTGCTTTCATCCAAGGACAAAAACAGCTTTTCTCTGCTGCTAGCCCGGGTGAGTTTACTGTGCCTTGCAGGCCTGAACCCAGGTTGGTTATTGTGACGAACTAAGTTTTGTTCAATGTACTCTTGTAACAGTCTTGTACCCTTCCTTTACATGATTCTGCTGGGGCAGGGTAGATAGGAGATTGGCAGATTGCTGATAAGGCTTTCAGGTCGACAGATCTTTTCTTAAACAAGGGTGTGATGTAGTCAGATTACAAGGGATCAGAAATCACTCTGTGTTGGAATTATGAGTTGATCAAGGCTGCAACATCTGCATCAAGAGAAAGGCAGAATTGCTCATTCACACCTCTGTTATAATGAATGCTTTAATCACTTTGGTCAACCTTGATACTTTTTCTTCGGTCATTGAGTGGAAGAAGTTGAAGGAAGATTGCGTCAGAGGCAGTGTCACTCGAAGATAAGGTGATGGGTCAGGATTGATAGATATGGACCTGCGGATATGGTGATTTTGCATTCAAAGAAAAGGAGTGTAGTAGTGATTGGTCACTGAATTATTTGCAAGCTCGCTAATTCATGTGACAAGGTGATTTTTTCGGGTTTTTAATGGCTTTCTGATACGTTTTACTGAACAGGTGCATTTAAGCTCAAGTACAACCTTAGTAAACCATATGTCACTAGATTTGATACCGGTCTTTAGTTTTCTGCTTCAGAGATGAGCACGTGTATCCAGAGTGTGAAATATTATAGTAGACATTTTCCAAGAACTTTGTGGATCAAACAAGTTGAGGTTGTCTTAGATGAGGTGTATATTCCTTCCGACTCATTAACTCTTATGTTTTATAAGTTTCTGGCTGTAATTGTTGACATGGTCTTGTTGTTATGGGGGGTGTTGATACATCAGGTTTGACAGATGATAAGAGATGAACAAATAGTCTGACCATGACTTCTGGTGTATTTACATGTTGTCGGTCTCTGTGTTTTGAGTGAAAACTAAATGGAGGATGTGGCTGGGTAAACTAGTGGTGCTTGATTTCAGCGTGGCCTGAGGCTGGTTTTGAACTTGATCAGTCGACCTACAGATTGAAATCACCCAAGATAAAAATGTTCTCAATTATTGTTTGGATGTGCAGAGTGAGTTTGGGGAACTCCATAAGAATTGAAGCGCTGTATCACAGGGTAAGTGGTTGGGGAATTACTGCAGCAACAAACGCGCTGTTCAGCCTGATTATGAAGAGGGCAACCGCACACTAGAAGGAAGGGACGTGGATATCTGGGAGTTCACAAAAGGTAATCAGGTATCCCACCTATCTAAATCATCAATGAAGCAGCATTAATTCTGTCATTGGCCTTAATGGGGCTGCAGGGCACAAAACAAGATATTCAACTCCAAGGTAGAACAACTTAGGCAGGCTGAGCTGCCCCTGTGTTCAAGTAGATGAGCCCAATAATAGGATTCAGCTGCATCCTGGAACTATTACTGACCCGGAACACGCCAGCCTAAGTGAAATGAGCGGACTGAATCATTGTGCAAATTCGACTTCAGGATACATTCAGCAGCATCCTTACTTTGTGTGCTTTGTGTTCAGAGCAGCCATCTGAGGTGTATTGGTGGTCTCTTATCTTCAGTTCAAACTGTGCTCACAGTAAATGCCTCGCTTAAAGGACCATCAGCACTCCTTTTGTTGGAGCCTAATTCCGGCTGTGACCTACCTGGACCATAGCACCTTGATGCCAATGTTATCAAGGAAGCAAAGACTTTATAAGTTCTTCAGAGATAAACTATGATTTGGAGGAATAGCACTGGGCTGAAAGAGTAGCGGGTCCATCCATTATCACGTAGCACCATGAAGTCCTGAAATGGGCAGAATGCGAGAGTAGCAAGCTGCACATGAAGACAAGGAGGGGGCTGAGGAAGCCTGAGTTTGCACAGGCGTTGGATGTCCTACTCACTGAGTTTAGGAGAAATGAGAATTAATAATCACAATTGGGCCAGAGGTGAAAAGCGAGGAGGTTAAGACCCAGGCTGTTGGCATGAGGTTTGAAACGCTTGGATGGGGCTTAGCACCTTAAGCAGGTAGACCTCCAGAGTATGGCTCTGTCCAACACTCCTACCCAACACCACAAGGGCCATTCACATGCTGGTATTACACCCCGGTGACTGGAAGCAGGGGAACACACAGATGGGGACCAGAACAAACTTTTGACAACTGAGTTTACTTCTTTTATTGTTGTAAATAGTTTTTTTATCAATGGTTTCTTGCATGATATCCTCTCAGACCTTAGAAGGAATACTGACAAACAAACTAATATCACAATTACAGATCATGAATTCCTCCCCAAGAGGATTAATGCGATTATAGTGATGATGAACCGAGAAAGAGTTCCCACAATGCACTTGTAATGTGCAGCGTGACGGTGACCTTATGTTATGTAAAACACTATAGTTGCATTTTTTAAAAAGCACATACGATTCGGAGGCAGTCTTTTTTATTTTTATTTCCAAGCTCTGCATGTAGGAGAGGCCATGAAAATATCAGACGCATCTTTCTATACGAATATTTACACTAATACTCATTGTACGCACATACTAACGTGATTCCTATAACCAATTAAACCCTTTTTAGCGACATTAGAATAACAAAGGACGAAGCCAAGACAATAAGTTCAAAGCTTATGTCTCGCAGTTTGCACACGGCTCCTTGATGCTGGTTCACAAATCACTCAACTATATTAGTAGGACTGTAGCTTGTGACATACCGGTAACATAAACATCTGCAACAAAAGCATTGAGCTGCTTATATAAAATACATGTCACCTGCATGTTACACACTGTCCTTTGTAACGCGTCCCTTAACCCCTACATTGTTTTATAATGAGTCAAAACTGTCACCAGACTGCACACATATCTCACCGGCAAGTGCATTAAATCTAGATGTATTGTACCACTGCTACACCCTGTAACTTACGGAGTGCACAAAGTTATCTGAAGCAGGTGCATTAACCCCATACTTTGAAACTTGGCTGGTCTGTCACCAACTATGTAAGACAGGACAAATTTACTATCTCATGTGCCCTTGTTGTCAATTTCTTCGGGGCAGAGCTTTGGAAAAAAATAAATGTACAATTTGATTTTCAGACTCCACTTCTCACGGCTTTGCCAGTGAGTTCTATTCCTGTGTGGCACCGACCCTTGGTACGGCTGTAGTGAGTGTAGATAAGGTAACACTAAGGAACACCGCACTGCTGTGGGCAGGGACGAAGGGCACTGACACTATCACCACTGTATTAGTAGTGGACATGGCTCCACTAGGGATGAGGACTGGGCCAGTGCTTAATTTGAGCCGGTGGTTTCCAATGCGGAACACCGGCACTTATTTTTGAGGGCCGGCACCTAGTTGTCTGCATCGGGCATTTACTGCGAGCAAAAGACACATATGGGAAAGACGGAGGAAAAGAAAAACGAAAAAGCGTCACAAAGGGAGAAAGCAGAAAGCTGCAAGAGTGAGCAGAAGGTGCAGGTAGTGGCTGTAAATGGACCAAATAGGTCCAAGATAGCTTTAGGATCACTGCCTCAGTATTCTGTGCTCGCACATTTAATTGCAGCAGCCGCGTGTTTAAGAGGAGAGCTTTGGGCACTGGTACGTTTTTATTGACAAATTAACCACTGACTGAGGCACATTAGTAGAGCCGTTTGCGATTATAGCTAGTGTAACATAGGGGCACGACACCGCTATAGACCAGGGTTAAGAGACGCACACAGATATGCACAAGTCTAATGTGTCATTAAAGGGGCACTGCACCATGTAGGCCAAGATTAGGGGCATTGGCAGGGGTATGTCTGTATAACCTAATGTGACCATATTGGACAAGCAATGATGCTGGTGAAGACTGCGGGCCACTGGCGGAGCTGCCTGCCAGTATTAGCTTATGTAACAATACGGGGCACCGCACAGGATTTGGGTACATTGGCAGATCTGCCCCATCTAATGGGACAAACTATTAAGGGGCACCTCACCGCTGTAGACTGGGTTGGGGGCATTATCAGAGCTGATCTTATCTAATGTGACTTTAATGCGCACCCAGCGCTACGGTTCAGCGGCAGTGAGGTGCACTCTATGAGCTGTGGGCGTCCCAGGACCAGAATAGCAGCAGGCTGGGATCTGGGTGCTGTATTTACAGAGCTGCACGGGAGATCTGCTGGCCTTATACAGCAGGTGGGCTGCAGACTTGGAGTGACAGGGGAGGGTCTGAAATAACAGACAGCAAATTCCCATAACCCACCCACCCACACAGCACACGCTCTCTGACTATATCTGTCGCTCTCTTCTATTTTCTTAACCTCATAGTTCATAAATTTTCATCTTTAAAAAACCCTCCAGGCCCAACAGGTATGCGGCCAGCGATACATAGGCATATTCCACGTTTTTAGTCCCCTGACAGCCCCACTTCAAAGGAGACCTCGTAACACCAGTGCTTAATTTGTGCCGGTGGTTGCAGGCGGTGGGCACTGGCACTCACTTTTGGCTACCAGGCCTTACTTTTTACCCTCACACTCTGACCCAGACCAAGAGACAGAAAGGCAAAAAGGGGGAAAAGGAGGCAAACAGAGATAGGAAAACAAAGACAGAAAGCACGATGAAAAAGATCCATCAAGAGTGAGACAGTCACAACAATGTAGAATGGTGAAAGAGAGGCAGGAGATAGATCCAAGGGTACGCAACCTTGGCTGTTCAGCAGCACATGTGGGGCACTGCAATGAAAAACTTTGGTCCCCCGCACAATTTTTTTTCTTTTTGATTTTGACAAATTAAGCACTGACCAAACATTATACTCACACTGTACAGAGCGCAAGTTAGCGGTGAACAGAAAATAATTGCACACTCATTTATCCGTCCTTTACTGAACCACCTACCCTTAGTAGGTTTTCCAATTTTCCAATTTCAGTTTTTATTTTGAGAACTCATCCATCACCTTTTGACGCATTGGAGTGTAACTATGGGCCGGATTTATCAAGGCTTTGCACCAGTGCAAAGTCACAAATAGTGATGCAAACCAGTGCAGTGCCTTGATAAACTATTTACTCTATATCGCAAATCTTGATTTGCACTGAAAAGTGGCACTATAGTAACACAAATTAGCACTATGAAACACTTTGCATCAAAGGGGAGTCCCATGGTTGTTACATGGGCATTCCCATGTGACCATGCATGGCTTATGATGCAAAGCCCTATCTACTAAAACCGTTAAACAAGAGCTTTGCACCAAGAATATATGCCTCCTCGAGGCAGGCGTCATATTTGAGAAAAGCTTTTTCTCTCAAAACTTTTCAAATTTTGTATGTGTGTTGTCAAAGTTTAAAACTATATCTCAGCATAGTATTTTCTACAGGAAGTGTAACCTTCTAGAACAAAACCTATGGTAGACATCACACTATGAGGCAAGGGTGTGTACGTAGAGCAAGGTAGCCTAAAGAGCTCAGTGCAGGTACAGAGCGTACCAAGACTATACCTAAGTAGATATGGTGTTGTCCTGCTCTTTTCCTTTCATGCAACGCAGCTCATCAAAGCCGGGTTTGCTTTTCAAAACCTATGCAAACTGGTGCAAAGTGCTAAATTGGGAATTACTTTCCAGCACAGTTTTGCTATGCACTACTTTGCATCAAGGGGGCATACCATGGGTGGTACATGGGCGTTCCCCTGCAACCACCTAAGGGGTTTTGGCCCTGTTCTGCTCTCTTACATTTATGCAATGTAATATATCAAATTTGGTTGCTCATCTGCATAGATTCACTTCGTCATAAACTTGCCCATGTATGGCAAATTCTCTTATTTCAATTTACCATTTTCTAGTGTAGGTTTTGGTGCCCTTCAGCCACCTACTGGTCAAATAGGGAACCAGGCAATACTAGCTCATTAAACAAGCATTTGTAATGCAATAGGTCTCACATTCGCTCGGGTTAGAGCTATTAACGTTGTAAATTTCTAACAGGAACTTTCTTGCACACACAAACTGAAATAAAAAGTTAAACAGTTGACATAAGTGAGCCAATTCAAAGCGCCACCGTGAGCGCGAACAATAGAGACAAAGGGAAATTTGCTTACAGTCAAAGTAATCGGCAAACATGCATTTATCCATGTAACAGGGTCGATGGTCAAGGCAATAAAAAAACACCCTAAGGAGAGACAAACGTAAAGCAGTTACCAATGAAAACAAAGAAATTTTGAAAGGGAAGCCCATGAACAAGTGATAGTGATGGGCGTTGTGGTGGGCGTGGTTAAAAGCCCAGGTCCTTACCAACACGTCGGAAAAGCAGTGCTTGCACGCTGCTATGCTCAACCTAAAAATGAATCAATGTAGGCATGCCACGCCTTCTTGTGTCACCTATTCACCTCTCCATTTTACCTTTTCTTTTACAGTTGGCTTTTTCATACATTTCACATTATTATTCGAAATTTGTAGAGCGCATGGCTACCCCGAGGCCTCCCAGCGCTAATGCAGGACCGTTGAACAGATAAAGCTGACAGGTTATAAAGGAAAAAGAAAGGTCTTGAGCTTTTTACGAAACTGAAGTTCTCAGTTTTCGGATCGAAGCTCCAGTGGTAAAGAATTCCATAGGTGACCCGCCTTGAAGGCAAACGGCCTGCCTCCCCATCTTACTTTATTAAACCGAAGTGTATTGATCAAAGAAGCGGAAGAAGATCTAAGTGATCTCTGGGGGTTGTAAGGAGTTATAATATGCCTGAGAAAGGCCGGACCCCTATTGTGGAGTGCACGATGCACGTAGCAGGCTGCTTTAACGTTAATGCGCTGTTCAATGGGGATCCAGTGAAGGGAACAGAGAGCAAATTTAGCCGAGACAGAATGCCCTGCGGGGCACCGCCAGCCTGTTGGCGGTGCTCCCGCCGACCCTGGCCTGGGCGGTAGTGAACCGCCGGGGTCAGAATCACCCCCTCTGTCTCCAGTACCAATAACCTGCACAGGATCACACTCTGACCAACCCGGCGTAAAAACAACACCTCCTTCAGTCTAGTTTACCTTTGCTTTGAAGAAAGATAGCAGAGGCCAGAGCGTGAAAGGTTGAGAAACGGCTTAATTATACTGGAAACCAGCACGAGATGGCAAACAGGAAATTAAAAAAAATAGAGAGAGAGGCCAGACTGTGCAAGCTGTAAAATGAAAAATTGAATCCCAGAG
Organism: Pleurodeles waltl; assembly: GCF_031143425.1. NCBI lineage: Eukaryota > Metazoa > Chordata > Amphibia > Caudata > Salamandridae > Pleurodeles > Pleurodeles waltl. The sequence goes on from NC_090445.1 coordinate 216,952,236, forward strand.
GTCCTTCCTCCTCCCCTGAACCAAATTACATACATTTGCTTTAAATGTATATCTCCACATTCTCTGAGGAAGCCGAATACTTGGCTAGCCTTTATGAGATGCAATGGGGTCATTTATGGTGTAAAATATGAGAAACCGCCGATGGACTTGAAGATGATGTCACTCGCCTCCAGAGAGTTAGTAAGACACGACGGGGTCCTACAATGAAGGCTCATACGCCTAAGACATCCCGGAACAGTACGATGAAAGGGGACTGTAATTATTCTGCGGCACTCTTCTCACCGGAGTATTTACTCTGGCACACCTACATGTCTGCTCTACCCTGCCAAGATCGTTCTATTGAATTGTTTTGCCCACGCACCCGGCTGAAACAAAAAGTCCTGCATTGTATAGCAGACGACAATGGGTTGGCAATACGGTGAGGATGAAATGGGGGAGAAAGATACGGGCGAGCCAGTGTAACCAAGTCTAGGAGCCGTGCCTTACGGCCGGAGCAGCGTGACCCAGCTGCTGTGACAGATATGCTGATATCCAGCTTTTTTCCGAAAGGGACAAACACAGACTGATTCACACTTTTAACCTGTGCAAAGGGCCGCTCGGCCATAACCCCGTCGTAGCCAATCAACGCTTCTGTCAGACGTGAGAAAGTAGCGCAGAGTAATCAGTGCTTAATTTGTAAATAAAAAGGTGCCGGTGTTCAAAGCCCTCCTCTTAAAGACGCGACTGCTGCAATTAAAAGTGCGAGCACATAATACTGAGGCAGCGTAATCCTGAAGCCAGCCACTCCCTGCCCCTTCAGCTCACTCTTGTAGCTTCTTGCTTTTACCCTTTCTGACGCTTTTTTGTTTTATTCTTCCTCCGTCTTTCCCACGTGTCTTTTGCTCGCAGTAAATGCTTCAAACCATACTATTGGTGGCCCTCCTTAGAGTCGTAAGTCAAATCCTTGATTCATACTTGTGCTGAGTGTATGCGATCTGATATGAAGTGGAAGATGATGGATACCCTCCTCCATCCTGTTCTATTCCCAGAAGACTGTGGGATAAAGTTGGAATGGATTTCTCTGGGCCATATCCTACCTAGGAACATCAGGTTGATTTTGCTAATAGATTATCACTCCAAGTGGTTGCATCTTATGTTCTGTGATGACCCTAGTACTGGGAATGTCATTACATTTTTACAATACGTGGTTGCGGTTGAAGGTTCACCCAAAATGATTGTTACAGAAAATGATACACACTTCTTGTCACATTAAATGTGCATGCACGTTTCTTGGCATAAATGATGTAAAGCATGTTAAGATTGCTTTATATTCCCCAGCCTCAAACGGTTTGGTTGAGAGGGCGAATAGAATAGTGAAAGAAGGGATTCAAACAGCACTTTCCTCTTGACAGGATGTGCAGGAGTTTGCTGAAACTAAAATCTGGATTACAGCATTGCACCACACAGCACCACCAGTGTTCATCCCTTTACACTGTTGAGGGGTGGAAAGTGCACACAAATCTGTTTCCGGAATGGTTACTGTGCAAAAACACATGGAAAGATGTGGATATGAAGGACACCTTAGTGGTTTCCCCGGTGTTGCAGAAACAGAGTGCCATGAAGGAAAGATTTGATTTTGGTAAGAGTTTAAAAAATATGGACCTCCTAGTTCAGGACTCAGTGTGTGTATAAGAAATTCCAGGAGGGTGCTGAAGGGTTTGTCAAAATTCTCCTCTCTGGTACAGGTGACAAGGGTGAGCAAACATTCAGCTCTTCTTGGTGACAGGGGATGGTTGAACAAGAGGAGTCTTGTACGTCTTTCTGATACACAGGCATTCTCCTTGAGAAAACTTTCAGAAGAAGAAGTGGATCCGTGTGATTGATCTAACTGGTAGCAGGACCTACAAGAGGGGTCTTCTTCCTCTCTAGGTGAGCTTTGTTCAGTGGCTGATGCCCAACCATATCCTGTGAAGTCGGTTGAGCAGGAGGCCATTAGTACCACAGTTACAAAGGAAGTGGGGTGTTGCCAGAGAAAGGCACCTTGCAGATTTGATGACTGTGTACTGTTTTAGATTTAATGACTGTGTATTGCTTGAAATTTTATTGCAGCTTGCTGCAGTAAAAGAAAAAAAAAAAAAATTCAGACCTAATGACTAAGGGCCTGATTTAGATTTCGGTGGACAGGTTACTCCGTCACAACAGTGACAGATATCCCGGCCACTGAAATATAAATCCCATTATTTTCTATTGGATTTATATTTCGGCAGACGGGATATCAGTCACCGTTCTGCCGGAGAAACCCCTCCACTAAACTCTAAATCAGGCCCTAAGTATTGTTCTATGCTTTATGGTTTTATTTTATGAACCAAACTTGTTTTGTTGTTTTTCAAAAAACTAAAATAAAAAGAAGGTATATGTTGTAGTATAAGTATCCTCGTACGTCTTTGTGGCGTGTGGATACTCTTGTTGTGTTTCGCTATGAATTCACACTCAGGAGGGGAACGGTGCCTGCTTGTTTAGCAGCAACATGTTCAGTTGCTGGATGACCTCATAGACGCCGGGCGCTCCTGGTTATGGGTGTCTGTGAACCTACGAATAAACTCCTTGAATGAATCTTTTGCCTATGTGACTCCTTAACTCAACTTTGATTATCCATACATACATAACATCTCAAATGACCACTCACAGGTAGCAAAATCATTGTCAGACAAACCTTCACATTGTGACTTCACAAATATCAAATCCATAACATGTAGTCCTTCTTTCCTGTTACCAAGAAGCCAACTTCCTGGTGGTGACAGGCCTCTTCCCATCTCTGTTGCTCTGCCGCTTCGAATGTGTTATGATTGATATATATATATATATATATATATATATATATACATTTGTTAAGCAGGCCTAAAGAGTATGTACATATTTTAAGGAAAAACATAATTATACATATTTGTACATATACATGAATCTGCTCTACATTGCTGTTTGAGTATGGTGGTTATGTAGGAAAGAGACAACTCTTGAGTAGTCTTCTGTAGGTAAGATAGTTATCCATAGGTCTTATGTTTGTATATTTGGGGGTGCTGAATTTCATAGTTTGGCCGCTTGAACAGAGAAAGATGTACCACGTATTGTCTTTTTCTTCTATGGTGGGGTTTTGAGGCAAGGTGCCAATCTTCAGCAGAGGTTCCTTTGTTGAATGCATTTGAGGATTTTATTCCTGTTCCATGCATTGCTTTGTGGGGTATACAAAGCAGCTTGAAGGTGAATCTTCTGGCAACCCAACCAGTAATCAATATAGGGCCCCCAAGGCAGGGGAGATGGGGGCTTGTGGCTTTACATGTATGAGTAATCTGGCGGCAGAGTTCTGAATCCACTGTAGTCTTTTCAGAGTTGATAGAGATGATATGTGGTAAAGGCCATTGGCGCTATCCAGTTTACACAGTACAAGAGAGATAATAACCTGGGTTTGTGTGCAAATCCCACGTGGGGGAAGATATGTCACAGAGTTTTCATGGTGACAAACCTTAATCTTGCTAATTTATTCGCTTGGGCACTCATTGTTAACTTGGAGTCCATGGTAATTCCAAGGTTCCTTACTTCCTTAGATACTTTAGGAGGTGGTCCCAGATCATCAGACCAGGTGCCGAGTGGGTCATAATTTTTCCAATCACCAGATGTGATTATTTTCATTTTGGAAGCATTCAGTTTGAGATGGCTCCCTGTCATTCCACAGATCAACAGCTCTGAGGCAACTGAAGATTTGTGAGTTTACAATGTCTGTGGGGCTTTCTAGTTTAAGAAGTAATTATGTGTCATCTGTTTGGCTGTAGCATGTGAGTTGAAATTCATAGATCATTACCAGTAATGACTTCATGCAGATGTTGAAAAGCAATGAGTGAGATGATTGAGCCTTGAGGGATCCCTACTTTTGTGAAGTTCGAGTTGTATGAGAAAAGGTGAGTATGGATGACATTTGTTCTGTTTTGAAGGTAGGATGTGATCCAGTCGAGGGCAGTCCCCTCTAAGCTGGCTTTGTAGGGTCTGTGTATTAGGGTGTCATGGTCAAATGGGTCAAAGGCCGCTGAGAGGTCCAAGAGAAGTAGTGCAGCAATTGTGGTGCGATGAGGGCAGATTCTGTGCCTCTTCCTGGGCAGAATACAGGTTGGTAGTGTGAAAGTATGGAGTTATCTTCAATGAATTGTGACATCTGGGCAAATGCTGCTCTTTCTATCAGTTTGCCTAGAAAAAGGTCAATTTGTAACCGGTCTGTAGTTGTTAGGGTCAGGCGGTTCCGGGGGTGTTTTCTTTAATAATGGGCATATGTATGCCTTTTTTAGGTCTCCGGGAAAGATTCCCGTAGTTAATGAATTGTTGATGACTCTTCTTACTGGTGTGGCAGCAGAGGTAGATAAAACAATGTTCTTGAAAATGTGTGATGGACAAGGGTCAGAAAGGCATCCAGAAGGCCTGCTCGCTTTGACCAGATCCATAGGTTCACTGTGAGATATTTGTTTGAAGGAATGAAGTGGCTGGGCTGGGCTGACTTACTCTTCGAGGGGATTTTTGGAAATGGGTTGGTGCTAGTGGTTTTCCTTTGTTTTAAATAGGAGTCCAATTTGTCTGCCTTGGTTGTATAATGATAACATATAATAATAATGTTAGTATAATCTAATATTCTAACTTTAAAACTAACTGTAAGCTTACCCCTTAAAAAAGGCTACTTGAATTACGTGGTAAGGGAGGACCACTTTATGCAGCAGGGTTGGCTAGATTAGGCATACTGAACCACATTCTGTGCCAATATGATTTCACTATTTTAACATTTTAACATACATTAATATTGCATCAGCAAACAAGCACCACTTTAGTATCATTTAACACAAGAATACAGCAATCAGGAACTGAAAGGTTGAGAAGTAACCACAGCAAAGGGTCAGACAATGTGCAGCATCACATGCAACACTTCTTTAAGACACTTGTCATCCATTTGAACTAGAAACATTTTTGGGTGAAATTTGCAAATTATGTATCAGATGGTGAAGCGGATTATGTTGCAAACTAAGTGAATCTATAATTTTGCAAAAATGCAGCAGCCCCAAAATCATCTGTTCGTCAAAGATAGCTTGTATCCAGTTTCAAGTCCAAGCTGTGTGGCGCATCCACTCTCATATGACTCGGGGACTTGAAACTAGATCCACATTATCTCGGAGGACCAACAGAAGAAGGTTGTGAAAATGAGGTTATCAGTTAATAAAATTACTGGGTTGCATGATGACATTTTCCTTTTGATGAGGGTTAATACCTTATACGTACTGTAGTGAGGATGTAATAATCTTGAAAACTATTGTTGAGCGTACGGAAAACCATTGACAAAGTGAGGCAAAAAAAGGTGCTGAAGCACCTAATTACAATTTTAGAGCATGTTTAAAGCGATACTGAAGAAAAACTGTCGAAATTTCATAAGGAAAAAATGTATGCTACAAATTTGTACATTTGGCTGTGCATGGGGTAACACCGTGAAAAGTCTTATGCTGCATTTTATTCTGCTCTTAGTTCACAAAGGTGGGCACGTGAGTTTGACCTGGTAGCACGTCATAAGGAACTAACCAATAAAACCAAGAATCACATCAGGGTGTGCACCAACTGGAGAGGTGAAAGGTTGAAGAATTTGTCACAAGACAATCCAGACTGTTGAAACTGCTCCAGAAAAGGAGGCTGAGCATCTGAAACCCCACTCTAAAAATTCTGAGTTGTTCTAAAATATGTTTTTGATGGTTCATCTGTCGACAGCTACTCAAGACACACTTTATCTAACTTGCAGTAAATTGGTGAACAGCGCCTAGAGCCCATGATGTGGTGTGAGTGTGCTATGCAAGCGTACTAAATCAATCTATGAATCAATGGTATAGGATAAATCCCCCGCAGACACCCCAACCCTACTTGCCACAATAGACTCTGACACGTACAAAGCCCTGAACTTGAGGTTTATAATTCACATCGTTGTTATAGGTCCATGGCTTGCAACCGCATCCTGTACGCAGGAGGAGTAACAACCGTAGGAGCTTGGGCACTCTTGAAAGGGGAAATTTATTTTCTGCTACTGCAATGATGATCCTTTGCCTACAGAAGTGTCACTCTCATAGCTGTCGCAACTAATTGTGTGTATTGTAAAACCTTAGTAAAATATTTATTAAAAATAATATGTGATAAACACACTAATGATTCTATTTTAACCCAAGAAGGAAGCCAGTGCAGAATTCACAAGGTGAAGTGATCAGATCACCTGGTACCTGACACAAGCCTGACCAAGGTTTGGATCATGGCTTACAGATGCTCAAGGGCTGTATCTGCAAAACCACCTTATTTTCAAACCTACTGTAGAGGAACCACCAAAAACACTGCAAACAAATCCGCAACGTAACCAATGGTTTCATTTTAAATGTTAAAATAAGCAGATAACCAGCCGCTTGTACTGCGTGCTCCACGTGAAGTGTCAGGCAAAGATGTGGTCCCAAGCAAAAAGCCAACGTTTTTTTTTTCTGGAGTTGCCAGTGTTGAGAAAGGGGAGCCGTGGGATAAGCTTCCATTGACTGGAAGACGCTTTGAGCAGTTGGAGGTGACGCAAGTGAGCTTCAGACAATGGGTAGCATTCCAGACATTGCATTCAAACATTCTCTCACATGCCCCAGGTCAATCCTGCAGACACCAGTACGCATAGTTTCGATACATACTATTGGATGGAGGCGACTAGGTTCAGTATTTGATTGGCCAGCATCTGTGCAAAGCTGCTAAACCATGGGTCAGAGGATCTAGCCCTGAAACACCTGGCAACGTATTGAGACATACTCTGCTAAGGAGTTTTACCTATTCAAGCCAGTGGTGGCTCAAATATAAGATGACTTGCCTCACCGATATGTCCATCCTAATGGCCCCTCTGTCATCCTATATGTTTGAGCTTAATTTCGTTGAGCGTAGATACCCGGTATCTCAAGACCCAACTTACTTCAAGTAACAGATTTGATGTTTGCATGAAACAAGACCCTGAGACCATCCTGGTGGATATCTAGTCAACAAACTATGAAGCTAGGACTTGAGGAGCTGAAATGCAACATGGTTATTGCATAAGCCAGAAACTGAAGTAAGCAAATAATTCCATTCAATCATGTCAAAAGCCTCAAGATCAAACAAGACTTGAAGACAGGCATGTCATGCACATTCGACAAGTGGAGTCTAGACTGCAGCCGTAGCACAAGCCACATGCTCTGGCATCTAGTTTGAGCTACCTGGCCACATGCCCCAAGACTTTGGCTTATAGGTAGTTCTTCATGTCTATTGAGTCTGACTTTGTCCTTCTACCTTATCCCAGTCCTTACTGTATAAAGTTGAGTCTGAAAAACCTGGAGAAAGCAACTACTTTGCTATCCCTCCAAAACATATTTTTCATCTTTTTAGCTCTTCCCTTTATGGCTACATAAGGACCCAGTGGACCTTCCACCTCCTGTCTTATCAGTTCCCTGCTTTTGCCTCTAGTTCGGTGGGCATCCATATGGACATTTTCACCTTATACCCTGCTGTAGCGGCTACGGCATTAATAGAGGGGTTTGATTTGTGACTTTCAACCTTTTTTTGGTGTGGGACTATGGTCAGTTTATTTCCTGATTGACCCCACAGTGAACAGCACATAGGCCCTCATTATGACATTGGCGGTAAATCCCACTTACTGCCACGCTGACTGCCGCCAACATACTGCTGCTGCGGAGGATATCTCTTCACCATATTATGACACACACACACCAATCCGTCAGTATTCAGCCACAGACACAAATCCGCTACACCAAAGGTCAGTGATAAACTGGTGGTATCCAAACCCACACCATTACGCCAACAGAACAACGCCCATCACATTATGACCCACGAATAACCATGGCGGATATTCAATGGCGGTAAACCATTTGCGGTACATACCGCTGTGCTCAAAATACACACACTCAAACAAAACAACACCACACTGGACAATTAAAACAACACACACAACACACACCTGACACCCATACACACACCACACCCACACACCCACACCACTATAAAACACACACCCACATTACCCAAAAGCCTTTACGACTACAAACCATTGGCACGAGATAGACACCACGACCACAGACAAAACACTTATACACCACCCACGCACCTAACATCACAGACCCCAACACATCACCCTACACACCCTCACCTACACAACTCACACAACACCCATGGCACCACAAAGACACCCCAGATTCTCAGAGGAGGAGCTAAGGGTCATGGTGGAGGAAATCATCAGGGTATAACCACTGCTATTTGGAGCACAGGTGCAGCAGATATCTATAGCTAGGAAGATGGAGCTATGGTGGAGAATTGTAGACAGGGTAAATGCTGTGGGACAGCACCCAAGAACCAGGGATGACATCAGGAAGAGGTGGAACGACCTATGGGGGAATGAACATTCCATTGCAGCAGGACACCAACTCGCTGTACAGAGGACTGGCAGTGGACTCCCACCTTCTCCCCCACAAATAACAACATGGGAGGAGCTAGTCTTGGCAATCATGCATCCTGAGGGCCTGGCTGGAGTAGAAGGAGGACTGGACTCTAGTAAGTCAAATCTATACTACTACTACCCCCCTACCTGCATGCTATCACATACTTCCCCCATCTGGAAACACCACCACAGCACCCACCCAGTGTACACACACCTCTGTCCCCAGGACATGTCAATCAGGAGTGTGTCAAAAACATATAATACACTGTTCCAAATATGTGAAAGGAGACTAAGGGCTACCGTAGAGGGGGTCCTAAATTTTAGGAGCAAGACACCTCACACATCCCGAGGGATGTCATGCTTCATCATCGGAGCAGCTCCTCGTCAGACTGGCGCTGCAATGTCTGACGGGCTCCACCCCGAGAAGGGGGGGCTCTTTGCCGGAGATCTTTTGTGGTGATGAAGCCGTAACCCCAAATGTGGGAGAAAGAATAGAAGGAGATCAAAAAGTGATGATTAAAATTGGCTCTCTAAATCAGCACCGGGTAACTTCTTTATTAACCCAAATGCAAAGAAAAAGGGGCCAAGGTTAAAAAGGTCACAAGAGTAAGACTGAAATAATGTTCAGTCACCCTGTACTGTACCCGGTGCTGATTTAGAGAGCCAATTTTAATCATCACTTTTTGATGGTAGCCATTGTCCCCGTTTCTACCCTCCCCCTCCAACTTCCTCTTCCCAATCCCATTCCCCTCACCCCACCCTATCCCAGCACACAGGCAGACGGGCATGCACACAAGACAAAACACAACAGTGGTACAGACAAACACAAGCACCACACAACATCCCACAGCCACTCACACAAACACCATCCAGATGCAGAAATACCAACATCCACAATTTCCACTGGCTCCCCCTCCTCCTCCTCCATCTCCCGCCCAATTCCGTCTACACTCACACCTGCATGCACTACATCCTCATCCACTACCAGCATCACCACCACACCTAGCAGAACACACACCTCACTGGCAGACACCTCCACAACAGCCATGCACACGTCCCCTGTGTCCTCTCCCACTGTGTCTGTCCCCCCCAAAGTACACAAACGCAAGCACTCAGACACCCAACAGCCATCCACCTCATAACAGCATCCAGCCCATGCTCCTGCACCCAAAACAGCAGACAGACCCCTCGTACAACCACTCCCTCTTCCTCCACTCCCAAACCTTCTCCCTCTTCCCGCCCCAAATGTCCCTAAAAAGCTTTTCCTATCCACCATTGACCTCTTCCCTACCCCTCCGTCCTGCTCGTCTGGCCAGGGTGGCAAAAACCCAGCAAAGCACCTCAGCCATCCAGTCCATGGGCCCAGTAGTCACCACACCCACTCATGGTGGGAAAGGATCCAGGGCACATGTCCTGAGTGTGAAGGAGCCTGCACCAGGCAGCCTCAAGAGTAAGGAGCCTGCCCCAGCTGCTGCCCGGAAGACCAAGGAGCCTGCCCCAGCTGCTGCCAGGAAGACCAAGGAGCCTGCCCCAGCTGCTGCCAGGAAGAACAAGGAGCCTGCCCCAGTTGCTGCCAGGAAAACCAAGGAGCCGGCACCAGCAGGCAGGAAGGGCAAGGGGCCTGGGGCTGGAACTCTGACGGAGCCCCCACCACCAACTATGGTTGTGCAGCCATGTGAGGCTGCAGGGGATGGCTGGAGCCTCCCCCCACCAGCGGCTGCAGCACCAGCACCACCACTACCACCAATGAGCAGCCATCGCTGCCAGCGGACGGTATGTAGTCCTGCCTCCATGGGCTGCTGTGCGGCCTGCCCCCTGCAAATCCAGTGGGTATGACACCCACCTGAGGGACTGTGACCTTGCACTCCCCAGGATAAAGAGCATAGGGCAAGATGCCCCCTCCAGAACCAGTGGGTAAGACACCCACCAACCCCAGCCTCCCCAGGATCAAGAGCACAGGGCACAATGCCCCCTCCAGAACCAGTGGGTAAGACACCCACCAACCCCAGCCTCCCCAGGATCAAGAGCACAGGGCACGATGCCCCTCCAGAGGAAGAGGGCAAGTCACCCACTTGAGAGACTGTGGCCTTGCACTCCCCAGGACCAAGCACAGGGCATGTTGCCCCCTCCGGAGCATGTGGGCAAGTCGCCCACTTGAGAGACTGTGGCCTTGCACTCCCCAGGACCAAGCACAGGGCATGTTGCTCACTCCAGAGCATGTGGGCAAGTCACCCACCTGAGAGACTGTGGCTTATCACTCCCCAGGACGGAGTACAGGGCATGTTGCCCCCTCCAGAGCATGTGGGAAAGTCACCCACCTGAGAGACTGTGGCCTATCACTCCCCAGGACCAAGCACAGGGCATGTTGCCCTCTCCAGAGCATGTGGGCAAGTCACCCACTCGAGAGACTTTGGCCTTGCAATCCCCAGGACCAAGCACAGGGCATGTTGCCCTCTCCAGAGCATGTGGGCACGTCACCCACTTGAGAGACTGTGGCCCTGCACACCCCAGGACCAAACACAGGGCATGTTGCCCCCTCCAGAACCAGTAGTCTTGTAACATATCCCAGCTGAGGTGCCCCCCCAATCCCCCATCCCCCTGAGGTGCCTGCCTATTTACCAACTGATGCCCCTGCAGTGTTCTCTCCGTGTTGATGCAGGTGACAAGTGGGGCCTTGGACTTTGGCCTGTGGCCATGTGGGCCACGCAAACTGAGGACTGGGCAGTGTCACTTGAACTGTACAATTGTGTATATATATATCTGTAACAATGGCTAAGTTATTTTTATACTGTGTTGATATTATTACACTCACTTTAGTAAATTCATTTTGTCCTTGCATTATTCAGCCAATTTAGGGGGAATACCTTGTTTTCTTGTGCATCTGGTTGTGTGTATGGTGTGTGTTGTGTGTGTCACTCTCTCCCCCCCCCCTTGTGTGCTAGGTGGCTGTAATCACCGTCATCGTCTTTGCCATCGTTGGTGTTCATGGTGGAGCACCATGTAGAAGAGCACGGGGAAGACATGCAGCTCGGGCTCCATGGCGGTGTGGTTGTTCCCTGTGTCTCCAATGGTGAGTCCTTTCCCTTCTGAGCTCAGTTTTCGCCAGGCTTTTGATGTCATTAGTACCGCCCCGGAAATGTGGCGGATTGGCATGTCTTAATACGGTGGGCGGAACATTGACTTCCGCCTGGCTGTAGGTGGCTACCGCCGTGGTGCCTTTTGTTTCCGCCCTGGCAGTCGTTGTGGTAAAGTGGCTGCCTATCTGAGATCTATCCGCCACGGTGATATTTTGGCTGTAATTACCACCAGCCTGTTGGCAGTATTACCGCCACTTTTACACCAACCGCCAGGGTTGTAATGAGGGCCATAGTTATGGTCAGGGCCACTGGAATTATGCAATTGTGCTACGATTTTCACATAATTGTAGATTTGCTGCATTTGCCACCTAATCCATCATCTTCCGCATAATTTGCAGATATTAACACAAAAATTGTTTCTAGCTCAAACAGTTTAAAAGTTACTAAAAACAAAGCAATGCATGTTGCTGTGCAGTGGAAGGCCATTTGCAAATGTTCACCAAAAAAACGGGGACAAGGAGGTTAACTGGTCCAGTGTACGTCCTCCCTTTTCATGTCATGTCTATCAAAAAGGTACACTGTTCCAAAAAACAAAATATGGCTACAAAAGATTGACTCAAATATGGTTGCCTCAGAAGCAAAAGCCCTCAGGACTCATCATCAGGCTTGCTCCACGTCAGACTGGTGCTGCAATATCTGACGGGACCCTCAATGGGGTCACTAAGCCAAAACTTCTGTGCCAAATGAAAAAAGGCAGTGGAGAGAAAAAAGAACATAAAATTGTCTCAACTTCCCTCAGGAAATTCCTTTAATTAGTAGCAGGGAATGTTGGTTAAGGTTAAAAGCAAAAAGGTGAGTCTGAGGGAAACAATGGCCCTTGACTCTATGAAAATGTGGTTGAGAAAACCTATTTCTGACACCACTCTACAAGTCAACATGTTTTGCGCCTGCTCATGTCTTCACAGATCTACTGGCGCTTCTTCAGGACTGAAAAGAAAAATCTTCTCCAACCAAAACTAACGAAATGTACAATGGTAATAATGTTTTATAGCACAGGTAACTAGTAGTGAGACTCTACTCACACAATCATTGAATGGGCTCCTGCACATGTACCATACCACCCAATTTTGTCTCTCTCAAAAAAAGGCACACTTACAAATTGCCATAATATGGAGAGAGCTCCTCCCGTGTGGAATGTCCGGGTGCCGCTCGACCTCTGAAGGTATAGTATGGTATGGTACATGTGCATTTTAGAGTTAGTTAACCCTGCTGCATAATTTGCCCCACCCCTGCCGCATAATTCCAGTGGCCCTGGCTATGGTGTAGATGCAGAACTCTCTTTCCTAGAGCCTCTTTTGGCCCCTGTGGCTGAATTTTCTTTAATGTTCAATTCCAGCCATTTTATGATGGCAGTACTAGTGTGCCTTACTTTATTAGTGGCTTCCTGCACTGGCCCCTTCTGCCTTTCTATTATTGGTGGTTGCAGTTGCACTGGAGCTCAAAGGGTGTGTGCTGCTTCACTGTACTATTCTGCTTCATGTTTGGGTAAGGATAATTGTTTTTTCCCCAGCACTGCTGCTTCCAGGTCAGGTCACCATGACTAGAGGTCTCAAATGTGACGTTTGGCTCTCAGGGTCTCGCTCTGTAATTGCCTCTTGTTAGACCTGTCAACTCTTGCTGTGGTTTTTCCTGCCCTGTCTTTTTGCTTCTGATCTCCTGTTTTTGATCCTATGCTGAATTTCGTTTTTGCTGGCTTTAGGACCCTGGGCACTTTACTACTACTGGCCAGTGCTAAAGTGCAAGTGTTCTCTTCTAAATTGTATTAGTGATTAGTTTATCCATGATTGGCATATTAGATTTACTAGTAAGCCTCTAGTATAGTGCACCATGTGTGCCCAGGGCTTGTGAATCAAATGCTTCTAGTGGGCCTGTAGCACTGATTGGCCACTCACATGAGTAGCCCTGTAAACATGTCTTAGATCTGGCACTGTGGTGTAAGGGGCCTGGCAAGTGCACCCACTTGCCAGGTCCAAACCTTCCTTTTTACTACATTTAAGTCACCACTAATGTAGGCCCAATGCTTCCCCGTTGGCATTGTGCAGTGTATTTAAAAGGTAGGACATTTACTGGTGTGTTTTATGCGTCCTAATAGTGAAACACTGCTAAATTCGTTTTTTCAGTATTGCAAGGCCTATCTCTCCCACAGATTAACATGGGGACTGCCTTGAAATATCTTTTAAGTGTATGTTCACATTGGGAGCAGATAGAGATGCGGAGTTTGGGGTCTCTGAACTCACAAATTAAAAAACAAATTTTTTGGTGAAGTTGTTTTTTCAATTGTAGGTTTGAAAATGCCACTTTTAGATAGTGGGCATTTTCTTGCTTAACCATTCTTTGCCTCTGCCTGTCTGTGGAATACACGTCCGGGTCAAGATGACAGTTGGGCTGTTGGTGCATTGACTCTAGACAGTCACACAAAAGGGGCAGAGGTGGGCCATGCATATCCTGAAGGCCCATCACCAGGCTGAGGGGTCTTCCTGAGCTAAAGTGATGGGAGGAGCTGACATCTGCACCTGAATAGGGCTGTGCCTGTCACCCACAAAGCAGTCTGCAACCCCACAAGTGTGTCTGGGGCCAGGGCAGGGAAAGGTAGGGTCTTGTGCACTACAAATACTTCTCTTCAAAGTTTGGCTATTTCAAAAACAGATATGGGTATAAGTACTGGACCTCTAACCCCCACATAGTTAGATCTCTTCTGGACTGAAGACATTCTGCCAGGAAGAAGAGCTGGATGCTGTAGGAGGGACTGCCACTCTGCTTGTTGCATTGTTCTGATGGCCTGCTGCTTGCTGCTTCTGTCCTGGGAGTGAAAGGGCTGGACTTTGTTTTCTACATCCTGCTTTCCAAGGTTCTCCAAGGGTTTGAAACTGAACCTGTCTCCTGTTAGAATTCTCAGGGCCATCAAAGTCTTCATCTACAAGCACCTGACCTCTGTTGCTGAGAGTTCTGACTTGCCAAGTGGTGCCAAATCCAGCTCCTTGGCCCTTGGAAGGGAGCTCTGGTGCACCTAAGAAGAAACTAAGCACATTGACTTAAGAGCAACTTCGGAACCGGTGCTGTTCTCCGACTCCGTGTCAGCCCCTGCACCGGAGCCATGTTCCCCGCTGAGTGCAACGACCACGACCTGCAACACACGCCCGACACCGCTGCAGTCCCTCTGAAATCCCGCCACAGCATGAGTCCCGATTGCAGTGTCACTGATATCCGTGACACCTGACTCCCCAACAGCTCCTGTGGCCCAGTGGTGTGATCATGACACTGGAAAGTCTACCCCTCGCATCTTGCCAAGTCATAAGGAACTGATGCCTTGCCACTGACGCTAAATCACCTCCCCTGCAACCGTAAGGAACCAACGCCTCACCCCTCCTGCCTAGCAGTAAGGAACCAATGCCTCACCTCCCTGGTAGCAGTAAGGAACTGACGCCACTCCTGCTCCAGCAGCATCTCTCCTACCTGACTCCGTGCAACGTCTTTGTTTCTTCATCATTTTTCAAGGTACTGTACCGTGGGTCTGTGCGACTCTGTGACGGGCCTGCATTTTCTCACGAGTGGCATCAGATTGTTGGGGACAACTACCTCAAGATGGCAGATAACCCCAGTTGGAGCTATAGTGTTTCTAAGCACTTTATTAAGATTTACTCTTTGGAAATATGTATCTTTACTTGTGTATGTTGCATTTGTGTTGTTTTGGTCGTGCTTTACTCAGATAAATATTGGCTATTTTCCTAAACTGGTGTGAAGTTCTTTTGTGGAGCTTTCAATGTGTTACTGTGTGTATACAAATATTTTACACATTGCCTCTGAGATAACCCAGACTGCTCGTGCCAAGCTACCAAGGTGGTGAGGAGGGGTTATTTTAGCTGAGGGACTCCCTTACCCTGCCTAAAGTGAGGGTCCCTACTTAGATAGGGTGCAAACCACTGACAACTAGAGGCCCCATTTCTAGTAGTGCTGATCAAAGGTGAGGATAGGACTTGTATTTCTACTTTTTGGCTCTCCCTTTTCTGCCTTCTGGCATTCTTGAGCCATTTCTGAGTTTCATCCACAATCATGTCCCAGTCTGTTGAGTCATCAGTAGGTTTGATGTTTGAGCAGGAGAGGTTTGAGACCTATCCGGTGCCTCAGCTAAAAAAAAGTTCTGCAAGGAGCTCTGGTGTCCCTTTAAAGGCCACACTAGAAAGGAGGAGCTGGTAAAGGCTCTAAGGGCCTGGTTGGCAATCAGCGAGACTGGTGACCATGCAGAGATGGACAGTGTGAATCTGGAGGAACAGAGGGCCAGACTTAAAGAAAAGTGGTGCAGTGCTGTGCTGCGCCAAAATTGACAGCACCAGGCTGCATCACTTTAGAAACACAGGGATGCGCTGTATGTCCCTTCGTGCACTTAAACAATCACTAATGGCGCTTTGGCACTTCTGTGTGTGCTGCACAATGCAACACACACAGAAGTGCCAAAGCGTCACTTCCAAATGATTGTTTATATGCGGGAAGGGACACCGTCCCACACATAAACAATAATTTCTGGATTTTTGCTTTTTCTATGTGTGTGGCAGAATGCAGCATACATAGAAAAAGCAAAAAACGAGGAGGAATAAAAGTATTCCTCCTTGATGCGCCATGCTAACCACACCCCTGGGGGTGGTGTTAGATTTTGGCGCTGCCTCAGGTTTACAAAATTTCATAAATCTGAGCGAGCGTCAAAGGGTGCGTCAAAATGCGATGGGTGTTGCTGTAGCACACCAACAGCAACACTCATTGCACGCCCCTTCCACGCACAGTGCTGCGTGGGAAGGGGCTGTATTTACAAGGTGGCGTTAAGCCACAAAAAGTGGGTTAACCCCACCTTGTAAAACGGCGTTGTGCTTAGCGCCACAGAAGCGTCACAAAAAGTGACCATCCTGTGGCACTAGGGGCCTATAAATACGGCCCAGAGTCTGGCTGGGGATTTTGTAGTACAACAGGATGTGCCTGGGAGGAAGGCACCCTCTAGCGCAGGCAACTGTGTTTTTTCAAAGAGTCTGACCCCCAGAGGAGCTGGAGGACAGGCGGGAAGCTAGGAAGCACACTTTGGAGCTTGAAAGAGTCAGGCTGGAAATGGAGGCAAAGAAACCGCCCATAGAAGAACGGAAAATTATCTTGGGTTACGAGCTGAGCTTAAAGGAGCTGGACTTGAAAGTCAAGGCCAGTACAGATGTTGGCTGCATTTCATCAGTGCAGTCTGAGAGAAGGGTGCACCTACCCAAGAATCTAGTGAAAGAGTAGACTAGGGAGGATAACATACACAGGTATTTTCAGGGCTATGTGGCAGCTCTCCATATGTATGGTATCCCTGATAAAAAATGGGGGAGGGGGGCAGGTCTGTGGAATTACTTCACAGTGGAAGGGAGGGATACCTTGTTGGCACTAGGGGCAGCTGGCGACCTCACCTACACTACCATGAAGGGTGGCCTAACACCAGAGATGTACAGAAGGAAATTTGGGAGAGTAAGAAACTTGATTCCCAGACCTGACTTGAGTGTGTGGATTCCTTTTGCAGAGCACTGGATGGCTGGGTGATGTAACAGAATATCAGGGGCTGTACAATTTGTTTGTATGGGGCTGTACAATTTGTTTGTATGGGAGCACTTGTCTAGTCTATATTTTCCAGAGCTGCAACAGCACTTGATTGACAGCAGGCTTACTGAGCCCAGAAAGCATGCTCAGGAGTCACACTGCTGGATAAGTACCAGGGTCCACAAGAAGTTGTATGTGGGAGACTCAGCCAGGGGTGGGCAGGGTCCCCAGCAGAAGAAGGAGGGGGCAAAGATAAGTAAGCAGTTCTCAAAAGGGACGCAAACTAGCTCCTAGGGTAAGGATTCCCAACCATCTGTTGAGAAGAAGAGTTGATTCTCTTCAGGAAAGCCTGCAGAGAAGGGACCCCTAAAGTGTTTCGCCTGTAATCCGGAAAGGAATTTCAGGGGGAGTACCAAGTGTCCCAAGTGGGCACAGCCCTCTACCAGTGGGCAGACACTAGGGGTGGCCAGTGTAGTGCTTGGGGAGGAGTTGGCCCCAGTTAGTGGTGGGGAGCCAGCTGAATTAACCCTAGTCTCCATGGATGAGGGTGAGGTGGTCCAGAGAACCTTCATGCCTGACAACACTCAGAAGTACAGGGAGTGGGTGACCATCAATGGGAGGTGGGTAGAGGCTCTGAGAGACACAGGAGACAGTATGACAACTGTCTGATGTCATCTGGTGTCTGAGGAGCAGGTAATCCCTAATGTGGTCCACCAGGTTGTAGCAGTAGACAACAGTGACCGCCAATGTCTGGTAGCTCAGGTTCCCTTTAAATGGGGCAGGGGTCTAAGGTTCCTTGAGGGTAGCTGTGAGCCCAATCATGCCTGTTGACTGTCTGCTAGGGAACGACTTGTAGCATACCGCCTGGAAGGAGGTGGAGCTCTGATAGCACTTGGAAATGTTAGGATTGCCAGAATGGGCGTGCATGACCACACGGTCCATGGCCACCAGAGAAGGTGATCAGAAGGACTTGGAGCCTGAAACAGTGGCCCAGGTGCCTGCCAGGAGGTGGAGGGGCAAAGGTTGCAGGAAACCAGCTCCTGAGATTCCTACATCTGGGAGGAGGCTGAGCCTGAGTGGGATTCCCCAGAAGCTACAGGGGAAGAAGTGGCTGAATTTGGGGCCCTACCTGAGCTGACCCATTGGCAGCAGAAATGAGTCCACACCAGGGAGGAGTTCTGCGCAGTAAGAAGGCGTGCCCCAGTCTTGAGGGTCTTCAGAAATAGACCGAGGCCCAGGCAACTGGTGACGTCTCTGGATCTCACCAGATTTACTGGGAGAATGAGCTCATGTATAGAGAGCCTAAGGTTGCTGAGCCTGGGAAATCCTGTGTGTTGGTGGTACCCCAGTGTTGCAGAGCCTTCCTACTGGGTCTGGCTCATGATGTGCCGCTGGCAGGTTATTTGGGGCAGGGCAAAACCTTTGACGGGCTTGTCACCCACTTTTATTGGCCCAAATGAAGAAAAAGTCAGATGCGTTCTGCAGGACCTGTCAAACCTGCCAGGCAAGTGGCAAATCTGGGAAGAGGTGCAAGACTGCTTTTCAACCGTTTCCTGTCATGAGCACCCTTTTTTAGGGGGTAGGCATTGACAGTGTGGGACGTCTGGATCCCAAGACAGCCAGGGGCAACAGGTTTAGCCTGGTCATGGTGGACCATGCCACCCAGTATCCTGAAGTTATCTCTCTAAGGACAGTCACTGCACCCACTGTGGCCAGGGCACTTATGGGGATCTTCGCCCATGTGGATTTCCCCAAGGAAGTGGTATCTGACGAGGGTATCAATTTCATGTTGTTGTACATGAAAGCCATCAGGAAGGCATGTGGTGTTACCTACAAGTTCACCACACCTTACCACCTGCAAAGCACTGGGTTGGTTGAAAGGTTCAACCATACCCTGAAGGGCATGCTTATGGGTCTCTCAGAACCCATGAGGCATAAATGGGATGTCCTGTTACAATGCCTGCCTACAGGGAGGTATAGCAGAAGGGAGTTCGCTTCAGCGCTTTTAAGCTTCTGTGTGGGCACCCTGTGAGAGGGCCTCTCAGTTTGGTGAAGGAGGGCTGGTAGCAAGCTCCCAAGAAGCCACCCCAGGATGTATTCATTTACATGCTGGCTTTCAGGAACCAGACAGCCAACTTCCAGAAACTCACCCAGGAGAATCTGGACGCTAGCCAGGTGGATATGAAATGCTGGTATGACCAGAATGCCACTTTGGTTGAGTTTCAGCTTGGCTAGACATCATGGGTGATGGCCCCAGTAGAGCCCTGTGCTCTCCAAGACCGTTGGTCTGGGCCATTCGAGGTGAAGGAGCGCAAGATTAATGTCACCAATCTAGTGGACTTGCAGACTCCTAGGAACCCTTTGAGGGTCCTACACGTGAACCACCTCAAGCTGCACGTTGAGATGTCTGAGATGACCATGCTCTTGGTCAGGGATGATGGGGTGGAAGAGGAGAGTGAACCTCTCCCAGACCTCCTGTCTTCCAAAGAGCAGGATGGTTCATTGGAGGGTGTGAACCCCTCTCCTACTCGGACCCTAGAACAGCAGAGGGACTGTCACCAGCTGCTGAGACAGTTTGCCTGTGGTCACTTCTTGGCTGTATGGTTCAAAAGTAATCTGATGGGGACCTACTACAAGTTTGTACTCCTACAAATTCCATTGGGAACTGTGAGTCTTCACTTCCTTAAGGGTTGAGCCATCTTGTCCCATGTTCTTTCTGGTATTTGAAGGCATTTGGAAAGGCAGTGGTGTTTGGTACCTCATCATAGAGTGGGGACTGGGATGAGGACGAAAGACTATGAGCCAATGATCCAATTAGTCCCAGAAATCTTCATTACTCTGAGTTCAAATCTTCTTCATCCCAGTCCTGAAACCTTCTTGCCCCCATACACCTGGTGCCCACCTTCCATGCTTTGTTTAGCATGCTATGATAGAGGAAGTAGAAGGGGCAAAGGGTTGTTGTATAAAGTGATAAGGAATAGAGCTAAAAAGGTAAGATTACCAGTAAGCAATCAGACCATTTTCTCAGACCAGGATAATCTGTCCTATCTTCACTGTTTCAAGCCAAGTTTGAGGATCCACTGACAAATTGATTATTTTGATGCAGATGGAAAAGAAACTGCATCATTCGTCAAGGACACAGGCTGTTTGTTAAATAGTTGTAGTAGGAGACTTAAACTGATGCTGGCAGTGCTTAATTTGAGCCAATAATTGCATGGGGGGTTTGTGGAAGCCACTAGCACTTAATTTTCTACATCACATATTTACAGAGCACAAGACAGGGGGAAAAAAGGGATTGGAAACATGGCGAAAGCCGGAGACAGAAAGAGAGCGATAAAGGTGCAGGGAGTGTCCAATAGTGGATTAAAAAGGCACAAGGTGGATTTAAGACTACCAGCCACGGTATTTTGCGCACCAATTTCTAATTGTACCAGCCACGGGCTATAGAGCAGAGCTTCGCACCAGCACACTTTCTTTCACAAAATTAAGCACCGGACGCCCAGGATAATTCTATGCATTCATTTTGTTTTCAATTTCTCTATTGACATTTCATCAACAATCTCCTCAGGATATATAATATACAATGTCATATATGGTCAGTAAGTGACTAATTGGGTACATCATAGTTTCAGTACTTTAACAATATTTAAGAGCAGCTCATCAAATAGTGTGCAATATATAACGAGATGCATGTAGCAAATTCTGAGACGGTGTCTTCAAGTGGCTAACTGCACCCAGTTTGCAGAGGAGTGCCAAACGTGTGTAACAAAATACAGTGCTAATCAGTAACTGAAGAAACTGTCTGGCTGGTGTTGTAGTGTGCAGCTTATGATAACTGTGAGGACGTAAGCGGTGGGTGCATATCATATACATTAATGATATGTGTTTATGTGGGTGGACACTGGAGTGGCGTAAGGGGGGGCTAACCCCTGCAGAGTTCTCTCCTGGAGGGGGCAAAGAGTCCCCGATGAGTATGTGGGGTGCACATATGTGCAAATGTGTAGGTTGCTCTGTGTCTTAAGCTGGTTTATCTAGGGGCAGTGGATTTAAGCTGTAGAACAACCTGATAACGTAGGTGTTCCACATTGTTGCAGCTCTGCCACATCCACATGGTTTACGGTCCTGTACCATGGCATCTGTCTCACACCAAGGTCCACTTGTAAGTGGCCTGAATCCAACATTTGATTGTGTGAGGGCGAGGAGCTTTCCAGGCCATACTTATTAGGTGCTTGAAGAGAACTAAGGCTAGATCTACTAGCTTGAGGTAATGTTTGGTACATTTTGTGATCCCTTAAAGGCAGAGGAGGGGTCTGGCGACAACTGAACCTCAACTACTGTTGACAGATGTCCCATGACCTCAACCCATGTGCGTATCAGCAATGGGCACTCCGATACCATGTGAATGAATGTGGCGTCCAAATGGCTACACCTCTGGCATTTCGGAGATACCGTTGGAAACATTTTGTGCAGGCGGTGTGGTGTGAAGTAAATATGATGCAAGTAAATAAATTGTGTGAATTTCAGATGGGCTTTGTGTAAAATTTGCTTCACTTGCTCCTAGGCCATTTTCCATTGTTTAGTGGTCAATTCCGTGCCGAGGCTGACATCCTATTTAGGCTTACTCTGAATTATTAAGTCTTTTCATCCCTCCCTGCAGCACCGTCGAAATTGCTCTACGGATTAGTCCATGTGTAAGGAGGCACTGTAAGCCTAGGGTAGCGGCAGCTCAGCTTGTCCCTGTGCCCAAGTATCTTCAATTGCTGCTACAATTGCATTATACGCAAGAAAAAGGCCCCCTACTAGGCCATATTGTTCCTGAAGCCTCTGAAATGGGAACAGAGCACCATTACGGTATAGGTCACTCGTTCGTGTAAGCCCAGTTCCCCGCAATGATGAAGAGTCTTGAGTTCCACAGAGATTATTCAGAGCGGGTATGTTCTATAGGGGCAACTGTAGCGCATATGGGGTAGGGGTGCTTCTGGGTTGTATGTACCAAAGACAAATGAGTTTGGCCACATGTTGGAGTCTAGCCAGTTCCCTGGTGGGCCCTCTAGGTGAAAAAAGCCATTCCAGCACATCAGTGCCCCTCAGTTCTGCTCTAACCATTCTAGCTTCCACCGTCCTATCTCCCACCAGCCAACACATGGGCCACTGTAGTTGCCGCTGTAAAATACAGCTCCAGGTCTGGGACTCCAAGTCCCCCTTCAGTAATAGGGCGTTGGAGCATGGTGATGGAAACCCGTTGCCGCAGGTATTTCCATATGACGTCAGACTTTCTGCTTCTCAGAGTTCTAAAGAAGGATCCGGGTGGTATCACTGGTAAAGCATAGAAGAAATATAATAGCCGCAGAAGAACTAGCTTCTTTGCTACCGCCGCTCTGCCCATGGGTGAAAGGTGTAGTTGGGCCCAGAATTGTATGGATTGGCAGAACGAAGACAAGGCCTTACCATGATTTCCATCCAATAGGTCCATGTCCCTATGGTAAATATTTACGCCGAGGTAGCGAAATGTTTTCAATCACCAGGGGAGCTGCCCATCATCTAGAACTTCTTGACGTTCCGGTTTTATCAGTTGCAGAGGGAAAATACAGGACTTACGCCAGTTAATTTAGAGGCCTGTGATCTCACCGAATCAACTAAGTAGATTATAGAGGGCCACCGTCGAGTAGACATGGTCTCTTAGATATATCAACACATCATCCGTATATAAAGATAAGGTGTGCCAGTCCATACCTACTTTGATACCACAAATAGAGCCCCTGGTTCATAGCATGGCGGCAAGCAGCTTCATAGCTAACATTAAGAGCACCTTTGGCGGGTTCCCCTACTTATAGGAAAAGACCTCAAGGTTTGATGGCCATTGCAGACGTGTGCTTGTGGGCAGTATACAAAATCCTGACCCATCCAAGGAAGTTAGGACCCATTCTTAGAGCCTCCAGCACCTGTAACAAATAGGACCAACTCAACATATCAAACACTTTCTCAAAGTCTATGGCGACTGCTACTGGGAGGCCATCTTCCCTTGACATTGCGTCCATGACATGGCATAGGCTCTGAATGTTGGAATGTGTCACCCTTTGAGGGACAAACCCACATTGGTCCGGATGGACCAAGGAGCCAAGTATCGGGAGCAACCAGTTGGCAAGGACCTTGGTTAACATTTTATAGTTAATGTTCAACATTGATAAAGGTCGCTAGGCACTCACGTCAAGAGAGTCACTGCCCGAATTCTATGTATACATCAGCAGTATTTTTAGTCAAAGGAAACGTGGGCACGTGCACTTTTATGGAAGAAGCATTGAGACTGAAGGGAAAAAAATTTGGAAATTGTGCATTTTAGGAGCATAAGTCCCCAGAGCTCCTAGTTAGCAGGACTGCTATTTGTCTACTACAAACAGCTCAATGATCCGTTCGGGTTTTCTGAGTCTAGCCGGAAAATAATCCACCTGTCCCTACTGAGGCTATTTTCAGACTTTTATACTTATCTCTCAAAAATGACAGATTAATTCCACATCCGATTCTTTAGCCCTGTATTTATGCTTTTTCTAACTGATGTTTTTCAACTCATTTGTAGTTGTTTTATGCAGTAGGTGGGGGGCGCTGTTTATTCCCTGATCTCTGTTTTTAGGTTGAGCCTAGGCAGCGCGCATGCGCTGTCTGGAGGACCTGTTGTATTGTATAATGGACTTTACTCCGGCCTGCTGCTTACCATTGGTCTAGTCCAGTGTCCCTCTTCTGTGCAGCCTCCTTGGTGGTTCAGGCAGCGATACATCACTTCAGTTTTTTGCAGAAGCGCACCGCTCAACTACAGTTTCCTTGTGCTTCCATTACTCATCTGTTGTTGGGGGCGACCTTAATTGTTACAGCGCTTGGTTTTTTGGTTTTTAATTTCTGCGTGATTGCGCTGTGTTTTACATAGCGCGATCGCACTCATTTTTTTTCTTTCAAATGCTTCCATTCCTCATCTGTTGTTGGGGGCGACCTTTTTATTTTTTAATTGTTACAGCTCTTGGGTTTTTTGGTTTTCAATTTCAGCGCTCATTTTTTTTCTTTAAAATTATGTAGCAACAAAAGTCCGTTTAGGAGTTAACAACGCTAATAGCTCGAACAAATGCGAGACTTATTGCATTGCAAATGCTTGTTTAATGCAGGCACGTCTAACCGGTACTCCAAACTAGGAACGTAATACAACACAGCGGCACGAACAAGGGCATACAAAAGGAGGGCCCCAACCCTCTAAGTGGGCCCAAGCCAATGTATAGCTGTGTGATGTGGGAAACTCGGGACCCACATCACATTCTACAGGTGGGAGAGGCATCATTTTGCATTACGCCACTGAGCATGAATCCTCCCCTCCAGCATCAGGGCAAACAGAACCTTCGCCCAGGCCTTCGACGGTCAACAGAAGCTAATAATAAAAACACATGCAGGCAGGAGACCCTACCCCAGAAGGTAATGAAATGGCCTGCTCCGGATACAGGAAAGTATTCAGGGGAAATGCGTCGTCTGCCTCCACCTGGGTGTTACCTAAATGTATACATAGTAGAGGAACACCACTAGTGCTGCATTGCCAAGAAGGTGTTGTAAACCCTCCAGGATCGGATACATTTCCTCCGTGATAACTGAGGGACAGCCTAGGTGACGTGCAACCGAGATAAAGTTTCGAGTGTCCACGCTGACGGAAAAGAGAAACCGGGCTTCAGTGGGAGGGCATAGGGCGGTCGTTTACGAGTCATCCACCAGGGGGCAGTGTTTAACCCCCTATTTTTCTACACAGACTGACCCACTATCTGAGAACGAGTTCGCCTCCTTCCCAGTATCTAATTTCCTTGGTATCTCACTGTCCCATCCCTAGCGGTCTCAATTTCACGCTATGGTTAGGGGCTCTCTCCTGCCATCGCAAAAGATAAGGGCTTCTCTCATATCACTTGAGTAAACACCCCAGGGCCTGACGGAGAGACAGCAGGACAGACAAGCCCTCCCCCCTCTCCTACCACCCTCCGTTCAAGCCTCTCCCCCTTCCATCCTTGGGAGTTATTTCGGCATAACTGTTACAGCTGTTATCTGGGCTGGGGGGTGTGACCTCGGTCTGCCCGATAAGAGTTTGAATTACAGGCTGTAAAGCCGTTTCCTCCTTCCCGGGTCCCCAGGGGTGGCCTTTTCCCCTCACATCCTCACTACTCCTCAGGAGAGGTTCCCCTCCGACACAAAAAGCGAGCCCCACAGCCTCTTCCTTGTGTTTTTTTTTACAGGGGTGGGCTGGGTCACACTGAGGAAGGATCAGAAGAGGCCAATCACACAGAGCCCCCGCTGCCAAAAAAACAGCCCAGTGAGGTCAAGATAAGTATCTATCATAAACAGACAGAAGTGGTTTTGAAGCCCCCTAAAAGGGACCGATAAGACGGGTGATGGCGTTCACAATTAATACGTCCATGATGCTCACTGTGCTTTAGTGTGTGAATGTAGCTCCTGAACAGCAAGACGTCTCCTAAAGTTGGAAACCAGGTTACTCCATGTCACCAGGGACACCATGTTCCTTTCCTGGGATTTCCTATTACACATCTGTTTTCAGGTGTGCTAGCTCAATTGGTGTAAAGCAGGACCTCAACTCCCACAATGCAATAGACTCTTATAGGAAGGCACAGGATTGGAAAAGTGTGTCCGTGTGCACATGGGGTCATCTGGTTACCCTATTTATAAAGAACTGCAACCTCCAGAAGGTAGAGGTGGGCAGGCCAACAACTTAACGGAGAACAGAGCCGAGCCAAGGGTCTGGCTCGGCTGTTGGAGTCCGCTGAGCCCTAAAAATGTTTGCTGTTTATATTATACAACAAATATCACATAAATTAGTATACATTCTCTTCAGAATTCAGAAAAGCGTATTCATTTAATATGTGGAAGTTTCGATTTTAGGATTGGGCAGGGACAAGGTGTCCAAACGACATGGAGAGAGGTGGCAACCCAACCAAGCACCTCTTCGTGACTAAGTTAATTTTTAAAGGTGGGGCACTAGAATACACCAATAAATCAATTTCAAATACTGTGGTTGAACATGCTTCGAAGCAATAGGTTTCTGAGCAGCATCAGCACTATAAAAAACGACAAATATAAAAATGAATACATTTGGGCAGAAGTTAGGCAAGGCTTCCATGGTTAGCTTGGCTGCTTTTGGGCTACGATGTAGACAGTGAAGTTGTCTGGTTCTACACCAATCTGATTCTTTAGGCAGAGGGTGCTGTCTCTCCATATCTTCAGATTCCAAACTCTTTTTTTCTGCTATGATGGTAGCATCTAAGAGCAGAAGAAGAACTGGTAGATCCGCTGGCTCCAGGATCCAAATGATGGACTCAGACTTGTAACCCACCTCAAAATTACACTCATCAGTTAGAATACATTCAATTCTCTGTCTATATTGTCCTATCTAAGGGAGGGGGGTATATTCATTCACTACTAATTTTGTGGGTCACATATTATGCTAAACATAGAACTCTGCCCACGTTCACCTGTCTTTATCCTTGCCTCATGACATCCATTCTGCAATGGATAATGGATACAGATACCTGTCTTGTGACAATTCTTCAATTGAATACTCCTAACTTAGCTAGTTCGGTTGCACATTGATTAATGTCAACTTAGAATGTGGAAGAGTGCCTGCTCCTTGGAACCTCAGAGTGGTTATCCCTCTCCTAATTTTTTTTTAAAATATAGGAGATCTCTCCAATTACTACTAACTACCGCCAATTACAGTTCGACCTACTTTGGGTAAAAACAGTATTTACCATTTAATTTAACATGGGTTTAAGGCTAGGTCTTGTAAATTGGTAAGCACTTTGATTGATGGCTTTTCAATAGTTCTTTTATTATTGATCTATATAATGCTCCAATAACTAGGCACTTCATCAATGTGCAGTGTTAAGTTGATGGACAACAAAAGGTCTGTAAAGGTCAGGGAACATGGCGTTGCAGTCTGTTTACCCCTCACACACATTCTGGAACTTGTGCTGTGTTGTGAAAGTACTTTGGTTATGCTGTTCCTGATGCAAGTAGCATAATTGTGAAATTCTCTGTTTTGTCATTGCTTCTTTGGTCGTAGAAGAGTACCAAGGTGGGACTGTTGCTCTTGGGGAACTTACATCTCAACGTTTAACATGTTAGGACCTTGCATGAGCATGGACTGTTGCTTGGGACCAAACCCAGAGAATGGGAGTTCGTGGGTCATTTGGGCACAATAAAACGTTTTGTATCAAAGTCAATTAAATGTGACAGTTTATGCAAGTGGATTAGAGCTGTCAAGTAATCATGTTTTCCCACAGATAACTGCCAGGTGTGAGTCTGTCTCAACAATAACGTTGAATTGTTGTGTATTAATAATTTCCCTTTGAATATTAAAAGTTTTTTTTCCCAAGATGTTCGTGTGTTGCTTAACCACTGTAGAGTGTTTTGTCAGGGCTCTTGTTCTGGGTGGAGGAGTGGATGTGTAAATGCACAGGTGCTTTTTCCATAGCTGGATGAATGCACTTCTGGGTAGGTGGATGCATGTTTGGTTTGCGATGATGGACGAATGGTTGGGTACTGGCGGATGAATGAATATGTGAGGGGGTGTGGATGATAACCACGTGGAGATGGATATAAGAGGGAAAAAGTAAAAATAAGAGTAACAGTAGGAGTAAATTGGAGTAAAAATAGGCATACATTAGAGTAAGTAGGAGTGAAACTACCTAGAGGTAAGTAGAAGTAAAATTAGGATAGAGTATCAGTAAGAGTGTGAATAAGTATGCATATTTAGGAGTGGGGTAAGAGCTGTGCGAGTACACTGGAGTAGGAGTATCTAGGAGTGGGACTAGTACAAATAAGTCAGCAGGAGAATGTAGGAGTAAGTAGTCGTTTGTAGCACCTGAGTGATTTCTTTGGTAGTTTTCTACTTTCAGGGCCAGTAGAAGTAACGTGGTTACAATGTTTATGGTGTTATTCAAATAACTGAATAATTGAACACTGATATTTGCTTCAGAGATTATCGAGGAGACTGCTGTGAGGAGTGTGGAGGGAAAACATTCTTGTGTTTGATTCTTGTGTTTCACATTGGACATGGAAGGCAGAGAAATACATGTCATTTTGACGCCTGTACATCCACCTCTTATCATTCTGGTTTCTTTTTGGCGAACCTATTGCAATTAGGAAGTTAAACTCCTTTTAAGGTGATCCCTGATAAGACTATAATCCAGGAAGGTTAATTTAACTGAAGGTACTTGTCTCTAAAATGAGATTCTGGCTTCCAAGAACCAGGACGTTTTTGCCTTGATACTGTCACTGAACCTCTCATTCACCGTTGTTACCCTAAATTAACACTATTTAAAGATGTCTATTTTTATATTTCTTTATAACCGTAATCCTATATGGATGCCCCCCACTCAGCTATCTAATAGCTTAACTAGTTACTAAAATAGCGCTAATGACAGGGGAATGCCGAATCAGTTTCACAACTAATAATTCTACGCTTTAATTAACAGGAAAGAGACTCAAATGTAATGTTTGTAATGCGTTTCATATAACAAAGGTGACATGAATGGGCCTGGTTGAGTTTCAACTCATTTTTAAAAGTGTGCGATGTGCAGAGTAACATTGCCATGTTTTCTGTTTCTCTCTCCGTGCACCAAAGAGCCTCAAATGTGACTTTGAGATTTTGTTTATATTTTGGATGTGCTTTAATTTTCTGCTGTGAAGCATAATGCAGGATTATTCAATAGATGCAGATCAAAAGTCACTATTCCATGTGACGTGTTCTCCGTTTAATTACTGGATAGCTTAATGTAACTTGTACACTGTGCCATACTGACTCTAAAGTTTCTATGTGTAAAACATATAAAAACTGGACATTTGGGAAATGAACCAGGCTACTTTCTAGTCTCCTTAGAGCCGAAGGCACATTACTCTGTTTACTGGTTTGAACTATTTTCCTTTTTTCTTCTCTCCTATTAAACAGTGACAGAAGGCGTATTGACTCATTATTTGCTCTGTGCTAGACCATATTAAGTTCTGGCCATGGACTAGATTAGGGCTCAGCTTCCACTGTAAACCTGATGTACAATTATTTTCAGTTTAAGCATTCTGTGTTGATTGAGTAACGATTATCTCCATCCCTTCTGTAATGATTCATACATTTAATAACATTTCATAGTTTGTACTCCAAGGGATTCATAAAGAGGAAAGGATCCCCATTGGACCTCTTCCCCTTTGTGAATGTTAAAAAAACGTTTCAGTTCGAGTAGGCAGTGGTCCCAGGACCTCTTCCAAACACTTTTTTTTAAAGGATACTGTTTTTAAACACTGTCCCATTTCCTTGCTTTAAAAAAAAGCTTCATTTAAACACTATCATAGACATGACCGTGTGTTGAACCTTGCAGGACACCATCCCTGTGATTAGAGCCAATTAAGATTTGCCTAAAAAATATTCATTAAGTATGAATATTAATTAGGTCTGTTTTGCTGCTTGCTTCTGTTATAGCAGTGCTGCAACTACCCTCTACGGGACCCATTACCAAAGGTAAACTTACCCTTGAGCAAATCTACATGTGTAAACTTATACTTAGTAGTAACTTTACTACATTTTGCTATTTACCATTTCCAAGTGTAAAGTTAGTACAGTGTATATACCTACATGTCTCTACCCCATGTATTCAAGTTATGTCTTCAAATTTATGAGTGTAAAATACTACTAGTACGTTTTAACATGGAGGCGGAAGTGTCCACCACCATGCCGATATTTATAGAATTGTCACAGCTGCTGCGGCTCCATGGAGGGTGTGCTGGTGCATATATAACCTGGTGGGGTATTCTAGCACACAGAATATGGTCTAGTTGTTGCAGACCCACACCTCGTGGTCATGGTTCTCTGTCGGGCCAGAGTACAAAAGCTGAGCTGGAGAGCCCCATAGTGCCTATTGTTACTTTTTATAAACCCGTTCTACTTAACTGCAGATCTGCTTCACATACTTGGGGGCAGATTTAAGAAAAGTGGCGCTGCACCCACTTTCCTTGTGCCCCTGAGCACCCCCCCTACTGCCTCCATGTGTGTGCTGTATTTAAAATATGGTGCAGGGTAGAGGGCAATAGCGTCAACATTTTTTACATTATTGATGTACTGTTCAGGTATAGCACCAACATTCTGGCCCTAACCCAGAACAGTACATAGGGGCCCACTGTAATGGTGTTCCCCCTTTTAACGCCTGCTCTGAGCAGGCATTAAAAATGCTAGAGTAAATGGTGCAAAGAAATCTTTTGGATTTCTTTGCGCCATTCTTTCAGTCCCCTAATGGGCAAACACCCCCCTTGAATACATTATGCCTGGCACAGGCATAATGTGGTGCAAGGGGTTACAAAGTTTCGCAATGCATCCATTGTGACACTTTGTAAATGTGGCCTTGTCAAGCCACTTTACAGTAAAAAAACAATGCTAACGTAGCGCAAGGAGGCACTAGGCCCCTCAAATCTGGGCCTTGGTTTCTAGTTCCACTTCTTTCTGACGCGTTATGGAGTCCTGGTACCTGTGAATTTTCAACTACTGGTTGCTGTTTTTTCACCTGCATCTCTTCTCTTCAAGAGGATACCAAGGGGCTGTAAACAAAGGTTAAAAGCCCTTACCAACAGGACTGTCCATAATTGCAAATGTGTATGGAGTAATATTTACTGTAATGGATAGTCTTAATCTGTGCATCAATATTCCAGATTCTGAAGTTCCTGAAAATCAAGACTTTAATTATTTTTTCCTCTGAACCAGTCTGCATCTATTGTCGGCATCAAAAGCCAGAAGTGTTTCTGTGAGTGATTATATAATTCCCAAACTTAAGTTATTGTGAATGGTCTCCTTGAGTGAATATCAGGTAATCAAGAAGGCTCTAAAAGGGGGATTATTTAACAACGGACACTGGCCCAAGAAAAAAAATCACAAATGTGTATTCTTTTTTTTCTCTCTAGAAAATATGGAAAGCTCATGTTGTTGTACAAAAACAAGAAACCTAGGTGGGAAAGAGGGAAGATCTAGGTAATCTGGATATTAGGGACAATGTAATTTGAAGGGCCATGTGTTAGGAATATTCTGTAGTGTGCACAAGCTCTTTTGTTTTAACAGATACACGTAAACACATTTCCACTTGCAACCATAGAGAGAACCAGTGTGAAGTATCTACGCTAAGAGGGATCAGGCTGAACAGAGGACTTTAGTCTCCTTTTCTCAATCTCCTTTCCACTGAGGACTAGCTCAGCTTGAATCTTTAGACAGGATTCAGGTGGTGACATTTTTTAGGTGCGATTCGGAACTCGATTCTGGGATTTCATTTTGCTCCTACAAGATCGCACAACGAAAGAAAGAGGTTAGTGCTCAAGTGTTACAAGAAGTCATTTAAATTAATGTATTTATTTAAACAAATAGATACATTTATTTTTTATTTAAAATGTAATTAAAATATACTACAACATTTATTTTTATTTATATATTATTTGTTTAACAATAAATAAAACTAAATGTGATTGGCCAAATGTGGTGCAGTACTTACTCTGGGTCTGAGCTGCAGCACACTTATGACAGCTTTGAGTCCTTTTTTGTTGTATTTATTGACCTTTGTGAATAGGAATAGGCTACATTTTTTCTTGGGTTGTATTCCCCTCCCTAAATTCCTCCTTAATTCACCCTTCGCCCCTCCTTAGTCCTCCCTAAACCCCTCCTCAGTCCTTCCTAATCCCATTCCATTTTGTAGTACGTATTCCCCATTTTCTAGGCACCCCCTCTCCCTTTCCCTCCCACATTCACCCCTAAAGCTAGGCATACATGTGCGAAGATAGCCACAGTCACAGTGGAAGTCTATGCACAGAAAATATAGGAGAGGTGGAGACCTCCGCATATTGGTTAGAGAACAGCATTTTGTACAGTACTATTAAAAACTCATATAGAAACTTAATAACATATGCAAGATAAATTAAAAGAATAAAAGTAGAAAAGGAAAACATGGTGCTGCCTAAACATGGCAGGCATATGGTCCCTATAACAAATACAATTATACATACCTGCAGTTGGCTGCCTTGAAATGGTATTATAAATTGTGTTTTGTTGTTTTGAAGTTCCAGCATGGCCATCATATTTAGAACTAATGTGTTGGCCATTTTAAAATGTTATACCATTGAAACTGTGGACAATTCCTTGATGGTGGCCGGGTCTAGAGGTTGTGGTCTGGCAGGATGTGGCACACTGCAGATTAAATGAACGGCAAGCAGCCTGGCTTGGCATCCATAGTATGCTCTAAAAATAATAAAAATTAAAAAATGAGAAGTAAAATAAATTAAAGAATGGGATACTGAAGGACTAGCCCACTAGCCCTGGTAATGGAGCACACTCATTTTCAGGTGGCTATGCATGTGATCAGAAAAATGTCATCTGTATATTGTATATATTATGTATTTTTATTTTTAGTTTTATTATAAGATCCTGAAAGACAAGTAAGCCTGTCAGACCTTCCAGATTCTAGCAAAAATCATTACAGTGCAAATCTTCCATCCTCCATGGTAACATTAATACTGCAGGTTATCCCCAAATTTCTACATACTGCCTTAATACCTCGGTATTACTACGGTTGGGCATTACTGCTGTATTTAGCATAAACTATTAAATAGGTTCTATAGCGGGGCCTAATACTAATTTTAGCACGGGGTGTTAACAGTAGAAATGAGAAGTAATTCGATTACCATTAATTTCTATTTATCCAACTAGTTTGGGCTAAAACAGAATTACTGCTTTACAATCACAGTGAGCCTGCATTACAGTATGGAAAATGCATTGCTGTTACCACCAACAAAGAAATTCAGGAATATTTAGCGGAGATTTCTGGCTGCAAAGATACATCATTCACAATTTCTGAAAGCTGAGAGATGATGGAGCGCATACTGTTTTATTTAGCAGATGGGAACCTGCATTGTTTTGGTGATGGATGCACTATTTTCATCCAGAAGCTCAATAAATGTACAGTTATATTTCCATAACAGAAAGAAGTGTGCTTCAATTTATTCAGTCATCTAAAGCACATACATAGTTTTGCTCAAGTAATACAAAATAATTTGCACTGTTTTATTTAGTAAGAGAGATGGATGTGCAGTTTATGAGTGTGTACTTTTTAGGTCTTTCCTACCAGACATCTCAAATTGTCTGTTAATGAAAAGACCTATTGTGAACTTTCAATTGGCTCAGACCCCTCCCATTGCTGACTGTTGGTTGGCTTTATTGTCACTCTCAGTTGCTGGCTTTTTAGGTCTCTCCTGCAAAAGTGTATGCACTGCATGCACTCTAGCTTGCGACAGATATTGTATAGCCCGCCAATTGATTAACCTTTGTTGGCTTCTTTGTCACTCTTATTTGCTGCCTTCTAGTTGGCTAGCACCTGGTGTCTTCGGTTCCTCCCCTTTTGGTGGGAGCATGGACCAAGTACTGATTGCTTCAGCTTGATTGCTGTCCTGTTGATTGCACTGTGATTAAGGTAGTACTCTTCTCTGTTGTCCTTTTTAGGTCTCAGCTCTAGACAGCGCAAGCGCTGTCTCGGACCGAGACGCGCTTTATCTACTTTGTGGGCTTTAACTCGCTCATAGCCTTATTTTCTGGCACCATTGTCGCTCCTTTTTGCATATCCCTATTCGTCAAGGGCATGCATACGTCATGCCTTTCCTGATGTTTATCCCTCCTCGAGAGCACCGGCAAACCTAGCCATTTTTAGCCATTGTTTCGGACTACTTTTTTATTTTAGTCTCAATGGGTGACCAGTCCTGCCACACATTATGAGCTCTATTGTTCCTGTTGCTTGTTCATTTTGGTTTCAATGGGTGCCTCGTCCCGCCACACATTAGAAGAACTATTGTTCCTGTTGCTTGGTTTGTTTCATATGGCTGCTCTCTTTTCTGTGAATGTTTAACATTGCCGTTTTGTGTTTTATGAGCTGCAGCATTGAGTCTGGGAGATTGGAAACATGTTAAAGCGACAGTTTTTGAAACAGGAAAGTTCTGCGTTATTGTTCCTCTAGCTCGGTTTGTTTCATATGACTGCTTTCTTTTCCGTTTAGGCTTGGATGTTTAACATGGCCGTTTGTCTTTTCTGAGCTGCGGCATTGAGTCTGCTCTCTGTTTGTGCCATGTTGCCCATTTCTAATCCTTTCGTGTCCTCTGTTTATGCTTTTCTGCTCATTTCTTGCCCTCTGTTTATGCCTTTCTGCTAGTTTCTTGCCCTGTGCGCCTTTCTGCTAGTTTTCTGCTCATTTCTTTCCCTCTGTTTCTGCCTCTGTTGTGCCTCTCTGCCCATTTCTTGCCTTTGGTTTGTGCCTCTCTGCCTGTTTCTTGCCCTCGGTTTGTGCCTTTCTGTTTGTCTCTTGCCCTCTGTTTATGCCTCTCTGCACATTTCTTGCCCTCTGTTTCTGCCTCTCTGTAGGAAGTTGGCTCTGTATGCACTATTTCAAAGTAAGGAATAGTATGCACAGAGTCCAAGGGTTCCCCTTAGAGGTAAGATAGTGGCAAAAAGAGATAATACTAATGCTCTATTTTGTGGTAGTGTGGTCGAGCAGTAGGCTTATCAAAGGAGTAGTGTTAAGCATTTGTTGTACATACACACAGGCAATAAATGAGGAACACACACTCAGAGACAATTCCAGGCCAATAGGTTTTTGTTATAGAAAAATATATTTTCTTAGTTTATTTTAAGAACCACAGGTTCAAATTCTACATGTAATATCTCATTTGAAAGGTATTGCAGGTAAGTACTTTAGGAACTTTGAATAATCACAATAGCATATATACTTTTTACATAGAACACATTTAGCTGTTTTAAAAGTGGACACTGCAATTTTCACAGTTCCTGGGGGAGGTAAAGTAATGTTAGTTCTTGCAGGTAAGTAAACCACCTACGGGGTTCAAATTGGGGTCCAAGGTAGCCCACCGTTGGGGGTTCAGAGCAACCCCAAAGTCACCACACCAGCAGCTCAGGGCCGGTCAGGTGCAGAGTTCAAAGTGGTGCCCAAAACGCATAGGCTTCAATGGAGGTAAGGGGGTGCCCCGGTTCCAGTCTGCCAGCAGGTAAGTACACACGTCTACAGAGGGCAGACCAGGGGGTTTTGTAGGGCACCGGGGGGGACACAAGTCCACACAGAAAGTACACCCTCAGCAGTGCGGGGGCGGCCGGGTGCAGTGTGCAAACAAGCGTCGGGTTCTCAATAGAATTCAGTGGGGGACCAAGGGGTCTCTTCAGCGGTGCAGGCAGGCAAGGGGGGGGCTCCTCGGGGTAGCCACCACCTGGGCAAGGGAGAGGGCCTCCTGGGGGTCACTCCTGCACTGAAGTTCCGATGCTTCAGGTGCTGGGGGCTGCGGGTGCAGGGTCTTTTCCAGCCGTTGGGATTTTAGAGTCAGGCAGTCGCGGTCAGGGGGAGCCTCGGGATTCCCTCTGCAGGCGTCGCTGTGGGGGCTCAGGGGGGACAACTTTGGTTACTCACAGTCTCGGAGTCGCCGGAGGGTCCTCCCTGAGGTGTTGGTTCTCCACCAGTCGAGTCGGGGTCGCCGGGTGCAGTGTTGCAAGTCGCACGCTTCTTGCGGGGATTGCAGGGGTCTTTAAATCTGCTCCTCTGGATACAAAGTTGCAGTCTTTGTTGAACAGGGCCGCTGTTCTCTGGAGTTTCTTGGTCTCTTGGAAGCAGGGCAGTCCTCTGAGGATTCAGAGGTCGCTGGTCCCAGGGAAAGCGTCGCTGGAGCAGGTTTCTTTGGAAGGCAGGAGACAGGCCGGTAGGACTGGGGCCAAAGCAGTTGGTGTCTTCTTTCTTCTTCTGCAGGGGTTTTCTGCTCAGCAGTCCTCTTCTTCTGTAAGTTGCAGGAATCTAAATTCTTAGGTTCAGGGGAGCCCTTAAATACTAAACTTAAGGGTGTGTTTAGGTCTGGGGGGTTAGTAGCCAATGGCTACTAGCCCTGAGGGTGGGTACACCCTCTTTGTGCCTCCTCCCAAGGGGAGGGGGCCACATTCCTATCCCTATTGGGGGAATCCTCCATCTGCAAGATGGAGGATTTCTAAAAGTTAGAGTCACTTCAGCTCAGGGCACCTTAGGGGCTGTCCTGACTGGCCAGTGACTCCTCCTTGTTATTCTCATTATCTCCTCCGGCCTTGCCGCCAAAAGTGGGGCCGTGGCCGGAGGGGGCGCGCAACTCCCCTAGCTGGAGTGCCCTGCGGTGCTGGAACAAAGGGGGTGAGCCTTTGAGGCTCACCGCCAGGTGTTACAGCTCCTGCCTGGGGGAGGTGATAGCATCTGTGAGGGCTGTGAGGGCTGTCACAATGGATCTATATCCCTTCACAAACCTCCTGTAATACCCAGTCAAGCCAAAGAATGCCCTGACTTGAGTCTGGGTTTTTGGAGCTGCCCAGTCCAGAATAGTCTGGATCTTGGGCTGGAGTGGCTGAACTTGGCCTCCACCTGCAAGGTGTCCCAAGTAAACCACAGTTCCCTGCCCTATCTGGCATTTGGATGCCTTGATAGAGAGGCCTGCTGATTGCAGAGCCTTCAAAACCCTCTTCAGGTGGACCGGGTGATCCTGCCAGTTGGAGCTAAAGACAGCAATATTGTCAAGATAAGCTGCACTAAAGGACTCCAAGCCAGCAAGGACTTGATTCACCAACCTTTGGAAGGTGGCAGGGGCATTCTTTAAACCAAAGGGCATAACAGTGAACTGATAATGCCCATCAGGTGTGGAGAATGCTGTTTTTTCTTTTGCTCCATGTGCCATTTTGATTTGCCAGTACCCTGCTGTTAAGTCAAAGGTACTTAAGAATTTGGCAGCACCTAATTTGTCTATCAGTTCATCAGCTCTAGGAATGGGATGGGCATCTGTCTTGGTGACAGAATTAAGTCCTCTGTAGTCCACACAAAACCTCATCTCTCTCTTTCCATCTTTGGTGTGAGGTTTGGGGACTAAGACCACTGGGCTAGCCCAGGGGCTGTCAGAGTGCTCAATTACTCCCAATTCCAGCATCTTGTGGACTTCCACCTTGATGCTTTCCTTAACTTGATCAGACTGTCTGAATATTTTGTTTTTGACAGGCATGCTGTCTCCTGTGTCCACATCATGGGTACACAGGTGTGTCTGACCAGGGGTTAGGGAAAAGAGCTCAGCAAACTGTTGCAGGACCTTCCTGCAGTCAGATTGCTGTTGGCCAGAGAGGGTGTCTGAATAGATCACTCCATCTACTGAACCATCTTTAGGGTTTGATGATAGAAGATCAGGGAGAGGTTCACTCTCAGCTTCCTGATCCTCATCTGTTACCATCAACAGATTCACATCAGCCCTGTCATGGAAGAGCTTAAGGCGGTTCACATGGATCACCCTCTTGGGGCTCCTGCTAGTGCCCAGGTCCACCAGGTAGGTGACCTGACTCTTCCTCTCTAGCACTGGGTAAGGGCCACTCCATTTGTCCTGAAGTGCCCTGGGAGCCACAGGCTCCAAAACCCAGACTTTCTGCCCTGGTTGGAATTCAACCAGTGCAGCCTTTTGGTCATACCAAAACTTCTGGAGCTGTTGGCTGGCCTCAAGGTTTTTGCTTGCCTTTTCCATGTACTCTGCCATCCTTGAGCGAAGGCCAAGTACATAGTCCACTATGTCTTGTTTAGGCTCATGAAGAGGTCTCTCCCAGCCTTCTTTCACAAGAGCTAGTGGTCCCCTTACAGGGTGGCCAAACAGAAGTTCAAAGCGTGAGAACCCTACTCCCTTCTGAGGCACCTCTCTGTAAGCGAAAAGCAGACATGGCAAGAGGACATCCCATCTCCTTTTGAGTTTTTCTGGGAGCCCCATGATCATGCCCTTTAATGTCTTGTTGAATCTCTCAACAAGGCCATTAGTTTGTGGATGATAGTGTGTAGTGAATTTATAAGTCACTACACACTCATTCCCCATGTGTTTCAGGTATGCTGACATGAAGTTGGTACCTCTGTCAGACACCACCTCCTTAGGGAAGCCCACTCTGGTAAAGATACCAATGAGGGCCTTGGCTACTCCAGGGGCAGTAGTCGACCTATGGGGAATAGCTTCAGGATACCTAGTAGCATGATCCACTACTACTAGGATGTACATATTTCCTGAGGCTGTGGGAGGTTCAAGTGGACCCACTATGTCCACACCCACTCTTTCAAAGGGGACCCCCACCACTGGAAGTGGAATGAGGGGGGCCTTTGGATGTCCACCTGTCTTACCACTGGCTTGACAGGTGGTACAGGAGACACAAAACTCCTTAACTTTCTGGGACATGTTGGGCCAGTAGAAGTGGTTGACTAGTCTCTCCCACGTCTTGGTTTGTCCCAAATGCCCAGCAAGGGGAATATCATGGGCTAAGGTCAGAATGAACTCTCTGAACTCCTGAGGCACTACCACTCTCCTAGTGGCACCAGGTTTGGGATCTCTTGCCTCAGTGTACAGAAGCCCATCTTCCCAATAGACCCTATGTGTTCCAGTTTTCTTGCCATTGGACTCTTCAGCAGCTTGCTGCCTAAGGCCTTCAAGAGAGGGACAGGTTTCTTGCCCCTTACACAACTGCTCCCTTGAGGGTCCCCCTGGGCCTAAGAGCTCAACCTGATAAGGTTCTAACTCCATAGGCTCAGTTCCCTCAGAGGGCAGAACTTCTTCCTGAGAAGAGAGGTTCTCTTTTTGTTGTTGTGTTGCAGCTGGTTTCCCAACTGACTTTCCTTTTCTCTTGGTAGGCTGGGCCCTTTTTCCAGACTCCAGCTCTACTTTTTCACCCTGAGCCTTGCTCTGTGCCCTTGTCTTGACACACACCAGTTCAGGGATACCCAGCATGGCTGCATGGGTTTTTAGTTCTACCTCAGCCCATGCTGAGGACTCCAGGTCATTTCCAAGCAAACAGTCTACTGGGATATTTGAGGAGACCACCACCTGTTTCAGGCCATTGACCCCTCCCCACTCTAAAGTTACCATAGCCATGGGATGTACGTTAGTCTGATTGTCAGCGTTGGTGACTGGATAAGTTTGTCCAGCCAGGTATTGACCAGGGGAAACCAGTTTCTCTGTCACCATGGTGACACTGGCACCTGTATCCCTCAGGCCTTCTACACTTGCCCCATTAATTAAGAGCTGCTGCCTGTATTTTTGCATGTTAGGAGGCCAGGCAGCCAGTGTGGCTAAATCCACCCCACCCTCAGAGACTAATGTAGCTTCAGTGTGGCACCTGATTTGCTCTGGGCACACTGTTGATCCCACTTGGAGACTGGCCATTCCAGTGTTAGCTGGAGTGGAGTTAGAAGTGGTACTTTTCTTGGGACAGGCCTTGTCTCCAGTTTGGTGTCCAGGCTGATTACAGCTACGACACCAGGCCTTTTTGGGATCAAAGTTTTTACCCTTGTACCCAAAATTGTTTTGTGAAGAGGCTCTGGGCCCACCCTCCTGTGCAGGTTTTTGGGGGCCTGAAGAAGACTCTTTACTATTTTTGTTTTTGGATGTCTCAACACTCTTCCCCTGGGGAGGCTTTGTGACCCCTTTCTTTTGGTCACCCCCTGTGGAAGTCTTGGTCACCCTAGTCTTGACCCAATGGTCCGCCTTCTTTCCCAATTCTTGGGGAGAAATTCGTCCTAGGTCTACCAGATGCTGATGCAGTTTATCATTGAAACAATTACTTAATAGGTGTTCTTTCACAAATAAATTGTACAGCCCATCATAATTACTTACACCACTGCCTTGAATCCAACCATCCAGTGTTTTTACTGAGTAGTCTACAAAATCAACCCAGGTCTGGCTCGAGGATTTTTGAGCCCCCCTGAATCTAATCCTATACTCCTCAGTGGAGAATCCAAAGCCCTCAATCAGGGTTCCCTTCATGAGGTCATAAGATTCTGCATCTTTTCCAGAGAGTGTGAGGAGTCTATCCCTACACTTTCCAGTGAACATTTCCCAAAGAAGAGCACCCCAGTGAGATTTGTTCACTTTTCTGGTTACACAAGCACTCTCAAAAGCTGTGAACCATTTGGTGATGTCATCACCATCTTCATATTTAGTTACAATCCCTTTAGGGATTTTCAACATGTCAGGAGAATCTCTGACCCTAGTTATGTTGCTGCCACCATTGATGGGTCCTAGGCCCATCTCTTGTCTTTCCCTTTCCTTTCTATGGCTAGGATCTGTCTTTCCAAAGCCAATCTTTTGGCCATCCTGGCTAACAGGAGGTCATCTTCACTGAGGCTATCCTCAGTGGTTTCAGAGGTGCTGGCCCCTCCTGTGAGGGAATCAGCATCTCTGACTATTATGTTTGGAGTCAGGGATTGAGAGTCCCTGATCTCCCTAATTAGGACTGGAACAGGGGAATTCTCCTCCAAGTCACTATCATTCTCTGGGTTGTCATCCTCAGAGGGGTTGGCCTTTTCAAACTCTGCCAAAAGCTCCTGGAGCTGTATTTTGGAAGGTCTGGGGCCCATTGTTATTTTCTTTATTTTACAGAGTGACCTTAGCTCCCTCATCTTAAGATGGAGGTAAGGGGTGATGTCGAGTTCCATCACATTCACATCTGTACTAGACATTATGGGGGTCATTCTAACTTCGGCGGGCGGCGGAGGCCGCCCGCCAAAGTTCCCCCGCCAGAATACCGCAGCGCGGTCAAATGACCGCCGCGGTAATTCTGACTTTCCCGCTGGGCGGGCGGGCCACCGCCAAAAGGCCACCCGCCCGCCCAGCGGGAAAGCACCAGCAACAAGGAAGCCTGCTCCGAATGGAGCCGGC
Organism: Pleurodeles waltl; assembly: GCF_031143425.1. Classification (NCBI taxonomy): domain Eukaryota; kingdom Metazoa; phylum Chordata; class Amphibia; order Caudata; family Salamandridae; genus Pleurodeles; species Pleurodeles waltl. The sequence continues at coordinate 216,993,192 of NC_090445.1, forward strand.
GGAGTTGCTGGTGTGCGACGGGTGCAGTTGCACCCGTCACGATTTTCAGTGTCTGCCAAGCAGACACTGAAAATCAATGTGGGGCCCTGTTAGGGGGCCCCTGCAGTGCCCATGCTGCACTCACAGTGGCAGGGGCACTGCAGGGGCCCCCAGGGGCCCCACGACACCCGTTCCCGCCAGCCTGGTTCTGGCGGTGAAAACCGCCAGAACCAGGCTGGCGGGAAGGGGGTCGGAATCCCCATGACGGCGCTGCTTGCAGTGCCGGCGCGGAGGATTCCCTGGGGCAGCGGGAAACCGGTGGGAAACCACCGGCTTCCCTTTTCTGACCGCGGCTTCACCGCCGCGGTCAGAATAGCCCCAGAAGCACCGCCAGCCTGTTGGCGGTGCTTCCTCCGTCCCCTACCCTGGCGGTCTCAGACCGCCAGGGTAGGAATGACCCCCTATGTTTCTAAAAGTTGGAATACTTTTTAAGAATCTAAAACTAGTTCTAGGTTCTAATTCAAACTTTCACAAAACTTTTAAACTCTAAAAGGAATGCTAAACAGGGACTAACACAAGGCCCTAGCAGGACTTTTAAGAATTTAGAAAAATAGTTCAAATTGCAAAAAATCAATTTCTAATGACAATTTTTGGAATTTGTCGTGTGATCAGGCATTGGCTGAGTAGTCCAGCAAATGCAAAGTCTTGTACCCCACCGCTGATCCACCAATGTAGGAAGTTGGCTCTGTATGCACTATTTCAAAGTAAGGAATAGTATGCACAGAGTCCAAGGGTTCCCCTTAGAGGTAAGATAGTGGCAAAAAGAGATAATACTAATGCTCTATTTTGTGGTAGTGTGGTCGAGCAGTAGGCTTATCAAAGGAGTAGTGTTAAGCATTTGTTGTACATACACACAGGCAATAAATGAGGAACACACACTCAGAGACAATTCCAGGCCAATAGGCTTTTGTTATAGAAAAATATATTTTCTTAGTTTATTTTAAGAACCACAGGTTCAAATTCTACATATAATATCTCATTTGAAAGGTATTGCAGGTAAGTACTTTAGGAACTTTGAATAATCACAATAGCATATATACTTTTTACATAGAACACATTTAGCTGTTTTAAAAATGGACACAGTGCAATTTTCACAGTTCCTGGGGGAGGTAAACTAATGTTAGTTCTTGCAGGTAAGTAAACCACCTACGGGGTTCAAATTGGGGTCCAAGGTAGCCCACCGTTGGGGGTTCAGAGCAACCCCAAAGTCACCACACCAGCAGCTCAGGGCCGGTCAGGTGCAGAGTTCAAAGTGGTGCCCAAAACGCATAGGCTTCAATGGAGGTAAGGGGGTGCCCCGGTTCCAGTCTGCCAGCAGGTAAGTACCCGCGTCTTCGGAGGGCAGACCAGGGGGGTTTTGTAGGGCACCGGGGGGGGACAAGTCCACACAGAAAGTACACCCTCAGCAGCGCTGGGGCGGCCGGGTGCAGTGTGCAAACAAGCGTCGGGTTCTCAATAGAAATCAATGGGAGACCAAGGGGTCTCTTCAGCGGTGCAGGCAGGCAAGGGGGGGGCTCCTCGGGGTAGCCACCACCTGGGCAAGGGAGAGGGCCTCCTGGGGGTCACTCCTGCACTGAAGTTCCGATCCTTCAGGTGCTGGGGGCTGCGGGTGCAGGGTCTTTTCCAGCCGTCGGGATTTTAGAGTCAGGCAGTCGCGGTCAGGGGGAGCCTCGGGATTCCCTCTGCAGGCGTCGCTGTGGGGGTTCAGGGGGGACAACTTTGGTTACTCACAGTCTCGGAGTCGCCGGAGGGTCCTCCCTGAGGTGTTGGTTCTCCACCAGTCAAGTCGGGGTCGCCGGGTGCAGTGTTGCAAGTCTCACGCTTCTTGCGGGGATTGCAGGGGTCTTTAAATCTGCTCCTCTGGATACAAAGTTGCAGTCTTTGTTGAACAGGGCCGCTGTTCTCTGGAGTTTCTTGGTCTCTTGGAAGCAGGGCAGTCCTCTGAGGATTCAGAGGTCGCTGGTCCCAGGGAAAGCGTCGCTGGAGCAGGTTTCTTTGGAAGGCAGGAGACAGGCCGGTAGGACTGGGGCCAAAGCAGTTGGTGTCTTCTTTCTTCTTCTGCAGGGGTTTTCAGCTCAGCAGTCCTCTTCTTCTGTAAGTTTCAGGAATCTAAATTCTTAGGTTCAGGGGAGCCCTTAAATACTAAATTTAAGGGCGTGTTTAGGTCTGAAGGGTTAGTAGCCAATGGCTACTAGCCCTGAGGGTGGGTACACCCTCTTTGTGCCTCCTCCCAAGGGGTGGGGGTCACATTCCTATCCCTATTGGGGGAATCCTCCATCTGCAAGATGGAGGATTTCTAAAAGTTAGAGTCACTTCAGCTCAGGGCACCTTAGGGGCTGTCCTGACTGGCCAGTGACTCCTCCTTGTTATTCTCATTATCTCCTCCGGCCTTGCCGCCAAAAGTGGGGCCGTGGCCGGAGGGGGCGGGCAACTCCCCTAGCTGGAGTGCCCTGCGTTGCTGGAACACAGGGGGTGAGCCTTTGAGGCTCACCGCCAGGTGTTACAGCTCCTGCCTGGGGGAGGTGATAGCATCTCCACCCAGTGCAGGCTTTGTTACTGGCCACAGAGTGACAAAGGCACTCTCCCCATGTGGCCAGCAACATGTCTCGAATGTGGCAGGCTGCTAAAACCAGTCAGCCTACACGGGTAGTTGGTTAAGGTTTCAGGGGGCACCTCTAAGGTGCCCTCTGGGGTGTATTTCACAATAAAATATACACTGGCATCAGTGTGCATTTATTGTGCTGAGAAGTTTGATACCAAACTTCCCAGTTTTCAGTGTAGCCATTATGGTGCTGTGGAGTTCGTGTTTGACAGACTCCCAGACCATATACTCTTATGGCTACCCTGCACTTACAATGTCTATGGTTTGGCTTAGACACTGTAGGGGCACAGGGCTCATGCACTGGTGCCCTCACCTATGGTATAGTGCACCCTGCCTTAGGGCTGTAAGGTCTGCTAGAGGGGTGACTTATCTATACTGCATAGGCAGTGTGAGGTTGGCATGGCACCCTGAGGGGAGTGCCATGTCGACTTACTCGTTTTGTCCTCACCAGCACACACAAGCTGGCAAGCAGTGTGTCTGTGCTGAGTGAGGGGTTCCCAGGGTGGCATAAGATATGCTGCAGCCCTTAGAGACCTTCCCTGGCATCAGGGCCCTTGGTACCAGGGGTACCAGTTACAAGGGACTTACCTGGATGCCAAGGTGCCAATTGTGTAAAACAAAAGTACAGGTTAGGGAAAGAACACTGGTGCTGGGACCCGATTAGCAGGCCTCAGCACACTTTCAATTCAAAACATAGCATCAGCAAAGGCAAAACGTCAGGGGGTAACCATGCCAAGGAGGCATTTCCTTACACTCTCTCACCGTTTTCTGCTCATTTCTTGCCCTCTGTGTCTGCCTTTCTGCTTGTTTCTTGCCCCCTGTTTGTGCCTCTCTGCCAGTACAGTTTGTACCTCTCTGCCACATACAGAGTATGTGCCTCTATGCCCATTTCTTGTCATTTGTTTGTTCCTTTTAGCTAATTTCTTGCCTTTTGTTTGTACCCCTCTGCTCATTTTTTGCACTTGGTTTGTACCTCTCTGCCTGTTTTCTTGTCCTCTGTACCTGCCCTCTGTTCTGCTCTTTCTGCTTGTTTCTTGGCCTCTGTGTTTTTCTGCACATTTATGGCCCCCTTTTTCAGCCTCTCTGCCCATGTTTGTGCCTCTCCACCCGTTTCTTACCCTCTGTTTGTGCCTCTCTGCTCGTGTCTTGTTCTCTGTGCCTCTCTGCCCATTTCTTGCCCTTTGTTTGTACCTCTGCGCATTTCCTTTTATTTCTTGCCCTCTGTTTGTGGACAACCAGTTTCTTGCACAGTTCACCGCCCCCACCCCATTGCCAAGACCTACTGGCTTTGACAATGCTTGTTGAATCTCTTGCCATTTGCAGCTAAGTTTTACAATGCCACACACACTTCAAAGAAGCCCCTTTCTCCTTTGAAATGTATATTTATGGTAACAAAAGTTGTTATCTGTTTCTATTGTGACAAAATATATTATCTGCTTCTAAACGTATTTTCACTAAGACATGGGCACAATTGCCTTCTTTATGTGATATGATTTTTTGCTAAATGTCTTTTTTTTCTTTTTCAGCATGGGGACATTAACCAAATTGTACAGCATATGCATTCCTGACTTGGCATTGATTTGTAGACATGCTGTAGAGTAGCATGGCTAATAATATGATCCATCCAGTGCTAACACACTTTAAAAAAGCACATTAGCCCTGGCTGTGTCATAGTAATTTTGTTAATTAGATTTAGCAACACTTCAAAGCTTTTGCCCCGCTGTGAAGCAGGGCTACAAAACATTCCCAAAGCCAATAGCTCTAATAAGGAAGACCTATTGCTTTTGCCAATGCTAGTAATTCATCAGCCTGTGTGGGCTTTACTTCCTCTTCTTGAGTTTGTACCTCCTGATCCTGGAACATGGACATATTACTTGTGTACTTCCACTGCTCACTTCTGAAGCACTTTTAAAGCACTATTTTTTTCTTTTTGGTTAAGCACTATACTAGAGTGTGTGTGTTTTTCTGTTATGCCTGTGTGCTTCTCCCACCACCTCCATGTTGTACTCGCCCTCATGTGCTTCTCCCCCATGTTGCTTTCTTGCCCATGTGCTTCCCCTAACTGCTCCATGTTCCTCTCTATGGCTGTTGTGCTTCTCTCTCTCAAGCCCTCCGTACTGCTTCCCCCACCCGCGGCCTCTGTCCTGCTTCTGCCCTCATATTGCTTCACCTTTGTAGTGCTTCATTCCACTCCTAAATCCTTCCTTTTTTGTTTTATCTACAGATCCATCTTGGAATCATAAATTAAAAGAAAGAAAAAAAGTATCTACATCATTTTGTAGACGTGCATGTTGGACACACAAAATGAGCCAGGTGGAGGTTTTATAGCGCCTTTTATAGTTTACTCTTTTAGCCAGGCTGCACAGTATCAGGGATGCTGTACAGCATTACTAAAAAAACACTGGAAAAGCTAGGCAAGACCTACTGGATTTGCCAGTGCCTGTTTGGTCAGGAATGGAATGGCTTCAGAATGGTTGAATGCTATTTACTCTGTAATGGAATGAAGTATGCATTGTTTGGCCTAGTAATTAAAAGCAACATGTACTGTTTTATTTAGTAGGGCAAATTAATGTGCACTGTTTTTCTCCAGCAAAAGGAAAACACACACTGGCTTATTCCAATAGGAAAATAAAAGTGTTGTTCAGTAATGTAAAAACTGCAACATTTTGCTCAAGGTATGCAAAATAATTAGCACGGATTTCTTCAGTAATGGAACCAGATATGTAATATTTATTCAAGGAATGAAAAATAAATATTCTGTTTAATTTACTAATTAAAGTGAACATACATGGTTTCATTCAGTATTTATGTTTGTAGGCTCTTGACAAAGCATGTCAAGACCCTGGGCAAGAGTGGCAGAGCATTTTACAGGGCATTGTATAGAAATGAGAGCAAATAAGCAATGAGCACTGGCAAAACCAATAGACCTCGCCTATTCAAAAGCTATTGATTTTGCCAATATGATTTAGCTATTTCGTACACCAACGTGGCTGCTGTTCAGCATAGATAAAAATTTGTGGGGTGAAGGAGAGTAGTGTTGAGTGGTGTGTCGTAAAGTGGAGTAGAGTGAAGTGCTTTGGAGTGGCCTGAGGTGTCGTAGAGTGGTGTAGAGTCAAGTTGCGTGGTATGGAGTATAATGGAGTGCCGTGGACGGAGTAGAGTGTCATAGAGTGGAAGGATGTAGCGTGGAGCAGAGTTAAGTGGCGTAGAGTGTCAGAGTGGAGTTGAGTGTTGTAGAGTGGAGTGGCATAGAGTGTTGTAGAGTGGTGTAGGGCAGAGTGCAGTGGTGTAGAGGATGTTGCACAGAGTGGAGTAGAGTGTCGTAGACTAGAGTGGTGGAGAGAGGAGCAGATTGTCGCAGAATGCATGGCATAGAATGGAGAAGTGCAGGAGAGTGGAAAGGCATACAGTGAAGTAAAGTGCTGTAGAACTGAGTGGCCTAGAGTAGAATGGAGTGGCATAGCCATTTTTAACATAAGCATGGCTTCTGAAAAAGTTAGTTGGGTAAAGGAGAGAGGTGTGGAGTGGTGTGGAGTGTCGTAAAGTGAAGTACAGTGAAGTGTTTTGGAGTGGTGTGAAGTGGCGTAGAATCGAGTGGTATGTAGTGTCATGGAAGCAGTAGAGTTTCGTAGAGTGCAAGGGCATAGAGTGGAGCAGAGTTGAATGGCATAGAGTGCCAGAGTGGAGTAGAGTGCTGTAGAGTACAGTGGCATAGAGTGTTGTGAAGGGCAGACTGCAGTGGCATAAAGGGTTCTGCATAGAGGGGAGTAGATTGTTGTAGGGTGGTATAGAGCAGAGTAGATTGTCATAGAGTGTAGTGGCATAGAATGGAGTAGTGTAGGAGAGCGGAAAGGCATACAGTGAAGTAGGGTTTTGTAGAGTTGAGTAACACAGAGTGAAATGGAGTGGCATTGAGTGTCACAGAGTGGAGAGGAGTGGAATAAAATCGAGTGGAGTGGTATAGAGTGGAGTAGTGGAGTAGAGTGGCGTAGTGTGTTGTAGAATACAGTGGAGTAAAGTGGCATGTAGTGGCACAGAGGGAGTTGCGTGTAATAGAGTGCAGTGGCATAAAGTATTGCAAAGTATAGTGGCAAAGAGTGCAGTGGTGCATAGTAGATTGGCATAGAGTGCAGTGGTGTGGAATGCATTGGCGTAGAGTGCAGTGATGCAGAGTAGAATGGAATGACCAGAGTGGAGTAGTGTAGAGTGGGGTTGTGCAGAATAGTGTGGCGTGGAGTGGCACAGAGTGGATTGGCGCAGAGTGCAGTGGCGTACAGTAGATTGTTTCAGAGTGGAGTGGTGCACAGTAGAGTACAGTGCCGTAGAGTGCATAGAGTGCAGTATTGCAGAGTAGAGTGGCATACAATAGAGTGACAGAGAGTGGAGTGGTGTAGAGTGCAGTAGAAAGAATGCAATGGTGCATAGTAGAGTAGTGTGCAATACAGTGCACTGGCAGAGAGTAGAGTGGTGTAGAGTTAAGAGGCATAGAGTGAAGTGGTACGGAGTGGTGCAGAGTAGAGTGCAGTGACACAGTATGGAGTGCTGTGAAGTGGAGTGGAGCAGTGTGGACTGGTGCAGAGCAGAGTGGAGTGGGGTAAAGTGGAGTATGCATGGTGTGATAGTGCACTGTCATTACAGACAACATATCTTCAGTTGAAATGGCCATTACATTTGCACAGACATACAGTTTTACTGATAAAAGTATATACCACACAATAATGTGTGGAAATGTAATCACCTAGTGTATTGATTTGTTCTTTGATCGTATTCAAATATTTGTTTCCATCACACATCAGGATTACGAAAAAATGTGATTCATGTGTGCTTTTCTAATTCTGATATATTCTGAAATATATGCACAGTTCATTTACAGACATTTACATTTTGTTGTGTGCTAGAACAAATAGCATCATACAGCTTTCCTCAAGCACACCCCCAGTAGGCAGCATGATTTTCACATAAATACTCTCTCTGAAGTCAGAGAAAGAAAAGTAATCGCCGAGCTCCCTGTAAGACACAGCCTGACAGTTGACCTCTCTCTTTGAATGCACAGCAAATGTGACAAGATAAGAACAAGATTTAAAGGCTTGTTTACAGAACTCCAGTACTGATTGAAGAATACAGTAAATATAGTTTGGGCATGGACAACAGAAGGGACGAACTCAAGCTGAACAGCCTAAAACAAATATAATCAGCTGATAGAAAGCAGGCAAATGTGAGTTACAAACCACAAAGCCGACAGTAAGCAATGGGTGGAATTCATTCCCAGGGAAGCTTTCTGAATGGCTCCAAGAGTTTGTTAGCAAACCAGACAGCTGTCTGGTAGGCTTCAACCAAAAAATAGGACATCCAAACAGGAATTTAAGTTTTAGTCTTAAGAAAAATATGGGCATCTTTGTAGTGCAAGTTTTATGAGACCAGATACAATAGGCGAACATGGAGTACCAGAGTATTTAAGGAACTTCTGGTTAAGATCCTATTCCAGATCTTTAACGAAGTATGATTGTTTCATGGTGGAAAACTGCGATTTGCTGAGTATCCAGCCTAAGCAGAGCTTCACTTCCGAACAATAAAGGAATGTGGACGACTATTTTCAGTAATGGAAGTGAGGTGCAATGTTATTTTCTCCCAACAACGAATTGGGATGCATTGTTTATTTAGTAATAAAACGGAAGGTGCAATGTTTTTCTCGAAAAATATGCAAGAGATCCTATTATTTTGAAGTTATGCAATGAATGGGCACTTTTTTGCACCAATAATAGGTGTGTACATTGGTTTAGTTCTGTAACAAGGCGAAATGTGCACTTTTCATTCACTAGTGTACAGGAATGCACATCCAGGCACTAGTGTCTGCTTCTCTCTTCCACGTTCACCAGTTTCACAATTCATCATAATTAATCAGTTATTTAACAGGGAGAGAGACACAGCCAAGAATTTGCGTACATTAAAGCTTGACTTCTCAGAAATAACATCACTGTTATGTCAGAAACTCCTGTTAAAATCCTGAATTTACTCATAACACTGTTAGAAACCTAGGGCCAGATGTAGCAACCCGTTTGCGAGTCGCAAACGGCGAAAATCGCCGTTTGCGACTCGCAAACGTGGGTTTGCTATGCAGAAATGCATTTTGCGAGTCGGATCCGACTCGCAAAATGCATTTCAGACTCGCTAATAGGAAGGGGTGTTCCCTTCCTATTAGCGACTCGCACTGGTATGCAATTCCATTTGCGGCCGCGAAAGCGGCCGCAAATGGACTCGCAGTTACCATCCACTTGAAGTGGATGGTAACCCAGTCGCAAACGGGAAGGGGTCCCCATGGGACCCCTTCCCCTTTGTGACTGGACCAGATATTAATTTTTCAGGGCAGGGAGTGGTCCAAGGGACCACTCCCTGCCCTGCAAAACCGAAACTAAAGGTTTCGGATTTTTTTAAAGTGCAGCTCGTTTTCCCTTAGGGAAAACGGGCTACACTTTAAAAAAAAAAAACCTGCTTTATTGAAAAGCAGGTCGCAAACATGGAGGTCTGCTGACGACAGCAGGCCTCCATGTTTGCGAGTGCCTATACTCGCAATGGGGCCGCAATTTGCGACCCACCTCATGAATATTCATGAGGTGGGTCATTGCGACCCCATTGCGAGTTGCAGTCGGTGTCTGAGACACCGTACTGCATAGCAATTTGCGAGTTGCAAATTGCGAGTCGCAGGGACTCGCAATTTGCAAGTCGCAAATTGCTTTTTTCGTACATCTGGCCCCTAGTGTCGGTTTCTGCAGGCAAAGTTTAAGAAACTTTGGGCCAGATGTAGGAAGGCATTAGCGCCTCGCAAAGGGCGAAAAAAGCCGTTTGCGAGGCGCTAATGCCCTCACGCGATGCAGAAACACATATTGCGAGTCGGTACCGACTCGCAAAATGTGTTTCAGACTCGCAAATAGGAAGGGGTGTTCCCTACCTATTTGCGAGTCGCACCGCAATGTAAGTTGATTTGTGACCGCGAAAGCGGTCGCAAATCAACTCGCAGTTACCATCCACTTGAAGTGGATGGTAACTCATTCGCAAATGGGAAGGGGTCCCCATGGGACCCCTTCCCCTTTGTGAATGCTCACAAGAATATTTTTTCAGAGCAGGCAGTGGTCCTATGGACCACTGCCTACTCTGAAAAAAACCGAAACTAAAAGGTTTCGGTATTTTTTCTATTTGCAGCTCGTTTTCCTTTAAGGAAAACGGGCTGCAAAGAGAAAAAGAAAAATCTGCTTTATTGCAAAGCAGTCACGGACATGGAGGTCTGCTGTCTCCAGCAGGCCACCATCCCCGTGAGTGCCTAGACTCGCTATGGGGTCGCAAACTGCGACCCACCTCATAAATATTTATGAGGTGGGTCTTTGCGACCCCATAGCGAGTCGCAGAAGGTGTCTGAGACACCTTTCTGCATTGGCTTTTGCGAGGTGCAAATTGCAAGTCGCAGGGACTTGCAATTTGCACCTCGCAAAAGGGAACCTTCCTACATCTGGCCCTTAATTCTTCCAAGTTATTTCCCATTTACTGGCGGAAAAATATGCATCAAGGATAAATATTGTGGGGTGTCACTATTTCCGCCTAAATTTAGCATAATGTTATAAGGGCTTGATTACATGTGCTCCAGTAAATTCTGTCCCCTGTGCAAACTCCTGTTTGTGCAGGTGGGATTGGAATTATGAATTCTCCGAATTTATCGCACCTGGTCATTACAAAGTCCACCTCTCCTGCTAAATTTCAGAAAGTCAAACCTGCTGAAATAAACCCCGGAGGATAAAAAGGTCATGTAAATACGGGAAAATTCAGATTTTGTACCGTAAACCCCACAATCTGTGTGATATGCCAGTGGTTTAAAGAAACTTGAAAGGGGGCCCTGCAAAGTCCATGAAGCCTACCCCTTCCGAACTTACTCAGGAGCTCTTGGGCCTAAGGAAACTGAGCTGAGGGGGCCACCTGGTGCTCGCCGACCTGCCTCCCCCTTCCTCCCTCCCCCCGCGTGGGGCTGCGGGGGCCTTTGTTACGCCACTGTGCTAGCCTTGTTTTGTGATAGAAATTATCTCACCCTATAAATTCACAACGGAGGGTAGCGGATTTTATCGGGCACAATACATTTAAGACCCCTCTGGGGCACTCCTAATCGGGCACTAAAAAGGACATCAATATCCAGAGAAGGCGTGAAAGTGGCCCTGGCGCGTCTATCGTTAAAGTACACGAGACCCATAATTATGTAATTATGTTTTGGCCAGTTTTCCACCCCTGGGCTTGCATTGCGTGTTGTCACCTTAAACTGTGCTTGTCCTTCTGACCTGAGATTCCAGGGTCAGGGGACTTTCCACTGCGGCCCAACCCTTCAGCAGTGACAGTGAAGAAAAAAAAACAATTGTTCCTTTTTTTCTTTGTTTAAAATCTTACTGCATTTCAGTGGGGTGAACAGAACCTCCCCCACTTCGTAAAGGTGGGTGGAACACCGCGCAGTAATGGCCTTTTCTTTTTTTGTATTTTCCTCATCAGAACCCCGTGGTCTCTCTGCCATGCCCTCCCCTCCCCCTCACGTCCTCTCATTTCAATATCTTTGGGGCCTAGGAAGAAAGGCTCGAACATTTTTGGGAGAGCGAGGGAGGGGTTGAGAGAAATGAGGAAACCTCAATAAGTGGCGAAAGAAAGAGAGGGGGCCCTGGTTGTGAGGGAGTTTTAGACTATGCAAAGAATTGCTAATTGCAAGTAAATGGGCCCCCTTTATCCGGCAATGATCTCAGCTGCTGGGGGCTGGGGAGGCCTTTGTATGGGGACGCCTGTCCCCTGTCAGGCCTGGTCTAGGCCTCTCTTTAGATGTAAAGCAGGCCTTTGTTCCTGGCAGGCCCGTTCCAAGGGAGCCCTCTGACAGGAGACAGAATGTAAGAGAGGAATGCATTAGCATTCCCCGAACTGAGCCAAAAGGGGCGGGGGGGTTCAGTGAAGGGTCCGAAGAGTATCAGCGGGCAGGAAAATACAATTCTTGGCTTCCTCCCACCTCGTGGCCCCAGTTAATTGTAAAATATTTTCACAGAGTCAAGAATGATGCATTGATCTATGTCCTTTGACAGACAAGTACGCACAGACTCCCTTGTCAATAAATCCCTGGGATACTCTAATACACAGGAATACATGAACACACCCAAATCGCACGCCAATAAACAAGGTCAACATAACATACATGCGAATTATATACAAGCACTGATGAACATAAACATGTCATGTGCCAATATACACGGCAACACAAGATGTAAGCGAATATACACACATAAAACATGCCAATTTACTTAGTAGCACAAAAACATGCAAATATATAGAAGTTTTTATGCTAATAAACAAATAAACCACATAACAATATACATAGTAGTACAACAAACACCCAAATGCATAGGCATTGATGACCAGACATAAACGTATGCAAAAACTCACATTCCACTTCTAACCTAGGCACACACCTAACTGCACAACCACATACAAATGCGAATACACACACAGCTCATCATCAGTTCTATCCCTCGTGCAACATAAGAATAAATGGGCACACTAACAAAAACAAAAATTATTAATAATCACTTGTTAAAATAACAACACACAAACTCGTATATAACACCCAACATAATATAACACAGTCCCACTGACGTGCCCCACAGACCCATGTCCACATCACATGTTCAACGTCGGCATTAACACCATCAGCAACAGACTCACAGACATACTCAACGCAGCTATCAAGTCAGCTATGGACCCTAACGACTGGAGACACAGTGGAGTCAAACCCCTCCTCAAGAAGCCATCTGCCAACTCCAACGACCTCAAAAACTACAGACCAATTGCCATGCTCCCTTTCCTGACTAAAGTACTCAAAAAAAGCCATCAACCAGCAACTGACGTCATACCTGGAAGACAACTACCTGCTAGACCCAACACAGTCTGGATTCTGCTTCAAGCACAGCACAGAAACCGCCCTGATTGCCGCAATGGACGATATCAGAACCCTTCTAGACCCTTCTAGATCAAGTAGACCCTTTTCCTCCTTGACCTCTCAGTGGCCTTCGACACAGTCTCCCAACACACCCTACTCAAAAGACTTCTCCAGATCACCCTTAAATGGATTGCCTCCTTCCTCTCCGGATGAACACAGAGAATTTTCCTCAATCCACACACCTCAAAAACCCAAGTCCATCAGCTGCGGAGTTCCACAGGGATCTTCCCTCAGCACTACTCTTTTCAACACATAGATGACCCAATTGGCCAACATGGTAAAAAAACACTGATTAAGCATTATCCTTTATGCAGACGATGCACCTCATCCTCTCGCTCTCTAAAGACTATGCCAAGGCCAACTTTTACCTCTGCATGAACAGTATCGCAGAGTGGATGAAGGACAACTGCCCAAAACTCCACACCGACAAAACCAAAGTCCTGCTACTCGGAAACTCCACCTCTCCCTGAGATGACTCCCGGAGGCCAACAACGCTAGTCCCCCCACCCGACAGAACAAGACTGCAACCTAAAAGTAATTGACATAAAACTAAACATGAGAAGCCAGGTCAACGCAGTATTCTCCACCTCCTTCTGCACCCTCTGCCTTCTTCGCAAGATCTTCAAATGGTTCCCCACTGACACAAGGCGCACCATCACTCTGGACCTCATCACTGGCCATTTGGACTATGGCAATGCCCCCTATGCCGGACTCATAACATAGCTCACGAAAAGACTCCAGACCATCCAGAACGCAGCAACCAGGCTCACCCTCAACCTCCCAAGAAGTACGCACATATCCCCACACCTCAGGAGCCTCCACTGGCTCCCCGTATACAAACAATGCCAATTCAAGATGCTGACCCTCATCTATAAAGCCCTGCAAAAACAAGGACCATACTGTCTCAACCACTGGCTAAACTTTCACCACCCCACCAGACACCTTCAGTCGGATTTCCTCTATCTTGCCCGCACACTCCGCATCTGCAGGAGAAACTACAGGGAACGCACCTTATCCTACCTGGCAACAAAATCTTGGAACACTCTGCCTAGCCACTTAAGGTTCTCCACCTTCATCCTAGACTTCAGAAAACAACTCAAGACTTGGCCCTTTGACTGAAATCCCTGGACCAAAGTGCACGCAGCTGACACAACGCCTGGATACCCTCACAGGTGATGTGTGCCTACAAATCCAAATTAATTGATTGATTGAAGCCCCTAAAGTCTCCCTTGAGTTTTGTCACCTAGGCTATGCTCGGTCCACACCAAACACACCGCCTGTGCTCTTCCACAAATCTGGGGAAGGATCACAATAAATACATTTTTCCAAGGTTGGCAGATCTGCGGTGACTAGGGCACATCAGGAAATAAGGAAAACTTTAGAAGACCAAGAGCACTTTAGGAGTGAGAGAAGAAGTTCAGCCAAATAGGAAGCCAAGGAGGAAGATAAGCAAGAGAGTGTGCAGCGATGGTGAATTTAGGTGCAACAAACAAGTACCAAGGAAGCCACTTATGGTTCTCACTATATGGAAATTGGAGAACCGTTTAACTTCTTGAAGCCACTGCTGTGATAAGCTGGCTCCAGGAGCCCCTAGAAAATGCAGTTGTGTTTCAAATGAGGGCCTGATTTCCACATGCAGCCACCGCCAACGTTATTCAAACCCAACAATGGCAGAAGCACAGAGAACGGAAGGGAGCCAGAATTGAGCCCAAGTCCACCCAACCCCCTGCCAAAGTGACCAAGGTGACAGCATGATCCAGGCAGTACATCCTTTATAAAGGCACTACTACAGATAAGGACACTGGTGTGGCCTGAATGGAAGCTATTATTGGATGTCCCTGACCAACTGTGGTGAGTGGACAAATGATATATGTTCCTGGAAATGATCAACAAGACCTTTGCCCTTTCAGTCCATGACTTCCAGTCATAGACCACGAAGGTCAATGACTGTGCAGCGTCATATTCAGGAATGTTACCCACCTAGACCAGAAGACAGTGCAATCTCATGGAAGGCTGAGCAGGCTTAATCCAGCCCACTCTGTTAGTATTATGGTACGGGTATTGAAACAGGGCACTGCGAAAACGATAGTCACTGTGCTGATATCCGCTGAGCATGGCCACGGATGGGTACTGGGCAAAAAACATCATGGCTATGTGCTCTGTGCCCTGAAGGTACACTGGATGTAGGTACTGGATACAGGACATAATCAAAGGTCATGCATAGCTCCCAGTGACTGGGGACTATGGAAACGGTGTGACTTGCAATACTGTGACATACCTACTAGGCTGCTATGCTCCGTGCACAGTAGTAAAACAGCACAACTGCAGGTCATACGCTGTAGGTACAGTGGATATAGCTACTGGACACAGGGCACGGCTCATGAGGGAAACATCCTAAACAATGTGTCGTAAATAGCACAGACGTTTCCCACGCAAGCGGAACAACGCTTGCCGGAACAACGACTGCCTTTTTCTCTGCCTTAACCACACATGTGCCAAACAATGCATATATGTGATTAAGGCAGAGAGCAGTCTAGTGGATCGGGAGAGGACACGGTGAGGTAAGTGGGGCTGGTTGCAGGGTTGGGAGGTAGTTTTTAGGTGTGGGGGGTGGATTAAGGGCTTAGGGTGGGTTGGGGGTCAGGTAGCTTTTTTTGAGGGGCAGGGTGAGGCGGCTGGGGAAGTTAATTTTTTTAGGGCTTAGGATGGGTGGGGTGTCTGGGTAGTTTATTTTTTCGAGGTGGGGTGGGAAGATTGGGGTAGTTTTTTTTAGGGCTTTGGGCTGGTGGGGGGGTCGGGGTAGTTTATTTTTCAGGTGTGGGGGTGGGGAGGCAGGTTAATTCATTTTTAGGGGTGGTAGGAGGTAGGAGAGGTGGGGTAGTTTATTTTTTAGGGGCATAAAATGGTTTTAGGAAGGGCGGGAGGAGAGGATGAAGGATTCGGAGAGGACACAGTGAGGTAACTGGGGCTAAATTTTGTGTTTAGGGTGGGTGGGGGTAGGGGTAGTCTATTTTTAGGGTTGGGGTGGGCAGTTTGGTATTTTATCTTTTTTTTAGGGCTTTGGCATGCTTTGTTGTGTCATACAACCATTGGAACAGTGTACTTCATCTTCTTCAGCTAAGTTATCTGAAGCCTATTGAGGTTGAATGCCTATTGAGGTTTGATCAAGAATTACTAGGTCATCGGCCTAGTGTGGAATTTGTATTTGTGTTGACCAGTTCTCGGTGGAAAAGACTTGGTATTGTTAAGAGCAATTTTAAGTTTAGCCATGTAAAGAGTAAACAGTAAGGGTGCCAGAACAGTACCCTTGTTTAAGGCTTTTGTTGGTATTTATTGATGTCCTCAATTATGTGAATTGTGATGTCTTGTGGGAAGGCACTAGGAGTACATTGTGGGAGCTGCAATTGTGTAACTAATCATAACTACAAAATATTTCTAGGTTTTCTAATTCTCTTTTCTACGTAAGTCACTATTGTTTTGATAATGTAGGTTGTATGAGTTCTTAGTGAGAGCCATAAAGTGCCATTAAAAAAGTTGTTTTTCTGTTGATTTCCAGGGTTCTTAGTTATGATACATATTGAATGCTGCTAGACATACCAATATTCCAATCTCTGTAGCTATGCAATGTCAGTGCTGGGCACTTTGCCTTGGGATAGACCTTAAAAGAATTTAAAACACCCAGGTACCTGTGCCCCCCATGCCAGCTGAGAACAGCCTGTGGACATGCCCTGAATGTATTGTGCAGGAATCTTGGTCCAAGGACTCATGGTACAATTTTCATGTCACCCTAGGGGTAAAAGGATGGCTTCAAATATCTGAATAAGCTCCCAAAATGTATTTATTTGCCGAAGAGGAGCATTTCCGTCTCTCCTGGCATATGATATGTTACCCAATAAGGGATGGGTATTTTCACAATGTCCACCCACCACAAATCTTCATGTGACCACATCAAAAGAATTTAGAGAGGTGGGCCCACAAACCTTAGTTCGGGTCATTGGACCTCAATGTAACAGAAAGAGTAAAAATTGATCAGCTATTTGCTGCAAAACAGATTTTGTGTTCAGATTCAAATTTAAGCTGCACACCCAACTGTCAATATATCAATGAATATGTGTGACCTTATTTTGTATTTCTTAAACTCTGGAATCACTTACACCAAAATAAAGCAAGCATTGACTCAGCCAGTAGGTCTCGCCTTTGGGACCTTGTAAATATTTAGCCATGCAGACCATTATCTTGTGTGCTCCAACATCTACTGTTCATGTTATTTGTACAACTGGTATTCTGAACTCACATATCTGAAAATGCATTCATATGCGAAGATGGCAGGCTCTGGTGGAAGGGCTGCTGTGTGTGATCGATGGGGTGGGAGGACCTGGATGCTGATAAGGGGGCTGGCACTGGGCCATGATGTATTTTCTGCAAATCTGAGCTCCAGCATTTTAAAAGCTGAGGAGGGGTGAGAGGGTGAGAGAGGGAGGGAAGGAGGGAAGGAGGCTGCATGAGTACTGTTATGTCGGATCCGCGGTGGGGAATGAATTGGAGGGGGGGTGATAAAAACAAATTAATAGTGGGAGGAGGGAAGGGATGAAGAAATTGGCCCGAAAACGAGGATTTTAATATAACGGAGATGGGACATGGGTGGGTTTCAAAACAACTGAGAGTGGAAGAAGGGTGGGGATGAAGAAAACGGGCTGAAAACTAGTAAAACATTGGCAGCTGAGGTGGCCGCTGTAGCCAATGATCTTGCTGTGATACGACCAACAAGTGGAAAAGAAAGTATAATATCTGCGGCACCATACTGCTACCTCTGTCCTCCATAAATTTAGCAGATGCTCTAGTCCCCAGCCCTGAACCATCAGCCCAAAGCAGGCATCAATTATGGATAAGGATGTGCGTGCGCGAGCGCCAGTGGGACGGGAGGGTGGAGGGGCGACGCTATGGCATGAGCTCTCCATACTTGCTCGCTTCTCAGTCCGCTGCCTGCCAAGCTCGCAGATTTTAGGTGTCAACTGTGAGAGAGGAGCATACTTGAGCAACAGAACACAGGCAGAGTGCTTACAGCAAACTGCCCAAATGAAACAGGGGGCAAGTGAATGAAGTTGTGTAAAGAAACACAAAACAAGAATTCAGAGGAACATTATGCGAGCGGCGAGGAGACAGCGGAAAGACAAAACTAGTGCGCCAAAACTAAAACATATGGCTGATAGCAAAAAGTTCCATGTAGCAGGGGCAGTCTCCAGGGTGGAACAAAACAGCCAAAGGGTGGGACAAATGTAAGTTAATCACCAAAGAAACAACTGGAATTTCAAAAGGCAGACACTTGAACCAATGATAAGCGATGGACGTAGTCAAAGCCCACGGGGAGATTACAGCATGTTGAGAGACAGCTCATGTGCGCTGCCAAGGCTCGACCTAAAAAGGGGTTGTGAAAAGTAATAGCCACTGTATGTATGCCTACTTTTATGCTCAATTTGTGCTGCTCTTTCCAGGAGTTTTTGCACTGTTTCTTCACAAAATGTCCCTAGGGAAATTTGAAAAGGAATGGCAACTACTGGCCCCACTCTAGATTATTTCCCCCACATGGCCATGATGTAGAAACATACTAGACTCAAACATACATAAATGTATGTAAAAAGCCAGCTTTAGGAGAACCAACCTCACTTTACTACATTTTGAACACAGTGATTAGTAAATTGTAACCTGAAGGAACTATCCAACCACCTACTATACAGATTACAGTGTCCAAGTAGAATTTGACAGAATTCCAGACAGAATATGTTGCATAACGCTACGTTTCAGTGTCATCCAAGGTGACTTTGCTAAATAAGGCTACTCAGTTTCTCCTGGCTACATGGCCGATCTCTTAGAAGGAGTCCGTACCTCTACCGAAACTTCTAAAAATGGTTACATCAAGCATTTAATAAGATGGGCCTGGCCAACCTCCTAAAATGGCGAATGGACTTTTGGGAGAGTCCTGAGGAGACATCCTGAGCTGCTTGCACTAAAGCTACCCGCAAACTGTACCCTCGACCACTGGAATGACAACCGGACATGGGCGATGGCCGCTGTGGGCTCCATGTGAGCTGGGCGGCTGAGTGAGTATGATGCTGGAGCTAGGTTGAGCCCGCTGCCCCTATTGCCTCCACCTACCTCATCATACAGGAGGCTGACCCGATCAACTGAAGGAGCCCTGGCCCTTCCTTTACCCTCTGGACTGGTAGACTGTGCAGTCACACAGGGGCCTGGATCTTGGTGCACCAGCCGGTACAGCCCTGTGGCTCCGACAGGTGCAGGTGGCTTAGGGCAGGATGAGCCGCAATGTCAGCGAACAGCTTGCCGGCCTAGGCTTGTAGCCCCTGGACTATTTGTTTCTTGAACCAGCCCAGGAAGGAGGTGCAGTGCATACCAACGTTGCAACAGTACTGATGTGGCCCGAGCTTGCTGTGGCCTCTCTGCGCACCTGAAGAGGACAATGGCTGCCGGTTCTCCCCGGGGAGCGGCCCTGGTATGCCTACGTAGTGAGACGAGCTGCTTTGTTCGAGCAGTTCGCCTGTTGAGGAGTAACTGACTAGATCCAGAGTGCACCGCACACAGAGGTGGGTGAGATACCCTGACCAAATGCCTGTAACTGATTAGCAAATTTGTGGCCTCTAAGTGGCCTTTGGGGCAAATCAACAAAGTACCTCTTTTCTTTGTAATACCATGCAGAAACAGAAGAGGATTGGACCTGGGTGACCGGTACCAATCTCCCTGTTACTTTCTGCTCCAATCCACTGGAAACAATACCTTTATTAATTTGAAGCCTGTTAACGATGATTTTATTTTTGAAATTATTAATGAATATTCATGTATTTTGAGTTTTGGATTTGCATAGAAAATAAATGTAATAATATAGAGAAAACAATGCACACATTTGAAAGTGTGACACATGAGTGGTCGCCAATATTCACGAAGTATATTTATTAATGGCTTATTAATATGAAATGTTGAGCTTTTGTTTGATTAATGTAGTAATATGTCATATTTAGGGTTATGCATTATGTATTAGCTTTTGTAACCGTAGGCCTTAATTTAATGGAGGTCTTTGTCTAGTTGCACGCCTCATGTCAAGCTGCATTTCTTAGGCATTTCATAAAATGTCTGCTTAGAGAATTAAACATATTTTCCACTGTACTGTCCATGTGCTTGTAGCTAAAAGTCTATTTCATGAGAACTGCTTGCTAGGAGATGCTGTAGTTGCTAATGCAACATTGTTTTATGTCATGTGTGTATAACTGACCTTCTCAGGAGAATACAATGGAGACTCTGACTGGAGTGTAAGCTGCAACAATATTGTTACTTGACGAGCCGGATGATGAGAACAGGACAAGTGGAGCCAATCATCGACATGTGGACCATGTACTAGTAAATGTACTATGTACTAAAACTAAATAAGTTTTATTGGACAAAGTGTAAAATTGCGATCCCTTGACCAATAGGGACTTGGGAAGTAGTTTTAGGAAATCTAACTTAGCCGGACTACACCGAGAGGAGAGAGGCCATTCTCCCCATTCTTTTTGAGAGGTTAGACGCATTTGCCCATTGACCGTTGTGGAAAGAGAGGTGCTTAACTTATTGCTGAAAGACTTTGCCTTTTCTGAACTTTGATGCTGAATCCTGATGCCTTGCTGACCAGACTGATGTCCTGATGACAAAGCCTGTCACAGATTGCTGATCAAAACTGAGGATAGACATATTGACTATGATATTGTTTGCTATGTCTATTTGCTTTTGTTTCTAGGTACCGCCCGCTAATTTTGATAGAGCCATAGTTAGATGTTTTTCCAGATTTTTGTTTTGTCACTTCAATCAGCCAGTGTTGTTCTGTATGTTTACCAATTGATTTTGAGATTACCCTATGTAACATTAGCTTTGTTAATAGAGAAAAATAAATATTCTACCTTTTACATATAGGTGTGGTTATTCATGACTGCAAGGTCATGGTGTGTGACAATTACTGACACTTATTGATTACTAATGTTATTGATTACCATTGATTATTAATATGTGCATGTACAGGCTATATGGTGGGAAAACCTCGAAGCGAGTCAAAAGGTTCATCGACCTATTTGCGTCTCCCTTGTAAGTTTACTTATTAAGGTCTGACATGCTAACAAGCCCTTGCTGCAACACCCTAACAGGACAGGCTGCCTCCTGTTCCATTTAACATCAGGGCACGCCAGCACTTGAACGGCAACCAGAGGATTGCTAGTTAACGCTACCGCTGCTGTGTCCACTTTGCCTCCTCTCCTCGACCATTTTCTGTGTGTGGTTGGTCCAGCGTGGTCGAGCTGTGCCTGCTCATTTCTGAATCCCCCGTTTCACCAGCCATAACATTTCTGCCATATTGACCCTGAGGAGGACAGAGCCTTTCTCCAGGTGTACAGGGTGTTACCCATGCGCTTTTTGCTGGTGTGAACAATTCTGACCAACGGTACTGACAATGCTATTCTTGAGCTGTAATTGTATAAATTGCCACAGAAACTGAACGTAGCAGCTGCACCCACAATCTGCTTCATGTTGGACTGTCTGATTATTGCCTCTCACGTTGCCTCAAGCAACCCAACACACCAGGTATGCTGTTCTTCTGCAACATAGGGGTCTGATTCCTCATCTGGTGTTGTGATGCCTGGCCCACCAATGACTTTGTCGGGGCAGGAGGTGCAGGGGCACGGGGGAACGCGGAGGGGCACGGGAGAACATTAATAAAACACCTACCTGCTTTGATCCCGTGCCGCTCCTCTCCTGTTGCTGCTGCAGATACAGGCTCTCAGCCTGGGGATGCCCAGCCAGGGCACTCCCAGGCAGACTGGGAGCCTTTGCAGGCTCTCTCCAGACCAGCAACTGTATTGCTGGGCTGGAGATAGGCCTGCGCGCATGTGTGTTTGGCCGGCCCAAGACGGACGGCCAAACACACATGCACTCTGAGGGGAGTGGACAGTGCACTCCCCTCAGCTCGTTACCCCAATGCCCGCACCTTTTAAATGGAAAGGATAATAAACTAAGTTTATTATCCTTTCCATTTAAAAGGATTTGCAGCTGTTGCTGCTGACAGGGGTGACGCTCCTCCACCCAAATGGAGGAGCCGCACCTGACCTAAATACCCCTTTTCCACATATTGAGCTGACTACTTTTGAAAAGACTGAAGGTTTTTCCCTGCAGAGACTGAGATGTACACTGTCCTACTGACAAAAGCTGAAGGAAGGTGGATCACTGTTGACTTATCCCAGACTGTTCCACGGTCTGGAATAAAGTCCCTCCTCCAAGCTAAAATAGTCTCCAATCTGGATTTCTTCACTCTGGTGGTTCGCCAGATCGTACAGGCAGGGGCGGCTTTTGGGTGGTGCGAGCGGTGCGACCGCACCGGGCGCTGATCTCACGAGGGCACGGTGTTTAGCAATAACTTCTGAAACTTGTAATTTAAAAGCCCCTGCTGAACAGTTCCTTGTGCGTTTAGCCTTCAAGAAACAATTAAAATGTCAAGATGCCTCTTGTGATTAATGTTCATGCTAGAGAGAGAGATGGAAGTTTTGCCTAGTGGCATCTTTGAATCAACATAAAGTAGCATAGAGGGTGCATATGCCTGCTGCAAAAAGACAGAATTATGGGGCATATTTAAGAAAAGTGGCGCTGCATTGAGCACTCTGAGCATGCATTAAATGTGCCGGAAAAAAATGACACACAGAAATCTGTCAGATTTCTTGCAACATTTTTTTTGCCCCCCCCCCATAATGGGGTAATGCCACCTTTGCATACATTATGCCTGGCGCAGGCATAATGTAGCGCAAAGGGATACAAAGTGGTGCAATGCATGCATAGCACCACTTTGTAAATGTGGCACAGCATTTGTGGCCCTCTAACGCCACATTAGCATTAAAAGAATTACACCAATGTGGCATTAGAATGGCACTAGGGGCTCTTAAATATGCCCCTATATTTTATGTGCCTAGCTGAGTGGATTAGTAAAGCCAGCCTCTACAAGTGCTTTAAAACACATGAATGTATGTGAAAGTGCAGTGATGGAGAGATGAGGGGCACATTTGCCGGGTTTTAGTGAGTGAAACCTAGGAGGTCATGGGATGGGGGTGCCACAATAAATAGTCGCACAGGGCGCCACCAGTCCTAAAGCTGGCCCTGCATACGGGAGTAGGCTTTATTCCCCCCAGGCCACCCAACTAAGGCCCTGATAAGTTCGATCTTATCCTACAAGAAATCTGGGACTCCAGGGCTGCTATTGAACATCGCATTGGTATGCTGGCATCAGACCTGGGTTTGCTCGGAGATGATCACCTCAAGCTGGCTGATAGTGTCAAAACAATGGAAATGGACCTTGCAACCCTGGTCCCTCAACTGGCTACTCATTCCACTGAAATAGAGGACCTACACTACAAAATCTGACTCCTGCATGATAGACATGAGGATGCAGAGGGTAGGGCAAGACGTGCGCATTATTGGGATACCCGAAGGGACGGAAGGATCCGACCCAACCAAATTAATCGAAGACTGGCTGAGAACTACTGTGGCACTTCAGGGCCTCTCTGAGTTGTTTACAATAGAGAGGGCGCATAGGGCAGCCACACGCCAGCCGGCCCCGTTGTGTACCCTGAGGCCAATGATAGCACATATCCTGAATTTTAGAGAATGAGACACTGTTCTACAGAAGGCTAGAGAAAATGCACCAATTATTGTTGATAACACAAATGTCTCTCTTTTCCCAGATTACACATTGGCAGATCATCATTCTTGGCAGCGAAACACCAAATCCGAGCACAAAGCTTGACCTATGGGTTAATGTTCTCAGCACAGCTCCTGGTGATACACGACCAGAAAACATTGTTGTTCGATACCCCTAAATCAGTATGGGACTGGTGCAAACTCATTACCCCAAAGCTTATCGACCCACTGCCTCTTAGGCTGATCGCGGCCCCCTCAAGGCACACCCCATGCCATCACAGACAGGAGGACACCCAGAGACTTTGTCCAAGGTGGCCCTATCCCATCAACAAGCATTGGAGAAATGAAGTGCAATGTTGACCAAAGTGTCCTCATCCAGGAAGCACTGTTCTCCGCAATCTTCATCAAGCTCCTCCAGCAATGTACCATCAGATTCTGACTCAAGCGCAAGTGTGGCACTGTTCCCTATGGTGACACTTCAAACCTCAAATAATGTCATATAAATGTATCATCCCTGCCAGTCATACTCAAGATACCCAATATCTTTTGATTGTATGCTTGCCAGACATCGTGGTCTGAGTGAGATGCTTGCACTGTCAATGTATCTGTTATTTTAGGTTGCGGCTGTGCTTTGTCCCAATGTATTTTTACTTATATATTTTTATTGCTGGGATGTCCTACGGAGCCACCCTCTTTTCACATCATCATTATGCTCTTTGTATTGTGCACTAGATTCATGATGCCTCTGACCATGCTAGTCTATCCCCAGAAGCAGTTGCTATGGATTATGTTTTGTGTTACTAAGTTTCCTACCTTGGTCGAACAAATGTTTTTCATAGGACCAAGTATTTCGGTTTTCTTGTTGTGAAGGTTTTTTGATTTTTTTTAGCCTTCTGTTACAGCGTGGGTACATTGTTCAGTGGGGATTGAGAATGCAAGGACGGGCTACCTCCTGTGGATCTTACATATATTGAACCTATACCAACCACCACCACTTCTTATAATAAAATGAAATGGAATGTCACGGGGATGGACACTGCACACAAACAACACAGAATATATGCCCAACTTGGCTGTCGCAAGGCCCATATAGTTTATCTACAAGCAACACATTTCTCCTCTACCGAGGTATTAAAACTCTGCCAAAAATGTAGAGGGCAGTTATTCGCTACAAACTTTTTGGTCTATGCATAGGGAGTGGCTATCTGGATCTCGGCTGGAACACCGTTTGAGGCAATAAACTTTAAGATAGACACATACGACCACTATGTGTTGGTGCAAGGAAATTTTCATGCCAGACCCCTGGTACTGGGAAGTGTATATGCCCCTAACACGGAAGAGGACCTCTTTCTGTTGCACCTCTCCTCTGCATTGGCAGACTGATCCCATTTACCCAAGCTTTTTGGAGGAGATTGTAATGCAGTCCTTGATACCTACCTTTACCGGTCCCACCTTCCTCTCCCCAGCGCCCTCTATTCCAGACAAGCTAAGGCCCTGAGAGACTGGGCACTAGGGTGGTCATTGTTGGATGCCTGGCAGGAATTAAATGTGGGAATGAGGGAATGCTCGTTCTATTCCGCCCTGCACAGATTACACTCCTGCCTAGAGAGTATTTTCTGCCCCTCATGCCTCATTGGGCACATGATACATTCCACATATTTGGGCAAAACCCTGGCGGATCATATCCTTCTTGAATTGAACATGTCATGGGGAGGAATTCCTACCCCAGTGCCCACCTGGCGATTACAACCACCTCAGCTGGAGGACATGGTCTTTAAAGGTACCCTGGCCACCGCCATTACTAAGTATTTTGCAGAAAATACAGGGACGGATTCATCACCATTAATTGAGTGGGAGGCGTTTAAAGTGATAATATATGGAACATCTATATTCACGTCCCCTGGGGCACGTCAAGTAGTTCTATGAGATATAAAGCAGGTTGAGACACAGCTGAGAATACTAGAACAAGTGAAGGCCCACGACAATGCCCAATCCAATAGACTACAATAATGTTGCCCCAGTACGCTGAACCTCCTTGAATGCCTACAAGTACTGGACATTAATGCTTAGATGCATAAAATACACACAGAAGAGGACAGAACAGGAGCTTTGCAGGCCCGCTTGATCGATCCACAGCTGTGTTCCCACCCCATCCTATCAATATGCACAAAGTTTTGGACTCAGGAGTCCATTAATACAGCATTTAGGGACTACTCTGCACACCTGTATGGCCTTCATCCTCTGCCGATATGCACGCCTTTCTAAGTGACCTGCACCTACCGGAGGTACCGATATCCCGCTGTACAGAGTTAGGAGCGCCACTGTCACAAGAAGAACTCCGTAGTGCAATAACTAAACTCCCTTATAATAAGACACCTGGGCTAGGCGGTTTACTGGTGGAGTTATATGCCACCTACGCTACTCGCTTGCCCCCACATCTGGAAATACTGTGTAAAACTACACTTGAAAATGAATCCCTTCCGCCCACTACCTGCCAGGCCCTAGTCACCTCCCTGTTTATACCCGGTCTCGACCCAAATGACGTCCTCATACAGGCTGTTGTCCCTACTCTCAACCTGGTATAAAATACTGAGCAAGGTTCTAGCGAAAAAGCTGCTTCCTCTCTTACCAGACCTCATTCATATGGATCAGAACAGGTTCTTGCCACAGCGCAGCACCTCTTTAAATATTAGACGATTGTAGCAGGTGAGAGAGGTTGCTAAAACATCCTACCCAAATTCTAGATGCCTATCTCTTGACCTCGAGCAGGCTTTGACACCCTAAACTGGGATTACATGTTTGCAACACTGAAAAATGTGGTATTCCCTCATCTTATATCAAATGGGTAAAACTATTACACACTAATACCATGGTCCCTGTACGAACACACCCACACGTCTCCTTAACTTACCCAATTTTTTGAGGCACCATACGGGGCTGTCCCCACTCATCTTTGTACTGGCAATAGAACCACTAGTGCAGAGTATTCGACAGAGGGCATACACCTGGAGCATATCACAAGAACAACTACACGACGCTGACTCCTTAAACGCAGACAATCTTATAATATACATATGCGACCTTGCCATGAACATGACGCTACTCACCACCCTACTCACCCAATTTGCTGACCTTTCAGGCCTGCGAGTTAACCATAATAAATCTTGTGCTTTCACTTTTCAGGATAGTACACCTGTCGACAACATACAGATTGGAGTGAATATTATCCCAATAGCCCCGCATACATTCTGTTATTTAGGAATACAAATAAATAGGTCAGCTCCACATCTGTTAGAAGGCCATTTAAACAAAGCAATTGACTCCCTCCGCTCACAGATTCAGTTCTGGATTACTTTACCTCTATCTGTGGCTGGACGGCTGGCACTCTCAAAGATGGTTATGCTTCCCCGTTTATTATCTTTTTTTTCTTAATTTACCAGTGGTGTCTCCAATGGCATACTACAGACAGCTTAATACTCTACTTATAGATCTAGTTTGGGGTACTGGCAGACGTAGAACAAGCCTTCATGAATTGCAGCTCCTCCTTGACAAAGGTGGACAGGGTGCCCCAGATTTTAGAGCACACTGCTATGCAGGACAACTGCAATGGCTATCATAATGGTTGGTGGGCTTCTTCCTGACGGAAATGAATTACAACAATAGGACTTGCGACACGGTACATTACACACATTGCTGTTGCCGGGAGTGTCACGCCCTCCCAGTCTACTCTTCCTTTTAAATATTGTTCATGTGTACTGGAGACAGGTGCTAAAATACACAACTATTACCCTACGCTATACTCCCAACATACCCTTGATAGGGATAATGACGCAACTGGGCCTGCTCACGTCCCTTAATATACGACTCTGGGAGGCTGCAGGTATACACACAGTAGGGGACCTGTACACAAATGGCGAGCTTATGTCCCACCAGGAATTCACACATATCAATGGGTTGCAGAGGTCCCTCTTCCTTTTACATGATGGTGTCTCTTGTCATGTCCATATGTACTGAGCACAGGCGGGGACTGAACCAGAGACACACACTCTTATTCAGGCAGTGCACGAAATAAGAACTGGCAGGTATCTGGTCAAATGGACACACAGGGCCCAAAGAGTGCACCTACAAGTCTCAGTGACACCCCTTAGGACTTGATGGGAAGATGATATAGGCCATGCCCTGCATGATAAAGAATGGCTTTTCTTATTAGAACATCCCAACAAGATATCGTGTAACTCCTGCTTCAAATTTATACAGTTTTCTTTCATTCATAGAGCCTATTTTACACCACAGACATTACTTATAATATTTCCTGCAATGTCACACTGGCCCTGTTGACCCCTTCCACGTGCTTTGGGCATGCCCCTCCCTAACTATTTACTGGGTAGATAGCCACAGGGCCCTGGCAGACCTGGCTGAGGCCCCTCATTAGAACACAGTGGAGTACTGCTTACTAGGCTGTATCCTCGCACCAAGAACTCCAAAACCCTCTCCTGCTTCATAGGCCCGGCCCTTCTACTGTCCAAGAGACAAATAACAAGATGCTGGAAATCCCCTACGATCAGTGGACAGTCGGCGGAGGAAGGTTATACACTGGGGGACCGCGGAGAGCTTTGCACTACGCAGGGAGAAACATCGCAATCTTCGGAAGAAAGCCATTGCCTTGAAATGGGATGCTCTTTAAGAGTCATTTAAATCTCAGACCCTCGATGAGCAGCACCAAGATGCATCGGACTAGGGGCTAGATGTACCAAAACTTTGGTTTGCGACTCGCAAATTGCGAGCCTGAGCGACTCGCAAACCCATATGCAGGATGGTGTTCCAGACACCACCTGCGAATCGCAAGGGAGTCGCAAAGACCCACCTCATTATTATTAATGAGGTGGGTCGCAATTTGCGATCCCCTTGCGATTCCCTGCACTCACAGGGATGGTGGCCTGCTGGAAACAGCAGACCACCATGTCTGTGACTGCGTTTTAATAAAGCATTTTTTTTGTATTGCAGCCCGTTTTCCTTAAAGGAAAACGAGTTGCAATACACTCGAGAAAATGAAACTTTTTTGTTTCATTTTTTCAGAGCCATTCACAAAGGGGAAGCGGTCCCATGGGGACCCCTTCTCTGCGAATTGCTTTGCGACCGCGTTCATGGTCACAAAGCAATTCTGCATTGCGATGCGAATCGCAAATAGGAAGGGGAACAACCCTTCCTATTTGTAAGTCGCATTCCCATTTTGCGAGTCGGTAACCAGGTTTCCGACTCGCAAAATGGGAATGAGCATCGAGATGCGCGTTTTGCATGGTGCAAACTGCAAAATTTGCTGTTTGCACCATGCAAAACGCTTTGTAACTTCTGGCCCCTAGGTCCTCTTTTCATGGCTACCTCCAGCTTTCCTCTCTGGCGCCCCGTTTTATTATTCCTTTATGCGTTTGCCCGGCCCATACCCCTTTTCTAAGCAGACCGAGAGCCCGCTGAAAACGCAGCGGGCCCTCGGTCCGCCTCTTCCCCTCTCACGATTATCTCCTTACTTCCATTATCATCACATCAAACACAACAGAAGACAAGTTGGGATAGGATGGAGGGGGTGAATTGTTATTAATTGTTCATATGTTCTTTCTTTTGTGATTGTTGGTTGACAGTGATCTCATAGAATGCTCTAATGATATCGACCACGCAAATACACTATGCTGTACGATGTAATCAAAAGCTGGAATCCTTTGCTTTGTTGTTATATATATGTTCGATATAATGTACTTCCTACTTCTTCAATTTTGAAAAAAGTAAAATAAAATTGAGCAAAAAAAAAAATCAAGCATTTACTAACCTCTTAAGAAGCTTATTGAAAGCATCCTGCTAGAAAAGGGATCATTTGTGGCTCAAGTCTCTGTCATAAGCAAATTCTGATAAAGCAAATTCCCCTGCAACCAAAACAAATCTGATTAATTGGTGTACATCTCCAAATTATTGAAAATTAACAGGTGTGGCTAAATCACAAAAAAGATTACAGTGAAACCAGGCTCAGACCAAATATCCTGAATCCATAAACCATGATTAACGCCAGCTTGAAAATATCCATGGCCGTCTGGCTTTTTCAGATCAGGGAGGCCGTAATGGCAACTGCTTGAAAGTCAAAGGTACATGTCTCCATTTGGTACCATTTCCCTGCAGGTGCTAGCAAGAGTGTGTCTGGATAGATACCAGGTCTTGTGTTTGTGCATGGTTCTGGGAGTGTGGTGTTCCTACCACAGCAAGAGTGCTCACCGAGGGAAGGACATCACTACCAAACGTGAGTGACACACCCTGTAAAGCTGAGCCAGGGTATGTTGGACAGAGCTTGCAGGATTGGCGCGATTGTGATTGGTGTGGTTGTGATTGGTGTGCTTCCGGATAGAAGTGGCTGTGTATGGTTTCTGAAGCAATATTCCAGCTTCAGAGTATAGTATAGTTAGTGCACATGAGAGGCTACCTAGCATGCAAGATGCGCACAGAACGAGCTTCTGCCATGGGCAAAGAGGACTTCTTCTACAGCGTGTGACTGGCCTCTCTATAAGGTGGACTAGGGTCCCTGTAACACAATAACTGGCACCTCGATAATTAGTAGACTCAAGTCACCAGCAGGCAGTTTACAATAGGCCCTCTTGGTTTCTCTAAAGTGTACACTGGGGAGATGGAGAGGCGATTTAGAATCAAGTTCATTGTATTCCTACAAAATGTAAAGATGATCATGGATGGTGCGTCACCATTAATAGGGCTGCCAAGCCAGGTAAGTGCAAAGGGCTCGGCAGGGCAAAGACTAGACACCACTAAATGCCAAGGGGGTGGAGTTGGACACAACCCTAAGCCCACAGGTAGGTGCCAAGACAGATTTCCTGTGTCATGGATACAAGTAAAGGTAAAATAAAAATGCGTAAATTGTATCTGTTTAACTGTGCATATGATAACACTCAATTGAGATATTATCCTTCACATCGCCCTCGTCTTTTCTATGAGTCCTTAGTATTGGCCTTGCAGTCTGGAGCCAGAGTCCGTTTCCACATGTGTCCCAAATATTGAGTTCTGGCTCTGTTTTCCTAAATCCAGTGACCTATGTGCTAGTCTTTGCTTAGCAGGAGTTCCTACACACACCCCCGTAGTCCTACACATCTTGAAAGAGAGAAAAACATGATCAGGTCAGGTAGCTACCAGGGTCTGTGCTTCCCTTCTGCTCTGTGTTAAAATATCCCTCTCTCTCCCTAATATGATTCTGATCCAATTCTGCCCTGTAATCTGTGGTGCCAGGGGATAGGTTTTGGCGCTAGGGGGTAGACGTAAGCATTTGGAGCAGACTCTATAATCTCTTCTCCTGTAAAACCAGGACCTAAACATCTGCAGGTACAAGAGATCCAATGTGGCACCTGGTGTGCTGCGTGTTGGTTTTCATGAGGATTAGCAGTCCTCTGGTCTGCCACAATCAACCCTACCAGTTTATCAACCTACCCATCCTGTAACCGCCATGCTAACATCTGTAGGAGCCAACCCAAATCATGTCTCCACCTCAGGTAAACGTCTATGGCTTTTGCCACATCTTCAATATAATGGTGTTTCACAAGTCTATCTCTTTTGCTTTTCTGGACCAATCTGTTTTTCCTTCACCTTGTGACAGGCTCTCACAAATCAGCCGAGCTGCCTCCAAGGGTCAATGAATTGCTGGTGAATATACGCTTATAAGCAGAAGAACTTGCAATCTTGGTAGGAGCAAAGTGTGACTGCAACCACAACAGAATTTGTTGAACAAATACCTTAAGGGTAATAGAGTAATAATTAATGTATTAAAAACCCAAATTCTGTTTTTTTTCTGAAGTCTAAGAGGTAGACTTGGTTCCTAGGTAGGGACAAATTGGTTGCTGTTGAGGCACATAAATACTTAGGAGTGACCTTTACCAGCTCTGTAACTTGGAGAAACTAGAGATGCTATAGCTATAATGCCTTGATGTCAGTGGGTAGTTTAATTGTGGTAAAGCATGACAAGCCCAAGTACAGCCTCCATTCTGGGTTGCACATTTTAACTTAGCCTTTCTTTCTGATGGTGACTTTTTACTCTGTTTTTCACTCATGCAATAATGTACTAAAAAAACACTGTACATGCAGCCTATTCCTTGTCAGCGTTGCTGCCATGCAGTCTGTACACCCCGTCCAAGGCTAGGCACAGAGAACGCAATGCCCTTGTATTATGATGCTCCACTGGAGACAGCTCCTTACTTGCAGACATATCGCATCAGTTGACACAGTGTGATATGAACGGTGCTTTTATAATAAAAACTGCCTCTGTGTTACATTCGACAGAGGAGCACTTCTGCTGGGATTATCATGGAAAGCAATGCACTCTGACTGAGATGCAGCCCTGCAGACTCTGACCTCCATCCTGCAAAGGATTATAACCTGTACTACACCAGACCGGCTTCCTGGCTTCCCAGTACAGGTAGGAATAGAAAGGAGTGTACTAACACAGTAACATTATCATGGTTTAACTGTTTACCTTTTTCTTTATTTACGTAATGCTTTGTTTGTTTCATCTGCCTAATAATCGCTGCTCATGCTTTTTATACAAGAATACATTTGTCGCATTAAACATTTGAAAAGACAATTTCGTATGTTTCTTGTGTCTCATCTTGGGTTCGCAGAGTGACAACGAAAAGGTAGATCTGTTTCCAGGATTTCCTTGGGAATATGAGTAGCCATGTTCGAGGTTGCAAATTCCATCTGGTACCCTGGAAAGTTGAGGGGTTCAGATGAGGCACTGTGAGCTAGCTAGGAATTGTGCCAACATTTCCTGATGGTATAGGCGGACTGAGTCCATATAACCCGAAGTCTACATTGTCTAGATACACAGTCCTACTTAATTCGAAGAACGGTATAGCATATTTAGATTTAATTCTTTATACAAGAGAGGGACTTTCTCTGTTCCCCCTCCAATGCATTTATAAGACAAGGAGTTTGCCCATGGCATTATATGTATGATCAGCAATTATTTTGGGCTCATGCATTAAGTTTGACAGACGCAAGAGTGGATTACTAAGGAGAACTCTGGGACTCCTTGTATCGTAGTTCAGGCATCAAGAACTAAACTTGATCTCCAGTCACCAAATACTATTGCTGAGGTATAGTCTTTGCTCTTCTTCCAAAATTTGGGCAAGAAAGGCTCCATGTCAGTTGGAGGAGCTTGTTACGATAAATTGTGGAGCAGCAAATCTCTTTCTGTTCAGATGCTGAACTTTTCCAGAGTATGATGTCAATCTCACTCCTAATTCTGATTTTCCCACTTTTTGATTGTGGGGTAAGCTAAATTAATTCCTGAAGTCACCTATGAGGGTTATGAGGTATGCTGCAGGGAACAAAATATTTATCCAAATGAGAGAAAAAAGTATGTTTGGCATAACTTATTATTTAGTGTTTGTTTAGGACCCCAAATAAATGCAGGTTTCACATGGGTCTTCCTATTTCATTTTCTTGAAGAAAAGAAAAAAAATCCGAATGTATAACAAGTTGAATTCAATTGTAGAATTTCAATAGAGAAAATAATGGGTGAATATTTTTTTTGCATCCTAAATATGCAAACATTTAAAACAAATTTCATATACACTGTTTCATGAAACTTATATTCAAACCATTAATGGTGCTATGAATTTTATTTTTGTCCTCGAAAGTTCTCAAATGTTAAGGGCCTGATTTAGAGTTTGTTTGGCAGACAGGTTACTCCATCACAATTGTGATGGATGTACCGTCTGCCATATTACGATCTCCATAGGCTAAAATGGAATCGTATTACGGTGGATGGAATATCTGTCACGTTTGTGATGGAGTAAGCCCCTTTCCCAAACTCTAAATCAGGCCCTACGTTTTTTTTTTTTTACAAATGAATCAACTGTTGTGGAATGTATTTAATATATTATAAATGTTTCTCTTTTGAATTATTTTTTGTTTTGTTTATGATTCATGTGGAACTTATGCATAATAAACTTGGATTTTAATAATTGGCAACCATGCACAACACAAGGGGTAGCCTCATACCCAACCACCAAAAAGCTCTTAGGCCCTGATTATGAGTCAGTCAGTGGTTTTTAACCCCTTCACAAGCCCCTATTTGTGCAAGAGTCAAAATTCCTAGTTGGTCATTAACGTACCCAGTAATTACTAGATGTTTTAAAAGAAATAGTATGGTTATTTACCAAGCCAGGCTTTGATACCTTCAGACATGGCAGGTTGGGGTATAGAGAAACCTACTTGGTGAAGGGAGGAGCGATTGACAGAATCACAAACAGCAGAACTGTTGGAATTCTTATCCCATTAAAAGAGATTTTTTCGAAACACCAGAGAAGACTCATTCAATTTTGCATCAATTCAAAACAGAACCAGAAAGGTGATAAAACAAGACCCTATAGAATCCCAGAAGAAAGGCTATATAACAGGAAGTGGAGAAAATGTGGGTAATGTGGATATTGGAGTCTTAGAAAAGTCCAAAAGCAAATAGTGTTCTCCCATCGAATTGGCTTTTAAGTCAGATGGAGCTATAAGATTTTGTATTGACTTTAGAGCATTCAATTAAATTTCTAAATTTGTGAGTTATCTTTTGCCGTGTATCGACTGGTTGAACGAGAAGTTAGAGAGTCCAAGTGCACAACTATTACTGATTTAACTCAAGGAGAATTGGCAGATCCAATTGGGACTGGAAAGCAATGGGAAAGCTGCTCCTGCCACTCCCCAGGATTTTTTGCATTTTTACAATGCTACCTTTCAGTTTGCATGATGCTCCTGACACTTCAATGGTTAATGAGTCAGATACTGGGGCCATGCCAGCCATATGCCTCTGCTGATTTGGACAACATAATAATTTTTATTAAAATCTTGGAAGCGTGCCATAAACACTTGACCCTGGTGTTTGCAAATTTACAGTCAGCGCATCTCCATATAAACACAAAGAAAAATAAGGCTGCAAAAGAATGTGAGAAATATGTAAGTCATCTTTTAGATAATGGCTTGATGCTGCCACAAGAGGAGAAAGTAATAGCTACAACTTCTATATCTTTTCACCACAACAAAAAAAGCTATAATAGACTTCTTAGGCTTATTGGGGTGCTTTAGAAGATTTACGCCTGATTAGTCGCACATTTCTGCTCCTTTGATGAATCTTCTTTCTCCAGCCTTGATTATCAACATCCAAACCACTTGGCCTTACAAGTGTTTGAGCCTGTCTAGACTAATATACCTTCCAAGCTGATATCACAATCACTGCATTTTAAAATCATTTATTTTGTAAACAGATGCTTCAGATATTACAACTGGTGCAGTTCTTTTTTAGTTAGAGGAATCCAAAGAAAATAAATCAATTGCCTTGATTAGTCGAAAGTTATTCCCAAGAGAACAGAAACACCCAAACATAGAAAAATAATGTTTAGCTACTAAATGGGCTATTGAGAACCTGAGGTACTTGCCAGAAGGATGATCTTTTGTTTGGCCTGGCTCCTGCGTAATGCAGGCTCACCCACACCAATTACATGGATTACAGCCTCCACGACTGTGGTTGCTCTACACCAGACAGCCATACATGCATAGTTTACAGACCATTATCGTGCTCTTCATGACCCCTCCCCCATGGTATATTGGCAGGAAAGCATTTGTCACTTTCTTGCATCGGTAGAACTTCCCACTGGAAGGAGAGGAATTTAACCCCCCCTCACGATTCAAGAAATCTGGAGGGCTATACATGGAACGGCAACCCATAAGACACCAGGGATGGATGGGTTCACTAAATAATTCTAAAAGGCTTAAAAACATCATTTAGCTCCAAAGTTAATTGAGCTAAATCAAGAGGCAGACACAGAGAGCCACTTGCCGCTGTCCCTCTGCAAATCTCTCCTAGTCTCCCTCCCTAAGCTGTGGAAAGACCCTATGGAGCTTGCTTCCTACCAACCGCTATCCATGCTGGGGTCAGATTATAACATTTTGAGCAAGGTCCTGGCAGGCCATTTGTATTCACATAGGCCACGCCAGGTGCATCCTAACCAGAATGGGTTCATACCTGGGAGGTCCACTACACTGAATATACACCAACTACATAGAGCAATGGAACTTGTCCCGGTCTAGTGGCCGTTTGCTGCGTGCCTGGTTCTGGACCTGGAAAAGGCTTTCAATACTGTGGATTGGGACTCTCTGTACTCTACTCTGGCTGCTTTTTGCATAGTGGGAAGACTGCAGAAATTGATCCGGCTTTTTCATGTGGAACCAGCAGCGAGAGTAAAAGTCAGGCAATGTATTTCTCCACCCTTCTGGAAGAGCAGGGGGACGTGTCAAGGTTTGCCCGCTGTCCCCTTTACTGTTTGCCCTGGCCACAGAGCCCTAGGTTCAGAGACTGCGCCATCAGGGACAGGAGTGGGGCATTCCAATAGCTGGGGAAACACACACGGTCTCACTATATGCTGACAACTTGTTGGAGGATGTCTGGGACATTCGGGGAGGTATAACACAAATCCAGTCGGTTCTACAGAAAATCCGAGCTGTGTCTGGTTTGAGAGTGAACTGAGCTAAATCCTACTTATTTCCATTGATCCTGAATAGTTCTCAGATGGATTGCGTTATAGACACATACCCATTGAAATGGCAGCCTCACAAGTTCTGTTATCTCTGTATAAACATCTAACATGAGGCAAGGGATTTGTGTGATTGTAATCTTACAAAGGCCATTGTGTCACTACGACCACAGATGGCCCTTTGGAGCACACTGCCACTCAGTGCTTAATTTGTGCTTGTTGTTTCCGGTGGTGAGCACCGGCACTTCTTTTTGAGGGCCGGGGTTTATTCTTCAGCCTCAATCATTTGCTGCAAGCAAAAGACACACATGAGGACGAAGGAAGGGAAAAACAAAAAAAGCGTCACAATGGGAAAAAGTAGAAAGCTGCCAGAGTGAAGTGCCTTTATATGGATTGAAGAAGCCTGAGATGGCTTCAGGATTACGCTGCCTCAGTATTCCGTGTTGGGACATTTAATTGCGGCAGCCGCGTGTTTAAGAGGAGAGCTCTGAGCACCGGCACCTGTTTATTTACAAAATAAGCAATGCTGCCACTTATGGTACAGGGTAAATTACTTGACCAAAATTGTCATACTACCTCGCTTGCTTTACTATTTTCATGTCCTCTTAGTCCGAACACCAAGATTCACTTTTCATGCTCTACACTCAGTGCTGGGAAGTTTTATCTGGAATAAGGGTCGTCACTGAGTAGCGCTCCACAAACTACAACTGCCCGTTAGTAAGGGAGGCTTAGGGCCCCAAACTTCGAACATTATTACCTTGTGGCGCAACTGCAGTGGCCCTCGCGCTGGCTGGCAGGACGTTACACGGAGAAGCTGGTAATCCCCACAACTACCCAAATGCATGGTGCGGTGCTGCAGACCTTACTTCCGCATGCAAGAATCCCGCCAGGAGCAAATGGCCTACTGTGGATAGCATTTGAGTGCTTTAACTGTAGTTTAGTTTGTGATTCATGCTGGAAATGTCTCCCTCTCACCTGAAATCCCGTTGTAATCCATATCCACATTTAGCAGCATACTGGGCGAAGCAGGGATAGGAACCTGGAGCGAGGGAGGCATTGGCAGATTCACTGCTTTATTTCAGGATTGCACACTCATACCCAGGTAACAGCTGCAGGAGCATTGTGGGCTGCCGGTGGGGCATTTCTTAGCACATAGACACTTACTAGCGGAACTAGAAACGCTCTGGGGCATCACGGACAGTGAACCCGACCAGAACCACCTGATACACACACTGGATAATATGGGCGGGGACGCAAGCTCCTCACTTGGTTTACCACACAAGACCCATTAACAGCAGTCCACAGAAAATGGGAAAGAGATCTGAGTAGAAAGCTACTCAACAAAGAGTGGGACTTAGCAATAGTGTACCCTAGGAAGGTATCGCACAGCACATCCAATATTACTTTTACACAGCGCTAATCTCACACCTGCCTTACTCTCCCGCATATTTGGATCCATGTCAGCCTGTACAAGGTGTCAACGACTAGGGGCTGATATGATACATATGTTCTGGGACTGTTCAGAGGCAACAGAGTTATGGACCTCAGTGTCCCATGCAACAGAACAGTTGACTGGTTGCACATATGTGTGCACGAAGGAGGGGGTCACTGCTGGGGCTTTTTAAGCTATCAGAGGTAGCTAAGACCACAAACAGATTCATTGATTTGACATTATTAATAGCCCATAAACTCATAGCCATGTATTGGAAAGCGCCGGTGCAGTCCAGAGTAGCACACTGGCGTGAGGCGACACTCAAGTGGGGGCAAGCGCAGGCAGTGACACTGAGACGGGAGGAGGCTCGTAGGCCTCGTAAATACTTCATAGCAGCGGATTGGGAGGTGCTACGTCTAGACTCAAAGGCACACCAGGAGGAGGCGGGCGATTCCCAGGACACGCCCAGCTGACTGCACATAGCCAATCACCCCAATTGCCCCTACCATCCATTAATCCCTATAAATGACTTAGTTGAATGATACACCTCCTTGCAATAGATACAGACCTGGACTGGGAAGGACTTGTTACATCACAGTCATCATTAACACATTATAGCAGCAAACACATGAAAAGTTACTTGTTGAATTGTATTATGGTTTACAAGAACGGAACCGTATACTCCTGAGCTTGATTATGTTACCCTGTGTAACCCCATGATAGGATCCCTATTCATAGATATGTATGTTGTCACTGATC
The DNA here is from genome assembly GCF_031143425.1 of Pleurodeles waltl. Lineage (NCBI taxonomy): Eukaryota > Metazoa > Chordata > Amphibia > Caudata > Salamandridae > Pleurodeles > Pleurodeles waltl. The sequence continues at coordinate 217,031,303 of NC_090445.1, forward strand.
TGACAATTGTAATTGAGATTTTACAAAAAATGCTCATCAAAATGGTTAGAAAAAAGGTTGATCTTTTGTACTTTTTAAAGGCCATGCTTTTCTAACATCGTTAATTCATAACAAAGGGACTACTCCAAGAATCCCCAAATGGTTTCTGTCATTGAACACTTACCAATATGAGGTAAAACTTAACAAAGGGCAAAGATCAGGACAATGCTAAATTTCTCTCAATGTATCCAGTAGCTCTTCAGAGATGGCAGGACCTAGGGTAGGAGAGATGTGCGGGGGAGGGAGTGGGGGTTTATCTGATTCCGTGCACGTCTTAATGAAGAGGAGGATAATGAGAGATAAAAGACTCTCTTCCAGGTTCTCCGAGGATGTCGCAGGACATGAGAAGAGTGAGGGCCAAGAAGAACTGGGTGGTACGTGGGGATCAGAGGGAAAGAGAACACACCGACTGAGATTGGCAGGTGACCCGAGGTCGGAGGACGTCCGAAGCAGAGACAGAAGCAGATAACCTGAGTCACAGAGAAAGCCAAATGTGATCCCTTGCCAAAGAGGTTACAAGAAGCTGTGGCCTTGAAGCTGAGAACCTCCCAGTCCCAAAAGGGTCATCCCTGGGCTCCCATCACGTTCCTGGAGGAAGATGGCTCACACAGGTGGGTGGCTGGGTAAGGGTTGGGGATGCCAACTCACTAGGGGGAGGGGAGTGACATCTCCGGAGAGAAGAGGGGAGGAAAGGCCATCCCTTGTGCAACTGACTACAGAAAGCAGTGAGCAAAGAATAACGAATTACAAACAGTACAAGGAGCACGGGGGCTGGTGAAAGAAACAAGCATTGGCAAAGCCAATAGGTCTCACCTATGCAAGAGTTATTGGCTTTGCCAATGTGTTTTAGCCATGTTGTATACCAGCAGGGTTGCTGTTCAGCATGGTTAAAAGTTAGTGCCATAGAGGAGAGTCACCTGGAGTGTCATAGCGTAGAATGGCGAAGAGTGGAGTAGAGTGTTGTACAGTGGAGTGGCATAGTGTGGCGCAGGGAAGAGTGTCATACACTGGAGTGGTATAGAGTAGAGTGGCCTGGTGTACAGTGCACTGGCATAGTGTTTCAGAGTATAGTGACGTACAGTGCAGTGGCATTGAGTGCAGTGGCACTGAATTCAGTGGCATACAATGCAGCATTGTAGAATGTAGTTGCGTAGATTAGAGTGGTGCATAGTAGAGTGCAGTGGTACAGGGTTTAGTGGCACAGAGTAGAGTGGCACAGAGTGTAGTGGTGTACAGTTGTGTGGCTCAGAATGGTGCAGAGTGGTGTAGAGCTGAGTGATGCAAAGGGCAGTGGCGCAGAGTAGAGTCAAGTGGCATAGAGTGCAGTGGCGTAGAGTAGAGTAGAATAGACGGGAGTAGAGTATAGTGTCGTAAAGTGCAGCGCATAAAGTGTAATGGTGTAGAGTGGAGTAGCACAGAGTGCAGAGTAGAGTGGTGTGGAGTTCAGTTGCGGACAGTGCAGTGTTTTAGAGTAGAGTGTTACAATGCAGTGGTATGGAGTGGAGTAGAGTGGCGTAGACAGCAGTGATGCAGAGTACAGTGCAGTGACATAGAGTGCAGCTATGTAGAGTGCAATGGTGAAAAGTAGAGTGGCATAGAGTGGAGTGGCGCAGAGTTGATTAGTGTGGCATAGAGTGTAGTGGCTCAGAGTAGACTGTTTCAGAATACAGTGAAGTGGTGTAGAGTGGAGTGGTGCAGGGCAGAGTGCAGTTGCGTAGAGTGGCATAGAGTGTAATGACAAAAAAGCAAAGTGGTGTAGAGTGCAGTGGCAAAGAATGCATTTGTGCAGAGTAGATCAGAATAGCGTACAGTGGATTGGCGTAGAGTGCAGGGGCATAGAGTTGAGTGTTACTGAGTAAAGTGCATTGGCGTAGAGTGTATTGTCATAGATGGCAGTGGTGTAAAGTGCAGTGTTGCAGAGTGGCATAGAGTACAGTGGTGTAGTGTGGAGCTGTGCAGAGTAGGTTGTTGTGACCTAGACTGGAGTGGTATAAAATGCAGTGGTATAGAGTAGAGTGGCGATTGCACTGGCACAGAGTAGAGTGGTATAGGGCAGTGTAGAGAGGCCTAGCATGAAGTGGCATGGAGTGGAGTGGTGCTGAGTGTAGTGGCATGGAGTAGTGTAAAGTGGAGAGGTTTAAAGTGGGGTAGTGCAGAGTAGAGTGTAGTGGTGTGAAGTGATGCAAGGTAGAATGGAGTGGCAAAGAACGGAGTATACATGGGATAGTAGCGCACTACCATTACAGACAACACATTTTCAATTGAAATACATTTGAAAAGACACAGGGGGTTATTACAACTTTGGAGGAGGTGTTAATCCGTCCCAAAAGTGACAGTAAAGTGACGGATATACCACCAGCTGTATTACGAGTTCCATAGGATAGAATGGACTCGTAATACGGCTGGTGGTATATCCGTCACTTTACCGTCACTTTTGGGATGGATTAACACCTCCTCCAAAGTTGTAATAACCCCCACACAGTTTAACTAATAAAATTATACAGTGCACAAACATGTGGAAATTGCATCACCTAGTGCAATGATCTGTTTTGATCATATTAAAGTATTTGTTTCCAACACACTTCAGAAATAACAAAACTGTGCCTCATTTGTGTTCCTAATTCTGATATATTCTGAAATACACAGTTCAATTAAGGGGGTCATTACGACCTTGACGGGCGGCTACCGCCGCCCGCCAGGCGGTAACCGCCGTGCGGCCGCCAATGCAGCCGCACTCACGCGGCCCCCATTATGACATTCCTGCTGTGCCGGCGGGCACAAACCAAGTTTGCGCCCGCCGGCCCAGCGGGGATGAGGCCGCAACATAGGAGCCGGGTCCTAATGGAGCCGGCGGTGTTGCGGCCGTGCGACGGGTGCAGTTGCACCCGTCGCGCTTTTCACTGTCTGCTAGGCAGACAGTGAAAAGCTGGCCGGGGCCCTGCTAGGGGGCCCCTGCACTGCCCATGCCAGTGGCATGGACAGTGCAGGGGCCCCCAGGGGCCCCAGGACACCCCTTACCGCCAGCCTCTTCCTGGCGGTGCAAACCGCCAGAAACAGGCTGGCGGTAGGGGTGTCATAATCCCCAGGGCAGCGCTGCTTGCAGCGCTGCCCTGGAGGATTATCACCGCCGGTGTTAAAACGGCGGGAAACCGCCGGCCCCGGCGGTGCGACTGCGGCGCTTCCGCCGCGGTCATAATAGGGCAGGAAGCACCACCAGGCTGTTGGCGATGCTTCCGTCATTTTAGCCCTGGCAGTCTCATACCGCCAGGGTCAAAATGACCCCCTAAATGTTGTCGTGTGCTAGAAAAAAACTCTTTCCTATCCCCAGTATCTAGCTAGATTGCTATATAAATCCTCTCACTTTGAAGTCAGAGAAAGAGAAAGAAACAAATGCACTCAGAATATAGCGCCTGACATTTGACCTCGGGCTTTGAATGCACAGCAAATGTGACAAGATAAGAACAAGATTCCAAGGCCTGTTAACAAAAAGGGAATTTGTGGAGGACTACAGTAAACATGGTTTAGGCAACGGAAGGGGCAAACTGAACCTGGAGAGCCTAAAGCAAACAGAGGCAGCAAATAGAAAGCCAGAAAATGTGAGTTATGAACCACAAAGGGGGTGGTAATCAATTGTGTAGGAAAATGCCACTGTTGGCATGGTTACCCCCTACCTTTTTGCCTTTTGTTGATGCTAGTTATGATTGAAAGTGTGCTGGGACCCTGCTAACCACGCCCCAGCACCAGTGTTCTTTCCCTAAACTGTACCTTTGTCTCCACAATTGGCACAGCTCTGGCACACAGAGAAGTTCCTTGTACATGGTACCCCTGGTACCGAGGGCCCTGTGGCCAGGGAAGGTCTCTAAGGCTGCAGCATGTATTATGCCACCCTGGGGACCCCTCACTCAGCACATGCACACTGCCTCACAGCTTGTGTGTGCTGGTGACGAGAAAAAGACTAGGTCAACATGGCACTCCCCTCAGAGTGCCATGCCCACAACCCACTGTCTGTGACATAGGTAAGTCACCCCTCTAGCAGGCCTTACAGCCCTAAGGCAGGCTGCACTATACCACAGGTGAGGGCTTTGCTGCATGAGCACTATGCCCCATACAGTGTCTAAGTCAATTCTTAGACATTGTAAGTGCAGGGTAGCCATAAAGAGTATATGGTTTGGGAGTTTGTCAAACACGAACTCTGCAGTTTCATAATGGCTACACTGAATACTGGGAAGTTTGATATCAAGCTTCTCAGCACAATAAATCCACCCTGATGCCAGTGTGGGATTTATTGAGAAATGCACACAGAGGACATCTTAGAGATGCCCCCTGTATACCAGTCCAATTACTAGTGCTAGGCTGACCAGTTTCTGCCAGCCTGCCACATCCAGACGGGTTTCTGACCACATGGGGTGAGTGCCTTTGTGCACTCTGTGGCCAGGAACAAAGCCTGTACTGGGTGGAGGTGCCTCAAAGGCTCAAGCCTGGTGTTACAGCGCCCCAGGGCACTCCAGCTAGTGGAGAGGCCCGCCCCCTGGACACAGCCCCCACTTTTGGTGGCAAGTCAGGAGGAGATAATGAGAAAAACAAGGAGGAGTCACTCTCCAGCCAGGACAGCCCCTAAAGTGTCCTGAGCTGAGGTGACCCCTGCCTTAGGAAGTCCTCCATCTTGCTTTGGAGGATTCCCTCAATAGGATTAGGGATGTGCCCCTCTCCCCACAGGGAGGAGGCACAAAGAGGGTGTAGCCACCCTCAAGGACAGTAGCCATTGGCTACTGCCCCCAGACCTAAACACACCCCTAAATTGAGTGTTTAGGGGCAACCCTGAACCCAGGAAAATAGATTCCTGATGACCTGAAACAAGAAGAAGGACTGCTGACCTGAAAGCCCTGCAGAGACGATGGAGACGACAACTGACTTGACCCCAGCCCTACCGGCCTGTCTCCAGACTCAAAGAACCTGCAACAGCAATGCATCCAGCAACCTCTGCCAACTCAGAGGACTGCCCTACACCCAAAGGACCAAGAAACTCCTGAGGACACCGGCTCTGTTCAACCAACAAAGAAACAACCATCTTTAAAGGGACTCCAGCCTCACTCTGGAAGCGTGAGTCCCCCACACTCTGCACCTGATGCCCCCAGCTCGTGTCCAGAAGAACCAACAGTGCAGAGAGGACCCCCAGGCGACTCCAACAACGTGGACACCCTGAGATGACCTCCCTGCACCCCCATAGCGACGCTTGCAGAGAGAATCCAGAGGCTCCCCCTGACCGTGACTGCCCGGTAACAAAAAACCTGACGCCTGGAAGAAGCACTGCACCCGCAGCCCCCAGGCCAGAGAGAAACCAACTACTGGTGCAGGAGTGACCAGCAGGCGTCCCTCATCGTTGCCCAGTCAGTGGCTGGCCTCAGAAGCCCCCCCGTGCCCTGCTGCATCACCAGAGTGGCCACCGGGTCTCTCCATTGATTTCTATCTAAAACCCGACACCTACTTTGCACACTGCACCCGGCTGCCCCTGTGCGGGTTGAGGGTGTATTTTGTGTGCCTGTTTGTGACCCCCCCCCCTCACCCCAGTTGTCTACAAAACCCCACCTGGTCTGCTCCCCGAGGACGCAGGTCCTTACCTGCTAGCAGACTGCAACCGGAGCACCCCTAGTCTCCATAGGTGCCTATGTTAGTTGGGCCCCACTTTGACCTCTGCACCTGACCGGCCCTGTGTTGCTGGTGCTGGGTGTTTGGGGTTGACTTGAACCCCCAACGGTGGGTTGCCTATGCCCCGGAGACTGAACTTGTAAGTGTTTCACTTACCTGATAAACTAATTTGTACTTACCTCCCCCCGGAACTGTTGATTTTTGCAGTGTCCACTTTTAAAATAGCTTATTGCCATTTTTGACCAAACTGTGCACATCACTGTTTTAATTCAAAGTTCCATATTTACTTATGCCACCTACCTTACAATTTATGTATTTACTTGAATTCTGAATCTGGTACTTCTAAAATAAATTGGGAAAATAATATTTTTCTATATAAAAACCTATTGGCCTGGAGTTAAGTCGTTGAGTGCGTGTTCTCATTTATTGCCTGTGTGTGTACAACAAATGCTTAACACTACCCTCTGATAAGCCTACTGCTCGACCACACTACCACAAAATAGAGCATCAGTATTATCTAACTTTGCCACTATCAACCTCTAAGGGTAACCCTTGGACTCTGTGCACACTATCTCTCACTTTGAGATAGTATATACAGAGCCAACTTCCTACAAATTGGTGGAATGCATTCCTAGGTTAACTTTCTGAAATTCCCCAAGATGTCTTTAGCAAACTAGACAGCTGTGCTGCCTGGTAGGCTCCGACCTAGAAGGAGTTCTAAATTCATGCCAGTCCTGAGAGAGCGACATGGACACTAAAAATAAGGGCACATAGGAGCATGTGTGGTAAATTAACTGGAGTTAGACAGACCAGACAACATAAAGTCAGCTGTTTTAAAATGCATGAGGAAGTAACTTACCTTAGGCATGATCTTTTTGTTTCCTTACAAAGAGGGAGTAGATTAAAGTCTGATCCCAAAGTGGATTGCAACTAGAAAGAAGAAGGAAGAAAATATTGAACATCCATTTTTTCAAGGCAAGGACAAGAAAGACTAAAGGAATAGCAAACAAACATTAGTAACTAATCTTGCTTTAGTCAAGCTTTGGAAAAAATATTTGTTTAAGAACTATACAAGCATCTTGACCCAATGAGTAGTTTTTGGCGTACTCGGTCTAACCCTTAACAGGACACCCATCATGTTGCATTACGCCAGTGAGCAGTGGGAGAAGATTTGCAGAATTAAGGTCCTCAACATTTCTCCCAGTTGCCAAAAAAAGGACAGATATCTGGTCAAGATCCATAAAAATGTAATAAAATCCTTTCTCGACAATCAAGTTCCAGTAAAACTGCTTTGTTAGGCTTTCACTTTAAATAAAAAACAATTACAATTAATATAAAGCTCCATGGGTGGCCTAAAGGGTTTAAATAAAGTAAAGTTAACCAACATCAAAGTTAATGGTTTAAATGGATTATGGGTTGAGCATACAAAACCTGGAAACTAGATTTTGACATGAAGATGTGCTGAACCACCTGCACTGACAGTTATTTTTGAGGTTGGCCAGACATTAAGTTATATTTGTATATGTTCCAAGTGATGTCATTCTTGTATGAATATCTGTTCCTCCACCTTCCTGGAGGAAGATGGCTCACACAGATGGGTGGCTGGGTAAGGGATGGGAATGCCAGCTCACTAGAGGGAGGGGAATGACATCTCCAGAGAGAAGAGGGGAGGAAAGGCCAACCCTTGTGCAACTGACTACAGAAAGCAGTGAGCAAGTACAAAACAGAATGAATTACAAACAGTATAAGGAGCACCAAGAGGAAAAGAAACAAGCATTGGCAAAGCCAATAGGTCTCACCTATACAAGAGCAATTGGCTTTGCCACTGTGTTTTAGCCATGTTGTATACCAGGAGGGTTGTAGAGTTCAGTTGCGGACAGTACAGTGTTGCAGAGTAGGGTGTTACTGTGCAGTGGTGTAGAGTGGAGTAGAGTGGCATAGACAGCAGTGATGCAGAGTACAGTGCAGTGACATAGAGTGCAGCTGTGTAGAGTGCAATGGTGAAGAGTAGAGTGGCATAGAGTGGAGTGGCGTGCAGAGTGGAGTAGAGTGGCATAAAGTGTAGTGGCTTAGAGTAGACTGTTTCAGAATACAGTGAAGTGGTGTAGAGTGGAGTGATGCAGGGTAGAGTGCAGTTACGTAGAGTGGCATAGAGTGTAATGACAAAAAAGCAAAGTGGTGTAGAGTGCAGTGGCAAAGAATGCAGTTGTGCAGAGTAGATTAGAGTGGCATACAGTGGATTGGCGTACAGTGCAGGGGCATAGAGTTGAGTCTTACTGAGTAAAGTGCATTGGCGTATAGTGTATTGTCATAGATGGCAGTGGTGTAGAGTGCAGTGCTGCAAAGTGGCATAAAGTACAGTGGTGTAGAGTGGAGCTGTGCAGAGTAGTTTGGTGTGACCTAGACTGGAGTGGTGTAGAGTGCAGTGGTATAGAGTAGAGTGGCGATTGCACTGGCACAGAGTAGAGTGGTATAAGGCAGTGTAGAGAGGCCTAGCATGAACTGGCATAGAGTGCAGTGGTGTGGAGTGGAGTGGTGCTGAGTGTAGTGGTGTGGGAGTAGTGTACAGTGGAGACATGTAAAGTGTAGTAGTGCAGAGTAGAGTGCAGTGGTGTGAAGTGATGCAAGGTAGAGTGGAGTGGCAAAGAACGGAGTATGCATGGGATAGTAGCGCACTACCATTACAGACAACACATTTTCAATTGAGATACATTTGAAAAGGCATACAGTTTAACAAATAAAACTATACAGTGCCAAACATGTGGAAATTGCATCACCAAGTGTAATGATTTATTTTGACCATATTAAAGTATTTGTTTCCAACACACTTCAGAAATAACAAAAACTGTGCTACATTTGTGTTCCTAATTCTGATATATTCTGAAATACACAGTTCATTTAAATGTTGTCGTGTGCTAGAAAAAAACTCTTTCCTATCCCCAGTCTCTAGCTAGATTGTCATATAAATCCTATCACTTTGAATTCAGAGAAAAAAAAGTAAACAAGTGCACTCGGAAGATAGCGCCTGACATTTGACCTCGGTCTTTGAATGCACAGCAAATGTGACAAGATAAGAACAACATTCAAAGGTCTGTTAACAGAAAGGGAATTTGTGGAGGAATACAGTAAACATGGTTTAGACAACAGGAGGGGCGAACTGAACCTGGAGAGCCTATTGCAAACAGAGGCAGCAAATAGAAAGCCAGAAAATGTGAGTTATAAACCACAAAGCCGATTGTAATCAATTGGTGGAATGCATTCCTAGGTCAACTTTCTGAAATTCCCCAAGACGTCTTTAGCAAACCAGACAGCTAAAAGGAGTTCTAAATTTATGCCAGTCCTGAGCAGCGACATGGACACTAAAAATAAGTGCACATAGGAGCAGGTGTGTTAAATTAACTGGAGTTAGACAGACCAAACAACATAAAGTCAGCTGTTTTAAAATACATGAGAAAGTAACTTACCTGAGGCATGATCGTTTTGTTTCCTTACAAAGAGGGAGTAGATTTAAGTCTGATCGCAAAGTGGAATGCAACTAGAAAGAAGAAGGAAGAAAATATTGAACAACCATTTTCTCAAGGCAAGGACAAGAAAGACTACTAAAGGAATAGCAAACAGAGGTTAGTAACTAATTTTTTTTTAGTAAAGCCTAAGGAACAAATATTGTTTTTAATGACTATACAAGCATCTTGACCCAATGAGTAGTTTTTGGCGTACTCGTTCTAACCCTTAACAGGACCCCCATCATGTTGCATTACGCCAGTCAGCAGTGGGAGAAGATCTGCAGAATTCAGGTCCTCAAAGTTTCTCCCAGTTGCCAAAAAAAAGGACCGTTATCTGGTCAAGATCCATAGAAATGTAATGAAATCCTTTCTCGACAATCAAGTTCCAGTAAAACTGCTTTGTTAGGCTTTCGCTTGAAATAAAAAACAATTACAATTAATATAAAGCTCAATGGGTGGCCTAAAGGGTTTAAATAAAGTGACCAACATCAAAGTAAGTTAATGGTTTAAATGGATTATGGGTTGAACATAAAAAACCTGGAAACTAGATTTTGACATGAAGATGTGCTGAACCAACTGCACTGCCAGTTATTTTTGAGGATGGCCAGACATTAAGTTCTCTTTGTATATGTTCCAAGTGCTGTCATCCTTCTTCTTAGAACCAAATAAAACTCTTCAGATAAAAATGCTGCAGTGACGCCACATAAAAGAATGAACGTTTCACTTACATTAAATTAACTATCACTGATATTCATCCACATCGACGCTTTCTAAAAACTATTTCAAAGCGCACACTAGAACTCCATCCTTCTGTCTAGATCAGGGGTGTCCAACATAGGTCCAAGAGGGCCAGACCCTGCCAGATTCTCGGGGTACCTGAAATGGAATAGAGTTAGTGTAAATGTAACTAACTGACATGGCAAGAGACTATAATGAAAATAATGCATAATATATTGGCCTTCTGAGATACTCTGGACCTCTGACCTTGTTTAATGTCGGCCTGAAGAAGGAGGTGGGGAAGCAATTCTGTGGAACAGGATTGGCCAGTATATAGAACAGTGCTATGTAACCTACCGGCTCAGAGCTGAAGTAGCAGAGTGGAGCAAGGTTTGATATATGGTGGGACTGAGTTAAGTTGTTGGTTGGGGAATGGTGTAAAAACATAGTAATAAAGGCATCTGAAGTATGCCGAGTGCTAATGACAGCAGTACCACAAAGCTGGGGGCACCGTGAGAAGTATTTGAGAGGAACAGTGTACTAGAGTTAAGAAGCAAAGTGTGACACAGTTCGGGAGCATGGTGGAACAGAGCTGAGAAGCAGGACTTTGGAGCAATGTTTGAGCACATGTTGGGACAGGGTTGGAGAATACGGCTGGAGATGATTGAAAATTACACTAGAGATAGGGTGGGAAGTGTAATATATCCTTCGAGCCAGACTAGCCAGGGATTCCCGAGGTGCTCCAAGGACCAAACGACAGCTGCTAGGGCTGCGTTTGGTTCCTTTATTTTCTTGTCCCTCAACTAGTTACAAAGGCCTACTCACGAGGAGCTAGCCTCCACACGTCTTATTGTGTCCCGCACTGCAGGCCACAGCCAACTACCTGTCCCTTTGGTACTTGTCCAGGCAGTTCTAGTTAGTGGACGGATGGACTGCTAACTTGCCCTGCAATCCGTTATGGAGAACATTACAGAAAGTTCAGCATCCCCTATTTGAAATCATATTGGAACACAGAGGGAGATAATAGACAGAAAAGTAGGGAAAGAAAGGTAGGACAAAGTTGGTGCATGGTTGAAGAACCAGACATAGGGTGTCCAGTGAGACAGCCTTCGAAAACAGGGCATGGGAAGGCACACTTATACCTTGAAAAGTTGCACGGGTTCTGTTAATAATACTAATGGGAGTAATGAACCAGTTCTTATTTCTCTTTTTTGCGTAAATCTGCAGAACTCCATTGCACTCAGGGCTACATGAATAAGTTACTCCTCGTTTTACTATATATATATATTATATATGAAAATGTGTTGAGCAGAAAAAAGTCAAAGCTCGGTTTAGGACATGAATAGGCCCTTCTTTGTTGCCCGCACTATCTGTACTTATGTATGAGTTGTACGTTGCTGATGCCTCCCTGTGACCTGCATGCTGCCGCGTGCTCTTACCTGCATGTTGGTGCTGTATGAAACACCTTAAAGTCAAACACATAATTGGAAAAGTACTTCTTGCAAAAGCTACATAACACGATACTAGGAAAGGACTTGTAAGGACCTGCGTTATAAACTGTCCAATGCACATGTTAGGGCAATTTAAAAAAAGGCTCTTTTTCGAACAGGAAGCCAGTGAAGGGACTTAGGGCTAGCAGACATGAGGGTTCTATTCAGTAGATTGCAAATCATGCAAATGGCTGTTTTGAATGCTTTGCAGACGTGTGAAGAGGTAATCAGCCATAACAAACATATATAGCATTCTCATAACCAAGCTGATTGGTAATGATTACCTGAGAAATGGTCTTGCAATGATGGATAGCCAGTTCAACATCCTGTGTAATAGAAGTAGGATTCCGTATGCTGCCACACACTGAATATACTTGGTCTTACATGGTGAGGGAATCATCAATTAAGAAACCTACATTGGTAGCTGTATTCTTGAGGCTTGGGCAGGACCATTAGTATTTGGCCACCAGTTACCATTCCAAAATGAGTTGCCTTCCCTAACAGGATTACATCTGTTTTATTTCTGTTAAAGTTCAGGCAATGGCCCTGCACCTAATCTGCCACAGCGGTAAGACATCTCACAAGATAGTGCCTGGTTGCTTTGCTGTTATCAGCTATGGATACTATTAGCTGTGTGTAAGATGTGATTTCGAAGCACGAAGCTTTAAGAATGTTAGCTAACGGTGTCATGTACACACTGAAAAGTGTGGGGTTTAACAAAGAGCCTTGGGGCACACTGCAGGTGACTGGACTGGACCAGAAAGGAGGAAGGTGGGTGGCCATAGCAGTGTCATCTTAAGGATTTTGGGGGTCCTGGGTAAGACATATTTTGGGGCCCCTGTATGGAACAAATTTCAATTGTATTATCACTTTTCAACCAACACATTCCTGCATGATGCCAGACAATACAAAATGTTATATTAATTTATTAATAGGGTACCACAAAAACAGTTAAAATATGTCATGTGTGGGACTCCAAAAATCCTTAAAATGACAAAGGCTAAAGAGACAGAGTCAAAGGTAGAGGTAGGCAGAGAGCCAGAGAGGTTTGGATAAGAAATAGGATGCACAGGGGTCAAATAAAGAGAAAATTCACGCTCCCTGGGGGACCCTTGGAAAGCGGGGTCCCTAGACAATTGCTTCCTTTGCCCATGATTTAAAACATCTCTGAACCTGAGAGCACTCTGCCAGAAATGAACACAACCACTTAAGAGAGGTAGGGTACAGACTAATCTTGTGCAGTAATTTGAAAAGAAGGTAGAGAGAAAAGGTATCAAAGGCTGCAGAGAGGTCTAGGAGGATAAGGCAGCCGATCTGCCCGCATCCACCAAGAGTCTGATATAATCATTTACAGTGAGTAAAGTTGTTTCAGTGGTGTTACTCGATGTTAATCTAGTTTGAGTAGTATCCATTAAGTTATTTTCTTCCAAGTAACAGGCTAATTCACAAAGGTAAACTTACAATTTTTTGTAAGTTTATAATTGTTTGCTATTCACAAAGGGATTTACGAGTAGTATCTTTAGGACTGCAGAGACTAACCACTTATCAATCTCTCGATGACCTTGGCTCAGTACCAGAGAAGGGAAATAGGTCAATAATTGCCCATATTTCAATGTTGGCGCCAGCTTTAACAATGAAAGTTCAACAGTTTGTTAAAAACCATCTGGTAATTCACCATGATAAGAAAACTATAAGAGCTCTGTCAGGTATTGGCTGAGTAGTGAAACAAAATGGTAAGAAATATGATGCAGGCAGGGGTTTAACAGAGAGTCAATTTGACTTTGGCCATCTCCTCCTCCACAACTATAGTCAGGGAACCATAGGGACCCTAGTTTACCAAGGTTGCTGGAAAAGGAGTTTTTAGGGAAGATTTTGTTTATTTTATCTATAAAATATAAACCCAAATCATCACAGAACGCGGACGATGCTGGAGGATGCTGGACATGCTGGAATGGATTGACTGACTGTAGTAGGAAGGGCAATCTCCTTCATAATTAAAAAAAAATGTTCCTAGGTGAATTCATACTCACATCAATTATCTCGATGAAGTACTGGCAGCGCATCTTCCTCAGCTGTTTATGGTAGCCATTAAGGGAGACTTGTAGTTGCCTCTTACCAACTCATTATAGATTTTCTCCAGCGTATCTGAGGTCGCTTACATTCTCTTTTGCAAACTCTCAACTGCGGTGTAAACCATTTTGCCGAGGCTAGACATCTGCCTTAGCTGCCAAGTTTTCAGTGGGCCTTTGTGTGGCATTTCTCGGTTTTCAGCGTGCTTATGCATGACATTTCAATGCATTATGTGTGACGCTCTAAGTGACACTTTATTTCTTGTAGAATAAGGCACTAATGTTCCTGCAATGAAGTAAATGTCTGATATTATTAGCCTTTTGTGCAGTGTAATGTTATAGCAATGGACTTATAAGAGCCATGGCGTCTACTGCACAGTATGGATGCAGAACTGAACAAAAGTCATTTCCAGACGACATGATGCAAAAGGAGAGGAGCTCTGGTATCTGGTAGACTTTTGAAAAACACCTTCCTTTCGATCTGAACCCACAAACGTCAACACACAGCCGCATTATTTATCAACAAACATAATCATATAATCATTTTGCCCTTAAGCTGTAGCTAGTGAATGTGGCAATCACTTGGTTCAAGCCCTTGTTGCCCCCTAACCTGTCTCCTATTTGTTGTGAAGTGCTGCAAACCACAGAACTTAAAAAAGTATCTGTAAGCCAGGTTTATTTTCTTTTGTTCTCACTACCTAAATGAGTCTTGATTCCAGAGCTCCTAACGGTTAGTAAGTCACTGCTGGGGTTAGAGAAGTCAAGCCATGGGTGTCAGCTGCTACCTCTGTTTGCAATCCAGGGGGTTGAGCTTCAGCCAGCTGAGGTCCATCCACTCATCAAACAGTCTGGTTAGATGCCATTAAGAATTCAAGTATGATTGTAGTATTGATGTTCACGTTCCAGAACGATAGTCGCTGGCCCTTCAGATGAGCTTTTCGGATGCACAGAGGACCAAGGCCCTGCAACAGGTCAAGGGGGTCTCTCACAACCGGCGCAATTAAACTATCTCCATCAGACGTACCTCACACCACAACACATCTCATGCATGTAACCGCCTGCCCATTCGGGGTATCCCAGATGTGGGATGGTGGATACAAACTTTCTTCATATGGTGAGGGGATGCCCGGTGGTCAGGCGGGCGTGGAAGAAGGTGGCACAGACTACCTCTGCATTGGTGAAGGCTGTGGTGGTGTCCATTCCAGAATCATGTTAGTTGGGCATTAGGCCCAGAGCCAAGTGTGCTAAATACCTTCATAGGTTCATTGATTTGGCATTCATATTCTAAAAGAGACAAATTGCTAGGGCCTGGAAGTCATCTGCTATCTTGGAGGTACAGGGCTGGCTCCATATACTGTTAAAGTGGTCGCAGGCTGAGTGTCTGATGTGCTTGCTAGCGGAGGCCCGCAGGAGGGGTGACTGTGCTGGGGATTGTTGTGCTGGGACCCCTCTCTCAGTAACCTGGAGGAGGTACAACCCGGGACACCGTAGGTGCACTGCTATACCTTTTAAATATGTTTCTTTCTTGACTATGGAGCTAGAGCTCTGGGCACTGCGGTACAGTGTGTGACATTGTATCTGGGTGGGGGAGCATTGGATTGCTGTGCTGTTTTGTATTTTGTTAATATTGTGCGGGTGCTACGTTGATGGTTGGGGGGACTGTGGTGTGCTTATCCCAAGGCTTGGGTTTCGTCCACCTCTCCCTGGGCGAGTGATTCCTGCATGTACGAGGGCATATGTTGGGGTGGTGTTGCAAAGCATTTTATTCTGCAATGATTCTCTTCTTCTTCTTTGGACTAGGAGTGCGGAGCGGGTGTATTTGAGTACCTACGGTGAGTTCATACTGTGTACCAGGTTGGGTTTTAGCCCAGCTGTTGTTCTTATGTTTGAACTGCAAAAACAATAAACTGTAAAAAAAATATATGATTTTAGTATTTTTTGGCATAGTATAGACAGTAAACACTAAAGAAATTGCTTCACTTTATCAGAGGGAGAAGGGAATGTTATATAAGTACTGTCAAAGCATACCACTTTCACTTACATTTCATGAAACACTTTTTTTCAAGCCTAAAAAGGACAAAGGGGCATGTTTACAAGCCCCATGCTCCACCGTAGCGCCACCATAGTGTAATTTTTTTGACGCTATGGCTGCACTAAGGTGGCTTTTCTGTCATGCCAAATTTACAAAGAGGCAAGCATTGCACCACTTTGCAACCCCTTGCGCCACATTATGCCTACATCAGGCATAATGTATGCAAGGGGGGGCGTTCCGGCACAGGGAGGCCCGATAAAATGGCACAGTAAAATTTACTGTGCCATTTTTTCTGTAATTTTTAATGTCTGCTCACAGAAGATGGCGCTCATCATCTTCGGAAACGACACTTCAGCCTGGGACGACTCCTGGTGGCCCACATCTCTCAGCGCCCCCACTGCACCGACGAGCATGCCCATAACTTAGGAATCATCATCGACTCCTCCCTATCTATGACCCACCAGGTAAATTAGTCGCCGCCTCCTGCTGGCACACGCCCCGCAAACTTCGGAAGATCTTCAGATGGATCCCAGTAGACTTTCCCAGGACAGTCGCTCACGCCTTAGACACGAGCAAGCTCAACTACGGCAACGCCCTCCACATCGGCACCTCAACTAGGAACATCAAAAAACTTCAACTCATCCAGAACTCCGCCGCCAGACTCATTCTGGACGTCCCTCGCCGAGAACACATCTCCCAACACCTGAGAACCCTCCACTGGCTACCGGTCGAGATGTGAATCACCTTTAAGCTTCTCACCCACACATACAAGGCCATACACAATGCAGGACCAGCCTACCTGAACCAACGCGTCTCCTTCCACACCCCCGCCAGATCCCTCTGCGCCACCCAGATGGCCCTGGCCACCATCCCTCACATCCGCAAAACCACCGCCGGAGGACGATCTTTCACCTACACTGCAGCAAAGAGCTGGAACAACCTCCCCCTGCACCTCAGACAAAGCACGTTGCTCACCATCTTCAGGAAGAACCTTAAGATGTGGCTCTTCGGATGAGGCCCCGCCCCTCCCCCCAGCACCTTGAGACCCTCACGGGTGAGTAGCCGTGCTTTACAAATATTGATTGACTGATTGAGAAGGCATTAAAATGACACACCCATTATATTCAATGAGCCACCCTGTGCTTTGCTGCACTAGCGTCAACATTTTTGACGTTAGTATAGCAGAGCACCACAATAGCATCAGAAATGTCGATGCTACTGTGCTAATGACCACCATGGTGCACCATATTGTAAATACGGCACAACCATGGTGTTGTTAGATGCTGGTAGGAGGGGCGCAAGAAAAGTGGCGCATCATCTATGATGCACCACTTTCTTGTAAATATGCCCCATAGTTGCAAAAGATCGCACATGGGTATCAGCAGACAAGGTGCCATTGCATACACAAACACAGTGAGAACTGCTCTCAACAAGTGCATGAACATGTCTAAAAAACAGGTATAATGTAAGCACCAGCCTCACAAGCTTCCCTTACACAGAGGTGGTACAATCTGTGCAGTAGCAGTGCCAGCACTCCTCAGATTGAAGAGTTTAAAGGAAAGACAGCATTGTGCGTACATGCCCTAACATGCAGTAAATTTGAATAAGTAAAGAGTGAAAAAGTTTCAGAATACATTAAGGGAAATATTTGTGCGTTGAGACACTTCTAGAAGCTGAGTTAAACCAATTTGAGTTGTCAAATGTGTACTATCTTGATAAAGCAACAGGCTAAAATCTGGTATAAGGTTTTTAATATTTTTGAAAGTGCTGCTTGATATTAAACACAATATAGAAGTATAGGCACCATATATTTGACACTATGATTGTTGTTCACCCTTAATCTTCGTTAGAAGTGCAGGTAATTTGTTGTGCTCCTGGGCTGTGGTTTGCCTGGATATTATTTCCCCTGGTGTGAGCTTCCCTTTTGCCTATATTTGCATGTATCAGCAGTACACTACAGAAGACCCATTGATTTTGCCACTTGTTATTATTGTAATGTTAGAAATGAGGTCTTTGGTTGGCAGTCAGGTTACCCCCTGTCCAAGCAAAGACCCTCACTCTAGTCAGGGTAAGTCACACAATATCCAAATTATCCTGTGCCCACCCTCTGGTAGCTTAGAAGGCAATGTGTAAAGTATTTGTGCAATAAATCTTGCAATAACACAGTATAAAAAAACCACAAAAATAAACCTCACAGGTTTAGAAAAATATAGAATATTTATCTGGTTAAAATAAGGTCAAAAGTTGAAATAGCACTTTGGTAATGATAAATAGAGTCTTTAGTTCCTAAAAAGCAATAAGTGTCTCTTCCAAGCACAAAGTACCTGGTTTGCTTCTAAATACTCCGCACTGGACCACAGGGAGATGTGCGTCGGTTTCTCTGGGCACACACAGCAGCAGCAGCGTTGATGCTTTTCCATGCAACAAGGGCTTTGCGTCGATTTGCTGTGCACAGGCTTGGATCCTCTTCGGATTGCGGGGTATTTGGACACCCCGGGGGCGATACAGAGAAACCCTGGGCATGCAGGACGAAGTCACAGAAGCTACGTTGATCCGGTGGGCAATGCGGGAAAATTTCTGTTGCACGGCAGGTCCTGCATTGATTCCTCTCACAGGAAGTCGGGCTGAGACGTTCCAGCTCGGCTATGCGTCAATCCAGTGGGCTGTGTGTCAAAGTTCCAGTCGCAACGCTGGCACTGTGTCGATCTCCACTCGGGGAGTCGGGCTGCGTTGTGATCTTCTCACTGCAATGCAGGCTGTGCGTCGATTCCGGAAGGCTGTGCGTCGATTTTCACCGCACAAGGAGTTCTTTACAGAGATGAAGTCTTTTTTGGCCCTAAGACTTTAGAAAACAGGAGGCAAGCTCAAACCAAGCCCTTGGAGAGCACTTCTCAGCAGAGCTAGAGGGCAGCAAGGCAGCAGGGCAACAGCAAGGCAGCAGTCCTTTACAGCAAAGCAGTCAGGTGAGTCCTTTGGGCAGCCAGGCAGCTTCTCTTGGCAGATTGAAGGTTCTGGTTCAGAGTTTCTTCCCCAGTAAGTATCTTGTCCAGAAGTATCTGAGTTGGTAGGGTCAGAGACCCAGTTTATATACCCAAATGTGCCTTTGAAGTAGGCAAGACTTTAAAGAGTGGCTTAGAAGTGCACAAGGTCCCCTTTCAGTTCCATCCTGTCTGCCAGAGTCCCAGTAGGGGGTTTGGCAGTCCATTGTGTGAGGGTAGGCCACTGTCCTTTGACATATAAGTGTCAGGCCCTCCACCCTCTCAGCCCAGGAAAACCCATTCATTATACAGATGTGTGCAGGTGAGACTGAGCATCCTGTGTTTGGGGCTGTCTGAGTGAAATGCACAAGGGAGCTGCCAACTAACCCAGCCAGACATGGATTGTAAGGCACAGGAGGATTTAAATTGCAGAGAAATGCTCACTTTCTAAAAGTGGCATTTCTAAAATAGTAATATTAAATCCAAATTCATCAGTCAGCAGGATTTTGTATTACCTTTCTGGCCATACTAAATATGACCCTGTTACTCCATTCAGATCAGAATCTACCACTCAAACAGTATATGAAGGTAGCCCTAATGTTAGCCTATGAAAGGAGCAGGCCTCACAGCAGTGAAAAACGAATTTAGGAGTTTTACACTACCAGGACATATAAACTACACCTGTATATGCCCTCCCTTTTATCTACATAGTGCCCTGCCCTATGGGCTACCTAGGGCCTACCTTAGGGGTGACTTATATGTAGAAAAAGGGGAGTTTGAGGCTTGCCATTACTTTTAAATGCCAACTTGAAGTGGCAGTGAAACTGCACCCACAGGCCTTGCAGTGGCAGGCTTGAGACATGGTTAAGGGCTACTTATGTGGGTGGCACAACCAGTGCTGCAGGCCCACTAGTAGTATTTAATTTACAGGCCCTGGGCACATGCAGTGCACTTTACTAGGGACTTACAAGTAAATTAAGTATGCCAATTGTGTATGAGCCAATGTCACCATGTTTCTGGGAGAGGGCATATGCACTTTAGCACTGATTAGCAGTGGTAAGGTGTGCAGAATCCTAAAGCCAGCAAAAATGAAGTCAGAAAAAGAAAAGGAGGAATGCAAAAAGTTTGGGGGTGGCTCTGCAGAAAGGCCATTTCCAACAGTTATTAATAATATTGTTATGTATTTAACCATGTTTTATGAAAGCCAATGCTAAATGTAATCCAATCTATAGAAGGCAATTCATGCTGGAAGGGGTTTAAAACCCTTCAATTTCAACACACATGCTACAACTACGCAGATGAAACACGGATACCCCAAAAATTGGAATGCCCCAAAGACATTGGAAACTCACAAATCTTCAGTTGCCTCAGAGCCGTTGATCAGTGGATGACTTGGGGCCATCTCAAATGGAATGCTTCCAAAACAGAAATACTCACATGTGGCGACTTGGAAAACTATGGCCCGCTCGGCGCATGACCTGATGGTCCAGGACCACCTCCTCAAGTATCTAAGGAAGTTAAAAACCTTGGAATTACCATGGACTCCAAGTTAACAATGAATGCCCAAGTAGACAAATTAGCAGGCTCAAGCTTCATCACCTTCAGAACTCTGTGACACATCTTCCCCCACCTCGTATTTCCACACAAGGTCCAGGCTACTATCTCTCTTTTACTATCTAAACTGGATTACAACAATGGCCTCTCCCATGGATCATCTCTATCTACTATGAAAAAACTACAACGCATTCATAACATGGCTGCCAGACTACTACTACACGTAAAGCCACAAGCCCACATCTTCCCTGCCTTGAGGGCACTACATTGGTTACTGGTTGCCAGAAGATCCACATTCAAGCTACTCTGTGTTTTTCCGTGTTTGCTGTCTACATTTCAGCTCTCTGATTTTACTCCCAGATTTATTCCGTGTTTAGCTCTCTGTCCTTGCTCCGCGTTTTTCTGTCTACCTTTTAGCTATCTGTTTTTACTCCGTGTGCTATTCCCTGCTTTTGTTTTCTTCTCGCTGCCCCGTGTTGATACCCTGCCCCCCCCCAGCGCCTCGGCTCCCCCGAGCCGTCTCCTTTTCCCGCCGCTGCGTCCCTGTTTCCCGGCCCCCCCTCGAGCCCCCATTCATCCACGCCTCCCGCCTGCTCCTCCCTCCCTCCTCCCCTTCTTAATGGCGGTCGCTGCGCGATGCGGAGAGTGACCTTTGACCTCTGTGGCCACTGGATCACTCCCTGCGCGAACAGCGACACCCAGCTGTCCCCGTGTCCTCCCCCCCGCCCTCGCTGCTCCCTGCTGGCCATCCCTGGTACCTAGTGGTAAGTGCCGTCTTGCTATAGCTGTGTGTGTTCACCCTGTCCTGAGTTACCTGGTCTCAGCTGTTGAGTTTTTACCTCGTCTGTTTTGTCTGGTCACTCCATGTCACTCCGTGTTTGCTCGTGTTCTCTGCCTAGTCCACTCTGTGTTTTTCTGTGTTTGCTGTCTACCTTTCAGCTTTCTGGTTTTACTCCCAGATTTATTCCGTGTTTAGCTCTCTGTTTTTACTCCATGTGTGCCGGAGGCACACCAGAGGCAAGCCCGTCTGCGCCCGTCCGCACCTGGACCGCACCCAGCGCCACCCCCCCGGTCCCCGAAACCCCTGCACCCCCAGACACCACTACACTGCCAGCGACCTCATCGCACTCAACCCTGGCTGCTCCACAGCATGCTTCCAGTCCTCACCAAGAAATAGCCACAGTCCCTTCACCTGCCACGACTGCAGATTCACCTGCGACAGAACCACCAAACCTCCAACAACCAGAACCAACCACCTCCACTGCATACTCCTAAACACCCGCTCCGCACGCAAGCACGCCGTCGAGCTCTGGGACCTGTTCGACACCTCAGCCCCGGACGTGACCTTCCTTACCGAAACCTGGTGGAACGACTCCTCGGCACCAGACATCGCCATAGCCATCCCAGAAGGCTACAAAATCACCCGCAGGGATTGCACAAACGGAATCGGAGGAGGAATAGCCATCGCCCACAAAGCCACCCTCAAGGTCCCCACCCACACGGACGACACCCTCAAGACCGCCGAACATCTGCACTTCCAAATACACACCGATCCCAACACCACCCTCAGAGAAACACTCGTCTACAGATCCCCCAGACCACGTGCACCCTTCAGCGACTCCATCTCGGACCTCGCCAGCACGCATTCACTCGCCTCAACAGACTACATCCTCCTCGGGGACCTGAACTTCCACCTCGAGAACAACAACGACGTCAACTCCACCACCCTGATCGACAACCTTGCCAACCTCGGCCTCAGACAACTCGTCACCACACCCACCCATGCAGCTGGCCACACGCTTGACCCCATCTTCTCCACAAGCACCCACATCACCTTCAACCAAACCACCAAACTCCACTGGACTGACCACCACTGCATCCACTTCACCTTCCAGAAACAGGTCAAGCACCACCGTACCCTACAGCCACCCCGCCGCCACTGGAGCAAAGTCACCCAAGACCAACTGACCAACACCCTTGCCCAGAAGCCGCCTAACGACCCCGCCGACCCAGACACCACCGCCCACAACATCAGACAGTGGATCAACGACTGTGCCAACTCCCTCGCACCACTCAAGAAGACCACCCACAACCAAGCCACCAAGAAAGCCACCTGGTTCACCAAAGAGCTCCAGACCTCCAAGCGTATCTGCCGGAAACTTAAGAAGAAATGGCTCGCCGAACACACACCTGACAGCCTCATGGCCCACAAAGACGCCACCCACAGACATCACCAACTAATCAGACTAGCCAAAAGATCCTCCTTCAAAGACCGCCTAGATAACAATGCACACGACAGCAAAGAGCTCTTCAGCATCGTGAGGGAACTCTCCAACCCCAGCGCCACCATCAACGACATTCCACCCTCACAAGAACTCTGCGACTCTCTTGCCACCTTCTTCCGCCAAAAGATTACGACATCCACGACAGCTTCAACACCACAGCCGCTCCCACCACGCCAGACACCACCCCCGCTAACACCACCCACGCCAATCGCCTAACCGCCTGGACCAACGTCAGCGACACCGAGACACGCAAAATCATGAACTCCATACACTCCAGATCACCATCAGACCCATGCCCTCACCACGTTTACAACAAAGCAGACGCAGCCATCGCTCCCCAACTATGGAAGGTCATCAACATCTCCTTTGAAACAGCAACATTCCCTGAAAGCTGGAAACACGCTGAAATCAACCCCCTCCTCAAGAAACCCAAAGCAGACTCCCAGGACCTAAAGAACTTCCGACCCATCTCCCTACTCCCGTTCCCTGCGAAGGTCATTGAGAAAATCGTCAACGCACAACTGACTCGCCATCTCGAAAACAATGACATCCTGGACCCCTCCCAATCTGGCTTCTGACAAAACCACAGCACCGAGACCGCGCTCCTCGCCGCCACAGACGACATCAGACGCCAAATGGACAACGGCGAAACATCAGCCCTCATCCTCCTGGACCTATCAGCCGCCTTCGACACGGTATGCCACCACACTCTGAGAACCCGCCTCCTCGAAGCCGGAATACAAGAGAAAGCCCTCTAGTGGACTACATCCTTCCTCTCCGACAGAACCCAGAGAGTCCGCCTCCCCCCCTTCCACTCCAAAGCCAACAAGATAATCTGCGGCGTACCCCAGGGCCCATCCCTCAGCCCAACATCTACATGGCACCCCTCGCCCAAGTAGCCCACCGATACAACCTCAACATCATCTCCTACGCCGACGACACCCAGCTCATCCTCTCCCTCACCAAGGACACACACACCCCCAAGTCCAACCTCCATGAGGGAATGCAGGCCTTTGCCGAATGGATGAGAAACAGCCACCTGAAACTGAACTCGGACAAGACGGAGGTCCTCATCCTCGGACCCAACCCCTACGCATGGGACGACTCCTGGTGGCCAACATCTCTAGGAACCCCACCAACACCGACCGACCACGCACGCAATCTGGGCTTCATCCTCGACTCCACCCTCTCCATGTCAAAACAGGTCAACGCAGTCTCCTCCTCTTGCTACATCACTCTCCGCATGCTCTGCAGGATCTACAAGTGGATCCCAACAGACACAAGAAAAACAGTAACACAGGCCCTCGTCAGCAGCAGGCTAGACTACGGCAACGCACTATACACAGGCATCCCGACAAAACACCTACGACGCCTCCAACGCATCCAAAACGCATCCGCCCGACTGATCCTCAACGTACCTCGCCGCAACCACATCACTCCCCACCTCAGAAAACTCCACTGGCTCCCCGTTGACAAGAGGATCACTTTCAAGCTCCTCACCCACTCACACAAAACACTCCACAACACCGGACCTGCCTACCTCAACAACAGACTCAACTTCTACACCCCCACCAGACAGCTCCGCTCCGCAGACCTCGCACTTGCCACCGTCCCCCGCATCCACCGAAAGACATCCGGAGGCAGATCCTTCTCCTACCTCGCCGCCAAAACATGGAACACTCTCCCTACCAACCTGCGACTAACCCAGGACCTACTCACCTTCAGAAGACTCCTCAAGACCTGGCTCTTCGACCAGTAGCAGTGCACCTCCTCCCCTTAGCGCCTTGAAACCCTAACGGGTACGTAGTGCGCTTTATAAATATATTGATTGATTGATTGATTGTATCTCCCACAAAGCAATACATCGAACAGTAGCACTTTTCATCAGGAAAAAAAATCACCAAATACATTCAACAAAGAAACCTCCACTCAAGATTGGCACCACACCTTAAAACACCACCATGCAAGAAAAAGCCATAGGTGCATATTTATACTTTTTGATGCAATACTGCACTAACGCAGTTTTGCATCAAAAGGTTTTGCACCCGCTTGCGACATTCTACATATTTAAGGAATGGCGTAAGCCGGCGCTAAACTTGGGCTAACATAAAAAAAGACACCAAAAAATGGCGCTAGACTGGTTAGCGGCCAAAAAAATGTCGCTAACCAGCCTTGCGTCATTTCCAGACGCATAACCATCCAAAAACATGACTCCTGTATTGGAAAAGACAGGAATCATGGCCACCACCCCAATAGACAGGACAAGGGACCAGTGTCCCCTGGGCATGTCCACTGCACCCAGTGCCATGCAGGGGGACTCATGTCGGGCCCCAGTGGCACTTAGAAAAATATTTAAGAAAAAACTACTGATACTTCTCTACTTACCTGGGATAGGGTCCCCCATCCTGTCGTGTCCCTCTGGTGTGAGTGGGGGTGTTCCTGGGGCTTGGAGTGGGCACTTGTGGACCCATTCCATGGTGTTTACCCATGGAAATGCATCTACAGGTCTTCTAACGCATGGTCTGACCCAGGAGTTAAATGGCACTAAGCAACCTTAGCACCATTATTTGGGTCCGCCTCCCACCCGTGCGTCATTTTAGCACAGGGGATAAATATGGCGCTATGGGGATAGCTTCATTTTTTGGATGAGAACACCTGCTTTGCATCTCATTGATGCAAGGTGGGTTCACACATCCAAAAATGGTGCAAACTCCAATATTTTGACGCTAGAAGGGTCTAACGTCAAAATATAAATATGGAGTTAATCACATTTGTGTAAAAAAAATTACACAGACAGAGTATAAATATGCCCCAATAGGTGGTACATCCTTCTCTGTTCAAGGGGTTAAACTATGGAATTCATTACCCCCAAATATAGTCCTAGTGTACAAGAGAAAAAAAATTCTCTCTTGTGACCTTTACTCTGTCTCCCCATCACCCTATACCTGTATCAATCTGTCCTCACTCTCTGACTCATCCCAAACACATTCTAATACTATAATCTCCAAAATAACCCTACATTAACTCTTGCATCCTCTATTGCTCCTGGCTAACCGCAAACCTCGGTTTACTACTGTGATATCCCAAACCACTCTACTAAATTCTCTCTCATTTATCTCACTTTTGACTCATTCAAAACCCCTTCTACTACTATGATCTCCCTTACCCCTTTCTATAGACTCTTCCCTCCTCCATCTCCTCTTCACTCATCCAAGCCATCCTATTACTATTAGCTCCCACTTAGCACTTCTGGATTCTTCCCTCTTCTATCCCTCTATTACTCTATTCAATCCAACTAACAAACTCACATATCCTCCGCTCAAATTACCTCATACTAATACTAATACTGTACTCATATTTCCCCATACTAATTCACCACTAATCCTTTTGGGTTCCGGAGTAGCGTGCTACTCGCCGAAAAGTGCTTTGACCCCTCATCAGGGGTAGTAAGTGCTATATAAATACAATTACAATCACAGTGCCGACTAGATAGTATGCCAGGATTGTACCTTGGTGTGACTTTACCCAAAGCAAACAATATGGTGCACCGTTGTGATGCCAAGTAGAATTGTAGTAACACATTACCTCTGCACGATTCTGGGAGTTGTGGAGAATAGTGCTTTTTAAACATTTTAGTCATTGCCATTTAGAGGAAAAAAAAAACACAATACAATCGGTTCAACTACAAGGGGAAAGTATTATGGAGGAGAAGGGGGAGGAGAATGGGGAAGGCAAAGGGAATGGGGTAGAAAGCAAAGTAGGACAATGTTGCAGGATACATCACATAGCAAAAAAAGCAAAATGCTCCATTTGCATGCGGGTACAAATAGTTAGACAATAACACATGCACTTTTACAACAGACTGTATATATAGCAACCCCAAAACTAAGCGGTGTCAAGGCAATGAGTTGGGTGGGCGGTGTGTAGGGTTAACTGAGATGACTGTCTTAGGTCCTAATTATGTGCAGGGGCGGGGACAGGAGAGAGTCAAGATGAGGGGGATATTCCTCTGTGTCAGAGTCTTGTGTAGCCGATAAGGTGGAGTTCCTATGATGAATGTTGGTAAGGAACGGTCCCAGATGGAGACTAGAACTTGGAGACATAAAAGTGTGTGCGACCCTGAAAAAATACTAATAAAATTCTCAGGAGACGGTACATAAATACATTTGATCACCAAACCCTTGAACATCCCAACCAAACTGGTATGCTATTCCTTTGCAACTGGCAAACAACCAACATCTGTGATACAAGAGGTTCACAGAGAGCCACTTCTTCACAAATTGATTTCCCATGACTGGCACAAGTCTGCCTCTGCGTAAACCTACAACAAACAACAGAAATAAGAGTGGGTGGCACAAAAGCCCATCCTCAAAACAAACAAAAAAGCACATATTGAGTTCAGTTGGAGACCTGAGAATGGTGGATCAAAAAATAGGCTGAACTGTATACTTCAGTGCAATCCCCGAAGTGGGATGGGTATGCCCAGATGTGGGTCCCTATACCTGACTGATGAGCCCTAATAAGGGGGTTGGTTGTGTTCCACTCATGGAGGACCCTGCTTCAGGCTGGACTGTTCCTATTGGAGCAGGGATAATTGAGACTGGCGTATTTCTGGGTCCAAACTAAGGTGGCATGGTGTAAAAATAATGGACTGGGATGCAGCACCAAGTAATTGCCAGTGGCTGAGATTAATTTAAACATTCCATGCATCACTTTTTTGTAAACTTCACTGTGATGCTCAAGTGGGACAGGTATGCCAAGACATGGGTCACATGCACACCGTTCCACTGGAACCACGCTATTACTGAATGATATACCCTAATAAGAGTTAATCTAGACTTGGGTTGCTTGTATCCAGTTGAGGAAGGATATAGCCTGGCAGTTTGGGCTGGACTGTTCCTAATGGAGCAGGGTGAAGACTCATTTGCCCGTGGGTGGGCTCCATGGTGTGCAAAATAACGGTGGACTGGGGTGCTGTCCAGACTAAAAGGGTTCCGGCTCAGGGTGGACTTGGCCTGACAGTTCAGGACGGACTGTTCCTGTAGGAGCAGGGTCAAGGCGTATTTGCCCGTGGCTGGGTCCAAACTGAGGTGGCATGGTGGGCAAAATAACAATGGACTCAGATGGGCCTCTGAGTAATTACTAGTGGCTTAGATTAATTCAAACATTCCATTCATCAGTTTTTTGTATACTTCTGTTAGTTTATGTGGAGTGTCCTTTTGGGGATGGGACAAAGTCTGGTTGCCAGTGGTTAGCCCCGTTTGAAGAGGTACAGAAGCTAAATGGAAACAATGGAAGACAGTGACCCTGAATTACCAGTGTTTCAAATTAACTGACGCTTTCCAAACACCACATTTTTGCTGATTTAACAACAGTAGTTCTCGCCACATTGGTCCTGTCACAGTCACTGAGCAAAGGCTGGATCAGTTTCAGATAATACAGCTCTTTGCTATCCCATTAATTTGCACTCCAAAGGCAGCTCTTAGTCTAGAGTGACCACCAATGTCTTTACTTTTTGGTGGGTCTGTATTTGGCAACCAATAATCATAAATGATTAAAATTCAGTGGCAAGATTTTTCAAGCCTCCACTTGAACCCACCAGCATCAGCTTTGTTTTGTTGCTATTCTGGGACAAGCTACCAAGGAGTAGATCTCCAGATATTGTTTCTTTTCATTTTCAGAGGTCTCATTACTCACTGTGGTCAATTGATGCACCAAGTGAGATCAGTCATTGCACGTAGAAATCCCTTTAAACTGAGCTTGGCCTTCAAAACCCACCTGATCCCTATAGAAATAAGTAGCATTCCTCACTATATCCGCACAATTCAAGTGAAGCTCCTTAAAACTGTACATAACTGTGCTGTATCAGTAATAATGTTCATAAGAAAACTATGATTTTCCCTGGTTGTTGTGTGGAAAACAATGGTTGATTATGAACTAATCTTGCTTTTGACCCTGCATTTCACCCGCTCTCATTATTGTTATTGTTCTCTTCATCGAACCTTACTTTCTCCATTTAGTTTATTGCATTATATGACTGTAACAGATATTTTGTTGCCTGTCCAATTTTAATCTTGACTGGTGCTGTCCACATATTTCCAATATTTTATTAAAGAAAGAAAAGCTAATTAAACCATCTGTTCAAAAAACTGCTTTATGCAATGTCAGTTCTCATCAATGCTGTTGCTTGTTTTTATTCATTTGTTTTTATTTTGTCCTGCCACCCTAGAAAGAGGCCCGCAATACATATAATGGCAAAGCTGCTTCACTCTTTTCTAAGCACTTCATGTCATTAGGATGACGCATAATGGCAAGCAAGAAACAAAAATTAACAAAGTACAAACGTCTGGTCTGTGAATGGCGTTCCCTGACCTTTTGGCTTTGACATTGTTTTTTAATCAGTATTCCTCTATATCATCAGAAAGGAAAAGAAAAACTACCATCACAGTTTACTGATGTATACATGTGCATAAGTCAACAGGCATGTGAATAAATGCGTCATGACACAACCGTAATTTAGTTTAAACCTTTCATTTACCAGTCCAAGGTGGAGGATGCCAATCTTGGTCCTGTAAATTAAGGGGCATATTTATGAGCCCAAATGCGTCACTTTTGCACCACGCAACGTGGTGTTGCATGTGCAAAACTGACATCACTAAAGTCAGATTTATGAAGCCACGCAAGGCCACTTTTCGTAAGTAAAGCAACGTAGCGCAAATCGCTGTGTTGCATTACTCTGCCCTGGGAAGGTGTTCCATGGTTGTTGGACTGGATGTTCCCATGTAACTCCCATGGTTCTTGACACATACTCATATTTACCAAACCTTGTAAACCTGGGAATGTGCCAACATCCTACACCTTCCCAGGGGAGGCATACTGAGGATAAATATCTTTATTTCTAATTGTTACTGCCTCTTTTTATGTGTGCTGCTTTTTGCAGCACACATAGAAAGAGGAATATGCCTCTAAGGGTTGTTTTGTGGAGGAAGATGCCACTTCCTTCACAAAAACAATCCGGCATTCAACTCAGACAGATCTTTGGCAACAGTTTAAATGTCTATAGGAAAGACCTAAAAATTGGAGTGGGCAGTTTGTTTTGGATTGAAGTGGGAAAGATTGGAGTGGGGTAGATTGTTTTGGATTGGAGTGGGTCAGATTGTTTAGGATTGGAGTGGGTCGGATTGGAGAGGGCAGATTGTTTTGAATTGGATTTGGGCAGACTGGAGTGGGGTGGGATAGAGTGGCCAGATTGGGGTGAGGCAGATTGTTTTTTGATAGGAGTGGGGAGGATTGGAGTGGGGCAGATTGGAGTGAGGCAGAATGGTGTGAGGCAGAATCAAGTGGGGCATATTGGAGTGGGGCAGACTGGAGTGGGCCAGATTGTTTTGAATTGGAGTGGGGCGGACTGGAGTGGGGCAGATTGGTGTCTGGCAGATTGTTTTAGATTGGAGTGGGGCCGATTGGAGTGGGCAGATTGTTTTGGATTGGACTGGGGCAGATTGGAATGGGACAGAGTGGAGTGAGGTAGACTGTTTTGGATTAGAGTGGGGCAGACTGGATTGGGCGGATTAGAGATGGGCAGTTTGGAGTGGGGTGGATTGTTTTGTTTTAGATGTGAGTAGGGGAGATTGAAGTGGGAAAGACTGTTTTGGATTGGAGTGGGACACATTGTTTTGAATTGGAGTGGGACGATTGTTTTGGATTTGAGTGGGGCAGATTGGAATGCAACAGATTGTTTTGGAGTAGGGCAGATTGAAGTGTGGAGGACTACAGTGGGGCAGATTGTTTTGGATTGGAGTGGAGCAGATTGTTTTGGGGCGGATTGGAGTGTGGTGGGTTGTAAAGATTGGAGTGTGCTGGATTTGAGTGGATCGGATTGGGATGGGTGGTTTGGACTGGAGTGGAGTGGATTGGATTGGTCTGAGGTGGATTGGATTGAGAGGGGCAGATTGGAATGGGATGGATTGGGGCGTACTGCTCGATAATGTGTTAAACCATCATTTCAGAAATTACACATAAGAATGAAACAATGTCGCTCTACAATATTTAAAACAAGATAATCGTCATTTTTGGAGAGCAGTGCCCACGAGCAAAAACAAAAGAAAACATAAGTGCAAGATGAGAAAAGAAAACTTGGCAAAATAAATAAAAATTAACTGTACAAAATAAAACTTAGCAGTTTTGTTTGTCCTGCTGCGCACGTTTTTGCCAGTCACACGCCTTCTGTTTGCATGGCACTAAAATTTAAAAGTAACAAATTAATACCTCAATCACATCGTGAGCAGCGGACAGGCACTGATTAAGTTGAATCAGTGCTTGGTCCATGCTCCACAGACAGGATAGGAAATTATGCTTGGCCTGCAATGACGAATAATGAGGCTTTAAAGAAGAGAGCCTTGCAAGCCAACAAATGGTAAGCAATGGGCAGGCTCCAAGCCCTTTTTAGATGACAACAGAGTCTTGCAAGCAAGACGCATGCACTAGTGCATGGTCTCGCAGGCTTGACCCTAAAGAGAGGAGCTATTGAATAAAAAGTAAGCAGATGAGAGTGCCAATAAAGCTAACCAATGGTAAACAATGGGCAGGCTCTAATCCCATTGTAAGTTTCGGGGTGTTCCACAAGAGGTTTTGCACAACCACACATTTAAAAGCAGTCTGGTAGATGACACCTCTAAAGTAGTTTGCGCATGTAGATCCATGGAAGGATATATGTCTTCTAGTCAAAAATATGGTGAAGAAACTATGCGTCAGTGAAGGGACAAACACAAGAAGAGTAAGAAAAGCCTTTGAATAAGATGGAAGCAAATGAGATTGACAAGAAAACCAACCAATGGTAAGCAATTGGCTGACTGAAACCCCCTATATTTATTGGTATTCTCCCCAACAGATCTTTGGCAACAGTTTAAATGTCTATAGGAAAGACCCAAAAAGGGGCGGGGCCATATACAAGAAGGAACATCCGATAACAGGGGACAACTGTAGTGGGCATAAACAGCTGTTATTTCACAAGTGTAAAACCCAAGTATTTTATTGCCACAGCGATTGTTTCAGTGATTTTCCCGTTGGATTAAAATTTGCTGAATAGTGCTTGGTTTCTGCAGGGCTCTCCTTGCAATCAAATTTCGGTCATTTCTCTCCCTTTCTCTTCCGGTACACCCCTTCTCCCCCTTCAACACGTCCACGCAATCTTTTGTACCTTAAAGCAGGGCCCATTATGCTCCAGTCCTTGTGTTCGAGTTTTTCAGAGAAATCCCCGCTGAAACCCCTCCTCTCTGTCCCCCTGGCTCTTTCTTCCCCCAAAGCTGCTAATCCATCTCTCCCAGCGGGTAGCAGCTAAGCCGCCTTTTCAGTTCACTTCCTTAGCAGGCCATGCTCTCATCTCGCTCAATGCCCGCCCCTGGCAGGAGACGTGTCAGACAAGCAGGCGAGATCCCTCCCCTGCCAGGAAGGTCAAGGTGCCCTTAAGCCAGTTTCCATCCTTTCATGCCTAGCACCCCCCAATCTTTCTCAAAGAAGTTAGCATGCCAACTTGTCAAGTTCTTTTAGAGCAGGCATCGACCCAGCCGTGCGGGAAAGACCTTTATCCTTAGCTAGCAGGACATTGTTTTTAGAAGGTCTGAGAGTGTTTTTACTCACTGGAGTTGGAAGACCAGATTATGCGTTTTTCGTGGTTTAGGAAAACGCTTCTTTGTTTGGAATAGGATGTTACTTTTAGTTGGTAGTTTGGACATTTACTAGTGTGCCACCCGTGAAAAACAGTGTCTGCTTCTTAGAGTTTCTGTACGGTGTGTGTGGGTACTTCCAATGGATACATTTGCTTTGCCATGTGTTGCTTGCATGCAGAAGGAAAACATTCCATTGATCTAAACATTCATCTAAACCGTAGTTCAATCTGAAAGGATGGAGTAGGGAGTCTGTTATGTGGGGTCCTAGGCTAGGCCACCCCAGTTGGTGGCCGCAGAAGAGACTCAACCTTTGCCCCAGACTTTGGCCTTGAACTCCAAATAGGCTGTGATGTGAGGCGCATCAGATACGGGGTGTATCCCGGGATGCCACATAATTGCTTATATATGGGAACGTCTGACAGGGCAAGCAAATATCATGTGTTTATGTTCTATTATAATTGCCGCAAACATAGTTCTGCCCTTATCTCTGGGTCTTATATAAAGATACGTTCACAAGACAAGTCCTCTTCTCAGGCCTAATCCTTCACAATTCCTGCAGTGACTAAAGGCAAATAGGGTAACTCTTGTTAGCGAGCACTTGGCTACAACAATTTAGTTTCATATGTGTACCATAAGACATTCAGGCAGAAGTGCGCTTAGAAGTCGGCAAATAAATATATGGCAGAACATAATATACCATAACAGCAGTGCTTAACTTGTAAATAAAAATGTGCCGGTGTCCAAAGCTCTCCTCTGAAACGCGCCTGCTGCAGTTAAAAGTGCGAGCACGGAATACTGAGGCAACGTAATCCTAAAATCATCTCGGGCCTTTTCAATCCATTTACAGCCGCTCCTGCCCCTCCAGCCCACCCTTGCAACTCTCTGTTTTCTCCTTTTGTGTCGCTTTTTCGTTTTTCTCTTCCCCCGACTTTCCCATTAGTGTCCCCTACCGACAACCACCGGCTCAAATTAAGCACTGCATAACAGTGACTAACGCGGGCTAAAGGCCTATTGTGGTGTGAATTATTCTGCTTCTCTTGTTACCCCATCTGTTCCTTTGCCTCATACCAAGCAAATGTGTGTTACAACAGCGCTCTCTGCAAGCTCGAACAACACTAGGCACTCGCCTGGATGATTCTTTGGCAGAGAGAAGTGCCTTAAGATTTTTGGGGCCAGATGTATGAAAAAGGCCTTTTGCGAATTGGAAATAGCGATATTTAATATTTCTGATTCGCAAAATGCAATGTATCACATTTGCGATTCGGTAATAGCGATTTCTTAAAAATCGCAAATGCTATTACCGAATCGCCAATTGCAATACCGGCCCCATTCGCACCTATGGGCCTGTAGGCCCATATTTGCGATTTTTTTGCATTTCCAAAATGCAAATTCCCAACTGGAATTTGCAATTTTTGGAAATGCAAAGTCCAGGGTGCTGGGGGCCTTAGGCCCCCTCTGCTGCACCCCAAAATATTTTCATACAACATGTAAGGTGCACACATGGCAAAAGGGCATGTGTGCTTTATATGTAAATTTTAAAAATGCATTTTAAATGCATTTTTAAAATTTGCACATGGTCACCACCAAGTTCAAATTGGTGGTAAATAGCGATTCCTTAATGCCCAATTCGCATTAAGGAATTGCTTGTTACATGTGCTTTAGAAATCGCAAATAAGGATTCCTTATTTGCGATTTCTCATTTAGAGAGTCACAATTTGCGACTCTCTAAACTGGGTCGCAATTTTAAGGAATCGCTATTTTAGCGATTCCTTAAAATTGCATTCAGAATGTCTTTGATACATTCTGAAATGGCTTTTTACATTCGCAAGCGGGCATTCGCACTGTTTGCGAATGCAAAAAGCTTTGATACATCTAGCCCTTGGTGTAGCAATTCACCATCTACTACTAGGTCACGCACTAGGTAGGAATAGTAAGTGAGGGCAAGAGGAAAGTCGAAGACTGCGTCGTGATTCTGGGTTTGAAGTTTTAGGGGAGTACGGAGCCTAGATAGGCATTGCAGGTTTTCCTGGCAGCCATCGCCTTAGGTTTGTCGTAGCTACGTGTGTGTGATACAATTAACCTACGGCCTGCCCCGGCGTACCTCCCACAGCGCCCACACACGCATTCGTCAGTGAAAACAAACCCCACCTGCCTGCACGGCTGGTCTTTGTTTATTTTTCGTGATTTGTAGGGTGCCACGAGACCCCAGGAGGACGCTTGCACGTTGTTTCAGTAGTGAATCTAAACAGTCCCATACGCGTACGTCATTCCAGACCTGCAATAATAAGGCCAGCTCCAGTAATAACAACTGCCGGAGCTCCTCACTTCTGTCCCTAGAATCAGCCCCAACCTACTTGTCGCCTGAAAAAAGTTCTGCTCTAGCATTGCTATGTGCTCTGCCCTCGAATGCAACGTTCAAAGCTTTTACTGTCAGTATTCTAAACAGCTCCGTAAATCCTAACCTTTAACTCTACTCCCCAGTGCACAGTGACCCTGAATGGACTTCAGTGAAAAACATAACTAATATCAATGATGACATCACGCATCCTTTGAACCTTAATGACATCAGAGAGTGTATGCCCTCCTTCCACCCTTAGCCACTCAGCAGCCTCTGATTTCCAGTTGACAAGCGACGGGGTGGGGGGGGGGGATAGGAGCGAGGGGAGAATTGACCCCAATTAGATCAAGGTCATTGAATATCTTTGAGATGTGGTAGACTCAGGGGCCTCTGCAGAGAGGGCCCATAGTTTTGCGTTCCAACACTGCACCATCCTCCCTAGAACTGCCACCACCAATCCTGAGAAACATACATAGCCTGATTGTATTTAACACAGCCCGCTGATTTAGTGCATCAAAGAAAGCGTTATCCTTTGATCTAAAACAGGAGAGAGAGCGCTTATCATATAGTGGCCAAATGGTACATCATGAAACAATGAAACCTTGCTTCAATACCAGATTCTACACGTTACACTGTGTGATCCTAGGCAATTACTTTTTACACAGTGCCTCCTTTTCATTCATCATCAGAGAGCACCTTCAAATGTGTCAGCTCAGTGTGTGATGCATAAAAACAAAAGACTAATACAATACAATAAACTTTATTGTTCAGTAAGTTAAAACTTACAATTATACAATTTCAGTTAAAAACATTAAAAATAAAGTTCATCACTTTGTGTGTCCCTGTACAGTCGAATATTCATTATATATAAAAGTTTTAGCATTCCTGAGCACCAAGCCCAGATTGCTGGATAGACGTAATCCATGAACCCTATCGGCGTTACTGTGGCAGATAGAAAATAAGGTGCTTAGTCCTCTGGCTTGGTATCAATTTTGTTGCACAATAACTACTGGGCCACTACAAGAAGATGACTGACATAGTGCATAGCAGTGTTAGTAGTGCAAAGACTCAGAGAAAAGTGCCACGTGCATGAGCATGATTTCATTTTGTCTTACAAGTGCTCTAGAAAGAGTGCCTGGTGCATTAACACGATTAAATTCCGTCCTAGGAGGACTCAGAGTCAAATTCATCATTCAGGGAATGCTGATTCGAAAGAGAGACATAACAGGGCACAGCCCGTAATAACTTTTGTGGTGTGAGAACTTTACAAAAAAAGAGCTCATTGCCTTGACTTAAAAGTACATACTGCTTATTCCCGAATTGATTGGTGTCCAACAACATAGATGGGTAACAATGAGGCCCTCTCAGTCTTGGTACAATATTTACTACATACGCGGCTCAATTAATTTGCAGGTTAACCAGATCATAATTAGGAAATTGACCTTTATAATTCTGCCTTTGCTAGTTTTGAGTCTGCAGTGCTCACGATCTTAGGGAATTTCCCGAAGGCAGGGTATAATTGCCTGCTGACATGTACATATACTGTTACTAATGAAGAAATGCCTCAGCAGACCTTTTCATTCTCTCATTAAAGTTGGACAGATACAGACAATGTGGCAAATGTCTTATTTAGAGTAGTTGTAAAGTCGCCAGGTAGCTTCATTGGAGGTTCTCTTCCAGACGGGGGAGTTAAAGCATGTCCAGAGTTCGCCTAGCAGAGGTTTAGCAGTTTGAGCTTGACCTTTGAACCACTTACTTGGTTGGGGTATGGTATGCTTTGGGTTTTAAAAGACCATGTGAGCCTATTATCATCCAAGCATGGGATCTCTTAGACAGCACAACTTTATCTTTGAAGGATGAGATCTTTTTTGCCAGCTGAATTTATGCCCCTGCTAAAAGCTGGTTGCGAAACGAAGCAGGTGAAGCCCAGAGTTCCTCTGCCTTAAAAGTTGTTAGAACTAGACTTAAGCAAATATTTGCCCGGGAATTTCTTGGCTCATTTATGGCTGTCCACATTATTTTACCTAAGGTGGCACTTGGTGCATTTTTTAACTTGTAACAACATTTTAAATAAGCAAGCAGGACTATTGAGGACTGCTGTCAGCTCCGCTAAACGGAACCAAGACGCACCCTTGTTTAAGACATTACTCGTTGGTATTTTCTTCATAAAAACAAAATACTAAAATCCTAGGCCACATTTATAGGGCAAAAGACAATTATCTTTCAACTTGATTCACTAATAGCATTGTTGCCTTGAGAGTGGGGACATGAACGTTTCAAATTTCATGATTAGAACCACATTTAACAATTGTTATTGAATGCAAATGTATAATATACAAAGCTGAAATGTGTTGCAATATAAAGGAATACACTGTTTAGAATTTTGAAGAGTATCACATATGTACTGGACTGTCTACGCCAAGAAACATCAGACCCCTCACTCTCTACCCCTAAGGCCCTGAAGATCAGCCTGATCATACCAACTGTGCTGGAGATAGGAACCAACCAAATGCAAAAACAAATGGTTTTGAATCGTACCCGTTCAGATGGGCACACTTTAATTTTAATTTGTTTTGCATTGTGTGTAAGGCACTGCGGGTAAGAAATGTGGCTGGCCCGGACCCCAGAAGCAAATCTTGCCCCCACCAGCAGATAAAACGGCATCCACCCTGCTAGCCTACTGGAAAAACGCCTGGTGCATGGTAGGGCCAGTCCAGACCTGCCTCTGAAACCAAGGTTAGCAAGGGGAGTGTCAGGGACATCTAATCTCCTCCAAGGTGTCTATGGAACCTTCTTTTGTGCAAGCCAATGTCTAAAACAAAGACTATGGGGGTCATTCTGACCCTGGCGGTCCAAGACCGCCAGGGCCACGGACGACTGAAGCACCGCCAACAGGCTGGCGGTGCTTCATTGCCCATTCCGACAGCCGCGGTCGGAAAACCGGGTCCGGCGGTTTCCCGCCGGATTTCCCCCGCCTGGGCGAATACTCCATGGCGGCGCTGCAAGCAGCGCCGCCATGGGGATTCTGACCCCCTTCCAGCCAGCCTGTTTCTGGCGGTTTTTACCGCCAGGAACAGGCTGGCGGGAACGGGTGTCCTGGGGCCCCCTAACAGGGCCCCAGTATGCTTTTCACTGTCTGCCTAGCAGACAGTGAAAAGCGCGACGGGTGCAACTGCACCCGTCGCACACCTGCAACACCGCCGGCTCCATTCGGAGCCGGCTTCAGTGTTGCAGGCCTCTAACCCGCTGGGCCGGCGGGCGCTATTTTGGCTAGCGCCCGCCGGCCCAGCAGGAAAGTCAGAATGGCCCCAGCGGTCTTTCGACCGCAGAGCGGCCATATGGCGGTTCCAGCCAGGCGGGCGGCGACCGCCGCCCGCCGCGGTTGGAATGAGGGCCTATGTTTTTACCACACCTGCGGAGGCTGGGGATGGGCTTTATTTGGACTTCTCTGGCACAGTCCTCAGTAAGAGTCCCAGTAGCACATGTTGGTCCAGAATTCGAAGGAAAGATGAATGGTGGCAGAGTACCTTACATATCTTAAGTCACCAAAGGTCAGGGAAGCCATGACAGAACTAGTTAACATAGAAGCATGTAAAGAATAGTCTAATCAGCTTGGTCTCAACAACAATCCTGCGTTAGCGCACACACTGCATTGGCACAGAGTGGGAGAGAAGAAGCAACTGACACCAGGCTGGACTCTCCCCTGCCTCAGAAGATAGCCTGGGTCAATGATGGCCTCTTATTTTCTCAAAAATGTCAACTAGGAATCTGAAAAGTTGCATACTTTGATTACAGATAGGGATATCCAAGTTTTGATAACACTGACACTCTGATACTTTGGTACCGTTCCTCAAGAATTAGAGCTTTAACTTACGAGTGACTTGATTTTCCATAAAAGCCTTGAAAAAACGCATAGGCTTATTTGCAATCACAGGGCGAAACACGTGCTGGCTGGTCTGTGTAGGATATACGATTTCAAAATACTTATTACACGAAATACACACTGAATAAATAATAAAATCTATATGGATCACCTTGTTTAACTTTGCCTTGAAATTGATGTTGGAACTATTCTAATGATTAGCTAAGGTATGACTCATACATGTTTTTTTGAATTAGTATTATAATTTTGGATGAGTAATGTGTCTGCATCACACTCATTTGTACTAGTATTTTCAAGCCCCATGTTGAGAACTGCTCCAAAGGAACGCAAGAATTTAGCAGTAGCTGTACATGTACTTTCCCCATGTAGAATTCAATCGCATTACGTGTAATCTTAAGTATATAAAAATAAAGAAGTTTGTCGCCTATAGAGTCAGTGGGAATCTTCGGAGCAAGCCCAGGCCCTTGCCACACAATCCATACTAAAAAAAACCTTTCTCTTTATTTTTTAAAATTATAAAATACGTTTTGGAACACTGCAAGTACCAACCTTGCAAAATACAGTGACTTGTGTTGTATTCTATTATTTACAGCCAATGTGAGTCCTAACTTCTAATCTGCATGTCCTCTGTGGTGTAACATATTTAGCATTCCAGAGCCCTCAGGAGTCCAAACTAATTTAATATACACAATGAGCGTATACAGTAAATAGCACGCTAATGAATGACGGGATCCAATAATGGTACGGTTTCTAATATTGCTGCAAAGAAATGTTTATCACACGTGGATTCAGCGATTACAGACAAGCAATCACTTTATTTATATCAGCAAGCAAGTTGACGTGATGCTGAGCATGTGACAGTTTTCAGTACATTCCAGGCTTAAACATGCGTTCCTTTCGAAGAAATCAGATCTGCATCATGAAAAGACCAAGAGATAAGAAGCAGACTTAGTAAAACACGCATTTTCTACCCTCAAACTGTGAGACACCTTATGACCACAGGTTGGCTCTTGCAAACCATGTGACCTTGTTGAGATACAAGGGTTCCTTCCTTGCCATGCCTTCCAGTGTGTTCTGGGAGTGGACAGACAAAATGTTGTTATTTCATGCCCAAGGTAAACCCCCAATCAAATAACCGAAAAATGCAACCCCATGCACCACATCCACATGCAACACACAGAATCAAACTCATTTTTTCATGTCCATCAAGGAATAGTCAAGCACTCCATGTTTGGCCGTTAGAGTGTTGTTTTATAGTGCGGCCTATGTCAGGCGTGGTTGGCTGTTGTATGTCATGGTAAGAGGGGTGCTTTATTGGGTTGCAGCAGTTTGCTGCGGTGTTTAAGCATGGTGTATAGAGAGAGGTACATATCTACCAATTGTGTAAATGTGGCTGATTCTACTTGAAGGAGTGGACAGGGTCTAGGACTGCTTCGTGGTAGAGGTGTCATCTGTTGAGAACAGTCACATCTTTATTCCTTCTCTAAATTCAAAGCGATTTCAGATTTTCCTTATCATTGATAGAAGTGAGTTCCAAAGTTTCACTGCTTGAGAAGAGCGGGATGAGCGTGCTAGTCTTGAGCACAGGGATTTGTTCAGCGTGTGCCCCAATTGACAGAACTGAGGACTAGATGGAAAGGAGCTAGGATTCTGCCAGCTGCACTCTGCCTGGGACTTATAATGGCCTACATTAGTAATGAACGTTGAAATTGACCTGATCATCGACCAGATGGAGACTGTCTGGAATTTCACAAATGCAATTCATCTGGGATTTATATCGACCTTCAATGTGTCCGCATCATTGGACGTGACAATTGTGATCTTACTACTGATTTGCAATTGTATGTAAGAAGGTCAATATATGATAACAGTGCGATTGCCAAACTGACGACTGTTATTTAATACTGCATATTTAATAGGTACGTTTTGTTCTGCATAATCTACCTGTTTGTAAATTATATCGGCACGTGCTATAATCGCTACTAGACAGCAACGTGGTTTCTTAAAATTAGACAGAAAAACTAGCAAAAGATAGTGCTAGGAAAGGATGAAGAAAAAGTGAAAAAAGTTGATTCTGCCACTCTCTTGTAAGGGATGGAAATTACATTTTAAGCAGCAACAATTACCAAATTCAGGTCAAAGAAGATGTACTACAAGCTGAAGTAAAAATAAATTAATAAAAATGAATTTACTGCACTCATTAAATAGTCCACCATCTGCTGCACTATTTGCAGATTTCGACAGTGTTCTTTGTAGCTCAAGCAGCTCAAAAGTTGATAAAGTTATATTTTACGAAAGTTACTTATTTAACTTCAGCTGTTGTTTGCTATATTTATACTCTGTTTGCGCCGGATTTGCGCCATTTTTTAAATTCAAATCAGGTGCAAGCTTAACTCCATATTTATATTTTGACGCCAGAACCGTCTAGCGTCAAAATATTGTAGTTAACGTAATTTTTTTACCATGAAAACCTACCTTGCGTCAATGAGATGCAAGGTAGGCATTCCATGGCAAAAAATGACTCTAAGGCCTTAGCACCTTATTTATCCTCCTGTGCAAAAATCACACACGGGAGGAGGACGGCCTTAAATAATGACGCTAAACTTGTTTAGTGCCTGGGTCAGGGCAGTCGTTAGGGGACCTGTGAGCTAATTTCCATGGTTGGAGACCATGGAACCAGTCCACAGGTGCCCTTCCCTGCCACTAGGGGCAACCCCCAACCACCCCTACCCACACCTGGAGGACACCTAAGGATGGGGGGACCCATCCCAGGTAAGTCCAGGTAAGTTTTACATTATTTTTTTAAGTGCCATAGAGGGGCCTAACTTGGGCCCCCTACATGGCACTGTGCCCAATGGCCATGCCCAGGGGACATAGGTCCCCTGGGCATGGCCATTGGGCAGGGGGGTATGACTCCTGTCTTTAGTAAGATAGGAGTCATGTCCACGGGGGTTGTGCGTCAAAACAATGACGCTAGTCAGGTTAGAGTAATTCTTTTTACTCTAACCTGACTAGTGCCATTCTTTGACATACAACCTCCTGTTTCCCCTACGCCTCCCACACCCGGTTAGCGTCATTTTTTTTTACACTAACCAGGCCTTATCGCTGGCTAGCGTCATTCCTTAAATATGATGCCCAGGCATCCAGGAATGGCGCTAGCCGGCGGTAAACTTTTTGACGCACACCTGGGCTAATGCAGGTTTGCATGAAAAAGTATAAATCAGGGCCATAATTGTATTTTGTAAGTTTGTGCCGCTTCTGCGTCAAAAAATGACTCAAATGTGGCGCTAAAAAAGTATGAATATGGGCCTAAATATTTAATAATCCAATATAATTTAAGGAGGACTGAATGAGTCCTTTATTGGCATGCATTTCTCACATTTAACACAAACTCAGGTTCACGTCACAGGTACTGGTTTCAAACCTGTAGTTACTTCAACAAAGCACACTGACCTGAGCAGAACTACAAGCATGTTGCATATCAGTTTAGGTCCCATGCATTCAATCATAAAGTAACTCCTAGTGAAACGTGCATTAAAATATGAGAAGTATTAGTTTTTGAGACATGCTGTTCATGGAAATACCGCCATATATGTTACATCTCCTTGCCGCATAATTTATTCAGCCACAATGCATCATTTGCCCCTCCCTGCTACCTACCCCCGCTACTTAATTCCTGAGGCCCTGCTTATATACAGAGACTAACATAAGGCAGAAAGTGGAACATGAGCAGCGAAGCCAGGAGAGCAAAATATCATTATTGCGAGTTACGAGTGCAGGCTTTAAGGAGAAACAGATGGGAGAATTCCCAAAAACAGGAGACATTGCAGGTCTTTTCTGAATGCCATATGGTAAATAGATAACCAGAGCTGAGGGGGGAGGGAGTGCAAAGTCTAAGTGCACAGCTTGAGAACGGGCGTTGTCCTTTTTAAAGCACGAGGCCTCTAGAGAAAGTCTTAGAGCCCTGCAGCGGAGGAAAACCTCCAGAGCATACTGATCGAATTACTTTAGGGTTGGAAAAATGGGAAGAATGCGGAGTACCCTTATATTGATAGTTCCCATAGCACTATAAACAGGCCTGTCCAGGTGGTGCCCCTAGATCACTGAAGCAGAGATTTCCATAGATTTCAGGCAAAGCAGCAAGGCACCCATAGGTATTACACTGCATAGTGCAAATGGAAAAAACAAGCATTGGCAAAGCCAATGGGTATCGCATATGCAAGAGCTTTTGGGAATGTGTTTTAGTCATGTCGTACACCAGTGTAGTTGCTGTTCAGCATGGCTAAAAGTTAGTGGTGTGGAGTGTTGTTGAGTGAAATGGAGTGAAGTAGAGTGGCATGAAGTGGCACAGAGTGGACTGTAGTGGAGCGGAGTGTCGTAGAGTTAAGTGGCATGGAGTGTCATAGAGTGAAGTGGCATACAGTGGAGTGGAGTACAGTGGAGTAGGGTTGAGTGTCATATAGTGGAGTGTTGCATATTAGAGTGTCATTTAGTAGAGTGTCACAGACTGGAGTAAAGTGGAGTGGCGGAGAGTGGATTAAAGTGCATTGGATTGGAGTGGAGTTTATTTGAGTCAAATGGATTAGAGTGGAGTGGATTGGATTAGAGTGTAGTGGATTAGAGAGTATTGGACTGGGTTGGAGAGGGTTGGATTGTAGTGGAGTGCAGTGTGTTATAGTGGATCTGATTACTGTCTATTGGGTTATAGTGGAGTGGATTAGAGTGGATTGGGTTGGAGTGGAGTGTAGTAGAGTGGATTATATTAGAGTGGATTAGATTAGAGTGGCGTGGCACAGAGTGGAGTATCATAGAGGCGAGTGAGTGGAATGCCATGGAGTGGAGTGTCGCAGATTGATGTGATGTAGAGTGGAGTAGAGCTGAAAAGAGTTGAGTGGAGTGTCGTAGAGTGGGGTGTCATGTATTGGAGTGTCACAGAGTGGAGTGACATACAGTGGCATATAGAGGAGTGGCATAGGGTGGAGTTGATTAGGGGGGATTGGATTAGAGTGGAGCAGAGTGTATTAGAGTGGAATGGGTTAGAGTGGAATGGATTGAATTAGAGTGGAGTGGATTAGAGTAGATTAGAGTAGGACTGGGTTGGAGTGGATTCGAGTGGAGGGTACTGGAGTGCAGTGTATAAGAGTGGATTAAATTAGAGTGGGCTGTATCAGAGTGGAGTTGGTGGATTAGAGTGGATTGAGTTGGAGTGGACAGGAGTAGAGTGTAGTAGAGTGGAAGGTAGCAGAGTAGTTTGTATTAGAGTGGAGTGGATTAGAGCGGAGTGAAGCAGAGTGGATTAAAGTGGAGCGAATTAGAGTGGAGTGGATTTGAGTATAATGGATTAGAGTGCATTGCATTAGCGTGGAGTGGATTACAGTAGACTCAAATTGAGTGGAATGGAGTGACGTTTATTACAGTTGAGTGTATTACAGTGAATTGGGGTGTCTTAGATTAGAGTGGATTAGAATGGAGCAGATTAGAGTGAAGTAGATTTGATTTTAGTGGATTAGAACATAGTGGCGTGGTTTACAGAGGAGTGGATTGGAATGGAGTGGATTAAGATTAAGTGGAGTGGATTAGAGTGGAGTTGATTAGATGGATTAGAGTAGAATGAAATGGACTGGATTAAAGTGCAGTGGATTGGAGTGGATTGGATTGGATTAGAGTGCAGTGGCATGGGGTGCATTAGAGTGGAGTGGATTGCATTAGAGTGGACTGGAGTGGAGTTGATTAGAGTGGAGTGGATTGTATTGAAATTCATTTGATTAGAGTGCATTCCAGTGGATTGGATATGAGTGCAGTGGACTGGAGTGGATTTGAGTGGATTAGAGTAGACTGGAGTGTATTAGAGCAGAGTGGATTGGAGTGGGTTAGAGTGGAGTGGACAGGATTAAAGAAGAGAGGATTACAACAGATTGGAGTGAATTGGATTAGAGTGGAGGGGATTGAAGTGGATTACAATAGGGTGGATTGAAGTGGAGTGGATTAGAATGGATTAGATTTGACTGGACTGAGTGGAATAGATTGGGGTGGATTGGATTAGAGTTGAGTGGACTGCAGTGGATTAGAGTGGACTGGAGTGGACTAGAGTTGATTAGAGTAGAGCAGGTTACAGTTGTTTGAAGTGTAGTCGATTCAGTGCTTAATGTGTAAAAAAGTGAAGCGCCAGAGGCCCTTGTCAGGGGACTATTGCAGCTTGTACCACCCATTGCCCCACCAGTACTGCTAGTGACAGTATCAACACAACTACAAGCCATCACACTACAATAAATGTGAAAATTCAGATGTTTAATACATTAAACATGACTAATATCTGTCACCCAAGCTATTCTTATAGCTTTGGGTGGAAGGTATTACTCATATTTAAAGTATATTGAAATCTTAATGAACTGCTGCGCTCATCACAAAATTAGAGAAACAGCACCACCCTGTGGTGGGCTGTCATAAATGCTGGTGCTGACAGTCAAGTGCTGGTGCCGAGCACCGGAAACAACCAGCTCAAATTAAGGACTGAGTGGATTAGAGTGGATTTGTGTGGATTCGAGTGGATAGGACTAGAGTGGGTGATAGTG
Organism: Pleurodeles waltl; assembly: GCF_031143425.1. Classification (NCBI taxonomy): domain Eukaryota; kingdom Metazoa; phylum Chordata; class Amphibia; order Caudata; family Salamandridae; genus Pleurodeles; species Pleurodeles waltl. The sequence continues at coordinate 217,076,074 of NC_090445.1, forward strand.
GAATTGTGTGGATTTGCGTGAAGTGTATTGGAGTCGATTAGTAAGTGGAGTGAATTAGAGGTTAGTGGATTGGAGTTGAGTGGATTAGAGTGCAGTGCATGAGAATGGAGTGGATTGGAGTGGATTCGAGTGGAGTGGAGAGGACTGGAGGGGAGTGGACTGAGTGTGGTTGGAATGTAGTGGATTAGAATGGATTGAGCTGATAAGAGTAGAGTGGAGTGGATTACAGTGGATTGGAGTGGGGTGGGTGGAGCGTATTAGAGTGGATTGCATTAGAGCGGAGTGGGCTGGATTTAAGTGGATTGGAGTGGAGCAGAGTGGCTTACAATAGATTAGGGTGGAGTGGGTTAGAGTGCAGTCGATTAGAGTGCATTATAGAGGAGTGGAGTGGATTGGATTAGAGGAGATCAGAGAGGAGAGGACTGGAGTTGAGAATAGTGGATTAGAGTACAGTGGATTGGATTAGAGTGGAGTGGACTTGAGTGGAGTGCAGTGGAGTGCATTAGAATGGAGTGGATCAGAGTGGATTGGGTTAGAGTGGTACAGTGGAGTGGATTAGAGCAGATTCCCTTGAAGGGAATTATATTTGAGTGTATCATGGTGGAGTGGATTAGGTTAGAGTGGATTACAGTGGATGGGATTAGAGTGGAATGGATTAGAATGGAGTGGAGTGGATTAGAGGGGAGTGGATTGTAATGAAGGGGATTACAGTGGAAGTGGAGTGTATTTGAGTGAAGTGTCTAATAGGGTGGGGTAGATTAAAGTGGAACAGAGTGGGCTGGATAATAGTGGGGGGATTGGAGTGGATTAGAGTGGAGTGGATTGGAGTAGATTTGAGTGGAGTGGACTGGATTAGAGTGGAGTGGACCAGAGTGCAGATAATAGGATTGAAGTGGACTGGAGTGGATTAGAGTAAAGTGGATTGGATTACAGTGAGTGGAGTGGAGTGGATTGGAGTTGATTAGAGTGGAGTGGATTGGAGAAGACAAGAGTGAAGTGGAGTAGAGTGTACTGGAGTGGAGTGAATAAGAGTAGACTGGCGTGAATTGTAGGGATTTAGTGTGGAGTGGATTGGAGTGGATTAGATTGGAGAGGACTGGAGTAGAGTGGATTAGAGTGAAGTAGATTGGATTTTAGTGAATTAAAGTGGATTGGAGCAGACTAGAGTGAAGAGGATTGGATTAGAGTGGATTAGAAGAGAATGGATTGGAGTGGGTTAGCATGGATTGGAGTGGAGTGGATTAGAGTGAAGTATAGCCTAATAGACTGGAGTGGAGTGGATTGGAGTGGTTTAGGGTGGAGTGGAGTGATTAGAGTGGAACGGAATGGTTTAGAGTGGGCTGGGTTGGAGTGGCCTTAAGTGAAGTGGATTAGAGCAGAGTGGATTAGAGTGGATTCAATTGGAGTAGATTAGAGTTGTGTGTATCACAGTAGAGAGGATTTAGTGGATTACAGCGGAGTTGACTGGAGTTGAGTGGATTAGAGTAGAGTGGATTGGAGTGGATTACAGTGGATTTGAGTGGGTTAGAGGGAAGTGGAGAGATTAGAGTGGAGTTATTTGGAGTGAATTAAAGTGGATCTGATTAGAGTGGATTGGATCAGAGTGGAGTGGTTTAGGGTTGAGTGGAGTGGATTGGAATGAAGTGGATTGGAGTGGATTAGAGTGGAGTGGATTATATTCAATTGGAGTGGTTTAGAGTGGAGTGGATTACAGTGGGATTGATTGAACTGGAGTGGATTAGTGTGCAGTAGATTTGAGTGGAATAGAGTGGAGTGGATTAGCGATGAATTGAGAGGATTAGTGTGGAGTGGATTAGAGTGGATTGGAGTGGAGTGCATTAAAGTGAAGTGGAGTAGGGGGCGTGGCTAGCCGCTGCAAGTTTGCAGACACAGTTTAGAATTGCTCCGATCGGGCGACCCACGATCGAACACCATTCACCTCCATCCCTGCCTTTTTTGCATCGGCTGAAGAGGATCATCCATTGAAGGATGAGTGGTTTCCATTGTGCTGCTTTTTGGGCCGCTAGGACACCAGGCGGCTGAGCAACACTCTGCGTTTATCTGAGGCTGCAAGGCCCACAGGCCGGCTGATAAACAGGGAAAGGAGGCCCTTGAGGGCTGCAGTGTTTGCAGTGGCCACCTGTGTTGTTCCTCGGAAATGACCCCTCCTTCCTGTCAGCAATATTTTGTAGGGGACTCCCCCCCCACCTGCTCTCCTGGGCAGAGGATTGGATCAGCGGCCTGTCTTGGCCACGCTGGTGAGGCCACGAGGCACCGTGACTTGCAGGAGATGACTGGAGGCAGCCCGCTTAGCTGGCAGAGCGACTGCAGGAAAGGACTGCTGAGGCTAGCGGAGTACCTCGCCACTTGGGCAACATCTGAGAAGGCGCGTTGGGCATACACATTCTCACAAGGTACTGTATGCCTTCTCAATGTGTGTGGGGCCTAGTGAAGAGCGAGTAAGCCCTTTTTGACTGGTGAGATGGCAAGTGACATTCACATCTGGTGGTGGGGCCACCAGCTCTGCAGTAGAGCAGCCAGGCGGGCACCCTATCTCGAGCTCCCTCTGATTTCTCCTCATCTGCAGCCTGGTCTGGTTGGTGAAGGCTCCAGCCGGGTGGGTCCTGCCTCTTCCCTCTCTCTTGGGGCTTGTTTCCTACAGGTGAAAATGAGGCTGGACTGCTCGTGCCCCCCTCATGGTCACTTCAGCATTGCAGAGGCCAGAGGGTAGAGGCTGGTCCCTGATAAAAGGGCACGGCGGAGTGCTCCAGCAGGTCAGGCGCTGACTGAGGGTCACAAAAGACATTAACTAAGGCTGGATACTTACCTACCAGAGGTGACGGGCGACTCCAGACCAGCCCTGTGACTAGGGACATACAGAGTCTGTTAATATTACCCAAAGACACCCATTTTGTCATCTGCATGGGCCGGTTGTGTGAAGGGTACCAACCCACCGTAGCCACAATCTTGTCTGCTTGACGGTGTTTCTCTCGTCAGCAAAGGACCTATTGGGGGAACCACAAGCGCAGGATTCTTAGGGGCCTGGGCTGCATGTGCCACCCTGGTGGACGTCCCTGGAATGGATATTCCTGTAATTCAGCCCCTCATTTTTGCTTGCCTTGGACTTCTGCGGCCCTGGAGGGGCCTTCAAGTCGAGGTGTTCAGGATGGGGTGATGTGGTGCAGGGCACTCCCAGCCCATGGAGCATAGATGCTGGGACCAATGACCCAGTTGACATGGCAACATCACAGGAGGGACTGTCAGTAGTATTAGCAGACACTAATTTGGACAAAATCCTTGACGCCATTGCTGAGACTAGACAAGATTTGCAGGGTAGAGTGGATGCAGTGGTGGTAGAATTAGGCCTGTTAGGAGATGACCATAGGAAAGGTGCTATCCGAGTCACGCAGGGTGATGGTACCAGATCTAGAAGTGAGGGTCAAGAGTCTCATGGCTAAAGTCTACAAACTTGAAAGTAGGGTGGACCCACTCTGAGGGGTGGTCATGCTGCAACAATCTCCGTATTGCTGGCCCTCCTGAGGGTGCTGAGGACTTGGACCTGGTGGTTTTCTTTGAAGTGTAGCTGGCATGTGCAGTAGCGCCTGTGGAGCTGTTACCTAATTACCTGGTGGGACGCACCCATCTAGTGCTGGCAAAGCGGCAACTACCAGGGGCACCCCTACACCGGTTGTGGCCAGATTGATGAACTACATAGATAAAGAAGCCATCCTACGAGCAGCACGGACCACAGGACCCATCCCGTATGAGAATGCATGCATATTTCTATTCCCGGGCTACACCATGGCCGTACAATGCTGCATGGCCTCATTCCTGGGGGTAAAGAAAAGACTACAGTCAGTAGGGCTGACATACTCATTGTTATCCCAGAGAAAGTTAAAAGTCATGGTGAACAGATACAGTTATTTCTTCACTGAGCCTGCAGATGCCTGGGTTTGGGTGGAGTGCAGAGTACGCCAATAACGTGACCACAGGTGGACACGGCTCTAGGGGGTTGGAGATGCCAGAATTGTGGAGCTGGAGATGCGGAGTCAATGGCGCCCCCACCCAAGGCCTGAGAGGAAAAGATGCCGACACTGCTGACTGCTACCAACTTAAGGGTGGAGAGACGCGCCCCATCAGTCCAGACTCTTGATGAAGCGCTCTCTGAGGCAGGCTCCATCGCCTCAATGAGGAGACTCCGGACAATATGGCTTGAACTTATCCAAGGTAAGGCGTGAGGGGCCACATGAGGAGGTCGCTTGCTGGCCCTATTGGCATGTGGGTGCATGTGCCGTCAGTCTTTCTGGAGATGGAGGGCATGGTTGGCTGCCCATTCCTCCCCATGTCTGGCTGTTGCCTTGGCAGGATTTGAGTGAACACTAGACCCAGTGAAACTCTCCCAGATGGCTCTTAGGGGGTCATTCTGACCCTGGCGGTCGGTGACCGCCAGGGTCACCGACCACGGGAGCACCGCCAACAGGCTGGCGGTGCTCCGTCGAGCATTCTGACCGCGGCGGTTCAGCCGCGGTCAGAAACGGAAAGTCGGCGGTCTCCCGCCGACTTTCCGCTGCTCGGGAGAATCCTCCATGGCGGCGGAGCGCGCTACGCCGCCATGGGGATTCTGACACCCCCTACCGCCATCCTGTTCCTGGCGGGTCTCCCGCCAGGAACAGGATGGCGGTAGGGGGTGCCGCGGGGCCCCTGCAGTGCCCATGCCAATGGCATGGGCACTGCAGGGGCCCCCGTAAGAGGGCCCCACAAAAGGTAGATTTGCCCTGGGCTGGCGGGCGGCCTTTTGGCGGCCGCCCGCCAGCCCAGGGCAAATCTCAAAATACTCTCAGCGGTCTTGCGACCGCGGAGCAGTATTTTGTCGGGGGAAGACTGGCGGGCGGCCTCCGCCGCCCGCCAGTCTCAGAATCACCCCCTTAGTCTTGATTCCATGACGGAATGGGTCGACCCCCTCCCTTGTAGTCTGGTAATTAGATTGATGATTCTTGGCTATGTGTAGTTTGGCTGCAGTAGGTTCGCCGCCTCGACACTCTCCTTGAGGGATGTTGTGTACCCTGTCACACAACTCAGAGATCACTCTCAACTGGACTGCTTGTTCCTTGTTTGGGCAGTTGGAGGTTGCTCGGCCACCCTGGGTTTTGGAGCTGGAACTTCTGTTTTTCTTATTTATAAAGCTGTGTAGTGTGACGTCAGCTAGCCCCGCATATTGCCTAACCCCTGCACTAGCGACAAAGGGGAGAGTGCCTTTGTAAACTTCACCCCCTTGCAGAGTGGTCACTATGCCTAGGTTCCAATTCATAACATGGAATGTCCAGGCGAGATAGGATGCCCAGATTGTGTTTATTCGGGAAACCCCCATATCTAAAGGCCTACAAAAGCCCTGGTGCAGTCAATGCTCCTCACAACATAGTCAGGCGTTCCTAGAGGACTCCTTATATGGGTTAGGAACTCAGTGCCCTTCAAATGCGTGGCCAAACCCCCAGAACCCTCTGCTCCTCTTACCAAGGCCTCAGCCAGATACCACACATCAGACACTGCTACACAGGAGGTTGCTTTTTTTCCTACCTCGCTGCAAGTCCTGAAATGACCTCCACCTCTGCACCGAACCCTCGCTTACCCACTTCAGAAAAGGACTCAAAGTCTGGCTCCTTGACTGACACAGAAGAACAGCACCTGGAGACACGCCAGGGTGAGAAACAGTGGTATATAAAAACAAACTGATTGAGTGACTGGCCACAGAAATAGAAACCGAAGGGCATTATGTCCTAGCGGAGGGGCACCTAGATAGTTGACCCCTCTTGTTAAAGAGCATATACACACCAAATGCGGCACAACAGTCCTTCCTGGCGTGCCTCTCTGGCATTTTGACAAGATGGGCACATACACCTTGCATCACTGGTGGGGACTTTAATTGTGTTTTGCACACACAACTGGACCTCTCACACGCTCCTCTGTCCACCTCCCCTGTGGTGGCCTATGCCACTTGTATACCCTATGGCTAAAGCATGGGTCTCTGAGGGATAGTTGGTGCGTCTTAAACCCAGATGCCATAAAGAATTCTTATTACTCACCACCAAACAATCTGCATGTACGCCAGGATCTCATTCTTTTTCATCATGCCACTCAGCTGCAGGTTGTGAGCGCAGAGTATCTGGGGAAGACACTATTGGACCATAATCCGTTCCAACTTCACTGCCGCGTCCCCCGGTCCTTTCATGGCAATTGCAACCTGCCATGTTAGAGGATCCAGTATTTAGGGACATGACAAGTTGTGCTCTATCCAACTACCTCTGCTGGAGAACTGGGATACTGCTCTTTTAGACTAATGGAATGGGAGGCAATGAAGGTGGCACTCTGGGGCCATTACATACACACAATGGAGGATGCCAGAGCTGAAATACACCAGGATCTGGTTGGGGCGGAGGCTTCTCTGGGGGCCATAGAGATGGCGGCTCTGGCTGCCTCTGCTGGGAGGTAGCCGTTAGTGGCAGCAAAGGACCGCAATGCTCATCTGATTTAACAGCTGAGGTGCCTTGACTACAGAGCATACCAGGCAAAGATGCACACTGAAGGTGACAAATCTGGCCGATTGTTGGCAAGCCTGCTGAGAAATGCTGTGCCGACCACCCCTATTATCATGATAAGAGTACCCCTGACATAACTAGCCACCAGCCAGACAGCATACTGTGTTTACTGCCCATTATCATGCACTTTATGATTTCCCCAGAATATAGTCAAACCCAATTCAGGAGTTCCTTGGAATATTACCGGTTACTGTGCCACCAGATATGGAGGAATTAAACACCTCCATCATGGAGCAGGAGATCAGGGAGCTATTCAGGGTGCAGCCACAAGTAAGTCCCCGAGTCTGGATGGATTGCCCGTTAAATTCTATAAGATATACGATGGCCTCTTGACCCCCAAGTTGTTGGAGTTATACACAGCAGCATTGGTGGGGGGTCGGCTTCCGTGAACACTTTGCAAGGTGTTGCTGGTCTCCCTCCAGATACAAGGTAGGGACCCCATGGAGATGGCATTATACCATCCTCTATCCATGTTCGGGACAGACTACAAAATACTAAGCAAGATTATTGCAGTGCGGCTGCTAAAGCATTTCCCCCACCTTGTCCATCCTGACCAAAACGATTTTATACCAGGCAGGTCCACCACCCTTAATACACATAGGCTCCACAGAGTGCTAGAGTCGGATCCCACGCAATGGCCTTGTGCAGCATGCATAGTGTTGGACTTAGAGAAAGCATTCAACACCATTGATTGAGAATACATGTTCTAAACATTGTCTATGGGCATAGATGGTAGGTTGCAGAGACAAATCAGGCTCTTCTACTCTGAACCCCTGGCTCGAGTGAAGATAGGGCAGTGTTTTTCAGACTCTTTTCCAGTGAGCAGTAGTGCGCGCCAGTGTCTCCTCTCCCTGCTTCTTTTTGTTATGGCAATGGAGCCACTGGTGTAGATGCTCAGACAGCAGGGTCTGGCATGGGTCATACTATTGGAGGGGGTGAATTAAGTTGTCTCCTTTTAGGCATATGACGTTCTGATATATATTTGCGACATACAAGAGTGTATTACTGAGATAAAGAACATCTTGTCTGAGTTCCAGATTGCCTCATGGCTGGGGGTGAGCTGGTTGAAGACTTGCCTGTTTCCGATACACCCAGAGTGCCTACTGTAACAAATTGTGGTGGACGCACACCTCCTCCGATGGGAGCCACAAATCTTCCGGTACTTGAGTATCAACATCTACCATGCCTCCTGGGATCTTATAGATGGCAACCTTAAGAGAACCACTGCTTCCCTCCAATTGGCATTCTGGAGCATGTTCCTGCCCTCAGTGCAAGGAAGGGTGTCACTGTCGAAAATGATCATATTTCCCATCCTGTTGTATTATTTCCATAATCTTCTGGTGAGCTTACCTCGGAGTGCCTTTCACACCCTGCATGCTATGATGGGGACTTCCATTGAAGTAAGGGTAGAGGCAGAAGAGCACTCTATAAGATGCAGCTATCAGTGGAGACAGGGGGCCTCAGAGGCCCTAACTTCAAACATTGTTATCTGTGGCACCGCTGCAATGTCCCGCTCGCATGCTGGCGGGGCGGCTTGTGGAGGAACTTGGAACTTCCTCTGATGTCCGTGCACAGCGAGTGGTGCGGGAGGCCTTCTCACCACGAGGGGTGATCCCCCAAGAGGCCAATGGCCTACTGAGCGTGGCCTATGACAGCTTTCACAGACACCAGCACCTTATGCCGACTGTGCCCCACTACACTCCTGGGAGTCGACTTGGATTCATCAGACAGTTTAGGGAATTGATTGGGAGGGAAGGGTTGCCAACATGAGAGGCAGCCGGTGTGGGGAATTTGGGAGCTCTGTTCCAGGATGGTGTGCTCATTCCCTTTGAGCAACTGCAAGCTGACCATGATCTCCCGGCAGGCCACATCCTAGCCTATGGCCGGTTAGTGGCCAAATTGGGCCGACTGTGGCAAATAGTCTACACAGAAACTGATCAGCACCCGCTCGTACACACCTTGCATACAACAGACAAGGGCATCTGCCTGATAACATGGCTCATACGAGCCCTATCACACACTTTACAGGACCACTTATTGGCAATCCGTGGGTGCTGGAAGAGGGACATAGGCTGGGATTTGACACAGAAAGAATGGGCTAGGGCGCATATTCACCCCTGTAAAGTTTCATGCAATGCTAAATTTCAATGTATCCAACTCAACATTCTACATAGGGCTTATCTCAGCTTAGCAAGGCTCCACAGAATATCTGATCTGCCTCAAACTGTCTGCAGTGTCAAGAGCCTGAAGCTGACATGGCTCATATGTTCTGGAATTGTTTGTGGCCACAGTCTTGTAGCACAAGCTCACTAACACAATAGCTGACATAACTGGCTGAACTGACCTCAATACCATGGTGAGTGCCATCTTGGGACTGTTTAAATGCAGGAAAGTGGGGATAGCCATGAACAGCTTCATAGACTTGGCAATGCCGATGGTCTGTAGGTTGATTGCCGTGTACTGGAAGGTTAACACACTGCCTGTGTTGGGGCACTGGCATGAGGCGACACTGAAGTGGGGCAGGGCTGAGAAGGTTGGTGCTGCGGTGAGAGGAGGCACGAGGCATGAAAGTTACCCAAGGCACCCATGACAGCAGACTGGGAAGCTTGTTGGAGGACTTGCAGGTGCCCCAGGAGGAGCTCCCTGCGCAGGAGTGAAGCACCTCCCATGTTGGTAAAGGGTGCCATTTGCTTTTATGCCCCACTAGCTATGATCAATTATCCTGGTGACGGGAGATGCAGTGTACAGGGGTAGCAGGGTGTCAGATGAAAAAAGCCCCTGGGGTGCAGGGATTTAAAAACAATAGAGGTAGGCATGCAGGGCGGATGGGCTTTGAGGTAAGAGAGGCTGTTTTCTTACCTATGGGTCCTCTAAAATAAGACTGCGGCTGTCATGGTTTATTGTTCACTATGTTCTAGTTTATAACTCAGTGAACCAATGACTCCTGTTAGAGTCGGTGTAATACACCATATGTACAGTGACTGTGGTCGATTATCATGCCATGCTATTTGCAAATGTTCAGCACAACTGTTTATAAACTGTATTGTGATGCTATAAAACTTTTTAAAGATGGTTCACAAAATAGAGTGAAGTGGAGTGGATTAAGGTGGAGTGAATTAGTGTGAAGTGGAGTGGGTTAGAGTAGAGTGGATAAGATTGGAGTGGGGTAGTGTGGATTAGAGTCTATTGGAGTGGATTACAGTTGACTGGACTGCACTAGCATGCAGTGGATTACAGTGGATTGGAGGGGAGAAGATAGGAGTGGATTGGAGTAGATTAGAGTGAATTGGAGTGGACTGGGGTGGAATGCATTACAGTCCATTGGACTAGAGTGGATGGCATTAGACTGAAATTAGACTGTGGTAGATTAGAGTGGATTGGACTGGATTAGTGCAGACTCAATTAGGGTTGATTGGGCTGGATTGAATTAGAGTGGAATGTATTGGAGCAGTTTTGAGAGGACTGAAATGCGGTGGATTGGAGTGGACTGGGGTGGATTAGGGTGGAGTGGATTGGAGACAATTAGAGTGGAGTGGATTGGAGCACATGAAAGTGCAGTGGATTAGAGTGCATTATATTGGATTAGCATGAAGTGAATTAGAGTGGTGTGGATGAGAGTGGATTGTAGTGGCGTGCAGTGGAGTGGGGTGGATTGGAGAGGGAGAGAGTGCATTAATGTGAGGTGAATTGAATAGGAGAAGAGTACAGTGGAGTGGAGTGCAGTAGAGTGGTGAGAAGGACAAAACAAAAGCACACACAAGAAGTCGTCCTTGCACAATTGTTGTCAAGTACTAAGCTCCCAGAACTCTGTTCCCCAAAACATGCTAAAAAATGGGAGGGTTAGAGTGGATTGGACTGCAGTGAACTGGAGTGTATTAGAATGGAGCAGTTTAGAGTGAAGTGGATTGTACTGGGGTGGATGAGAGTGGATTGGAGTGGATTGGAGCAGATTAGAGTGAATTGGAGTGGAGTAGATTAGAGCTGAGTGGAGTGGATTAGAGTAGAGTGGAGTGGTTTATAGTGGCGTGGAGTGGACTAGAATGGAGTGGAATGGATTAGAGTGGATTGGATTGGAGTGGATTGGATTGAATGTGACCTATGTAATGTAACTTGTGCAAAGTGCTCCAATACCTTTGGGTAGTGTCAGGCCGAGTTTGTAGTATATTAAAATTATATTAAAAGAAGAAACAAATACCTCAATCACAGTGTAAGCAGCAGACAGACATTATTTAGGACAAATCAATTTGTAGTTCATACATGTGCCACACAGAGAACAGAAGTGAAACACTAAGAATAGTGATAATGATGCCGACAAATGGTTAGTAATGGGAGGGCTAAAATCCGCTTGCAAAATCTATTGTTAATTTTAAAAAAATTAAATGGGGCTTAGAACCAGCCCCTTACTTACCTCAACTTATCATTGTCTTAGTCCGACTTCTCTCTGATTTATGTTCTTCTGATTGGCCACCATGTGTCTTCGCGTTGTCCTGCTTCATTTCCTGTTGTTGTCTTTGCCGATTTTGCCGTCGGGTTGCTTCTGGACCAAATACACCTCCCAGTCACTTTCCATTGGACACTGGCCAGTGTCCTTCCTCTGGCTACGACTCTGAAGGTACTTCTCTCTTCATGCATTCCGTCTTCTTTCATAGCTGATATCTTTTTTTTTCACTGCTGTCTTCTCTGTCTTCTTTCTTTGCTGCTGTCTTCTTTTTCTTTCTGCATGCAGTCCTCTTCTTTTTTTGCTAATGTCTTCTTTCTTCTCAGCCATCATCTCTGTTTTCTTTCTTCACTGCCGTCTTCTCTCTTTTTCTTATCCGCATGCCATCTTCTTTCTTCACTGCCATCTTTCTTCTTTACCGCATACCGTTTCTTTCTTCTTCTTCATTGCATCCCATCTTCTGTCTTCTTTCTTCACTACCGTCAGTCGCGGCTCACAAAACAGGGGAGGGATGGGGCGGCGGGTGCGCAGGGGGAGGTTTGTAAATGAAAATCAAAGAAAAAATAAATATAAAAACACTTACCTCCTCCACCGTGTGATGTGCACTGATCCTCCGTCCCTCGTCGCTGCTGCAGGCACAGGCTCCTAGCCTGCCCTGCGGCAAATCCTGACGCTGCCTAAAGCAGCATCATGATTGGCTGGGAGCGCCCAGTCAGGACGCTCCCAAGCAGACTGGGAGCCTGTGGAGGCTCTCCAACACTGAGAGAGCCTACTGCTCATGTGTGTTTGGCCGGCCTGAGACGGCTGGCCAAACATACATGCGCAGTGAGGGGGAGTGTTGAGCACTGCCCCTCACTGCTCTTAACCCCCATGGCCCCTCCCCTTTAAAAGAAAAGGATAATAAACAAAGTTCTCTGGAGTACTCTTCCAGGAAGAAATAATAATTGTGCAACGCTCTATCTGGAGCGCTGGTGCAAGGCACTCTTTCGCCGAATGATCCAAAGATCGGCACCCCTCGGTAGAGGGGGCAGAAAGAAATGGAAAGCTGATGTGGCCACAAACCCAATGACTGGGATCAGTGCAAAGGTCTCTATGATCCCTAGGACATCGGCACCCCTGCTCTTCAGAGTGGGAGCCGTCATCCAAGGTGGTGTAGTAGAGGCTGAGGCAGCACTTGAAAAATAAAGTGCGAAATAAATTGAGGGCAGAATATCCAAGGCCCTTCATCAAGGCAAGATTACAGCCATGCCTGAGCTGGATACTACTATGATTACCATTATGGGTAACTTCATCAAAGACCCCAAAAGGGGGGAGGGGCTAGCTGGTCATCATGGTGACGTGTAGCGAGTTAGCTCTGCGTCGACCCGAATATAATCCTGGCAACAGCACCCCCATCAGGCCCCATCTATTCCCTTTCTGGGCCACAATGAAGTGCGGAGTAGGACTGTGGCTGGGCCCGACCCATTGAGGGCACGGGGAGCATCCGCCAGCAATGAGCACACACGGGGTCCCTGATGGGACGGTGACGCCAGCTGAGGAGCCTTCACCGTGCAGGCAGCCAGTGACCTGGTGTGTGCTGCAGGGAGGTGATTGGGATGCCGCCAGGGGCGGTCTTGTGTACAAGGAGTGATGACCTGCCGCCCCAGGTGAAGCATTGACAAGGCTGCACATGCCCCCCTGAAAGACGGAGAGGCCCAGAGGGAGAGACGCAGCTGCGGTGGTTCCAGGGAGCAGTACTGGTGACTTCCCCCATCCCCTCCTAAGACAGGGTGGATAGGCGGAAGAGGACAAATGGGGCCTGTCCAGGCACCCCTTCTCTGCAGAGGAGAGGGCTAACATTGTGGCAAGAGGCTGAACTCCCTAATGGCTGACCGCTTAACTGTCTCTCGCTGATTCCCAAACACTACATCCCTCGGGCTAGGCATCGAGTGCTGGAGCTGGGGCTGAGAGTGCAGGTGATTTATCGGGACCTGGCCCGTTGGGGTGCCTATCCCCTTCCTTGCCCCCCGTGGACAGCGCTCACTGGCGGAGAGGGTACGATCGTGGACCCAAGCTGAGGACGGAATGGGGGACCTGCAGGTACTCCCCCCCTTGCTTTACTGATGACTACCAAGGGTAAGCTGAGGGCTAAATCTCAGGGACAGCGCCAGGCGACTGTGCTGGACCAGCCTGCTGTGATGGACCGGGAGCCCTTTAAGGAGTCCCAGCAGACCTCTCTACAGTGTACCCTGAATAAGATCCTTGGGGCCATCCAGGACTCCAAGATGACATTCCAGCCCAAAATCGGACAAATGTCCATTGAACTGAGTCTGCTGAGAGGTGACCACCAGAAACTATCTGACAGGGTTGAGAACACGAACAAGCCATTGCCTACCTGAACCCTTGTTGGAGCAGGCGCACTGATTACCGGCCAGGCCTACGGCCCCAGGCCGTCCACCTCAGCCAATGGTGGCAAAACTATTGCATTATAGGCACAGAGACGTACTATTGCAGCAGGCGAGGGAGGAAGGCCCCTTCAAAGTGACAATGGACAAGTGACCCTATTTCCAGATTTCACAGCTAAAGTCCAAACCCAGCAGGCCTCATACCTAGAGGTGAAGCGGGCACTCCGAGAAGAGGGTATGTGGTATTCGCTCTTGTTCCCGGCCAAGCTCGGGTGACCTTGGATGATCACGCCCACTTCTACCAAACACCAGCAGATGTCTGGGCCTGGCTAGAGACATATAAATTGGGCGCGGATGGCCCTGAATGTATGGAGAGGGGTCCCTTGCGGAGGCACAGGAAGCGCTGTGGTTTGCGCAGCCGGCCGAGGTCCCAGTGGGTGTGCTAGCCCACCCTGGCGCAGAATGAGATGGATAGGAGAGCAGCGTTGAGGGCAGCAGCGACACTGCAGGACCATAAATTACCGGTCGAGAGCATAGAAGGCGACTCCGACCAACCAGAACTCTCCACTGATTAAGACTCTCACCAAACCAATGAAGCTCCAGTGGTGACAACTCAAAAGGCAGATATTATATAACTACCAACTTCACTGCAACTGCTTCTGACATTGGCCCACTGGAGGAATCATTTGCCAACCATCGGGTCCTGGAGGCCACTGCTTTTCCCATCTCTTGCCACACTTTTCAGCTGATGACAAGATTGTTATATGACTTGACTCATCTGTTATGTTTGATCACTATGGATTGTTGCGGGTCTGCCCTGGGGTGGGGATGTTGGATCATTTGCTTGTTTGTAAGTTTGCACCTATGTTACCTTTTTCTGTCAAGCTGGTGAGGTTATGTAGGGGGATGGGAGACAGGAGACCAAAGAAAGAGGCCCTCTGTACCGCTGTCTTACCCCATGCTATATGCCATGACCAATGTACTGTCAGACTATAAACTGATGGCATGGAATATCCGAAGGTTGGGGTCAGCCACCAAGCGCCATAAGATTCTGGCGTAACTTAAACAGCAAAGGGTCCACATCGCCCTCGTCCAAGAAACACACATTACCACACGAGAGGCTGAGCATCTGCGGCACAGGTGGAGGGGCCAAATATACGCCACCATGTATTCAGCATTTTCACGGGTTGTACTGATACGGGTACTGTAGGAAGTTGGCTCTGTATGTGCTATTTCAAAGTAAGGAATAGCATGCACAGAGTCCAAGGGTTCCCCTTAGAGGTAAAATAGTGGTAAAAAGAGATAATACTAATGCTCTATTTTGTGGTAGTGTGGTCGAGCAGTAGGCTTATCCAAGGAGTAGTGTTAAGCATTTGTTGTACATACACATAGACAATAAATGAGGTACACACACTCAGAGACAAATCCAGCCAATAGGTTTTGTATAGAAAAATATCTTTTCTTAGTTTATTTTAAGAACCACAGGTTCAAATTTAACATGTAATATCTTGTTTGAAAGGTATTGCAGGTAAGTACATTAGGAACTTTGAATCATTTCAATTGCATGTATACTTTTCAAGTTATTCACAAATAGCTATTTTAAAAGTGGACACAGTGCAATTTTCACAGTTCCTGGGGGAGGTAAGTTTTTGTTAGTTTTACCAGGTAAGTAAGACACTTACAGGGTTCAGTTCTTGGTCCAAGGTAGCCCACCGTTGGGGGTTCAGAGCAACCCCAAAGTTACCACACCAGCAGCTCAGGGCCGGTCAGGTGCAGAGTTCAAAGTGGTGCCCAAAACGCATAGGCTTCAATGGAGAGAAGGGAGTGCCCCGGTTCCAGTCTGCCAGCAGGTAAGTACCCGCGTCTTCGGAGGGCAGACCAGGGGGGTTTTGTAGGGCACCGGGGGGGACACAAGCTCACACAGAAATTTCACCCTCAGCGGCGCGGGGGCGGCCGGGTGCAGTGTTAGAACAAGCGTCGGGTTCGCAATGGAAGTCAATGAGAGATCAAGGGATCTCTTCAGCGCTGCAGGCAGGCAAGGGGGGGCTTCCTCGGGGAAACCTCCACTTGGGCAAGGGAGAGGGACTCCTGGGGGTCACTTCTGCAGTGAAAGTCCGGTCCTTCCGGTCCTGGGGGCTGCGGGTGCAGGGTCTTTTCCAGGCGTCGGGACTTAGGTTTCAGAGAGTCGCGGTCAGGGGAAGCCTCGGGATTCCCTCTGCAGGCGGCGCTGTGGGGGCTCAGGGGGGACAGGTTTGGGTACTCACAGTCGTAGAGTAGTCCGGGGGTCCTCCCTGAGGTGTTGGTTCTCCACCAGCCGAGTCGGGGTCGCCGGGTGCAGTGTTGCAAGTCTCACGTTTCTTGCGGGGAGATTGCAGGGTTCTTTAAAGCTGCTCCTTTGGATAAAGTTGCAGTCTTTTTGGAGCAGGTCCGCTGTCCTCTGGAGTTTCTTGTCGTCGTCGAAGCAGGGCAGTCCTCAGAGGATTCAGAGGTCGCTGGTCCCTTTGGAAGGCGTCGCTGGAGCAGAGTTCTTTGGAAGGCAGGAGACAGGCCGGTGAGTTTCTGGAGCCAAGGCAGTTGTTGTCTTCTGGTCTTCCTCTGCAGGGGTTTTCAGCTAGGCAGTCCTTCTTCTTGTTGTTGCAGGAATCTAGTTTCTAGGTTCAGGGAGAGCCCTTAAATACTAAATTTAAGGGCGTGTTTAGGTCTGGGGGGTTAGTAGCCAATGGCTACTAGCCCTGAGGGTGGGTACACCCTCTTTGTGCCTCCTCCCAAGGGGAGGGGGTCACATCCCTAATCCTATTGGGGGAATCCTCCATCTGCAAGATGGAGGATTTCTAAAAGCTAGAGTCACCTCAGCTCAGGACACCTTAGGGGCTGTCCTGACTGGCCAGTGACTCCTCCTTGTTGCTTTCTTTGTTCCCTCCAGCCTTGCCGCCAAAAGTGGGGGCCGTGGCCGGAGGGGGCGGGCAACTCCACTAAGCTGGAGTGCCCTGCTGTGCTGTGACAAAGGGGTGAGCCTTTGAGGCTCACCGCCAGGTGTTACAGCTCCTGCCTGGGGGAGGTGTTAGCATCTCCACCCAGTGCAGGCTTTGTTACTGGCCTCAGAGTGACAAAGGCACTCTCCCCATGGGGCCAGCAACATGTCTCTAGTGTGGCAGGCTGCTGGAACCAGTCAGCCTACACAGACAGTCGGTTAAGTTTCAGGGGGCACCTCTAAGGTGCCCTCTGTGGTGTATTTTACAATAAAATGTACACTGGCATCAGTGTGCATTTATTGTGCTGAGAAGTTTGATACCAAACTTCCCAGTTTTCAGTGTAGCCATTATGGTGCTGTGGAGTTCGTGTAAAACAGACTCCCAGACCATATACTCTTATGGCTACCCTGCACTTACAATGTCTAAGGTTTTGCTTAGACACTGTAGGGGCACAGTGCTCATGCACTGGTACCCTCACCTATGGTATAGTGCACCCTGCCTTAGGGCTGTAAGGCCTGCTAGAGGGGTGTCTTACCTATACTGCATAGGCAGTGAGAGGCTGGCATGGCACCCTGAGGGGAGTGCCATGTCGACTTATTCATTTTGTTCTCACTAGCACACACAAGCTGGTAAGCAGTGTGTCTGTGCTGAGTGAGGGGTCTCTAGGGTGGCATAATACATGCTGCAGCCCTTAGAGACCTTCCCTGGCATCAGGGCCCTTGGTACCAGAGGTACCAGTTACAAGGGACTTATCTGGATGCCAGGGTGTGCCAATTGTGGAATCAAAAGTACAGGTTAGGGAAAGAACACTGGTGCTGGGGCCTGGTTAGCAGGCCTCAGCACACTTTCAATTCAAAACATAGCATCAGCAAAGGCAAAAATTCAGGGGGTAACCATGCCAAGGAGGCATTTCCTTACACAACCCCCCCCCAAACGAAAGAGGATGAGACTAACCTTTCCCAAGAGAGTCTTCATTTTCTAAGTGGAAGAACCTGGAAAGGCCATCTGCATTGGCATGGGCAGTCCCAGGTCTGTGTTCCACTACAAAGTCCATTCCCTGTAGGGAGATGGACCACCTCAACAGTTTTGGATTTTCACCTTTCATTTGCATCAGCCATCTGAGAGGTCTGTGGTCAGTCTGAAGTAGGAAGTGAGTACCAAAGAGGTATGGTCTCAGCTTCTTCAGGGACCAAACCACAGCAAAGGCCTCCCTCTCAATGGCACTCCAACGCTGCTCCCTGGGGAGTAACCTCCTGCTAATGAAAGCAACAGGCTGGTCAAGGCCATCATCATTTGTTTGGGACAAAACTGCCCCTATCCCATGTTCAGAGGCATCTGTTTGCACAATGAACTGCTTGGAGTAATCTGGAGCTTTTAGAACTGGTGCTGTGCACATAGCTTGCTTCAGGGTGTCAAAGGCCTGTTGGCATTCTACAGTCCAGTTTACTTTCTTGGGCATTTTCTTGGAGGTGAGTTCTGTGAGGGCTGTCACAATGGATCCATATCCCTTCACAAACCTCCTATAGTACCCAGTCAAGCCAAGGAATGCCCTGACTTGAGTCTGGGTTTTTGGAGCTACCCAGTCCAGAATAGTCTGGATCTTAGGCTGGAGTGGCTGAACTTGGCCTCCACCTACAAGGTGTCCCAAGTAAACCACAGTTCCCTGCCCTATCTGGCATTTGGATGCCTTGATAGAGAGGCCTGCAGATTGCAGGGCCTTCAGAACCTTCTTCAGGTGGACCAGGTGATCCTGCCAGGTGGAGCTGAAGACAGCAATATCATCAAGATAAGCTGCACTAAAGGATTCCAACCCAGCAAGGACTTGATTCACCAACCTTTGGAAGGTGGCAGGGGCATTCTTTAAACCAAAGGGCATAACAGTGAACTGATAATGCCCATCAGGTGTGGAGAATGCTGTCTTTTCTTTTGCTCCAGGGGCCATTTTGATTTGCCAGTACCCTGCTGTTAAGTCAAAGGTACTTAAGAATTTGGCAGCCCCTAATTTGTCTATTAGCTCATCAGCTCTAGGAATGGGATGAGCATCTGTCTTGGTGACAGAGTTGAGACCTCTGTAGTCCACACAAAACCTCATCTCTCTCTTTCCTTCTTTGGTGTGAGGTTTGGGGACTAAGACCACTGGGCTAGCCCAGGGGCTGTCAGAGTACTCAATTACTCCCAATTCCAGCATCTTGTGGACTTCCACCTTGATGCTTTCTTTAACTTGGTCAGACTGTCTAAATATTTTGTTTTTGACAGGCATGCAGTCAGACTGCTGTTGGCTAGAGAGGGTGTCTGAGTAGATCACTCCATCTACTGAGCCATCTTTAGGGTCTGATGAGAGGAGATCAGGGAGAGGTTCACTCTCAGCTTCCTGGTCCTCATCTGTTACCATCAACAGATTTACATCAGCCCTGTCATGGAAGAGCTTAAGGCGGTTCACATGGATCACCCTCTTGGGGCTCCTGTTTGTGCCCAGGTCTACCAGGTAGGTGACCTGACTCTTCCTTTCTAGTACTGGGTAAGGGCCACTCCATTTGTCCTGGAGTGCCCTGGGAGCCACAGGCTCCAGAACCCAGACTTTCTGCCCTGGTTGAAATTCCACCAGTGCAGCCTTTTGGTCATACCACAGCTTCTGGAGTTGTTGGCTGGCCTCAAGGTTTTTACTTGCCTTTTCCATGTACTCTGCCATCCTTGAGCGAAGGCCAAGTACATAGTCCACTATGTCTTGTTTAGGCTCATGAAGAGGTCTCTCCCAGCCTTCTTTAACAAGAGCAAGTGGTCCCCTTACAGGGTGGCCAAACAGAAGTTCAAAGGGTGAGAATCCTACTCCCTTCTGAGGCACCTCTCTGTAAGCGAAAAGCAGACATGTCAGGAGGACATCCCATCTCCTTTTGAGTTTTTCTGGGAGCCCCATGATCATGCCCTTTAATGTCTTGTTGAATCTCTCAACAAGGCCATTAGTTTGTGGATGATATGGTGTAGTGAATTTGTAAGTCACTCCACACTCATTCCACATGTGTTTTAGGTATGCTGACATGAAGTTGGTACCTCTGTCAGACACCACCTCCTTAGGGAAACCCACTCTGGTAAAGATACCAATGAGGGCCTTGGCTACTGCAGGGGCAGTAGTCGACCTAAGGGGAATAGCTTCAGGATACCTAGTAGCATGATCCACTACTACTAGGATGTACATATTTCCTGAGGCTGTGGGAGGTTCTAGTGGACCAACTATGTCCACACCCACTCTTTCAAAGGGGACCCCCACCAATGGAAGTGGAATGAGGGGGGCCTTTGGGTGCCCACCTGTCTTACCACTGGATTGACAGGTGGGGCAGGAGAGGCAAAACTCCTTAACCTTCTGGGACATATTGGGCCAGTAGAAGTGGTTGACTAACCTCTCCCACGTCTTGGTTTGTCCCAAATGCCCAGCAAGGGGAATATCATGGGCTAAGGTCAGAATAAACTCTCTGAAACCCTGAGGCACTACCACTCTCCTAGTGGCACCAGGTTTGGGATCTCTTGCCTCAGTGTACAGGAGTCCATCTTCCCAATAGACCCTATGTGTTCCATTTTTCTTGCCTTTGGACTCTTCAGCAGCTTGCTGCCTAAGGCCTTCAAGAGAGGGACAGGTTTCTTGTCCCTTACACAACTCTTCCCTTGAGGGTCCCCCTGGGCCCAAGAGCTCAACCTGATAAGGTTCCAGCTCCATAGGCTCAGTTCCCTCAGAGGGCAGAACTTCTTCCTGAGAAGAGAGGTTCTCTTTTTGGTGTTGTGTTGCAGCTGGTTTCCCAGCTGACTTTCCTTTTCTCTTGGTAGGCTGGGCCATTTTTCCAGACTCCAGCTCTACTTTTTCACCCTGTGCCTTGCACTGTGCCCTAGTCTTGACACACACCAGTTCAGGGATACCCAGCATGGCTGCATGGGTTTTCAGTTCTACCTCAGCCCATGCTGAGGACTCCAGGTCATTTCCAAGCAAACAGTCTACTGGGATATTTGAGGAGACCACCACCTGTTTCAGGCCATTGACCCCTCCCCACTCTAAAGTTACCATTGCCATGGGATGTACTTTAGTCTGATTGTCAGCATTGGTGACTGGATAGGTTTGTCCAGTCAGGTATTGGCCAGGGGAAACCAGTTTCTCTGTCACCATGGTGACACTGGCACCTGTATCCCTCAGGCCCTCTACACTTGTCCCATTAATTAAGAGCTGCTGCCTGTATTTTTGCATGTTAGGGGGCCAGGCAGCCAGTGTGGCTAAATCCACCCCACCCTCACAGACTAAGGTAGCTTCAGTGTGACACCTGATTTGCTCTGGGCACACTGTTGATCCCACTTGGAGACTGGCCATTCCAGTTTTAGCTGGATGGGAGTTAGAAGTGGTATCTTCCTTGGGACAGGCCTTGTCTCCAGTTTGGTGTCCAGACTGACTACAGTTTCGACACCAGGCCTTTTTGGGATCAAAGTTTTTACCCTTGTACCCAGGATTGTTTTGTGAAGAGGCTCTGGGCCCACCCTCCTGTGCAGGTTTTTGGGGGCCTGTAGAAGACTCTTTACTATTTTTATTTTTGGCTGTCTCACCACCTTTCCCCTGGGGAGGTTTTGTGACCCCTTTCTTTTGGTCACCCCCTGTGGAAGTTTTGGACACCCTAGTCTTGACCCAATGGTCCGCCTTCTTTCCCAATTCTTGGGGAGAAATTGGTCCTAGGTCCACCAGATGCTGATGCAGTTTATCATTGAAACAATTACTTAATAGGTGTTCTTTCACAAATAAATTGTACAGCCCATCATAATCATTTACACCATTTCCTTGAATCCAACCATCTAGTGTTTTTACTGAGTAGTCTACAAAGTCAACCCAGGTCTGGCTCGAGGATTTTTGAGCCCCCCTGAATCTAATCCTCCTCAGTGGAGAATCCAAAGCCCTCAATCAGGGTACCCTTCATGAGGTCATAAGATTCTGCATCTTTTTTAGAGAGTGTGAGGAGTCTATCCCTACACTTTCCTGTGAACATTTCCCAAAGGAGAGCACCCCAGTGAGATTTGTTCACTTTTCTGGTTTCACAAGCCCTCTCAAAAGCTGTGAACCATTTGGTGATATCATCACCATCTTCATATTTAGTTACAATCCCTTTGGGGATTTTCAACATGTCAGGAGAATCTCTGACCCTAGTTATGTTGCTGCCACCATTGATGGGTCCTAGGCCCATCTCTTGTCTTTCCCTTTCTATGGCTAGGATCTGTTTTTCCAAAGCCAATCTTTTGGCCATCCTGGCTAACTGGATGTCCTCTTCACTGGAGTTATCCTCAGTGATTTCAGAGAGGTTGGACCCTCCTGTGAGGGAGCCAGCATCTCTGACTATTATTTTTGGAGTCAGGGCTTGAGAAGCCCTGTTCTCCCTAGATAGGACTGGTGGAGGGGATTCTTCCTCCAGTTCACTATCATCTTCCTCTGTGTTATCCACAGAGGGGTTGGCTCTATCATACTCTGCCAACAGCTCCTGGAGCTGTGCTTTGGTAGGTCTGGAGCCCATTGTTATTTTTCTTATGTTACAGAGTGACCTTAGCTCTCTCATCTGGAGATGGAGGTAAGGTGTGGTGTCGAGTTCCACCACATTCACATCTGTGCTAGACATTATGCTTCTAAAAGTTGGAATACTTTTTAAGAAACTAAAACTGGTTCTAGAATCTAATTCAAACTTTTACAAACTTTTAAACTCTAAAAGAAATGCTAACAGGGACTAACACAAGGCCCTAGCAGGACTTTAAAGAATTTAGAAAACTTTTTCAAATTGCAAAAATCAATTTCTAATGACAATTTTGGAATTTGTCGTGTGATCAGGTATTGGCTGAGTAGTCCAGCAAATGCAAAGTCTTGTACCCCACCGCTGATCCACCAATGTAGGAAGTTGGCTCTGTAGGTGCTATTTCAAAGTAAGGAATAGCATGCACAGAGTCCAAGGGTTCCCCTTAGAGGTAAAATAGTGGTAAAAAGAGATAATACTAATGCTCTATTTTGTGGTAGCGTGGTCGAGCAGTAGGCTTATCCAAGGAGTAGTGTTAAGCATTTGTTGTACATACACATAGACAATAAATGAGGTACACACACTCAGAGACAAATCCAGCCAATAGGTTTTGTATAGAAAAATATATTTTCTTAGTTTATTTTAGGAACCACAGGTTCAAATTTAACATGTAATATCTTGTTTGAAAGGTATTGCAGGTAAGTACATTAGGAACTTTGAATCATTTCAATTGCATGTATACTTTTCAAGTTATTCACAAATAGCTATTTTAAAAGTGGACACTGCAATTTTCACAGTTCCTGGGGGAGGTAAGTTTTTGTTAGTTTTACCAGGTAAGTAAGACACTTACAGGGTTCAGTTCTTGGTCCAAGGTAGCCCACCGTTGGGGGTTCAGAGCAACCCCAAAGTTACCACACCAGCAGCTCAGGGCCGGTCAGGTGCAGAGTTCAAAGTGGTGCCCAAAACGCATAGGCTTCAATGGAGAGAAGGGGGTGCCCCGGTTCCAATCTGCCAGCAGGTAAGTACCCGCGTCTTCGGAGGGCAGACCAGGGGGGTTTTGTAGGGCACCGGGGGGGACACAAGCTCACACAGAAATTTCACCCTCAGCGGCGCGGGGGCGGCCGGGTGCAGTGTTAGAACAAGCGTTGGGTTCGCAATGGAAGTCAATGAGAGATCAAGGGATCTCTTCAGCGCTGCAGGCAGGCAAGGGGGGGCTTCCTCGGGGAAACCTCCACTTGGGCAAGGGAGAGGGACTCCTGGGGGTCACTTCTGCAGTGAAAGTCCGGTCCTTCCGGTCCTGGGGGCTGCGGGTGCAGGGTCTTTTCCAGGCGTCGGGACTTAGGTTTCAGAGAGTCGCGGTCAGGGGAAGCCTCGGGATTCCCTCTGCAGGCGGCGCTGTGGGGGCTCAGGGGGGACAGGTTTTGGTACTCACAGTCGTAGAGTAGTCCGGGGGTCCTCCCTGAGGTGTTGGTTCTCCACCAGCCGAGTCGGGGTCGCCGGGTGCAGTGTTGCAAGTCTCACGTTTCTTGCGGGGAGATTGCAGGGTTCTTTAAAGCTGCTCCTTTGGATAAAGTTGCAGTCTTTTTGGAGCAGGTCCGCTGTCCTTGGGAGTTTCTTGTCGTCGTCGAAGCAGGGCAGTCCTCAGAGGATTCAGAGGTCGCTGGTCCCTTTGGAAGGCGTCGCTGGAGCAGAGTTCTTTGGAAGGCAGGAGACAGGCCGGTGAGTTTCTGGAGCCAAGGCAGTTGTTGTCTTCTGGTCTTCCTCTGCAGGGGTTTTCAGCTAGGCAGTCCTTCTTCTTGTTGTTGCAGGAATCTAGTTTCTAGGTTCAGGGAGAGCCCTTAAATACTAAATTTAAGGGCGTGTTTAGGTCTGGGGGGTTAGTAGCCAATGGCTACTAGCCCTGAGGGTGGGTACACCCTCTTTGTGCCTCCTCCCAAGGGGAGGGGGTCACATCCCTAATCCTATTGGGGGAATCCTCCATCTGCAAGATGGAGGATTTCTAAAAGCTAGAGTCACCTCAGCTCAGGACACCTTAGGGGCTGTCCTGACTGGCCAGTGACTCCTCCTTGTTGCTTTCTTTGTTCCCTCCAGCCTTGCCGCCAAAAGTGGGGGCCGTGGCCGGAGGGGGCGGGCAACTCCACTAAGCTGGAGTGCCCTGCTGTGCTGTGACAAAGGGGTGAGCCTTTGAGGCTCACCGCCAGGTGTTACAGCTCCTGCCTGGGGGAGGTGTTAGCATCTCCACCCAGTGCAGGCTTTGTTACTGGCCTCAGAGTGACAAAGGCACTCTCCCCATGGGGCCAGCAACATGTCTCTAGTGTGGCAGGCTGCTGGAACCAGTCAGCCTACACAGACAGTCGGTTAAGTTTCAGGGGGCACCTCTAAGGTGCCCTCTGTGGTGTATTTTACAATAAAATGTACACTGGCATCAGTGTGCATTTATTGTGCTGAGAAGTTTGATACCAAACTTCCCAGTTTTCAGTGTAGCCATTATGGTGCTGTGGAGTTCGTGTAAAACAGACTCCCAGACCATATACTCTTATGGCTACCCTGCACTTACAATGTCTAAGGTTTTGCTTAGACACTGTAGGGGCACAGTGCTCATGCACTGGTACCCTCACCTATGGTATAGTGCACCCTGCCTTAGGGCTGTAAGGCCTGCTAGAGGGGTGTCTTACCTATACTGCATAGGCAGTGAGAGGCTGGCATGGCACCCTGAGGGGAGTGCCATGTCGACTTACTCATTTTGTTCTCACTAGCACACACAAGCTGGTAAGCAGTGTGTCTGTGCTGAGTGAGGGGTCTCTAGGGTGGCATAATACATGCTGCAGCCCTTAGAGACCTTCCCTGGCATCAGGGCCCTTGGTACCAGAGGTACCAGTTACAAGGGACTTATCTGGATGCCAGGGTGTGCCAATTGTGGAATCAAAAGTACAGGTTAGGGAAAGAACACTGGTGCTGGGGCCTGGTTAGCAGGCCTCAGCACACTTTCAATTCAAAACATAGCATCAGCAAAGGCAAAAAGTCAGGGGGTAACCATGCCAAGGAGGCATTTCCTTACAGGTACTGAATACTTATGGGCTCCCTGACGGACCATAGTCCATTACTATTGACATGGGTCTGCACAGATGATAGAACCCACATACTCACTTGGCGGCTTCAGCCACTGGCCCTTGAAGATGCAGCCTTTTGAAACTCTCTTAAAGCCCACTTCCTGGAATACATTACTACCAACTCAGAGACCACTGTGACTCATAGTATAGAATAAGAGGCCTTTAAGGTGGTGGTGCAGGGACACTGCATGGACCAGATTGTAAGTATCAGGTGAACCCTTGAATGTGAACTTACTCAACTAGAGGCTGAGATCCATGACGGAGAAAACAAACAAGGATCCAACCAGGAGGTTGCCACAGTGTCACAGTGGCTACTAGATGTGCGAGAGGCATAGGTGTCTTTGGAAAGATTGCAGTGCCATGGCTATCAAAAGTACCTGAACACAGTGCACAAGGAGGATGGCAGGTCGGGTAGGTTACTAGCCTGGCTGGTTTGCTCCGACAACGGGAGCCCCACCATCACCAGCCTATCCGTGTCAGGCAGGACACACTTGTACTCCCCTCAAAGTATAAACACTGCGTTCAGGGCCTATTATATGTCTCTTTACTACCAACCTGAGGACAGGTTGCCAATGACATTAGGTTGCCTCCTGGAGACCCTACTGCATCAATCGCTTGGGCTGGGGGCAGGGGGCCCCTTGGGTGAACCGGTTACTGTAGAGGTCAAGACAGCCATTAAGCAATTGGCACCTGGCAAAACGCTGGGCTTAACGAACTCCCCATGGAGTTCTATAAGGACTTTGCTGTGCACTGGCAGCCAAACTAGTAGACTTGTATGCGGAGGCATATGAGAGGGGCATACTGCCAGAGACGAGAGAGGCACTAGTGCAGTGATACTCAGAGTACGGCCCGGGGCCGCATGCGGCCCTTCTGACATTTACATGCGGCCCCCAGGTCAACAGCTGTACTGTGCTGCTGTTTATTCGACTCAGCACTACCACAATTTTTTTTGTTTAATAAACAGGAAAGTATTTATTTGGAGGGTATTTGAAGTTCAAGAAAGGGAGTAACTAGGGTGTCCAGGACCTCTTAACTTCAGAAACATCTTTATTAATAAATACATTTTGCAGCAAATGTATAAAAGTATGATCTGACTGACATTTAAAAAATGGATTTCATTAACCTGCAGAACCGCTTCACCTAAGAACACAAGATGATATCACTGCATTGAGAAGTATTTTTTTTTTAAAGTGATAGTTTTCAAACAAGAATTTAGAAACTATCATTCCCCCCTCCGCTCAAGACCCTGACAACAATGTGAATTGTGAACTAAGAGGCAAGTGAGTTGTTATGTGAATTCTTTGGGGGGCCTGGGTTTCTATTATACATGAACAACATTATAGTTTCTTAAATCAGACACAAAGTTTTATACAGCATACATTCTGATGAGGTGTTTCAAGGTCTTTATATGTGATGATGAAGAAAAAGGAATAAAGGAGATAAAGTGTAATAAAACATTTGCCTAGGATCACACAATTTGGTTAAGTGGAGAAGCCGGAATTTATACCTGTTTCTGGTTTCATGTTGTGCAATTCAGACACTAGATGTATACGCTTCTCTACAACCCCTTTACCACCACCTCTCCCCACCCCCAGCCCTCCGACCGCTATCCTGCTGGCATCAATGCGGCCCTCGGTCACATCACAGACCAAACAGTGCGGCCCCTGAGAAAATGTTTGTGAGTACCCATGCACTAGTGATACCCATGCCCAAAACTAAATCTAATGAGATTACAGTGACTAACTATCGCCCACTATCCAAGCTGAACTGCGACTTTAAAAATCTAAGTAAGATCCTGACAAACTGGCTACTACCCCACATGCAACAGCTCATACATGAAGACCAAAACATCTTCATTCCCTCTCGAAACACCTCCCTTAACCTCCAGCAGCTATACTCTCTCCTCTGTGCTCCATGGGACCCGCGGTATCCCAATGCAATCCTCATGTCAGTTGACTTGGAGAAAGAATTTGATTCCCTGAGGTGGGATTACCTGAAAGCAGTAATGAGCCATATGGGTCTGGGTGCCCGGTGGGTGCAATGGGTGGACCAATTGTACAGCCACCCCATGGCAAGAGGAAAATGATCTCCGATATTTAAGAAATATTTTGTGGCACCAGACAGGGCTGCCCCCTCTTGCCCCTACTTTTCGACATTGCCATCGAACCTCTGGCAGAGCAGTTCCACCAACGCAGCCAAGATAGGGGGGTGTTGGATGGTGATACTAACCACATCATCTCATTGTACGCGGATGACCTCTTGGCCTAGTTCCGCGATGGGGAGACAGGGTTCCCCTGGGCTCTACAAGCGCTTGAGGAATTTAGTAGCTCCTCCAGCTTGAGGGCAAAAAGAAATACAAATTTGCCTGTTCCCACTGACTGCGGAAGCTCCCCGGCCTGCCGCCTGCCCCCCGATATACCCTGGTCCCACCACACATCTAAATACCTGGGAATACAAATATTCCATGACCTGGTGGACCTCCGGGATGGAAATCTAGGTAAAGCTCTCAGGTCCCTAAAACCTAGTTTGGCTTTTGGCGCTTCCTCAAGTTCCACACGATGGCGTGGATAGCACTTTCCAAAATGATTATGTTGCTCCGTCTCTTATTTTTGTTGTTAAACTCCTGTGAACATCTCAGTGCGCTGGTTTAAAGAACTTGATGCACTCCTTAAAGAACTGATTTGGGATGGAGGTCACCAACGAACGGTCTAACTTCAGTGGACTGGGCAGTGGTTGGCGGGTAGAAACCTTCCTGAGCTGAGTTCAGTGGGTGGTGAAGCTGCTAAAGGCATATTGCTGGCCACACTGTTAGATGCTGACAGTGGCGCTGACATTTTGGAGGCGAGGACTGTGGCACACTGGGGTGAGGATCCAGTACACACCTGAGCTTCCACTGGTGGGCGTTCCTCACGGTGCACTAGTGGGTTTCTACTCTACCAGACAGATGTAACCCTGGATGGCAGTGGGGTTGGAGACGCTGAGAGATTGCTTCCAATCTGCTGTTCTTGTCCCATTTGTGGAGCTGACGGAGCAGTCCATCCTCCGACTGGGGCAGTTTCTCACCTATTGTGCGCTGATCAGTGTCATGCGGGACCTGTGGGACACAGTGAATGCAGAGCCAGCCACGCACAAAGTTCTTCAGCTATTTTTGATCATGAGAGAGGGCTCCCATTTGGTCACTTGGTTCTATGCAACCTTAAATGAGCTGACAATTAAGGGGGTCATTCCGACCCCGGCGGTCAAGGACCGCCGGGGCCGGGGATGCGGGAGCACCGCCAACAGGCTGGCGGTGCCCCGCAGGGCATTCTAACCGTGGCAGTTTGGCCGCGGTCAGACCAGGAAAACCGGCGGTCTCCCGCCGGTTTTCCGCTGCCCTGGGAATCCCCCATGGCGGCGCAGCTTGCTGCGCCGCCATGGGGGATTCCGACCCCCTCACCGCCATCCTGTTCCTGGCGGCTCCGACCGCCAGGAACAGGATGGCGGTGAGGGGTGCAGACACTGAAATACGCGACGGGTGCCACTGCACCCGTCGCACATACCCACTCCGCCGGCTCCATTCGGAGCCGGCTTCCTCGTGGGGAGGGGTTTCCCGATGGGCTGGTGGGCGGCCTTCTGGCGGTCGCCCGCCAGCCCAGCGGGAAAGCCAGAATGGCCTCCGCGGTCTTTCGACCGCGGAGCGGCCATATGGCGGCTCCCTCCAGGCGGGCGCCGCCCGCCGCCCGCGGGGGTCAGAATGACCCCCTAAGTCCTTAGACACTCTTAAGACACGCTGGGAGGCGGCACTGGGGAAAGAGATTTTGGGCCCAGAGTGGAAGAAATATCTACAACACAACTACATCCACAGAACATACTTAACACCACATAGGCTGAGAACCATTTACCGAGGCAAACCCAAAGGAAGCCCCTGATGTGATGCTTTGGACCCAGACTTTGATCATATGACTTGGGACTGCCCCTTCTTGCAACACTTTTGGGAGGGAGTCCTGGAGAGACTTGGTGACACCTTGGCCAACCACTTGCTAATAGCCCCTCCCATTATCTACTGGGTCTGTTTCCCAGGCCGAACCCCAGGAAAGTTGGGAAGAGATTCTTAGACTTGGCCCTGGTGCTGGCTAAACGCCGGGTAGCTATGGCCTGGAAGTCCCACAATGGCCCGACACTTGAGGCGTGGGAAAGAGATATGATGAAATGGGTGCAAGCTGAAGAGTGGGCATTACAGAGAGAAGAGGCGTGCGGGGTATGAGCCAACCCCATTGCTCCCATGTGGACGGAGGTGATGGAGGCCTTGGAACTAGGTGGGTGGGTCTTGGACCAAGTGGAGGAGGATGTAGGAAGTCCGCCGCAGACATGGCCGGATATGGCCCCTGGACCAGAGGGAGCCCAGACAGAGGGACCACAACATTTATAACCTGGCAATACACATCTATCTGACAGGTGACTGTGGGCGACGAGCAGTAACCCACGGAATCATGATGCTTCCCGACAAGACAGCAGCTCCTGGAGGGACTGGACACTCCCCATGTTGAAGAGACGTAGTGGCTTTTGCACTTGGGCAGACGCTCTAGATTGGCACGGTCCACTCGCACGCTAACTAACCACCCCGCTTCTAATAACATAATATACATATTCCGGAAATGATGAGACCTACAGGTGCTTTATTTAGAGTTAATTTCATTTAAAATGACCATTCTGGTACCTAAAATGTCTGGCATACAATTCTACACAGACTGGGATGTAGGTACATGCACAGTATGCAAGCAGTTCCTAGCCACTTGGGTTACAACATTCTTGGGATGAGTCCGTATCCCCACTACCAAGTGTACCATGGGACAGCCATCCTTTTCAGAACGTGGACCCAATGTTATATTACGAGATAATAAGCTGTACGATGTACTATTTGTAAAACTGCCAAAAACAGAGTTTAAAAAGTCCACAAAAGCGGTATCGATAGATCCTGGCATTCTTGTCAAGAAAAACTTCTTGACATCTCTGGCCTGATTACAAAGATAATGGATATCGCTGAAGACACCAATTAGACATGCCCTGCAACAGACCCAGAAATCCTGTCAGGTTGAGCCCAGAGGGTGATAGGCCTAATAGGTAATGCCAACTGCACTCTTTCCACTGGACAGAGGCGTTCACTCCTTTACGTTTGCACCCTAAATGTGGGAGACTGGCCTCCACCGAAGCTGGTCTGGACGGAAAGGCTTCTTGTTTGGAGAAGCTTTTGTGAATTTGACCAAGTTTGTACAAGCATTCACAGCCCCCGCTAAAGTGCATTCTTTGCACAAAAAAGTATTCAACCCCAGAGTTTTTTGATGGGCCGGACGTGGATGAGGCAGTTTGTCCAGCTGCTTCTTCAAAGTTTAAGCGGGAACCAAAGTCCCAGGTGTGCTGACTGGAATGAACAAAAGGGTTATTCACTCTTATTCCCCTCCAGACATTAATTTAATCCGGGATGCGCAGGCAAAGGTGGTAGTGGAGGATCTACCAGTTCCGCAGGTAAAGACAAGATATTGTCCCCCCAAAAGACTGGGAGGAAGGATGGCTAAATGTCTGCGCAAATGGGAAGAGAAATCATCTAATGCATGGTTAACCAAAGCTGTGCAGGGATTCCATATAGAATTCTGAGGAACCCCGAGACAACAAGTAAGGCTGCAACCCCTTCCTTTTTAAAGGAAGTCTGTGACTTAATAGACCAGGAAATTCAGGAACTACAGAACAAATGTGCTATCAAGACATCCTTCATTCACCCAAGGGAGTTCTTAAGCAATGTATTAATTGTAAACAAGAAGAACAAAGGGGCTCGTCCAGTTATCAACCTATTGAAATTCAACAGTTGGTTGATATACAAGCATTTCAAGATGGAGGGCATCCATCTTTTGAGGGACCTCCTCAGGATTATCAGGTTGGATATGAAGAATGCTTACTTGTTGATACAGATTTTCCCTCCTCACAGGAGGTTTCCTTAGTACCTTTGGAAGAACCAAGCATGGGAATTCAGGGTACCTCCCTTTGGACTGTCATCTGCCATGTGGTGCTTCTCTAAGCTGCTGAAACCAGTGGTATGTTTGTTGCGTTTACAGCTGCACATGTCATGGTCCTCATCACTCAGACATATACTCTATTGACACAAGCCCAGATGGCACTTAAACTTCTGAAGGACTTGGGATTCATCATAAATCTCCCAAAGTCAGATCTGCTCTCAAAACCGCAGGATGGAATTTCTCAGATTTACCTTTGACACCCAGGAGGTGACCCTAGAATTACCCTCCATTAAAGTCAAGACATTCAAGAAGGAACTGAGGACTCTGATAATACTGGTGAGGGTAGTGAGACTTTTATCATCCTCTATCCAAGTGATTTTCCCAGGACCCTTATAATACAGAGCTCTACATTAACTAAAAATCAAAGACCTTCAAAGGAGTATCTCTTAATTGAAGGAGGTGACTGACAGAGGAGACCAGGACAGAGATGATCTGGTGGCTGGACCACATGGAGGTGTGGAATGGTCTCCGCCCCGGAAGTAGTAATAGAACTGGATGCCAACTGGTGGGGCTGGGGAGCCAGATGCAGGAACATATTCACGGGATGACAGTGGTCGAAGGAGGAGCGGGGCCTTCATATAAATTGCCTTTAAGTACTCACAACTTCTTTTGTGATTTGCAGCCTGGCAAAGAACAGGGTGAAGTGTTGCATATTGCTGAAAATGGACATCATCTCAGCAGTGCAATATGTCAACAAGCTAGAGGCACAAGATTCAAGGCTCTGGCAGAGATTGCCAAGGACTTTTTGCACTAGCGCCTAGAAAAGAACTTTCTATGTCAGCGATCCACCTACCGGGGAGTTTGAACACAATGGCAGAATTAAATTTGTGATTTCTGAAGGACTTCAGTGACTGGATGATGCATCCACAAGTTTTCCTACTGCTGTGCTAGAAATGGGGCACACCGCACAAGGATCTTTTTCCATTGAAACTGAATGCACACATGCTGCAATTCTACAGCTGGAGACCAGACTGGGAGACCACAAAAGTGGATGAATTTCTGCAAGAATGGAGCGAAGTGTTGAACTACGCCTTTCCGCCATTCATCCTGATTACCAGAGTGGCGACACAGGTCAGACAGCAATGGGTGCAAATGATCTTTGTGACTTCACTCTGGAGGACTCTGCCATGGTTCCCTCTTCTATTGGAGATGTTGAGCGATGGCCCAGTGGTGCTTCAATTTTTCCAGGAAATTCTACAAGGACCAGGAGGAGAAGCACACCTGATGGCTCAGGATGATCTACTGACCCTAGTGGCATGTAGCATCTCAGGCAACAATAGAGTCGGGATCAGTTTCCTCACATATAGCATAAGCTTAGGAAGCAGGGATCCATAAAAGATACAATTCTGCTTGCTCTGCCTGGAGCAGTTGGAATTTGGAGAGATATATGGATCCTGTGGCAGCCGACATTGTATATCTGTAAACTCATTGAAGGAATCAGGGTCTCAAATCCCAACTCCTGAATACACACACACCTGGGATGTGAACAAAACCCTAATAAGGCTAATACTCAGGCTATCCATTATCCCGCATTTCCTGACATTCCCAAGTTACGTGTGGTGATAAAACTGCAGTGTATCACATGAACGATCCAATTGTTAATTTCCATTGCAATACAACATCAGGCAGTCTCCTTGCCCCCTATGGCGAGGTGGGTGAAATGGGTAACGCAGAAGGTGGGCATTGAAGCTTCAAAGTTCAGTGTCCATTAGACTAGGAATGGAATGTCCTTTGAGGCCTACCTTTTAGAAGCACGTTTAGAAGATATTACACAAATAGCCAATTGGTTGTTAGATTCCACTTTCAAAAGATTTTAGTTCAAGTCAGTTTCGCAATTGCCTTCTTTAATGGTAAGTATGCTTTAAACATGAATAATCGAGCCTCCTCCGGTCCTGACACAGGGTACAAAAGTTCCTAGTAAGCATGAAGGAACATTTCAATTCTGTTAAGGATAAGTGAACATTATCCCACCCTTACGTCTTCGAAGATTCCCTCCCGAACCAGACCGAGTACATTGACCTTTCTGAGTATTTTGACTTGGTTTTAATATTCAGATTATGTTTGTATTGGCATTTGTTAGAACGTCTACGTTTTAAGGTTATGGACAATGTATGCTGTAATTTATCAAGTGAAGATATAAGAGTTTATTTTTTTCTGTTCTTTCAGCCAAGGAAGGGAAACAATGAGGATCGAATGAAGATGAAGGAAAATAATTTTATGATACCCTTCGCCCAACTATGGGAGGATGGTGTTGCACTATATAGACATGGCCATTGTTATTGGCTGTAAAGGTCACATGTTTGATGACATATTATTGTATTCATGAGAGCTGTAGTTTTTTCTCCATGGTTTTTGCGATTATTGTAAAAGTTGTTTAAGCACAACCGAAATAGAACTGAACTTTTCCCTTCAGCTAGGTAGGGCATTTTTCAGTAATCTTTAATGGCAAAGTCATATTTTTGAAAAAGCAAAAGATTCTTTGAACTTCACAGGATTCAGCACCAAGCATTTGTAAAGCAGATTTAGAAAGGAGCAAAAAAAGGGGAAAAGAATACAAATATTAAAGGGAAAGAATTACAGGAGCAAAAGAAAACCTGAAGTAAGTATCAACGAGTATGACTGTACAGAAGTAATTTTGAATGTGAGTGGTGAGCAAACTAGAAGTCTGTGCTTTAATAAAGCAAAGAAACATAAGCCCATATGTACAAAAGGATTTCACAATCGCAAAATCACATTTCTTAATGTACCTATTCCCTTACATGATTCTGAAAGCCTCTCCGATTCACAAACGGGGATCTGGGATTTATTCCAAATCAGAATTAGGAGGGAGAGTGAAAGGCAAATCGTAATGAGATGTACCAATGGTTTGGCCTCACAAATGGAAAATATTTTTTAAAGTCGCACCAGTTAGGGCAGCTTTAAAAAAAATGTTTCTCGTCTGGGAATGCAAACCGAAGGATGGTGGTCTGTGATTCCTTATGGCCACCATCCCTGTGTTTGTAGCCAATTACAGGAGATCACAAATAACAACCTGTAATACTATTCCGTAGATAAATCCTCCTGCAATGCCCTGTGATTGGACATTATGAGACGCAGCCTATCAGGACCGAGGTCGCACCACAAAATGAAAAGCTTGTTACAAAAAACTTAGGGCAACATGTACAAAGAGCATTTTGGTATGCACAGACCCATTTTTGCAATTTGGTAATCTATTTATTGAATTGCAAAAATGGTTTGCGAGTCGCAATTAGGAAGAGACGTTCCCTTCCTAATTGCGAGTCGCAGTGCAATGTAGGATTGTTTTATGACCGTGAATGCGGTCACAAAACAATCGCAGTTAGCACCAGTTTAAAATTGGGCGAAATGGCATACAAACCACAACTCACCATTTAGGGGTAAAAGGCAGCTTAAACAGCAAAGGTCTGGTATAAAACATTAACCTTGGCATTCAAGCCTTACAAAACTAAAAGTCTTCACTAATACATATATCTTCCTAGACCCCGCCCCCACCCTCTAAAAAACATACCCCTCATCAATACCCCTTTTCCCATCTCTACCTTGACCTGACCAATCCAGAAGCCATCTGTCCTGCTGTCCACCTTCTGTAGTTACCCTTGCCTTTCCTCCCTTTTGTTCCTTGTCAAAACCCGCTGACCTCTCATCTTTGTGCATCCATACCCTTCCTGCCCAAAGCCTGTCTGTGAAAAGTCCGCCACACAGGAAAACCCACCAGGCATTTTCCTGCCCCACCGGAGCAGCTATGACACTATTAACGATCCCACAAATTCTCACCTAAAAGGTCTGAAATCCTCACCTTAAGATCCAATAAATAATGTTTGTTACCCAAAAAAGACAAATGCACCCCATCCTGCTAAAACGATCTGCATCCGTATACACAATCTCTTCATGCTGCGAAACTGAAAACCCTTGTAAATGACAAAAATTTCTCATCTCCCTGTTCACCTTTTTACGTTGTTTTTCTATACCACTGAATGAATTTGCTCCCCTCCAAACGCACCTTGGTACCAATTCAGTCCAAACAATGTGCGTCCCTGCCCATTTCTGTTTGATCCTCAATAAATCCATCTTCATGGCCTTCAAAAGTCCAACACCTGACAAAGCCACTAAATCATTCTCTCCCAAATGAACTACTAATAAATCCGGACAAACCCCTTGAGATAATCTTTTAGAAAGAACATAAAAGCTTCCCCTCCCCTCATGCTGCTTTTACCCACCCAACTGATCTTAATCCTGGCCCCATCCAGACCCAATTGCCTCCCAAAATGTCTTGAAGAAGCCTGCTTCTTGGCCCGACGCACAAAGGAATGTTCCACTATCCAAACTGAACAAGTACTGTTCGGGCCAGCCACACAACCTGAAAAAAGGGGGGAAGTGGCAGAAAAACAGACACAATTACCATTAAAATTCAGTGACACATAAAAAAAATTCAACATGCCTCATGTTGATATACTTTTACATAGTGCTGAAAACACTGAGACCTCCAACGACCCAAATCCATTACCGCCTTGTCTGATCTCCCAAGTGGTTTAGCTTCTGTAGCAGCCACAATCCTAAATGAATGTGTACCATAAAATTGTGTAGCCATCCCCAGTCTTTGAATTGCTATTTTTAGAACCAAAAGCAACTGATGCAACTTCAAATTGGAACCATTGTGATGAACAAATACAAACCTGGAATCTGCCGGCAAATTCCTGGCAGAAGAAGACCACCGATAAACCGGACACACAAGGGGCTCCCTCCTCTTCAATACCACTTTTTGACCCCTTCCCAACTGATCCACCTTAGATGACCTTAACCATAAATATATAGCTCCTTCCCTCACATCCGAACACAATATGCCTTCCTTACCTTTAACGCCCAGCAACTCTGAAACTCCGAATGCTCCATGAAAAAGCCATCAGGAGAACTTCCCATGTTGAAAAACAAACTTCTTTTAAAACTTAAATTAGATCCTTCAACAGCTGTGATGTTATTGGGCATCTACAATCACATCTTGCACCCCCTTTTCTAGCCCAACCAGCAAGTATCCTTCTACAGATTTCTCCTTCTATTGGATCATAACCCCAAATATACTTACTGTAAAAAGAAATACCTGACAACTCACCCGATACGGTTACAGCCGTCATCCCCAAATCGATCTGTTGCATAATGAAATGAACTGCTCCCTCCCGCCTTTTTCTCCAAGCAACCACACTACCCACCCTCCTAAGAGCACCTGATTTGAGAAATTCAGGCCAAGCCTGGTCATAACTCCTTTGTGTAGATGGAGTTATGGACTGCTGAATCAGTTCCAACATCCTCACATTCCTATCTCCCATAACTCCCAAGAACTTCTGTGCATCTGCTCACGGTGCAAGCCCACGGAAACTCCACCACTGCGAACGAGATAGTGCATTAGCAATGTCATTATTAAAACCTGGGACATACTTACCCTTGAATAGTATGTTCAATTTCAAACAATTTAGTAAAAACAATCTTAAAAGTTTCAACACTTCTTCATCTTTTGCTTTTTGATAATTTACTAAGGGCCAGATGTAGGAAGCACTTTGCGAGTCGCAAACGGCAAAATTTGCCGTTTGCGACTCGCAAATGCGTGTTTCCTATGCAGAAATGCATTTTGCGAGTCGTTACCGACTCGCAAAATGCATTTCCGAATCGCAAATAGGAAGGGGTGTTCCCTTCCTATTTGCGATTCGCAATGGTATGCAATTCCATTTGTGACCGCTTATGCGGTCGCAAATGGAGTCCCAGTTACCATCCACTTGAAGTGGATGGTAACCCATTCGCAAACAGGAAGGGGTCCCCATGGGACCCCTTCCCCTTTGTGAATGGACCCCAAAATATTTTTTCAGGGCAGGGAGTGGTCCAAGGGACCACTCCCTGCCCTGAAAAAACCGAAACAAAAGGTTTCGGATTTTTTGAAATGCAGCTCGTTTTCCCTTAGGGAAAACGGACTACATTTAAAAAAAAAAAAAAAACTGCTTTATTGAAAAGCAGGTCGCTAACATGGAGGCCTGCTGACTACAGCAGGCCTCCATGTTACCGAGTGCCTATACTCGCTATGGGGCCGCAATTTGCGACCCACCTCATTAATATTAATGAGGTGGGTCATTGCGACCCCATAGCGAGTTGCAGTCGGTGTCTGAGACACCGTACTGCATAGCAATTTGCGAGTTGCAAATTGCGAGTCGGAAGGACTCGCAATTTGCAACTCGCAAATTGCCACCTACCTACATCTGGCCCTAAATTCACCACTGTCTGATTGTCAATGTTAAAAACCACATTCCTATTAGCCAACTTGTGTCCCCAAATTGACAATGCAACAACTAACAGAAAAAAACTCCAAAAAAGCAATACTATGCCTAGCTACTCTCCATGCCACTGACCAACTCTCAGCAGCCCAATGCCCATCCCAGAAAAGACCAAAACCATGCGCCCCAGAAGCATCAGAAAAAAATTGAATTTGCCAAGCCCATTCCTCATTACCAACCAACATAGTAACTCCATTGAAATCTTGTAAAAAAGCAATCCACATCCTCAAATCTGCCTTAACATTTGCTCAAGGCCGGATATGATGATGAGGCAAAACTGCACCATGCAGCGCAAAACCTAACCTCCTACAAAAAGCCCTGCCTACTCTCACGACCTCACATGCAAAGTTTAAATGACCAAGCAAACTTTGCACCTGTCTCAACTCCAACTTAGATCTTTGCACTGCCTCCTCCAACATTGTAACCAGCGTCTGCACTTTCTCTCTCTGATTAATATGTACTGAATAGATCCTTGCAAACTTCATTTGCTACATTAACCGCCTGGGTTACTTGTTGGGGAATATTGATTGTAGTGAATTTATTATATCTTCCATGGTGTGGAATCAAATTTAGAATACCTAAATCACTTTTCTGTTGCCACTGTATTTATTTCTCCAAGATATAATATGAGAGCATAATTCGATTTATGAGTGGCATATTAAAAATATTCCAGAAAGATATAAGATATGATATACGGTGGATGGCTGTTGAATACCAACATAAATGTGAATCTGGGTAGACCAATCACTCACCATTCATATCTGAACTTCTATCTTCTAATGTGAATAGGTCAAGAAATGCTGTATTCAAGCAGACTTTGTTAACAAAAGCCAAAATCAATTAGATTGAATTGCTGTAATACACAAATTCTTTGAAAATAACAAAATCCTACATATATCCCACAGCAACCAATGGGACATTTTAGGGAGTATGGTGTGACAGTCATGCATACACATAGAAAGAATTAAAAAGGAAAAGGCAGGTGAGAGAGAAATATTGTAGGGGGTCATGGCTTGCCAGTGATGGAGTGAGTGGTGACCTAAGTGAGCTCCTGGGGCAACCCACGATCCACCAGCATCCAGTTCCCATTTTGACCCCCTCCGTGAACACTGCCAGGGAGCAGGGGTGTGGGATGATTGCCCCCTGCACTTGGCCCTAGTTGGAGAGGGATTGGCCTTGCAGAAATCATCCGAAGCCTACATGCCTGATCAATGCCAGCTGTGCTCCAAGATGGTGGCCGTACTATTGAAGCACTGAGCACTGAGACCGGCCCCACTGGAGAATTGACGGGGGAGCACAGGAGAGCGGAGTGAGTGCAACCTGCACCAATGCCCCAGCGAAAGGCACATGCTTTTTAGGCCCCTGCTGGCATAGGAGGTGTTTGAAGTTGCCGGACCGGCCCTGCCTGAGAGAAATAGCAGGAACAGTGAGGCGGTTCAGAGGGAGAGCGCCTGAAGCTGTTAGCTGCCTCTGGGCCTGTGGCGAGTGGATGAGAGAGCTGTTAAGGCTGTGAAGGTGCAAGAGCTCCAACTATGGCACAGAGATGGTGCGGAGCTAGGCCCTGCTGAGAGGTATCCAAAGGTGTCTTGCTGAAGTGACCTATGTCCTGAGAAAGCCCATCGCCTGGAGCAGGGCCTCAGGGAGTGGCTGGGTGCTGTGCTCCCAGGATGCTTGCATGTAGGAGACATTTTCAGGGCAAGATCCTAGGGGCTGGCCTCGTCTGGTCTGAAAATGCATCATGGGGAGGCACTTGAGATGGAAAGGTGTGGATGGCAGCGACCCGCTCCCATAGTGACACAGAGGAGAGTGGAGAGCATGAGGGCAAGGACCAAGCTACTACCTCGGGGGCTTCTTTAGAGTCCATCCAATCGGTGACTAGAGACACTAGAGATGCCCTGGAGCAAAAGATGGACACAGTCGTGGCTGACCTTGGCATACTGCTGGATGAT
This sequence comes from Pleurodeles waltl, assembly GCF_031143425.1. Taxonomy (NCBI): domain Eukaryota; kingdom Metazoa; phylum Chordata; class Amphibia; order Caudata; family Salamandridae; genus Pleurodeles; species Pleurodeles waltl. Next base: position 217,115,421 of record NC_090445.1, read on the forward strand.
CAATGCAAAATGGTGGCGCACTGAATGACTACAGAGCAGGTGGCGGCAGACATGCAGCCAATGCTGAGAAATGTGTAGGAGCAGATGAGGAAGATCAAGGCAAAAGTTAAGATACTGGGATTCCGGGCAGAGGATGTGGGGAGGCAGGTGCATAGGAACAATGTCCGCATAGTGGGACTTTCGAAGCTGATCGAGGGCAGGGACATGGTGGGCTATCTGGAAATTTGCCTTAAAAAACATTGCTCAAGAGGCATTGTCCCCTTTTTTTGCTCTAGAAAAGCCTCTAGGATGCCGGCGAAGCCCCCACTGCCTGAGGGGCGACCGAGGCCTGTGATGGCTAGAGTTACATTTCTGGGACAGGGATACGATCCTGCGCAAGGCTCATGAGTTGGGGGAGCTCCAATTCGAGAACTGTAAGGTATGGTGTGTTCCTGGATTTCATGCTGCAGGTTCAGAAGGGCAGTGCACCACCTTCCTCAACGCTAAAACACACCTATGTCAACTGAGACTTCAATAAATCATGTTCTTTCCAGACACTGGTGCCAAGTTCTTTATTGCTCCCCAGGAGGTATGGTCTTGGTTGGACACACAGGAGGGGGCTATAGTGGCATGCGGGGCCCTGCCTGCCAGAACCGGGTTGAGTCGCAGTCGCGTCCACAATCTTGCCGGACGAGGCGCGCTGGGCCCACGGAGGAGCAAGCCCAAAAGGATAGGTGGGACGCAGTGGAGATGGTGGCGTACTTTGAAGGTGCTGTGGGGGACCCGGAAAGAATGTGTAGCGAGGAGTTGCTGGGCTCGTCGAACTTGGAACCATACTCTGATTACATGATGCATTCGACTTCAGAAACTGACCTACCTCAAGTTACGCCGCAAGTTGCCAATCATCCAGGTTGAGGCTGCTGACAGCTTCTGGACTAACCATAAGGAGGTCTTGGATGGGGCGAGTGTCAGGGGGGTATCTTGGATGTGATCTAGAATATTATTTGGGTGCATCCAGGGGTGCCATTTCAGCTATTGGAAGCGACAGTGGACAAAGAGGGGCGCTTTGTGATGGTTACCGGATGCCTGGGGGATAGCAATATAACATTGTCTAATATATATGCGCGGAACTCTGACCAACCCTGCTTCTTGGATGCGCTGTCACAAATGCGGATGCCCACCATTCCACATGCTTTATTTCTAGGGGGGTATTCAACTGCATCACTGATCCCTTGACGGATAGATCACCCCAGCCTCTGCAGGATTCCCCGGTGTACCGGGTGGCATAGAAGTTTAAAGACTGTCAAACACACTGGGGACACCTGAAGGGCAGAACATCCGCATGCCAGCGACTACTTGTTCCGCTCGATATTGCACAACTTGCATATGTATCTGGACAAATTCCTCTGTATCCCGACGGTTCATGCCTGTGTAACAGACTCAGAATACCTGACTAAGATTATCTCTGATCATAACTCGTTCCTGCTGACAGTGGACTGGGTTCCAGCACAGACGTGTGTCCCTTGCTGGAAGCTCAAGGTTGACAGCCTTGAGGACCATGGGGGTTATTCTAACTTTGGAGGAGTGTTAATCCGTCCCAAAAGTGACGGTAAAGTGACGGATATACCACCAGCCGTATTACGAGTTCCATAGGATATAATGGACTCGTAATACGGCTGGTGGTAAATCCGTCACTTTTCCGTCACTTTTGGGACAGATTAACACCTCCTCCAAAGTTAGAATAACCCCCCATGTCTTCCAACATTGGGATATGAGCCTATTTTCATAAAAATGCATCGATGGCCTCATCAGACCTGGTGGAATGGGAGGCTTTCGAGAAGGTTATTAGAAGTCAGTGCCTGGTGAATGTGGGAGGGGTCCACCAGTCCCTGTTGCAGGAGGTTACTGATCAGGAGGCCATGCTAAGAGGGCTGGTAAGGGAAAAGCCTGATAACCTGAAACTCCACCAGTCTGTACTAGATGAAAAGGAGAAGCCTACAGCGCTGGTGGAGAAGCTTTCCTGCTTCAATTACTGGGCATACATACATGGTGCACCTGTGGAGCAGGACAAGGCTGGTTCATTACTGGCTTGGCTGGCGAATTCCACCAAGCGGGGAGCACAAATATTAGCTATGGAGAGTGCAAGACGGGGTCGGTCTACCGACGGGCAAAAATGAGTGAACAGTTTCAAATCTACTATAGCACCCAGTAGGCATGGCATGAGACCGAGGTTCCTGAGGAGGTGTGGCAATACCTGGTGCGTTTACCATTGCCGGCGCTTCCGCTTGCCATCTTGGAGACATTGGGTGTGGAGATTACTAAAGGGGAGGTGTGGACAGTAGTTAAGGATATGGCTAGTGGTAAAATGCCAGGGACGGATGGCCTCCTGGTGCAGTCATATGACATGTATGTTGATCAGCTGCACCTGTATTTGATAGAGCTGCACCGACATACCAGGGCAGCCCATGTGCTACCAGGGACCACAATACTGAGGCAATACAGAGGCAATACTGGTTCCCCTCCTTAAGCTGGAGCACCCCCGCATGAAATGCTGGCACATAGGCCACTGTCCCTGATGAATGTAGATTATAAGATACTCATCGGCATCCTGGCAGCGTAGTTGATACCCTATATGCCCTGACTCATTCACTGTGATCAGACAAGCTTCATTCCAGGATGCAATACTGCCATAAATATCAGGAGGGTGGCAGCGGTACAGATGGTCAGTTAATGTTCGGGAGGCGGTGTTAGCAGTGGATATAGAGAAGGCATTTGACAGTCTGGTCTGGGCTTACTAGTTCGCGGTGATGGAGGCAATCGGGATGGGTAAGGGATTCATTGAGTGGACCAAACTCTTATATACCAAGCCCATGGCGAGGGTGTGCTTGAGGGGGGTATAATTTCGGAAACATGCACTGTGGAACGCAGCATGAAGCAGGGATGCCAGTTGTCATCGCTCCTATTTGCTCTTGCAGTGGAGCCCCTGGCATACAGGGCACGACAAGGGGAAATGTACGAAGGCATTAGGGTGCAGGGTCGGGATCCCCATGTTTCCCTGCATGCTAAAAACATGCTGCTCTTCCTCAGTGATAGTCAGCTGGCGGTGGATGGTGCTATTCAGATGCTCACCTAGTTTGGGGTGCTGTCTGGTCTGTAGGTGAACTGGCAAAAGTTGAGCATAGTCCAGTTGCCCCCCCTCAGAGAGGTGCCCCAGGATCTTATAGAGATACAATAGGAGCCCATGTCTTTCCAATATCTGGGGGTTCAACTGTATTGGGACAAGTTGGATCTTCTGGAGGGGAATGAGAGGAGACTGATTACAGGGTTGGGGTTCTGGAAGTCACTCCCACTCGGTGGCAGGATGGGTGGCAATAGCGAAAATTATAGCCTGCCCCAACTGCTATACTTGGCGGATGCACTGGAGATATGCCCTAGGTGGGGGGAGTTGGGGGCCAAAATGAAACACATAGGCCCCCATTATGACATTGGAGGTGACTGTAAAAGTGGCATTAACACCACCAACAGCCTGGCGGTAATTACCGCCAAATTATGACCATGGCGGTGATACCTCCCATAGACAGGCAATATACCACACCAACCGCCAGGCCGTGATTCACCACTGACCACGGCGGTAGCCATCAACAGCTAGGCGGAAGCCAAGGTACTGCCCACCATATTGTGACATTGCAAACCGCAAGGATTTCTGGGACGGTACCAACGCCATCAAAAGCCTGGCGGAAACACTGCACACAAAAGGAAAGACTCACCTTCAGGGACACAGAGGAGACCGCCGCAGCTATGGAACCAGAACTTCAAGTCTTCCCGATGCTCTTCTACGCCATGGCCCTCCTGGAACACCAACACCGACGACGACGGTGAGTACAGCCGCCTAGCACACAAGGGAGGGAGGGAGGGAGGAAAAAGAGAGTCACACACACAAATGCGCAACACACACCATTCACACACAAACCATACACAGAAACAGCTGCAGAGTAAAGCCAATGTCACAGGACCCCCATCTAATTAAAACAAGGAGCACATTGAAATTTAACAAATACTGTAATTTGATGCCAACAGCCACCATAGTGTCCATTTGAAACCAAACACAGGTGTCAATGTCCAGAAAGGGCTAATGGCCAGTCCAAAGTACAAAAGGCCTACATGGCCACAGGGCACAGTCAAAGGCCCAACTTGACTCCTGACACAATCTGGAATCCACTGTGCAGGGGCATCATGTTGGAAATGGTCAGGCATCTCAGGGGGAAGGGTGGGGGTGGGGGGCACCTCAGCTGAAGTGAGTAACATGCCCACTGGTTCTGGAGTGGGCTCCTTGCCCAATTGTCTCTGGTGGGGAGTCTAAGGCCACAGTCTCTGAAGTGGGGAACATGCCCACTGGTTCTGGAGGGGGCTTCTTGACCAATTGTCTCTGGTGGGGAGTGCAAGGCCACAGTCTCTGAAGTGGGTAACATGCCACTGATTCTGGAGGGGGCTCCTTGCCCAATTGTCTCTGGTGAGGAGTCTAAGCCCACAGTCTCTGAAGTGCGGAACATGCCCACTGGTTCTGGAGTGGGCTCCTTGCACAACAGTCCCTGGAGAGTGGCCTACATGCCCTCTGCTAGAGGTGAGGGCTGCTGTGCCTCTGCTGGAGGTGAGGGATGCTGTGCCTCTGCTGAAGGTGAGGGCTGCTGTGCCTCTGCTGGAGCTGAGGGCTCCTTGCTCACTGCGGGTGGAGGTGTAACCCTGGCTGCCTCTGCTGGAGGTGGAGGCTCCTTGCCCTCTGATGGTGGGGGGGGGGCTCTTGCATCTCTTTGGTGGTGGAGTGGAAACGTTCCCTTTTCCCTTTCTTTGGTGGTGGAGTGAGAACCTTCCCTTTCTTTTGTGGTGGAGGGGGATCCATGTGTCCCCTCCCTTCCCCCTCCTCTCTTGTGACGGGTCCCCTTGGTATTTGACATGTCACTTGTGCCCCTGTCTTTAGGACTATGAGGTGCCTCCACTGTCTCCATCTCATGTCCCTTGTTTTTCACCATCCTAGTCCTCCCTTTCTGGGGCAGAGGTGTGCTCACAGTAGGAGTGGTAGCCGTCACACTCTGGGGCCCCTTTGTGCCAGCAGCTGATGATTTGATCGGAGCAGTGGCAGACTGTTTGGCTGAGGTGCTGTGCTGGGTCATTGGGAACCTGCACGTATGGGCAGGACGGGCGGTGGAGGGGGAGGGAAGAGGTCAAGATGTGCAAGGAAAAGCTTCTTAGGGAGGTTGGAGTCGGATGTGGGAGGAGGGATGGGAGAGGAGATTGAAGGAGTGGTTGTCAGATGTGTATGTCTGCTGGACTTGGGTGCTGGTGCATGGGCAGTGTGCGTGTGTGAGGTGGATGGCTGTTGGGAGTCTGAGTGCGTGTGTTTGTGTCTCTTGGGGAGGCAGACAGGTTGGAAGAGGACAAAGGGGACACATGTAGGTTTGTTGAGGTGTGTGTGCTGCTTGATGTGGTGGTGGTGGCTATTGATGCAGTGCATGCAGGTGTGAGGGCAGATGGGACTGTGAGGGAGGAGGAGAGGAAGGAGGGGGAGACAGTGGAGGCAGTGGATGTTGTTGTGTGTGCAACTGTCTGTTGTTTGTGTCCTGAAGTGTGCTGCCTGTGTTTGACTGTGCTACTCTTGTGTGATGTTTTGTGTGCATGCTTGTCTGTATGCGTGCATGGGATGGGTTTGGGTTGAGGAGACTGGGACTGGGAAGTGATAGTTGGAGGGGGGATGGTAGGACCAGGGTCACTGGCTGCCAGCAGAAAGGAGGCCAGAGCCTGAAACAATCTCTGTAGGGCCGCCAACCCACCGTGAATGCCCTCCAGGTATGCATTACACTCCTGCATCTGAGATGCCAGCCCCTGGATGGCATTCACTATAGTTGACTGCCCTACAGAGATGGATCTCAGGAGGTCAATAGCCTCCTCACTCAGGGCAGCAGGGCTCACTGGGGCAGGGCCTGAGGTGCCTGGGGCGAAGGACATGCCCACCCTCCTGGGTGAGCAGGCATGGTCAACTCGGTGGGGGGCTACTGGGAGGTGCTGGTGCGGGGTGGCGGCTGTACCTGTAGCTGCGGGTGTTTCCAGAGGTGTCCGCCACCACCAAGGAGCTCCCATCAGATGAGGAATTATGAGGAATCAGAGTCAGTGCTGTCACCTCCTATCTCCGCCATGATGCTCCCCTCACCCTCCATCCCACTGGTGCCCTCGGCGTCAGTGGACTCTTCCTCCTGGGTCCTGTGGGAGGCAGCCCCTCAGTCACCAGTGCCCCTGCTCCCCTGCCAGATGATACTAATGCACACATGGACAGGATGTCAGAAGAAAATAATGGGGGGGGAGGGAGAAAGGGAGAACTGGGACAATACAGCACCAACACCACAGATGGCATACACATTACCATCACACACAGGGATCAGATTTGAGCACAAAGCATCACAGTGGCATTCCATTGGCTAGGTACCACAGCCAGATGTGAGCCAAACACTGCCAACTGCACCCCTCCTGGGACCCACTAAGCCCTGTCTGACATGGAATGACACCTAGCTAGATTACAAGATTTTGCTATACACGCATATACCTTGAGCTGGACCACACAGCAATGTCTGAGCTGGCATTAAGGGGCACCCACTAATGGAAACCCCCCACCAACATCCCATGCAACAAAAATGGTTGTCCCACTCACTGTACTCACCCCCTTGTGGCTGCTGTGCTGCCCTCAAGTGCCCATTCAGCTCTGGGTAGACCACTGCCAGTATGCGGGCCATCGGGGGGCAGGTTCTGACGGGTACCCCACCCTCGTTGGGAGGCCATCCCCGGCTGGGCCTCCGCGGTCTCCCGGGCCCGGCGCCCTAGGTCCTCCCACCTTTTACTGCAGTGGGTGCTCCACCTGCTATAGACCCCCAGGGTCTGCACCTCCTTGGAGATGGCACGCCACAATCCCTTCTTCTAATGGGCGCTGACCTGCAGAGGTAATACAGACAGGAGGACACCATTAACCATACAATCCAGCCTGTCACACATATGGCCCACAAATTACATTTCCATCTCCATTGGCACACACATCACCCGGAGCCCTGCATGTACACTACCACAAGACATACCCCACACTTTGTTGCATGCATCATCCCTATGGTGTACTCACCTGTTGGTCTGGGGGCCCATACAGCTATCCATACAGGGGTTGGACCCCTTCCACCAGGCACTCTAACTCCTCCGAAGTGAAGGCAGGGGCCCTTTACCCTGTCACACGGGCCACGGCAGGATCCAGACACAGGTCACAGCAGAACACGCAATGTAGGTGCTGTCCTGTGGAAAGTCAGGAATCAAGTGAGGTTATAGATAGAAAATGGCGTCACGTCCGTGGCAGTGTACACTGTCACTGCCAACAGTGGATCCCCATTGGACACTGTACTCCACAGAGCCCCATTTTAGCCAATCAGGAATAGCACAGCAGTGCAAGACCACCCCCCGCCATGATGCCCAACGCCGGTGGAGTTACATCACTTCCACCCTTCCATACTTACAGGACAGGTGGTCGCCATTTTATGGTGGTGGATAATAATCATAAATTGGAAACTGCGTCATTGCTGTGAATTGTACATACATTGCCATTCACATTGTCCGATTACATACATGCTCAGTTACACTGAGGTGATGGTTCCATTGTTCAGTTTGTGAAACTCTTCTCACTCTTGTGTCCCTTAGATACCTACCACGGGGAGGAATAGGAGGAGGAGGCAAGACCCCGTGTACAGACCCCTTGTGGACTTGGCTACACTGCAGGACAGACATATAATACTGACCTATAGAGTGGACTGGGCCACAATCACAGAGCTGTGTACTCAATTGGAGCCTGATCTGATATCAGCTATCTGTCATACCACTGGGATCCCCCCTCTTGTGTAAGTTCTATCAGTGCTCCATTTCCTGGCAACTGGTTCATTCCAAGTGACAGTGGGCTTGGCAGCAGGAATGTCACAGCCAGTGTTCTTAATAGTGCTGGCTAGGGTTTTGTATGCCTTGCTCAAACACATGTGCAGCTACATAGCATTCCCCCAAGTGGAAGATTTTGTCACTGTGAAGTCTGGATTCTATGTAATGGGACATATTCCTAATATTATTGGGGCAATTGACGGAACACATGCTGCATTTGTCACCCCCGCTACAACAGACAGGTGTTCAGGAATCGGAAGAGTTTCCACTCACTCAATGTGCAAATGGTATGCCTGGCGGACCAGTACATCTCCCACGTCACAGCCAAGTGTCCTAGGTCGGTGCATGACACCTTCGTCCTGAGGAATAGCAGCATCCCAAATGTGATGGCCCAATTACAGAGGCACAGGGTGTGGCTAATAGGTGAGCCTGAGTCCCCACCCAATATATGTCAGTGTATTCCTTCTGGAGTCATCCCCCATACCATTGTCTAAGGCTAATGTTTGTCCCTCAATTCTTGCAGGTGACTCTGGCTACCCAAACCTGTCGTGGCTCCTGACCCCTGTGAGGAATGCCAGGACAGGGGCTGAGAATTGGTATAATGATGCACAGGGGCGGACCAGGCGGACCGTAGAACGTGCCTTCGGCCTCCTGAAGGCCAGGTTCAGATGCCTCCATCTGACTTATGTATCTCTGTGATACTCCCCTGAGAAAGTCTGCAGACAGTTGTAGTATGCTGCATTTTGCACAACCTGGCCCTCAGACGACATGTGCCTTATCTGCAGGAGGAGGAGATTGTAAATGCCCCTGTGGCAGCAGTGAACCCTGAGGACAGTGAGGATGAGGAGGCAGAGGATGAGGATGTGGACAACAGAACATACAGCAGTACTTCCAATGACACACAGGTAAGACAGTGGAACTGGCCATTCCTCTAATTATTTATGTTTTCAGTAGTGTGGCTGTAGCAGGATGGCAGTCACTCCCTTTGCATCTCAATTGACTGTCACCTATGCCTTCTCAATTTGCAGATGTTGGTGTTATTACAACTGTGTACTGATATGATGACTACAGACAGCTACAGCTTGTTATATGTATACTATACCAAAGTTCATGTCAATTGCACAAGATGTAACTGTTAACATTATTGCACATTTTCATCACATAAAGCACTAAAACTCAAGTTGTGTCCAAGTGTGTTTATGGTGCAATTTATAGAAGGAATAGTGCAATGGAATGGGGTGATGGTAGAGGTAAGTCCAGGGTATTGGTCCAGTCTGTTTGTAGCACAAGTCCAGTGTCCAAGGGGCCATAGGAAGGGGAGCAATGGTAGTTCAAACGAGGTGAGACAGTGGAAACCGAGGGGGACATTCAGGAGGGTCTCATTTCCTGGTGGTGGTCTTGGTCTTGGCGGTGGTCTTGGTCTTGGCAAGTGTCTCTGGCATCTGTCTGGGTCACAAGGAACGTTTGCAGGGTGGTTCACCTTCTGCAGGGGAAGGGGTACTGGTGGCCTGTGGGTCCTGTGGCAGGGCCTCCTGTCCACTAGCTGCAGCAGATGTGGTGGGCTGTTCAGTTGACTGGCTAGTGGAAGGGGTCCCCATGGGTGTACTGTATATTCCCTCATGATGTTGGCCATATCAGCCAGCACCCCTGCTGTGGAGACCATGGTGGTGTTGAGGGCCTGCAAATATTTCCTGATCTCCTGTTGTTGTATCTCCTGCAGCCGCTGGTTCTCCTGCATGTTGAATCTGGTCCATATTGTCCTGGGATTGTTGGTAAGCACCCAGGACATTAGTGAGTGCCTCCTGGACAGTCTGTTCCCTGGGCCTGTCCTCCCCCTGACGCACAGCTGTCCTCCGAGTATCCCTGTCCCCCTGTGCCTCTTTCCCCTGAACCGTGTGTGCCCACTGCCACTGACCCCAGAACCCTGATTGTCTTGGTTGTGAGGTGTGGACTGGGGTCCCTGTATAGGTGGGCACACTGCTGATTGATGTGTCCTGGGGACAGAGGTGTAGGGACGTTGGGTAGGTGCTGTGATGTGGGATTCTGAGGGGGATGCTCTGTGGTGGACTGGGAGTGGGCTGGGTTGGCCAACTGACCAGTGGTCCCTGATGTGCCAGGTAGTTCATCCAGATCCAGAAGTCCAGAGTTAATGTCATCACTGGGGGCATCTTCTGTTGTGGAACTGGATAGCCATGGCGCCTCCCCGCTACTGGGATTGGCTGGGGCACCTGTGGGGATGTAAGTGATGTACTATGCTTCGTGTCTGTGACATATTGTACATCCCTATCTTCCCCTGTATCGTTGCTTTTGCCCTGCCACCTTTGTTTGTGTTTGGTGATGTACTGTAGGATTGTTAGTTCTCCATGCTGTGCATGCATTGGTGGTGGGTGTACATGTAGGGCTGGTATGGCTGTAGATGCATTGGTATGGCATGCAGGGCTTAGCATTGGGGTTAGTCAAATGTGTAGATGCACTGTGTGGGATGTAGTGGAGTGATGGGAGTCAGGGGGAGGGGGTGAGATGGCATGCAGGTATAGGGGTGATAGGTAGTAAATATTGACTCTCCAGTGTCCAGTCCTCCGGCTACTCCAGTGAGTCCCTCAGGATGCAGTATTGCCAAGACTTGCTCCTCCCATGCTGTCAGCTGTGGGGGAGGAGGTGGGGGTCCACCACCGGTCCTCTGGATGGCGAGCTGGTGCCTTGCTGCAATAGAACGTACCTTCCCCTGTAGGTCGTTTCACCTCTTCCTGATGTCGTCCCTTGTTCTTGGATGCTGTCCCATGATGTTCACACTGTTCACGATTCTCCGCCATAGCTCCATCTTCCTGGCAATGGAGATTTGCTGTACCTGTGTTCCAAACAGCTGTGGCTGTACCCTGACTATTTCCTCCACCATGACCCGCAACTCCTCATCTGTGAAACGAGGGTGCCTTTGTGGGGACATGGGTGTTGTGTGGTGTGTGTTGTGCAGTTGGTGTTGAATAATGTGGTGGGGTGTGAGGTGCGTGACGGATGGATGGGTGTTTGTGTGTGTGTAGTTGTTGCTGTGATTTGCGTGGCTATCTCTTGGCTATTTTTCTGTTCGTAAAGGGTTGTGGGTAATGTGCGTGTGTGTTTTATAGTGCTGTGGGTGAGTGGGTGTGGTGTGTGTATCAGTGTCAGGTGTGTGATTTTAGTTTTGGCCAAAGTTGTGTTGTTTTGTATTTGGGTGGCCATTCTGACCGCACCAGTGTGTACCGCCAATGGTTTACCACTGTCGAACGTCCGCCATGGTGATTTGTGGGTCATAACGTGGTGGGCGTTGTTTTGTTGGTGTAATGGTATGGGTGTTCATACCAACACTTTAACACTAACGTTTGGTCTGGCAGATATGTGTTTGTTGCTGTATTCTGTTGGTTTTGTGTGTGTGTCATAATATGGCCTCCGCGATGGTATGTTGGTGGCCGTCACCGCAGTGGTAAGTGAGATTTACTGCCAATGTCGTAATGAGGGCCATAGTGTGGGGATGCGTCCAGGTGACTACCTATTGGACGGAAATACTCTAACTAATGATGTGCAGGATACAATCTACAGCTGTTGCCCACAGTGTGCCTGTTGTGGTTGTTCTCTAGGCTGGCTAGGCACAAGATAACTACGAAATTCATTGACTTTGCATTTATCCTTGCCAAGCACCAGATTACCCTTAACTGGAAAATCCCCAGCAGTCCTCCAGTGGTGCACTGTCAAACGAATGTGTTTGGTTGAGCAGAATATGAGAGTGTCAACCTCCTTTGGGATGCAAAGAGAGGGAGGAACATGCTTGAGGCAGCGGGACCCGGGAGGGGCTCATGCAGGAGCTGGGAGAGGAGGAAGGTTGATAAGAGGTGGGACTCCACCTGGCACGCCAGGTGCAGAGGGGGCTTGAATAAGGGGATTGGACCATTGACAGTGGTCCGGCATGCGAGGGCCCATACCTGACAAGTGAGGCTTCTGGTCTGTCCCAGGGGTATCATTTCCACCGCTTACTTCAGAGGAGAATGGTATGGGTGGGGGACTATTAGCAATTTTTACTGTATTACTAAGTATACAGAGCAGATGGATGATGGTACTGAGCACAGGGGGAATTCAACTGTGTGTTGTTCTGTTTGGAAAGGATGTGGGGGCAGAGTACAGTACACTGTTATTGTTAACTGCTGACGGACCTATGATGCTGACTGTGCTATCAGATAAGTTGGGGTGGTGTTGTGAGATACAAGGATGCATGATGCATGGGGACTGACTGGTTCTATGAAGGACGGTCAGGGGTGGTTCCTCCTAAACAGCAGAGGAATGCCACCCGCCTTCTGAGAGCGCAGCAGGCAAATAAATAAAATGGCATAATAATGCAGTTTTATTTTGCTACCAGGGCGTGCTGTGTACAGCGTAAGGGCAGGGGGCGTGGCTGAATCATGTGATTGCAGGCCAGCTGTCTTGCTACAGCTAGCCCAACATGCGCAGTGCTAGACATCCGGGGGATTGCTGGCACAGGCCCCCAGCCTCAAAAGAGTGCTGGATTACCCTGCTCCCACCAATTCTGGAGCTGAAACAGCATGAGAGCAGCTCCAGGATTGGTTGGATTTGTGTTCCACTGAGAAGAAAGGAAGTCCTTCCTTCCATTCCTGCTCGTGGATGCCAGGGAAGAAATGCCACACTAGGGGGAGCTGCAAATATGGTGGGTTTGGCGCCATCGCCCCCCACCATATTTTTGTCTTGCCGGCCCCCACTGCGTATGGTATTTCAAATGTATCATAACAAGTGCACATTGATGGTTTTGTATGGATTATTGGGAAATGCTAATAAAATATGGTTATAAAAAAAGAGAGAAAAATATTGTATAGAACTATCACAAATTTAGAACATAGTTTAAGTTATTATCCAGGGACTGATGACACAAGTTATATAGTTGCATAATGCTAAAAATGCAACTAAATAATGAAATGATGATGCTATTAGACTGGAAAAATGTCATAAATATGTAAGAAAATGCATTCAGAATTGACAATATGCTTCCACAACCAAAGGAATTATTTTCAAAAGTTAACAGCTTTAAGTGTTAGAAACTCAGACCATGCCCATTCAGGCATAATGTGGTGAGCTGGCGAGTTTCTGATCTAAAAACATTTTGGACATCCTCAACTTGATTGGTGGGTGTAAGGAGGACTCAAATGAGGATGATATGACTTGTATTTACAAAAGGACATAATTAGTTCAACTCCCGAATTTAAATTGGTACTGGAGCATTGCTTCATGCATTTAAATAAGGTGCAAACAGATTGCTGAGAAGGTTGAAGATTAGGAGGACCACTCCAGGTGGAATAACATTCTCATCACTAGTCTGAGACTAGGGCCAAGTCCCTGAAAATGAGAGAGTTCCTATTCCAGTGGTTCTGGACAAGCCAAATCTGTGTACGCATTTACTAGTTAAGATAGCATACTGCTTCTTGTGTTCTTGGCCTGCTCCCAGCACCCCTTTTCAGCTAGTTATGAAACCTTTGGATTACCATTTTAGGAATGACATTTCCAGATCCCCAAGAAATATAGGTGACTTCCCTGACTCAGCTATACAGAGAATAAGGTTAACATATACAAGTGACGAGTGACCCTCTATAGTTGTCTTAGTACCTAGATATGTTCTGGTGGTATACCTTTCTGTTGTCAGTATAGAAGGTGGACAGTCAATGGTTCACCTGACAATTATGGGCGTTTTCAGGGAAGGTTTGAAGGGAGACCGACTAAAGTAGGATATTGCTTTGTGGGATTATTGTTTTTAACTTCTGTTAAAATAGAAAAGCAGCAGTTGGAATACAGAATCGGGCAAACCATCTATAATTAATAAAGTTAGCTGTAAGGAAACAAGCAATTTGTCCATTACTGCTCTAGTGTGACTCCTCCAGCTGGGATTTTGAATGTGAGATTTTACCTGAGACTTTGTAGATTCACTTTTCGGTAAGACCTTTACTAGAGGGTGCCAAAGGCCTGCACATTTACGAAATGGACAACTAATAGGATTTATTTTAAGAGTAATGAAGATTCCTTTAGTGAACCTCTTGATGCATGGTGCAGAACTAGGTATGACTGGTAAGTGCTATGTTCATATGATATACTTAACCCAATTGAAACTAAAATAAAACTTCTTGCTCTCCTCATCTCTGATGATGCACTGTCCATTTGAACCACCATATTCATGTTTCTGGAAATATTATCAATTGCGATGCATTGCTTGTGACTAATAACATGTTTAATTGTGCTCTGCAAAGGTAGAGTGTTCATTCAATTTTATGAATTTGAAATCAAGTCTTAAACAGCAATTACATTGTTATGTATTGAATTTCATCACTGTAAATGAGTCAGGCCCTGAGTTTTAAGACCATTGGCTAGCTGCACATATAGCATAATGTAATGGGAAGTGTCAGTTGCAAAAATATTAGTGATTGGGCTAACTAAAACTGCTTTTCCCTCCAAATAGAAAGGTAAAATACCTTTTAAAGTGGGGTAAATGGGCGTGGCCTGCCGGGATGGCTGAGTTTACACATTAGCTTAGTGCTCCTGAGCTCTTGTTGTAATCCTTAAATATTCTGTGCCCCATCAGGCTAAAAAATGACTACCTAAAATCCTGCACCAGTGGAGAGCGTGAACCAGCCAGGAACCATTGTCGCATGCTTATCGGGAAACTGGGGAGAAGATTATCTGGATTATCTGGAGCTGTGCTGGGCTGACACACCAAATCCAGGATTACTGGTACGAAGCTCCGGGTCTGAGATCTGGCATGACACCATCCTGCATCCGAAGTTGTGACCCTCTCCCAGGCTGCCCTGCAGTCCCCAGGTTGTGGCTGTGGCTGCCAGACTCGTTGGGACGTTGGCCTGCTGCTTGATGAGTAACTGTTGCGAGTGCGGCCGCAGTCTCATCCCACCACCTCAGGCAGTGGCCTGCATTTCGGTTGCCGAAGCTGGTTGATGCCCTGGGGTGCTCCTGGATTTTGGCACTACAGTGAGGAGGTGAGATACGGGGAGATAGGTACTCGCCCTTTTCATACAAGTGTGTTGTAGTGCTGCTCCCCTTACCCCCGGTAATGAAGGCCTGGGAGTGTAATGTGGTTCTCCCCCAAGTGGTGCCTGGACTAGGCTGCTGCACCTAGAGGCCTGACTGCCATTGTGGTAGGTGTAGACAGTCATGAAAAGAGTTTGAGTTAAAGTGGAAGTGTTGGCTCAGACACACCAGCTGCGTGCATTGTAAATTGGTGGAGCACCCATTTCCCTTCACTCATTAATGGCTAGAGGAGTGGGGCCTCCTTGCTGCCCATGGTGGGCTGTAGCCTTTTCTGTTCGGGGACATTATGGTTAAAGATAGGCATGCCATGATGAACCAACAGAAGAAAATGGGACAGTGTGCCACTGGTGGCAACGGGGCAAGTAGAGTGATGGGCGTCCCACCTCAGTGGGGGACCCAAGGAGCGGCAGGGTCCCAAAGAAGCTCAGATAGTGGTGGCAACAGAGAGTTCTAAACAATTTCTGGAAGCCAAAATTGACACTATCTTTGTGGACGTCAACATTCTCTGGGTAAACTTCCGGAAGGTGGCGGAAAGGACACTGGAGATTAAACAGAAAAGACAGTCTCTACAGTAAGAGGTGAAAGAACTCAAATTCACAGTTATCTCCCTCAAAGACCTTACCCGACAACTTGAAAATAGGAAGGTGCAAAGGGTAGGTCTAGGTGCTGTAATCTTGGCTTCATGGGATTCCAAATTGCAAAGGCTGAACCTGAGAGACCTGACTGGTAAGGAAGAAATGTTTATAGTCCGTTATAGAGTTGGGGACATCTGGGATGCACTAGACTGATTTAGCAAGACCCATTTACCCACAAAGAGTACAGACAGAAGGTTGGAGATAGATCTGTGTGACTTCTCACCTGACCTTTGAAGAGAGAGCAACTGTCTCCTTGTTATTAGTGCTATATAAACCCGATGGCATGGTGACTGTGATGCAGACTGGTACTTCATGGCTATTTAGCTGACTCCATATACTAAACCTACTACACAGAACAGTGCCTGAGTGAAGTGTTTTCTGGGCCTGGTCTGGATCCCCAGGCTCTCTGAAGAGCAGAGGGCTGCCTTGGTGGTGGGCCTACATAGACGTAATGTAATGAAAGATATGGCCAGAGGCAAGGCACCTGGTGCGGATTGGCTTCCACCAGAGTTCTGTCAATCTTTTGCTGCCTGACAGATTATTAGTGGTTATTAATGAGGCCAGTCACTCTGTTGAATTACCGCTGTCCACCAGGGAGGCCATAATAACAACGAGATTGAAAACCCAATTTGGACCCTCTTAACCCAGGTTCATTTAGTTCTATGAGTAAAGTGGATACTAAGGTATTATCTAAAGCTCTGTTTGGCAGATTGTTCCACACGGAGGATCAATGTGTTTTTTTTGCCCAGATGTGGTACCCACATAATGTGATCACTTAATCATGTGATGCGCATGACACAAGGCACTGAGTCAAAGGCACACTGGTAGCTCTTGATATTGAGAAGTCCCTAATTTGGCCCTAATTTTGTAGGGTAGATAAAAGTTTTGTATGCAAAACCAATAGCACAGGTTTGAACCAGGTAAGTGGTGTCGGACAGCTGGAGCAAACAGAGGGGTACCAGACAGGGATGCCCCCTGCCCCCTCTTTTGTTAACAATGGCAGTGGTACCACCTGACATATACCAGAGGAGGGAGATGCAGAAGTGAAAAATTAAGATTGGCAATACTGTACATGCAGTGTTGATGTACCCAGACAAAACTTTAATATATTTACTACAACCACAGAGATCAGTGCAGATATTACTACAGGCACTGGATGAATTTAGGTTGGCCTTAGACCTTTATGTTAATAAGCATAAATCAGTTGTCTTACTCTTGGCGGTGGGGAGCCTCACCGGGAGAAGGTTGGAGGGCCTGTTGGATGTAGGAGTACCCTAGGAACTGGATAGGTTAAATTATTTGGAAATCAAGATAGCTCATACACCTTATAAGCAGTACCCATATAACATGGGCAGAGTAGTACAAGGGCTTACATCGTCTATGAATTTCTGGATTACACTCCTGTTATGGGCAGGATAGTTGGTACTTCTCCCTCAGTTCCTATATCTCCTTCTTTGTGCCCAATACTGGAGTCTACCTTTAGGAAGTTAAATACCATTTTGATCTCCTTAGTATGGACCGACAGGAGAACGGAGCAAACCTGGAATCATTAAAACTAGGTAGGTGAAAAGTGGGGCCTTGGGTTACCAGATCTGCAGATCTATTATCTCACAGTGCGGTTACAGCACGTGATGAAGTGGTATGCTGCAGAGGACTCTTGGGAAGAAAGTCTTCTGGCTGGATCCATAAAGGATGATGAGCTCAATATGTGTACCTGATGTGTTGAGGACATATTGAGGTGGGCTGCACGCATGTAGTCTGATAAGAGTTGGCAACCAGAAAGGAGGAGATATGTCTGGGTTGGCAGCTGCTGAAGAGCAATGTCTGAGAGAGGTGACAGTAGATGAGAATACTGAGGTAGACCTGGAAGCTTACGCAGAAATGATCAATCAATCGACAGTGGATTCGGATAAGGGCCCTTTCGAAGATGGGGAAAACACAGATGGTGGGCGTCAACTGGTGCCCTCACACAGGATGAGAGGGTAGAGGAGAGGCCTTTAAGTGCAAAATCTTTTTGTGGAGAGGGGGTAGCTGACCTAAAGACAGAGAGAAGTGTTTGAGAGATAATGATCACCAGGATGCCCTAGGTGGAAAAGGGAATCTGTTGTGGCAGACGATTGCACTATGCATTTCATTTATGTAGAGCTAATGGTATTGGCCGAAGTAATCAAAAGCTGCAAAGCTGCACGCCTGTATTTCTGGAGGTATTGTTATGCGTGTTAAAAATGACAAGAATATTTTAAGAAAGTGGTTGCATAACCTTTGGAAAACATAATTATTATCTCTGCCAGCAAATGAAGTTGGAGAGTAACTAAAATAAAATTATCACTATCCCGTAAGGTAAGGTAGAACAACATTTCAAAAAATACAAAACTGACAGAAGCACGAAAAGTAAAGGATGTTCTGACACAGACTTGATTCACCTCTTTCAACCAAAAAGGGTCAGTACTTTCCATCCTGAAGTATACCAGCCAATACAATATACCGCGTGGCTGGCCTCATTACTTGACTCGATAATGAACCCTTTTTGCAGATTCTTTTAGAACTAGGATTTGAAGATTCCCTCTACATTAAACTGAAACTACAAGGCAGATGGAAAAAATGCTTTAGGACGGGTAGTATGGAGACAGGCTGGGATGAGATGTGGAGAATACTGAATGTCGCAAAGGGGTGCATTAGTGCAACGTCTGTCTGCTTTAAGGTTTCTAAATGTTTCTAGATACACAAACCACTGAATAAATATTAAAGGAAATATATATAAATGTTAAGGAATTGTTTTAATGGATTTGTTACTAGGATGTGCTCAAATATTTGCCCAATCTGAAACTCGAGAGACCCCTCATTTTGAATACAAATTAATAGCACACTACATATATTTTGGGGGGTCTGCCACTTAAAAAAGTAAATTACTCCTGTATCTCTCTACAGGCTTGAATTTCAGAACGTGTTCACCACTGAAACACCTGATACACGTCCAGGCTCCAGATGTGTGAACCCGTTGGAAGACCCTGCTGTCTGCATGTCTACGCAGGCGAGCAAGATGCAATTGCTGTTTATGGTAGGGATATGATAAGAAATCAGAGTAGGAGAGAAACAATGGTCTAGATCTCACACTTCAGACATGGAAGACAGAGGATAACAGGTACCTAAGGAACACCAGCATTTTGCATGTTTACCTTATCCGTCTATGGGAGACTTGATGGTTTTGTTGCCGTGTGTTTGTACTCAGAGCCTTAAACATACCAGTAATCCCGTTAAAGCCCTCAGAAAAGGGTGACCAGCCTTTTAAAGTAAAAAAAAGGGGCATTTCATAGAAATAGAAAAAGGACTATAATTTTACTTCAACAGAGCACCAGCATGACAGCTGAAACAGCAGAAAGCACTCTCGTTCACTATAGTGTGTAACCACAAGAAATAATAACAAATATTGGTTCCAGGATGAGTTTCCAATGAATTCTTCTTTAATATATCTTCACAAACTGCTTCAGCCAAGCCTGTCGCTGTTTTTACATGCAACTCCTCAATATCCTTCTCCAAAATTAAAATTTCTGATTGTAGTTAGTGAACTTTCTTCTCTGCATTTTCTATAAGTATATCCATTAGCCTAATAGAGCTGGAATTCAGTTCCTCTTCCCATTTAATCAATAGATCTGTATCTAGGTCATCATAAGTAGGAAATATAATTTGACCTAAGACCTCAAGGTATTCTATTCAATTTTATAAATAGTTTTAATTTAATGTGGCACTATCCCACCATTTAGACATCTAATTCTTTTAAAGTCTTTCTAATCTAATACATTTTTCTCTTACACCTTCTTTCCTCATCTGATTACCACCTGTAATTGCTTGTTGAACTGTATGTCCACTATCCAAGTTATTGAACAATTCTTCTGCCAATTTGTTTCTATCCATCTTTTTACTCATTATTATATCTCTCTCCATAAAAGTATATAACAGAGTAAAAATCTAAAGTAAATACAATAGTGGGAGCAGCTTCTCCACATATTCTATTATAACTACTAACAAGGGGTGGTATTGAGGAGAATTAGCGCTCACCACAGCTATCTCTCTCAAATACTTGAACGGTGCTTATACAAGGTACCTCCCCTACAAAACCTTGTGCATGGACAATCCTCAGATTGGTCCCAACATATGAAACAACAGAAAGCACTCCTGTTCACTATAGTGTGTAACCACAAGAAATAATAACAAATATTGGTTCCAGGATGAGTTTCCAATGAAATCTTGTTTTTGGACAAACTTGTCAGCATTACCTCCCTGAATACCATTGCTTTTGGCTCCATTATACCCTCCATTATGGCTGATTATGACGAGGATTCTGGGGAAGGTACCTTTTATGATGACTCTGCTGGGTCCTTTGAGCAAGACCTTTTCTATGCCCTTGGCGCTGGGGTTTGCCACATGTTTAATGTGGCCTTGGCTCAGGCTATCCAGCCTATTAACCATCGCTTATTGGGTTTTGCTGAATAGCAGGGCTGGATTCCAAATTAGGGCAGCTATGAAGAGCTGCCTTTTTCTCACGATCCTTCCAGCTCAAGTTGGGATACGAAGGGGCGTGGCCAAGATGGCGACCGCATCAGAAGCTTCTTAGAGAGCTCCGCACTGGGCCCGGTAGTTATCCTGTTTACTGTTACCGACAGGTCCCGTAATTGAAAGGGGAAGACCCGCAGAACCCAGAGAAGCTCCATCAATACTTTGACAGCATCAGCAAAGCCGAAAACAGTGCAGCGGGGCTCACTCGACTTTGAGCTGCGGACGCCATGTGTGCAGCAGTATTTGTGCTGCGGCCCAAGAACGGTGCGCGGATCAGCGGAGCCCCAGGAGTGACGTGGGGGGCTTTGTGGGGCTCAGTGAGGGTGGCCCGGACTATCGCGGGACAGCAGTTGCTGTACGTGAGCCCAGGGGTCATGTCTGCACTGCATATGGAAGCGTAGTGCAGCGGGCCCGACTGCCAGCAGATTAGAGGTGGACCATGGGAGCAGCTACGTGCAGCGGTGGAAGGTGTACACAGGCTGCGTTCCTAAGGAGGTTAGTGTGCGCCTATCAGCACCCCCTTTGAGGACTACAGTTCAAGAGTCCGTCGCGCCTCACGCCGCTTTCAGCAGCAGTGACCCATTTAAGCCATATAAACAACGTGCGGCCTGAGAGGCAGCTAGTGCCCTTGTTGGGGAATATGATGAGAAACAGAAGTGGGACGCCGGAGCAGAGGCAAGTACATTGAGAGTGCCTGGTGTATTGAACGAGGTTGCCTGACCACTTAAAGAGATATGCTGGTGCCCACAGGAGAGATGGTTGCCTAAACCGGAGATCCCTCATGATGCGTGGGACATTGCAGTGACTGAGGTAATAAGGAGGATGTGCACACCTAAACACTCGCAGTCATTTGTTTACCGCCCTGCCTTGCTGAGATGGTCCTGATTCACAGTAACTAACATTACCGTGTGGGTTTCCAATTCACATACCCCAAGAGCCAGGGGGCTCCCTTAAACAATACAGAGGAACTGTGAGGCAGAGCTATCCCTTCAATATACCCATAGCGGGGAGAGAGCCACCTTAACGACCAATTGGTGGTGGCGGCATATCAACGATCGCCCTTCCCTCCCCGAAATGTCATGGGAAAAACACATCCCACCAAAACGGCAGGGGACATGTTCCAGCTAGGAGACGGCTCCACATCGGACCTACCGCCACAAGTGGATCACTTTCGACACCTTGAATTCAAACTTAATAGCCACTCCGAGACATTCAAGAAGATCCTACACATTATACCGGTCACAAAAACCTCACTGGAGTCCAAAATTGACTTAGTATCCATGGAGGTGAACCTATTGAGAGCAGACCCTCGCAAGTTGGCAGATGGACAGGGTCACCCATACAGAATCAGTCACACAAACTCTGCCACCGACTCTTCAGGCCATGCAAACAAGAATAGCAACAGTGCAAGAAGAAATATCTGCTTTACACTGCAGGGCTGAAGATGCGGAGGGACGCTTGCGACGTAATAGCATTCGGTTTATTGGTTTCCCCAAACGTTCAGAGCTCCCCTGTGCCTAACTTTTCCTGGAGGTGTGGCTCCTACACACCGTGCTGAACACAATACTTTGTGTTACTGGGCAACCATCCCTGGATGGTTAATTCCTATACTTGTGATGGCTCTGCGGAAGCAGAGAGGAGGTCTCCTGTGCTGTGATGCTGAAAAAGGAGCAGGCAGCTCAATGAATATGAAAGAAACCTTCTTGCTAGGAT
Source organism: Pleurodeles waltl (assembly GCF_031143425.1). Taxonomy (NCBI): domain Eukaryota; kingdom Metazoa; phylum Chordata; class Amphibia; order Caudata; family Salamandridae; genus Pleurodeles; species Pleurodeles waltl. Next base: position 217,137,317 of record NC_090445.1, read on the forward strand.
GTCTGCTGCCTGAAAGAAATGTAAATGCACATGGTTGATTAATCTGCAAATGTAAAGACTGCTTGGAAGCCAATATTGGCTTTAATTGATGAAGTAATTTGAAGAGTATTCTTTTCAAGGAGTATAGTAAGGTGACCTCATGAGCTGTGGAGTACGGTGCTTTTAATGGGCAGTTATAAAAGTAGGGTTCACAAAGTACAGCCGGTACAGTACCCAGATCTATATTTTGAAAGCAGAGCATTTTTTTATCGTAACCTAAATCTTGTTGTGCACTTTGAGACAGCTTAGCTGATGCTGTGTTGAACGCAAGTTAAAAATGATAACTCACATATTCACGGTGCGTTTTGTCACAGGCTGGGATCTCATAATACTAAAAACTCACCAGTCACTATTCCCCACTGCATTAACCAGAATTCATTTCTGCGTTTCTCTGGTTACACACAGAGATATCTGCAGTGATCACATCAACCAACAGACGTTTCACACAACGAAAAAGAGCATCGCTCCTTGATTACTTTAACATGTATTTTTTCATTTATGGTGGGTGTTATTTGATATGCAGTTACTTGAAGGTAAAAAAACTGCAAAATAGTTACAGAATATTTTATTCTTTTTAGCAATGCTTTTGATCCCACCCGCAAGCTCACTGGCCCTGTCCCCATTGGGCTCAGGTCACAGTTCCCATACTTTTTAAATGCACTTTGATCACTGCCTATTATCAGGAGTAATATGACCAGGAGCTAATGTCAGTGTATTATCAGGCAAGACCACACAAGTGTATAAAGTCCACGCCTACCTAGCTGCACCTTGGACAAGGCAAAGACTTCTCCATATAGAGCTAACCTATTTTGAAATTGTCAAATATTACAAGTGTAGGAAGTTGAAGTGCACCAATTTGAATCTGGCGTCAGAGATATTTTTCACTTGAAAACATGCCCCTTTTCACTTTTTGTGATGGGCTCCAACTGAATTCTGACACACTGTAGGTTCATAAAATGTCAAACCCCTTTAAAGATTACGGACCAGCCGTTTACCCTCTGCCAAATCCAACACTGCAAACATTTCAGTTGACGTGGGGCATCTAGAAATCCCCTCCATATCTCCCTACCTTTCTTAGAGAGCTTGGTGTGTTGTAGAAATGGAGTTTGATTACACCAAAGGCTTCTCATACTTCGGTGAAGGTAATAAATGTACCATTAACGTAGAGATCACCCAAGAGCTCAAAGACACCTATCCTTGACTAGGCTACTGCCATATCGTGCACAATATGCCTAAAAATCAGCAGGCTTCACATGCCCCTGTCTAGTACTTATGGAGGACTTTCTAGGAATTTCCTCACAACCCTCCCATGCTTTTCACACTTACTGGCACAGGTGTGGGAAATCTTGCAGGATAGCTAGCATCCCTCTTCAAGAGCAGCTCTCTAACAAGGGTTGCCTCATGCAAACACTCCAGTTTGACTGCATAATGTGGCTGCAAAGACAGGTAGTCCATTTCATTGCTTGTAGCACAATAGAGTACAACATCAAAAAATGAAAAAGGCAAGCCTTCTGCGCCTGAAAGTCCTCCAGCACGTTTTATGCAATATTTTTCAAATTTGGTGTTATCAAAGCCCTTAATGGTTTATCTACAGAAACACACATTGCCATAATCTCAAAATATGACAAAGACTTTGGGCCTCATATAAAGTCTCTTGGTTAGCCACTGCCCTGCCAATTCAGAGGTGGCAATGGCCTTAACTTACCTGGTATAGGTTGAGGCCTTTCTGGCAGGCCCCCATGTGCCTTCAGCGGAGTTGCCACTACTGCAGCTTAATTGAAGGCATTGATCCTTTGCCAAGCAGGAGTGCCCACTTAGCAAAGTATTTTGTTCTGCAAGGAAACACTTCAAAGGCGGGAGCGTGTTCTTCCAGAACAAAATACCAATGGTTTAACTTGCTATTTCCTGATATAAGACCATTCTGTCTCACATGGTGTTCAAGAGCACAAAAAAGAGTGACCCCTAGCACACCCTAAATAGGACAGGTGACCATAGCCATGATCTGACACTCCTGCAATGGACGGTCTGCTGCGTCAAGGGTTTACATCCTCTGGCAGAAATCAAGCATTTCAGCACCTTTAAAAAGGGTGATAGATTTTGGCAGAGCTGCACATCTGCCACTTTATGGTGGATGCAGATTTCTGCCAAATTCTAAATTACCCCTGCACTTCTTTTTTCCTGAAGACCTTCCAGTAGTGGCTCAGTGGGGGTCCCTGGATTCCATAAGTGATTTATTGGGGATCCCAGGGTTCCAGTAATGATCAAATGGGGGTTCACAGAACCTAAAAGGTTAAGAACCACTGATCTAGAATATCCCCTTCACCAAAAAGTCAAGTATTCTGTATTAGTTAGAAAATATAACTTTGGTTTAGGAAACAGATGTTCAGCTTTAAGCCAACTTTTGTCTGTTTTAGTCTGTGTCCAGGTATTCTAGATAGAGTAGGTTGTGGATTTGAGTGCCAACGCAGGGCCCAGTAAAAATGCCTAAGGAAGCCTTCATCTCCCATTCCACACCGAGTCCTAATGTGATGGATCTTTATGCAGTAAATAACATTTCAACACCTCGTCAGGAATAGTAAGTGATATAAAAATACTATTACAATACAATATATAACCCAAACTTACACTAATGCTGTAATACTTAGTGGTTGGGTTATTGATCGTAGTTCATTCAGGCTGCATAATAATTCCTTTTTACTGCTTGACAGTCTTACACTCACAAAAGACAAAACTGCTAAGGGTCATGTCCATTATCCAGTTCTATACCAGTCCAGGGCGATAAACCACCTGAACGGCATGGAATACCTGAAGGGATCTGCCGCTGGCCAACAGATGATTTTACTTTAGTCCATCGCTGTAGGTCCCAACAAGCTACATACTATAACCCTTTCTCACAATTAGAGAAGGGATGATATTATCAAAGTCAATCCCAGCAGATCTCTCCACCATTTCTCTCTATAACCTATGCCTGCTCAGCACCATGCACTTTAAACAGACTATGAAGATAGGAAAAACCATAAAGGGACCTGCAGAGCTGCTCATAGCTGCCAGCTTACTAAAATCTATAAACTGTCTCTCACACTTCTTCACCCTAGCGGTGGGCAACCAATTAACAAGGAGACCTGAGGCAAAGGTCTGGCTCAGATCTTAGAACCTGTGCACGATCTGACCTCTGAAAATGTTTGCTATGTAAAGCAAACAATAAACAAAATGTAAAATATGATAAAGTCTCTTTAAAATTTAAATAAGTGTATGCCTATAACATGTGGAAGCTTTGATATTAATATGTCACATTATAGCACTGAACGTAAAAGTGGTAGTTTTCTAACATGAACCATTAATGAACTAAGAGGCAGGACAATTGTCATGCACTCTGTATGAGGCCCAGATTATTATACAGTAACATGATAGTCTATTAAATCAAAAACATAGGTGTTTGTGTAACTGGTATTCTCAACTCACATGTTTGAAAGTGCTTTCATAAGTGATGGTGAAGAAAAAGAGTTTTGGTGGAAAATATTATTACACACAATTTAAGCGGAGAAGTGTGATTTATCCAAGTTTTCTGGTTTCACTTTGTACAACTCAGTCACTAAATTGATATCTGTTTGTCTTTCCTTATGTTATAGCCTTGGTATATGGTATAAACCTTTGCGCATTTGTCTACAGTTTTTACATAGAGTGAACTTGACCCAAAGGTACTGGAGCTGTTTTACATTAACTCTTGGTTACATTATGGGGATGGGGATATTGAGTAATTTGCCCAGAATCACTAGATGTTGCGTCAACACCAAGACTCAAACCTGGTTCTCCAAGTCCAAATTCAGCAGCTCTGACAGTAACAGCACATCCAGGGTACAGGGAAGGAGGCACGCGGAAGTCACATGAAAGCTCAGCTCTTTATGGGCTTGAGGTTCCAACGGGACCTCGAGCTGAACCAGAGCCAGGCTCCAGCTATCAGTGGCTCACTCACTTTTACTTAATCCATCACACTGGTAAGTGCTGCATACCAAAATACGATAACCGCACCTCGTGGTCATTACGCACCACATGGAAACACTTCCCGCATAGGATCGAAACAAAGACAACACACTTCCAACCACAGACCCTACACTGTGTACCATGCTACTCATGTAGGTAAGCAATTCAGAACCCGACACTGGGTAAGTAAGCACTAAGTAGATGTTGTGATACAAATACATTATGATCATAGCATTGTTTCAGTGGCTCCTTCCCATACACCAAACTCTAGCTACCACAGTGAAAAAATGTTTGGTGGAATAGGAAGGGAACTGTCTGAAGTTACTAAGTCTCTTCTCTCCACCTTTAGTAGTGTTTTTTTTTACTTCACAATCTCCAGAAACTTCCACTGCCTTTTTGGTTAAGCATACTGTCAACGTTTGTCGGTGTAGCTGGTGCTACATTTATTAAAACAATACATATGTAAGCAAATAAATAAAAACAATTGTCTTGCTGGCATAGGAGATAGAGTGCGCACTTCCCAGACCGACAAAGAGCCAGCGTCCTCTCCTCTGGGGGGAGATTAGCAAAACCAAATGGCAAAAGCACACGCTGAGAGAATACACAGCTGAGTTTACAGTTAGCAGGTCATAGAGAGGTACGAGAGGCGGAGGGAGCGCCCTGCATACATAAACACAGCTACAGAGCACAGGGGTGAAAGGGCGCCTTTACCCTGCAGAGCTGGCAGTAAGTGTCCTACGTGGATAGTGGATGAGAAGATCCTCTTAACCATGAAAGGCTTCTGTGAATACAATACATGACCGAGGGCGCGGAGGGGGGCTCTCTCTCACGCAGAGCTGAAAGTAACTAGAGGTATACAATCACTGGGGATGAAAGGCAGATCACTGTCCCGAGGCGCTCCCGGTAACTTGGGCACAGTGGGGTGGTGGCGAAGGAGCTCAGCGCCCCACTGACTTTACAGTAACAAAGTCACTCAGTGGCATGGAAGGGAAAAGGGCTCTTTTCAGCACAAAACGTAATAAATCACAAATTATATAGGAAAAAGCAATCGGGTGTCCCCGACAGCCATTGAAATACAGCGATAGCTGATGATTATTTACGAGGGGATGGCCCTTTGATCATCAGTTGTTATCAAAAGGAATATAGCAAAAACGAGGAAAATAAAAACAGGAATTATAAATTAGATTGTTCTGACAATTCAGACGCCACATATGATGCTTATGTGTCAAATAACTTTATTGCCATCCTACACGCTGCCTGCCCTCCTGTAACTCGGCACCATAGAAGCATCCAGGTCTCCCTGCATTAAACCAATTAAACAGAGCAGCAGGCGTACAAGTCGCCTCATCTTATGTGATCAATAGAAAAATATCTTTAAGAAGCACTACTGAGAGACAGGTTTGACTTCCGCCCACATGTTGCTGCACCTCCTTACAGTATTTGATTGGCCAGAAATTGTGTGCCTCAAGTGAAAAGGAGGGCTTGAATTGCACATATTGTGCCTCATTAAGACCCTGGTGGTCTAATGACCACCAGGATTGTGGTGGCGGTCGGAATGCCGCCAGTGCGGCGGTCCAAGTGCCATATATTATGACCCCGGCGGTAGCGTCATGGTCAGACCGTCAACACTGTCGGATTTCATCCACACAACGGTCTGGCGGTCCTGATACGACCCCATTCTCCGCCAGCGATTTCACGGCTGTAACCCCGCCATGAAAAGGTTGTCGGAGACATGGTGCAGGGTCCCTCCTGGCCAGCCCTGTTGCAATGTTCACTGTATGCTTTGCAGACAGTGAACATTGCAACAAGTGCTGGTGCACCCTATGCCCTACAGCATTGCCGCCGGCTCTGTTATGAGCTGGAGACAATGCTATAGGCAGTTTCCTGCTGGTTTCCGCCCGCTGACCCAGCGGGAAACTTATAATGGGACCAGCGGGGTGGCTGCCACACTGGCGGCAACCTACCCGTCAGGACTTCGGCGGATGTGCTTTTCCATCCGCCAAAGTCATAATAAGCCCCATTATGTTCAATGGAGTTGGCATGAGTTGGGTATGGTGTCAAGACATCAATTGAGGCTGTAAGACTATATTTCATTGTGAAAAATTATGTCACATGCCATAAATCTGTTTATTATTTATTTTTCTTACAGTTTTCATATGGAACAAAATTTGCCTCCAAGCATTAGAGCACTTTACAAGAGAATAAAATTACGTTACACATTTTTTCAGGCACAGGAGATTAAGTGACTTGCAGGGATCTGCACTATGTTGAACTAAGACAGGAAGAGATTGGCCCAAAATCGCAGGATGTTGAACCAAGGCAAGGATTCTAAGCAGGTTCTTCAGTACCAAAGTCAGTAGCTCTAGCTGCTAGGCCAGATGCAGTAGGCCTGAATATTTATTGTGAAATCCATATGTTGATGCAATTTAGCCTTTATGAACGGATTTGAATTACTCTCTGATAAAGTGTTTTCTACTACGAATTTCCACAGATTAGTATAGTTGGCAAGGGCTTTGGTTGCCCCTGGCAAACACTGTGTGTTTGGAATTTCATTGGTTTTTACCCATGGCTTAGCAGCACAGATGTCTGTGAGGGCTTATGTGAACACCAGAGAAAGAGCTGTAAGAAGTAGTACTAAGTGTGAGGTTGTGGCTTCGCCCACATGTTGATCTTCTTCCCTACAGTTGTTTGATTGAAAAAGAGTTGAGTTATTCCTCTTAAGAAATAGTGCCATAGCACAAACTGATAGAGACATTGTTAACACAGATCTCAGGTCAAATACTACAGGTAGGTGCTTTGTATGGGGTGATAAATACTGTGACCAGCACAGAAGGAATGGATTTCATATTGTGAATTCTCTGACAAATATTATATAGGAAAGGATTTTCCATTGAACTACTTACTGAAAAACATATACGGTGCCTTTACATTAGGAACTCTCTGACAAATACAATAGGAAGAGGTTTTACATTGTGAACTTAGACAAATGCAGTTGGAACAGGTTTCTATGTTGCGAACACTCTGAAAAATGCAGAAGGAAGGTGCAGGAAATCTATCTTCTCTGTGTGGTCACTCACGATTTTTTGCCTTTTTTGTTGGATCCTATATTTTTGATGACTTTAGAACCCTGCACTACAGAGAGACATGTTTTAAATAGTGAACTCTTTGACAAATTAAATATAAATAGGGTTTACATTATGAACTCCCTCAGAACTGTAAGAGGAAAGTGTCTTACTCTGCGGCAATACATCTTCCAGAATTAGAGAAGGCTAGTCACAGCCTACGGATCAGGAGGATGCTCCCCACAACTAAATATACACAACAACCAGGTATGTCTAAGAACAATCATCAAGAAACAGGTCACTGTAATTGGATGACGAGATATCAGGATGAATTAAAGTAAAAGAGGATCTGGATGATGAATTCTTTGAAGGGAGTGAGCTAGCATCTTCCCTCTCTTTCAAAATATGGCACTAAGCATGAATGTTGGGAAACAAAGGAGCACAGCTGTATTTCTTTTAAGATAAGCAAAATCGTTAATAAATCCCCCCTCTTGTTGGATTGGAATAACAAAGAATATAATAGTAATCCTATAGTCCAACACCCAGGACATATTGTTTGGGTTCAAGAACAAGCTGTCATGTTTATTTTGACTTTCGGACAAAGGGACCCACCCCCCTGCAGCACAACCCCTTTGGCCGCCAGCTTACAGGGAAATTGAACTGTCTGCAGTTGAGATATTTGTGCCTATAGGTTAATACTGTTTGAACTTCTATTTATGGTTCATTAATGCAAAGTTTTTATTATTAAGGTGAGCGCTCTATATAAATGTTGTAAGGTCACACTGCACTATGGACAGTGGTTCCAGTAAAAAAAAATTGTACACACGTTTGAAAAGTGTAACAATATGAGGCTACGTATAAGTCTCCCAGAATGCTCTCTGATTAGATACAAATGTTTGCAGAACCTTGGAAGCAAGACTGATGATTCTTTGATTTCAAAATAAAATGTTCAGAAAAAAATGCAAGTAGGAAAGAAACGTTTTGCTAAACTACTGTGAATTTTTAGGTACTATTTCTTTGAAGCATCATTTAGTAAAATGTGTTGATACATGCTAGTATTTCCAAACAATATTCATAATGGAAAATCAGTGTAACCATTTTGAACAAGATTATGGGAAACATAAAAATAAACAAACACCGGCCAAGCCAACCAGTCTGACATTGGTTGTCAGTCTTTTGGTTTTGTCAGTGTGTGTCTTGTTTTGACACAGCTTTTGTAACCCTTTATTGTTGTGGGAGCTGCCAGGCCCTCACCATTGTACCAAACATTGGCAAAAAGAAAAAAAAAAGCTTTTTGGTCTTAAAAAGCACACATTGTCACAGTAGTTTCTGGCACTGGGCAAAACTACTTTGTGTGCCAATATGCTCCTTGTGGAAGAGCAGAATGCTATCACTAACGTTTAAGCCACCTAATAGATAGGGAGGGAAATAGAATTTTAACATACAGGGGCATATTTATAAGCCCCTAGCTCCAGTTTGTGCTTCCACTGGGTAATTTTTTTTTATGCTAAGGTGGTACTAAGGTGACTTTTCCCTGCATCGTATTTACAAAGTGGCGCAAAGCTTGCATTGCAGTCTCTTGCGCCACATTATGCTTGCATCAGGCATACTGCATGCAAGGGGGCATTCCGACACAGGGACGCACGAAAAAATGGCGCAGTGAAATTTACAAAATTTCACTGCGCCATTTTTTCCATAATTTTTAACACCTGCTCAGAGCAGGCACTGAAATGATGCACCCATTTTAATCAATGGGCCTCCCTGTGCTTTGCTGCACTAGCGTCACTATTTTTGATGCTAGTGCAGCAAAGCGCCACAAAAGCGTCAAAAATGTTGACGCTGTTGTCCTAACGACCACCATGGTGAGCCGCATTGTAAATAAGGCGCAACCTTTGGTGATGTTAGGTGGGGCCGGGACAACATAAGAAAGGTGGCGCATCGGTAACGATGTACCACCTTCTTGTAATTATGCCCCAACGTATCTTGGTTAACGCCAGACCTGATTAGGGGCCCAATTCTTATAGAAAGTCACAAAAATGCACCCATGGTATCGGTCTTTGAATTAGTGGCTTTCATGAATTCACAAGAATTTACAGAAGTAGACCAGGAAATCATACTCCTAGAAAATATTTGTGAACCGTATTTTAGCACAAGCAAATATGCACATGTAGATTTGCTCATTTGAAAATCTGTTGAGTGTTTACTAGTTCACTTTCCCTCCAACCACTTTTTTCCCAACCCTGGAAGGACTTCTGCTTCTGCCCTTGTCAGGAGTAAATTTCCAGCCTTTCTCAGTATGGGAAAAGATTAGAGAAGAGCTGGTCAAAATCCTTAAAACATGCAAGTTAGTAGGTTTGCACAGACTCAAAGGCAGTCCAGCCCTGGAACTATTGTGTATTGCTTCCTCCAGACCCAGTATGGAGTTCTGCAGAAAGGTGGCAACATTAGGAAATTAATGTAGTAGGGCTTGAAATTGCTAGTATTGGAGCTCTACTACAGTATTAGCCCAGGCATAATCAGACAGGTTACTATCAGAGCTCTTACATAATGAGATTGCTGCCAGAATTTGTCACTGCACTATATTACACCAAAGGGGCAAGTATATTTTTTTACAGGACAAGTAGATTTAGGAAGCAACCTGTCCTATGGACAAGTAGATATTTCATTAAATTAAACACCCCTAAGTAAATGTGTCCTGTAGAAGGTGGTTGAGAGTTCTCATTTTCCACTGAAACATGCGTTGACCGATTTGCAGGAGTACTCAGTCTAAAAACGCAACAATAGAAGGCTAAGGAAGAAGGCCCTTTTTGATGGCATGTTAAAAGAATTCTTGATCTGGGGTTCCATTAGACTCGTACATAAGTAGAGTATGGGAGTGATGTATGAATGAGAGAGAGTGATTGGAGTGTGTGGAGATCTTTTATTGTGTTGTAATATATTGTGTTGCTTTCATAGTGTATTTATTGTAATATTGGTTGTGAAATTTATGTATGAGTTTTCAGGTATTGCATTTTATAAAGGCCTTTATTTATAAAAATGAAATATCTGACTGTATAAAAATAATAGAAAATAAAGTATGTAAAATGAAAGAAAAAAGAACAAAAATTCGGGTCACTTCAGGTTGGATTGATTCCATTTATCAATGCAGATAGGTTGAGAGGGAAGTTTATTATTGATTGTTGTTACTCACTGGCAGCTTCAATGGGAACAACGTGCCAATGTGAAATCCTTGATGAAACATCATCTGGAGGGGCTTTACGTTGTTTAACAATGATAGACCTTCTGATACAGATTTGTGTTTCAGGTGGTATTAGAGAGGTCTCATTTTCATTGTGCACATTTTGTAATTTTATGTTTAGTGGTTTGCTTTATGAGGATCAAAGTGCTTTTTCTTTTGAAAAGTACAAACACTAGATATTGATTTATTAAGAATTATTGTGACATTTGTGGAGTTCTTTCACATTTATTTATCCTCCTAAATAGATGTAGGGCCTGACATTGAGTTTGGTGGAGGAGTTACTCTGTCACAACGGTGACGGGTATCCCATCCGCCGAAATATAAATCCCATAGGATATAATGGGATTTATATTTCGGCAGACGGGATATCCGTCACTGTTGTGACGGAGTAACCCCCGCCAAACTCTAAATCAGACCTGAGTTTGTTCATTTACCTGTTTAACTATGCTAATGATACTTAATTCCTAATACAACAAAGTGGTAGTAACTTTGATTTTCCCCTTGAACTTTGATAATGTCTTCCTTCAGTCACATATGGGATGACCAATGAACATTTGCATCTGAGTGTAGAGAAAATTGAGTTGCTGGTTATACAAAATCACCCTTAGACCTCGACCTTTGCTTGGTGGTCACTGGCTCTTTTCTCACTCACCACCCCTGCCACTAAGATCAGAAATTCTGGTGTTACTATCAAGATGGTTGGTACATGTCACTTCCTTTTGAAGAACTTAATGATAATTCTTCCTCTTTGACGAGCTGAAGAGAGAAGGTTGATAATCAAGGGAGCTATCCTATCCTGTTTGGCTTATAGGAATGTAATCTTGCTAGACTTATCCAAATATCTTATCTGTCACCTTCAAACTGGGCAAAATGCAGCTGCCACAGCTCTTATTTAATTAACATAAGGGGCCTTTTGTTAAATCCTATTGCTTCATTCCTCTTCTGATGCATTCTTGGTGGTGCCTATTTTCCATAGCATCGGAGCAGGCAGATGCTATAACTTTGTTCTGGCTCCCATTTCACTTCACCAGAGCTGATAGGCTATGCCCACTTGAGTGCAGGGTGAGTGGTGTGCCCATGAATGTTGAGGATGCAATACGTTAAATCCAGATCTGTAGACTTGTCAGTGCTTAAAAACTGTAAACAATTTTGCTTCTATCACTCCCAGTAGAAGGTAACTGAAAGTGTATCCTCTGTTTCATGATTTAGTCTCACATCAAGACACCCCAGCCATGTTCTCCACCCTTACGTGAAACATGGCTCTTGAAGGAGGGGTCTTATATGTATTTTGTTTCAGTTTTTGCACTTAATGGCATCCTTGCCTAAGGGCAACAATGGAAAAACACAGGTAAAATAGAAATATAAAACAGTAATTCAACTATACCATACAAGGATTAAAGAATAATATGCACTGATATCCACATCATGCTAAAAATAGTTTAATTAGAAAAAAGTCATCATTAATGCTTTCTAAAAGCTAAAAGATCCAGAAGAAGCTATCGTTCAACAGGAACAGAGTTCCACAGTCGTGGCAGTAGGTCTCATTTATGTAAGAGCTGTTGACTTTGCCAATATCCATGTTGTACTGCAACGTAGCTGCTGTTCAGCATGGCTAAAATTTTGTGGGGTAAAGAAGAGCGGCGTGGCGTGGAGAGTTGTAAAGTGGAGTAGAGTGGAGTAGAGTGGAGTGTCATGGAGTGAAGTGACATGGAGTGCTGTAGAGTGCTGTGGAGTGTTGTGGAGGGAGCAGAATGTCGCAGACTGGAAGGACATACAGGGAGTGCAGAATTATTAGGCAAATGAGTATTTTGACCACATCATCCTCTTTATGCATGTTGTCTTACTCCAAGCTGTATAGGCTCGAAAGCCTACTACCAATTAAGCATATAAGGTGATGTGCATCTCTGTAATGAGAAGGGGTGTGGTCTAATGACATCAACACCCTATATCAGGTGTGCATAATTATTAGGCAACTTCCTTTCCTTTGGCAAAATGGGTCAAACGAAGGACTTGACAGGCTCAGAAAAGTCAAAAATAGTGAGATATCTTGCAGAGGGATGCAGCACTCTTAAAATTGCAAAGCTTCTGAAGCGTGATCATCGAACAATCAAGCGTTTCATTCAAAATAGTCAACAGGGTCGCAAGAAGCGTGTGGAAAAACCAAGGCGCAAAATAATGCCCATGAACTGAGAAAAGTCAAGCGTGCAGCTGCCACGATGCCACTTGCCACCAGTTTGGCCATATTCCAGAGCTGCAACATCACTGGAGTGCCCAAAAGCACAAGGTGTGCAATACTCAGAGACATGGCCAAGGTAAGAAAGGCTGAAAGACGACCACCACTGAACAAGACACACAAGCTGAAACGTCAAGACTGGGCCAAGAAATATCTCAAGACTGATTTTTCTAAGGTTTTATGGACTGATGAAATGAGAGTGAGTCTTGATGGGCCAGATGGATGGGCCCGTGGCTGGATTGGTAAAGGGCAGAGAGCTCCAGTCCGACTCAGACGCCAGCAAGGTGGAGGTGGAGTACTGGTTTGGGCTGGTATCATCAAAGATGAGCTTGTGGGGCCTTTTCGGGTTGAGGATGGAGTCAAGCTCAACTCCCAGTCCTACTGCCAGTTCCTGGAAGACACCTTCTTCAAGCAGTGGTACAGGAAGAAGTCTGCATCCTTCAAGAAAAACATGATTTTCATGCAGGACAATGCTCCATCACACGCGTCCAAGTACTCCACAGCGTGGTTAGCAAGAAAGGGTATAAAAGAAGGAAATCTAATGACATGGCCTCCTTGTTCACCTGATCTGAACCCCATTGAGAACCTGTGGTCCATCATCAAATGTGAGATTTACAAGGAGGGAAAACAGTACACCTCTCTGAACAGTGTCTGGGAGGCTGTGGTTGCTGCTGCACGCAATGTTGATGGTGAACAGATCAAAACACTGACAGAATCCATGGATGGCAGGCTTTTGAGTGTCCTTGCAAAGAAAGGTGGCTATATTGGTCACTGATTTGTTTTTGTTTTGTTTTTGAATGCCAGAAATGTATATTTGTGAATGTTGAGATGTTATATTGGTTTCACTGGTAATAATAAATAATTGAAATGGGTATATATTTTTTTGTTGTTAAGTTGCCTAATAATTATGCACAGTAATAGTCACCTGCACACACAGATATCCCCCTAACATAGCTAAAACTAAAAACAAACTAAAAACTACTTCCAAAAATATTCAGCTTTGATATTAATGAGTTTTTTGGGTTCATTGAGAACATGGTTGTTGTTCAATAATAAAATTAATCCTCAAAAATACAACTTGCCTAATAATTCTGCACTCCCTGTAGAGTGGATTAGCGTTGAGTGGTGTAGAGTGGAGTTACATAGAGTATGGTGGAGTGGAGTAGAGTGTGTTGCGTGGAGTGTAGTAGAGTGTTTTAGAGAAGAGTGAAGTAGATTGTCATAGAGTGGAGTGGCAATGAGAGGAGTAGTGTAGGAAAAAGGAATGCCAGGGTGGAGTAGAGTGTTGTAGAGTCGAGTGGAGCGGCATAGAATGTTAAGGAGTGGAGTAGCATGTTGTAAAATAGAGTGGAGTAAAGTGGCCTGTAGTGGCATAGAGGGAGTTGCTTAGAGCACTGTAGAGTCCTAGAGTGGACTAGTGTTGTACAGTGGCACAGAGTACAGTGTTCTAGAGTGGAGTAGCATAAAATAGAGTAGAGCGTCATAGAGTGGAGTATCATAGAGTGGAGTAGATTGGCCTATAGTGAAGTGGCATAAAGTACAATAATGCAGGGTAGATTGGCGTAGAGTGCAGTGGCACAGAGTGGCATGGTGCAGGATAGAATGCAGTGGTGTAGAGTGCAGTAGCATAGACTTCAGTGGCGGAGAGTGGTGCAGAGTAGAGTGGCAAAGAGTGCAGTAAAGCAGAGTGGCATTGTCGAGTAGAGTAGTGTGGCATAGACTGCACTAGCGCAGTGTGGCATTGAGCACAGTGGCATAGAGTGCAGTGGCGCAGAGTTCAGTAGAGTGGCAGAGAGTGCAGTGTTGCAGAGTAGACTGTCGGAGAGCGCATTGGTATGGGGTGCAGTGGCATAAAGTGGTGCAGAGAGAAGTAGCACAGAATACAGTGGTGTTGAGTAGAATAGAGTGGCACAGAGTGCAGGGACAGAATACAATGGCATAGAGTGCAGTGGTGTAGAGTGTTGCAGAGTAGAGTACAGTAGCACCTAGTGTAGTGGTGCAGAGTAATTGCTGTAGAGTACATTGGTTTTGAGTGGAGTGGCGCAGAGCCGAGTGCAGTAGCGTAGAGTACATTGTTTCAAAGTAGGTGGAGTGGTGCACAGTAGAGTACAGTGGTGTAGAATGGTGTACAGTGCAGAGTAGATTAAAGTGGCATAGAGTGAATTGGCATGGAGTGGTATAGAGTAGAATGCACTGACACAGATTTCAGTGGCATAGAGTGCACTGGCATAGAGTAGAGTAGCACGAAGTGGAGTGGTACAGAGTAGAGTGCATTGGCTTTGAGTACAGTGGTGTGGAGTGCAGTCAAGCAGAATTAATTAGAGTGGTGTGGAGTGGCGTGGCGTACATTGTTTCAAAGTAGGTGGAGCAGTGCATGGTAGAGTACAGTGGCGTAGAGTGGTGCAGAATGCAGAGTAGGTTAGAGTGGCATAGAGTGCACTGGCATGGAGTGGTATAGAGTAGAATGCATTGGCGTAGAGAGTAGTGACACAGAGTGGAGTGGTGTGGAGTAGAGTGCATTGGTGCTGAGTACAGTGGTGTGGAGTGCAGAAAAGCAGAATAAATTAGAGTGGTGTGGAGTGGTCTAGAGTGTAGTGCCGTACTGTGTAGTGTCATAGAGTGCATTGGTGTAGGTTGCAGTAGAGAAGCATAGAGCTGAGTGGGGCAGAGTAGAGTGCAATGGCATAGAGCAATGCAGATTAGAGTGTAGTGGCATAGAGTGGTGCAGTGTAGAGTGCAGTGGCATGGAGTGGTGCAGAGAGCCGTGGCCTAGAGTACAATTGTGCAGAGTAGACTAGAGTGCCATAGAGTAGTGTGGTGCAGAGTATAATTGGAATGGAGTGGCTTAGAGTGCATTGGTGTAGAGTGCAATTGAGTGGCGTACAGTTGAGTGATGCAGAGTAGAGTGCAGTGACCTAAAGTACAGTAGTGCAGAGTAGAACAGAGTGGCGCGGGGTGCAGAGTACAATGGCATACAGTGCAGTGGCGTATAGTGCAGTGGTGTAAAGTGTTGCAGAGTACAGTATAGTGGTGAAATTTGACAGTGCACGTTTTGCTTTCAGAGAAAAAATAATGTCGCTTGCAGGAAATTTTATCACTAGAGTCCACAAACGGTAGGAAAAACCTTGATTTATTCTGGACATCGGAGTCTTACTCAAACGCAGCAGTCACAGTTGGCCCCTTCATCCATTGTCTTTAAATGAGAATTAAGCCATTGCCCTCACAGATGATCTTTGGACAGTGGTGCAGACTCAGTATATCAACCAAATTAGATTACAGCAGTTCTTTCGAGGAAGCGCGGCACGCATGCCTGGTCCATGAACAGCAGATATTTGGCAGCTCTGCAGCTTGTTTGATTTTAGACTAAATCCGACTACATTTCTCAGGGCATTTTTGGCTCATAGTCCAGCAGAGGGTCATTTCCCACACCTTAGCTTTGGCCTTGCAGTGCATTTAAAGATTACCCCTTCTTTGTCTGAGAACACTGTTAATCAGTTATTCCTTTAGCAGACTCATTGGCTCCACTCAAATCATTGTGCCAAAAGTTTGCTTCTTCTCTTTCAGAGTTTCACTCTCAGCGCATTGAGACAGCTGTGCAATATAAATGTGATATTGGCACATATTAGCTTTGGCGGCATTTCCAGATGGCCATTTACAAATATGTTTTTTACTAGATTTAGTAGTAAATTGTGCATATCCAGCATACAAGGGAAATTCAACTCGTTAAATAACAGCAGTTGAATCCAATAAAAGTGATTAGACACATATAGTCAATTCCAAGATACAAACTGAATTAACTGGATCCTGCAGATAGTGTTTGTAACTGTTCACATGGAATAACCACGAGGTAGAACCGCAGTGTGATGCAGAAGGTTATTTTCCCACATTTGCCTTGTCCTGAGCTTAACAACATTCAGGGTTTTCCCTGTGACCCCTTGTTTACCATTAGGGTTTTGGCCACGTTTGATGCTTAGATGCCTCGATCATTGTATGTGTTATAAAAATTCAAAAACAAATTAAACCACATACTGGTTTCTTTAAGATATGTGATGGTCAATTAATTTGGGAGTATAACAGTATCATTGGCTATAACTATCTGGTGGTATCTCTATAGATCAGCATTTTGGTGTCCCTGAAAAACATTATTTTAGTCTTAAAGCATCATTGGATGAGGTCTCAGAGGCTTTGCAAACCCAACCAACCACAAGTCACACACTACATATTAGGAAGGAATGTATGTTTGTTTATTGGGAAATTTATAGAGCACAAACCTGGGGGTACAGCTAATGAAACAATGTCCAAAATGGTGGGGGTTACTGCTGCTCACCTGTGAATCTACAGAGATCAATTCAAGCTGATGAGACGAGATTGGTTTTTCACTGCGTTTACTACTATTCAAGAAATAAAACATTGCTTTTTCCTATTCAACAAAAATCCATAGTATTTTCTTGGAGGTAAATCCCCGTTGTTGAGTTCTTAAAAATAAAAGACTAATCTCTTGATTTAAGGGAATTACTTTATAATCAGGGCCACTGGAATTATGCCACAGGTAATGGCGATTTATGCAGCGCAATGCAGCAGATTATGTAGCAGATGAAGGATTACGTGGCAAATATAATTATGCAGGAAACGCAGTGGCCGCAAAATTGCATAATTCCTGTAGAGTGGTTTATAACTTTTGAAATGAAGGAGGAACACTTTCAAGGCCAGCCTTGTCCTTTTGGAAGACAATGTAAGTATTTTCATTTGAAAGAGCTTGAAGCTCCCTGCATCACACAGAAATCTGTCTTCCAAGATAACACATCTAGTAACAGGAGACCATGTCTCAAACGGCCTGTATATAAAGAAATCCAAGGCCAGCTTTAGGGGAGAGGATGTGGGAAAATATCCAAAGCTGCCGACTTTGGAAATGAATTGGGGAACCAAGCTTGAATCTGGGCATATCACTTAATCTCCCAGTGTCTAAAAAATGAATCTGACAGTAAACTCATGTAAGCCTACTGCATATGGAGACAATGGTGTCCCCTCCACACTGATGAAAAGGTGTGTATGAGTCCTAGGGTAGAATCTCAATAGTAAATTGTTTCAGTCTCCTTTTATGAACCCGTATATGCTTTGATCTAAACCTGATGTTTTATGTACGGTGGGGCTGTGGTAGGTCGAATAATGAAGGGCCCAAGATCACCCAAACACTATTATTAAATAATAGGACATTATTGGTCCCATGTTGAGGCCACCTGAAAAATGGGCAGAAGGAAATGAGGATAAAACAAGTAAGGAAAGAAAAAGACAGGCACTGAGGTTTTGACAGACGGAGAGAGTGAGAAGAGGAAAGAAGAAGAAAAGGCAGAAAGACAAAGCAAGGACAGAAGAAAAACAAAGGACGAATTGGGATGGGGAAGTTGATAAAGAGGTGAGTGATATAATTGTAATATGTTCATTTATTTGAGTGTACATTTTAAAATGCAAATGCACAATTACGAATGTCGTTGAGGTGTTGAATTCCTTGCAATGTGATAATTCGGCTTGGATGACAAACTTGGATGATATACGCAACATTTTGCCAATTATTATTAATAGCATAGACATCCATTTCAATATTAATCTCCTCCCTCAGTTCAGGTAGGTGCTTCCCTCTCTGCTGTGGGTTTAGAAAGCGTGTAACAAGTATACAATTATTCCCCATTTTGATTTCAGTTTTGAGTCTCATGGTTTGAACCTGTTTTAAAATGATGCAGCACCCTGTTCCGGTCAGAGTAAATTTCAGGGCACCAATTACAAAACAGATCGTGGCCACTGGTTTGCCTAATACAAGCAGTGGGGTTACTTGAAAGTTCTGTTAGGATATCAGAACATCAAACATAGCTTAGTGGACAACTACTCCATGTAGTTCAGAATGTTTGAATGGGTCCTTTGATAAACAAAGGGACTACCTGGCCTGCATGAGCTGGGTATACACCATATGACACAGTAAACCTGCTAGATCTAGAGGTAAGACACTTAACTAAATCTGTTGGTAGCCATCTATAAATAACTTTGACATTTTATTTTCCAATTGACAGCGATGAGGTCATTTGTTGCCGGCTCTGCACAACAAGTCTTTCCCACAGTCAGGCAATTAGTCCACAGACTGTGGGGCTCATTACGACTTTGGCAGGCAGCAGAGGCCGCCCACCAAAGTCCTGCATCGGGATGACTGCCCTTGCGGCTGTCCCTCCACGGGCCCTATTACGAGTTTCCCCCTGGGCTGGCGGGCGAAAACAGCATTTCCACCCGCCGGCCCAGTTGGACTCATTAAAACATTGACGCCACCTCGTAACCGAGCCGGCGGCAGTGTTGCAGTGCATCTGGTGCAATAACACCCATCGTGCTTTTCACTGCCCGTAATTCGAGCAGTGAAAATCGCAACTGGACTGTCCATGGGGGCTCCTGCACTGCCCATGCATTGGAAGTACAGGGCCGCCCCTGGTGCCCAAGACGCCCCCTTTCTGCCAGCCTTTGCATGACGGTCCGACTGAGATGCAAAGGCTGACGGAAAGAGGACTCGTAATCCGGAGGGCAGCGTTGCCCTTGCGGATTACGACCACCGAGACCGCCATGCTGTCAACTGGTGGCAACCTGGTGGTGCCGGCAGTTGGACCATGGTCGTAATGTGGCAGCAGTCTGACCACCACCACTCATAATGAGGGCCTGTGTCTCTCGTCACAAAGCGCCCACAAAACAATACAAGATTTAATTCTGAATTGCTTCTAAAACTAACTAATAAGGCAGTGTATCCTCATTCAGCACCCCAGGATAAACATAGGGTGCTAACAGATTGTATTTCACTTGGTATTGTACCACCTGTAGAAGAGTGTACTAAATGGTGAGCAATCTTTGCAAGTATCTGTACTATTACACAGGGCACACTCTTGTTGGTGGTGTTACTGGTGATGTTAAAAGATTTAGAATAGGCATGGAGGTGCGCTGTCTCTTGATTTCAGAATGAAACTTATAGGAAATTTCAAAACAGTTTACTCAACAGTTATAAGTAACATTCAAGAAATAGCAGCAGTTCCGTCAGAACGCAATCGGTTGGCAGCAAATCTTGTTCAAGATTGTGAAAAGAGCTTCCTAAGAATATTGCGGAAGTTTACACCTCTGTGGGCGATGAAACTATGGCTTCTTGAGTGGCAAGACCCTAAATCTATGTAAAAAATGAGACTGAGGGCTGCAGTAAAGAGAAAGTTGTACTGGACGTAAAGAGAAAGCAGAAAGCAAAACAAAAAACTGTGCTGGATCTCTTCCATCTCAGTAGTCCAGTGGGGGTAGATGTATTTTCAAGGACTGTGATTAAATCAGAAAGCGGGATCTGTTTCAGTATCCTGATAGTGGTTCTTCCCATTCCTTGCAGGTGTCTGGGGACAGTAAAAGGCCAGAAAGGAGTGGACAGACTGTGTGGCATATTTACAACTTTTTGGCGAAGGGCAGCACCTCAAGCCTTTTTGCTGTGCTGCCATGCATCAAAAGAAAAGGGCAGGAATGCACCGTATCTATAAGATTGGCGCATTCATGGTCTCTTCCAATGCGCTGGTGCACAATTGGCTACCTTGCGCCAACACAGGCACCCTTGCACCATGGTGCAAGAGTGTCTACGTTGTAGGAATGATTGTTTTTGTGCAGTAAGGGACACCTTCCTACACAAAAACAATCAAAGGATGCGTTTTCCTCCTCCTATGTGTGCTGCAGAATGTGCTCCTTCCATGTGTGCTGAAGAATGCAGCACACATAGAAAGAGATAAAAAAAACGAGGATAACTAAAATTATTTCTCTTCGTTACACCTCTCCTGGAGAGGTGTGGGCTTTTGACACCTTCCCAGGTTTACAAGGTCTTGTAAATATGGGAATGCATCAAAATCCATGGATGCTGCGTGGGAAAACCCAAAGCAGTGCCCATGAAATGCCTCTTTGATGCAAAGTAAGGCAACGCAGCGACTTGCGCTGCATTGCCTTACCTTATATCTACAAGGCGATGAAAAGCCACGCAAAGTGGCTTTGCGTGGCCTTGTAGATATGGGCATGCAACGCCCATGTGTCACAAAAAGTGACGCCCCGTTGGAGCAAGCTGCTTGCAAATACGCCTCTGAGTTTTGCAGAAAGGATCAATATGTCCGAAAGAAAAGTGCATTGCAGCATGATGATAAAGTTAGTGTGAAGATGGAAGAGAAAAGTTCGGATACAAAGACTCATCATAAGAGACAGCAAGTAGACTGTTTAGCAAAAAAAACATGCCTTTGGAGATTACAGGTACATCTATGGAAAAGGACTTGAGCAATAGTGCTTCTAGACAGAGCAGCAAAAGTGACAGTTGTTCACAAACTCAATGAGTATCTGATGGTTACTCCACCTAGCTAATATATGTAGAAATACAGGTTGAGGGTGATATATTGCAGTAAAGTAAAGCCAAAATCTGGTCTCACTTTTCAGATACCTATGACACCATGCTTGTAGAAAATGAATGGCCTTCATTTTTTGTGGGGGATGCACCTCACAACAAGAAGGTAATAATGCAAGCGTTTGCCTCCTTAGTACCAGAACAGCTCTGGGGAAAAACATGCATGTGAACGCACTTTAAAGCAGGCTCTGGTCCTGTAAAGAAGCCAATAGATTGAGGAAAAAATGTCAACCACCTGTGATGCTCTTAAGAAGTAAGCCCTAGGTCCATATTTCATATCCTCTTAACCCAGAAGCTAAGCGAGGCAGAAAGCTATTTTAAATCAATGACAACATAATGGTAGAATTGTGTCTCACCATTCCAACATGAATGCTACTCTTATTACAGTATTAAAACAAGGTACTTCATATAGAATACTTTTAGATTATTTAAATTCACATAGACGCACACAGTTACATCACTGGACTAATGACAAACTTAAATAGGAAAAAAATTAAAATGTTGGATATATCTAACAATTTTTTTAGTCAAAATATAACACCTGGATCCAATATTTAACACTTTTTCATTCTACGGTTTCAATATGTTTATACAAGATTGCCCCCCTGGGCATGAAATAGCCCTGAACTCTTTGCAGCAAGGATTATGGATATTGTACAAGAAGATCTTGGGGCGCTACCATATATACAACATCTACACTACAGATGCTGACATTACAGAGCACCTGAATATGATGGTCAGGGTGACACTCTTAGCCCAACATGGGTATAACATTCACTTTAAAAAAATCTAAAATTGCATATCTTAAAGTGATTTTCCTTGGGTATGAATTATCCAGCGAGGGTAAGGGACTGGTAACTGACTACCTGCAGAAATGTGCTGCTTTACAACCCAAAACCCATTAATGAAGTTACAAGCCTGAAAGGGGTTTCTTAACCTTGGAAAAGCTTAATGGCTTCATTATGCTGACCATGTTAAACCGTAAGACTTCCACCTTTGGTGAAAATAAATGGATAGAAACACACATAGCTATCCTACTTGGGCTACAAGCAGGCATGTTAGAGACCTAAGACTTAGTATAGGTCCTAGCAGACGGCCCATTTCTCTGCCAGGCCGACGTAGTAAATTACTCTGGCACCCTGATGGAGATACTATCTGCCACAATTAGAAATGGCAGCGTCGCAGGCAGTCATTTCTTAGAGGATTGCCATAAACTGCTGTCATAGTGGTTCTTGTCAATGCCTTTTACGGTTTGGTGCAAGGCTCCATCAACATGACAGAACCTTGCACCCACACTGTTTTCTTTTATCATAAGTAAAACCCCAAAGCTGTATTTTCTTTTTCAAAATAAAAACGATAAGGCTTCCCTCACCACAGGAGTTATTTCCCAAGACGAGGGGGGCATTTTGTGTTTTCTAACTGGCCTTTACTTGCCAGTGTTTGCTTTGTGGTGATGGACATTAAATGATGGTTATATGTTGACCCTTAGGTAGATGGACATATAGCCAATTCTCAGATGCCCTTACTCTGGAAGGCTGTTAGAGAAGTTTGGCCACTGCAGTGATTGAGTAGTACCGTCATGGCCAAGCTATGGTCCACCTGCATTTAAATCCGGTGGCGGACCACTATGTTGGTAGGGAGGGAACACTATCGCCATTGCAACATAGTTCCTTCTCTGCCAACATATAAATTAGGCCCCAAATATTTACTTGCATGGGACAACAAGACAAACCTAGTAATTAGGAATGTCCCAGAAATTCAGGCTACACATACATAGTTTATACAATGAGGGGAAAATTACTCCAGTAGCATACAGATCACACAAGTATTCCCCTGCAGAACAACGGTTTACTCCTATTGAGAATATTCTCACTGGAGTACAAATAGCTATACTGAAAAAGCATCCTCTTGCACAGGGAAAGAAAATCACTATTGTTTCTCCCATACCAACACTGAAAGCAGCAACAAAGACAGTATCCCCAGTGCAAACACTCTACACCTTTATTGGGGGCAGTGGGCTGTTTTTAAATACAACTGATGTAAAAATTGAATATGATCCAATGTAGGAAAGTACCATCTTGCCTGGCATGTTACCCCCATATTTCACTGTATATATGTTGTTTTAGTTGTATGTGTCACTGGGACCCTGCCAGCCAGGGCCCCAGTGCTCATAAGTGTGCCCTGTATGTGTTACCTGGGTTATGACTAACTGTCTCACTGAGGCTCTGCTAACCAGAACCTCAGTGGTTATGCTCTCTCTGTACAAATTGTCACTAACAGGCTAGTGACCAATTTTACCAATTTACATTGGCATACTGGAACACCCTTATAATTCCCTAGTATATGGTACTGAGGTACCCAGGGTATTGGGGTTCCAGGAGATCCCTATGGGCTGCAGCATTTCTTTTGCCACCCATAGGGAGCTCTGACAATTCTTACACAGGCCTGCTACCTGGTAAAGGTTGGGTGCTAAGTTACTTAGTGTGTGGGCACCCTGGCACTAGCCAAGGTGCTCCCACATTGTTCAGGGCAAATTCCCCGGACTTTGTGAGTGCGGGGACACCATTACACGCGTGCACTATACATATGTCACGACATATGTATAGCGTCACAATGGTAACTCCGAACATGGCCATTTAACATGTCTAAGATCATGGAATTGTCACCCAATGCCATTCTGGCATTGGGGAGACAATTCCATGATCCCCCGAGTTTCTAGCTCAGACCCGGGTACTGCCAAACTGCCTTTCCCGGGGTTTCACTGCAGCTGCTGCTGCTGCCAACCCCTCAGACAGGTTTTTGCCCTCCTGGGGTCCAGCCAGGCCTGGCCCAGGAAGGCAGAACAAAGGACTTCCTCAGAGAGAGGGTATTACACCCTCTCCCTTTGGAAAAAGGTGTCAGGGCTGGGGAGGAGTAGCCTCCCCCAGCCTCTGGAAATGCTTTGATGGGCACAGATGGTGCCCATCTCTGCATAAGCCAGTCTACACCGGTTCAGGGATCCCTCAGCCCTGCTCTGGCGCGAAACTGGACAAAGGAAAGGGGAGTGACCACTCCCCTGACCTGCACCTCCCCTGGGAGGTGCCCAGAGCTCCTCCAGTGTGCTCCAGACCTCTGCCATCTTGGAAACAGAGGTGCTGCTGGCACACTGGACTGCTCTGAGTGGCCAGTGCCAGCAGGTGACGTCAGAGACTCCTTCTGATAGGCTCCTTCAGGTGTTGCTAGCCTATCCTCTGTTCTAGGTAGCCAAACCTCCTTTTCTGGCTATTTAGGGTCTCTGCTTTGGGGAATTCCTTAGATAACGAATGCAAGAGCTCATCAGAGTTCCTCTGCATCTCTCTCTTCACCTTCTGCCAAGGAATCGACTGCTGACCGCGCTGGAAGCCTGCAAAACTGCAACAAAGTAGCAAAGACGACTACTGCGACACTGTAACGCTGATCCTGCCGCCTTCTCGACTGTTTTCCTGGTGGTGCATGCTGTGGGGGTAGTCTGCCTCCTCTCTGCACTAGAAGCTCCGAAGAAATCTCCTGTGGGTCGACGGAATCTTCCCCCTGCAACCGCAGGCACCAAAGAACTGCATCACCGGTCCTCTGGGTCTCCTCTCAGCACGACGAGCGAGGTCCCTTGAACTCAGCAACTCTGTCCAAGTGACTCCCACAGTCCAGTGACTCTTCAGTCCAAGTTTGGTGGAGGTAAATCCTTGCCTCCCCACGCCAGACTGCATTGCTGGGAACCGCGTGTTTTGCAGCTACTCCGGCTCCTGTGCACTCACCGAGGATTTCCTTCGTGCACAGCCAAGCCTGGGTCCCCGGCACTCTAACCTGCATTGCACGACCTCCTGAGTTGTCCTCCGGCGGCGTGGGACCCTCTTGTGCAACTTCGGGTGAGCACCGATTCACTCCACTTCGTAGTGCCTGTTCCGGCACTTCTGCGGGTGCTGCTTGCTTCTGAGTGGGCTCTTTGTCTTGCTGGACGCACCCTCTGTCCTCTCACGCAATTGGTGACATCCTGGTCCCTCTTGGGCCACAGCAGCATCCAAAAACCCTAACTGCGACCCTTGCAGCTAGCAAGGCTTGTTTGCGGTCTTTCTGCGGGGAAAACACTTCTGCACGACTCTTCACGACGTGGGACATCCATCCTCCAAAGGGGAAGTTTCTAGCCCTTGTCGTTCGTGCAGAATCCTCAGCTTCTATCATCCAGTGGCAGCTTCTTTGCATCCACAGCTGGCATTTCCTGGGCATCTGCCCACTCCCGACTTGATCGTGACTTTTGGACTTGGTCCCCTTGTTCCACAGGTACTCTCGTCTGGAAATCCATCGTTGTTGCATTGCTGGTGTTGGTCTTTCCTGCAGAATTCCCCTATCACGACCTCTGTGCTCTTTGGGGAATTTAGGTGCACTTTGCACCCACTTTTCCGGGTCTTGGGGTGGGCTATTTTTCTAACCCTCACTGTTTTCTTACAGTCCCAGCGACCCTCTACGAGGTCACATAGGTTTGGGGTCCATTTGTGGTTCGCATTCCACTTCTGGAGTATATGGTTTGTGTTGCCCCTATCCCTATGTGCCCCCATTGCATTCTATTGTGACTATACATTGTTTGCACTGTTTTCTATTGCTATTACTGCATATTTTGGTATTGTGTACATATATCTTGTGCATATTTGCTATCCTCATACTGAGGGTACTCACTGAGATACTTTTGGCATATTGTCATAAAAATAAAGTACCTTTATTTTTAGTACATCTGTGTATTGTGTGACACTAGTGGTACTGTAGGAGCTTCACTCGTCTCCTAGTTCAGCCTAAGCTGCTCTGCTAAGCTACCTTTTCTATCAGCCTAAGCTGCTAGACACCCCTCTACACTAATAAGGGATACCTGGGCCTGGTGCAAGGTGTAAGTACCCCTTGGTACTCACTACAAGCCAGTCCAGCCTCCTACATCCAACACTTCCTACTCGTACGTTTTGCAAAATGCACAAAATATTCCACAACTTCCAAATATATTACCCACATATGGGTATTAGAGTGTGTTCTACATTGACAGCTCTAGACAGCTTGCCACCGGTACACACAGAAAAACTCCACGGCTTGTGATGCAGTGCAGAGAGCCTTTTGAAGATAGTAAATTCAAGGTGCTGTGAACACATACTAACATTTAAAGGGACCTCACTGCACAATTAGCAGACATACATGCCCTGCGACATGCGCTTCAGAAAGATGATCGTCAGTTCCCACACTCATTGTGTCAGATTGAGCACTCTATGTACAGAGCTATAATTTAGGTTTACCACACTGGCACTTTCAGAGATTCAAAATATAAATCAATAAAAAACAAAGAGCTCTGGAGAAAGGCAGCTGTTCTACAGGGCAAGCTTCTTCTGGTCCATGTACAGCACACAATGATTCATAAAAATGAAGTGATTCACGCTAAAAGGAAACTGTGGAGGATACATGGTTTAAAAAACAAAGGTGCAAACCTTTAAGATAGCTGCTGTAACTCAATCTAAATCTAAGATTGTTGCAGACACTTTAGTGGTAATACAGGCAACATTGAAAGGAGAAAGTCTTCTGGCAGTTCCCCTCCAAATATTCATGCGCTGTTAGTACAGACAATATTCTAATGGTTTTCTTACCAGTAATTAGGGATAAGCACATTCCTAATGAGCAAGATAGATTATACTTTGTTAGGGCAGCTTATGAAGAGATAGCGTTTGCTCATACTGGCATTATCGCTACTGTATCAATGCTAGTGCAGTGGTAGTGGTGGGCATATTTACCAACACTTACAAACATATAAGTACAGCAATGCAACATCTGTCAACAAATACAACATTAAACTCTTGTAAGGCCATCACCTTCTCCCCTCATCATCTGTAACAAAGTGTGCAGAGTAATTTTCCTCAACCACATCTGTCCATTACAGAGTGTCAATCAATATAAGTACATATTGGTTGTGGTTGAATCCTGCTCTAGATTCCTTTGGGTATAGCCACAAAAGATTGCCACTGCTCGAGTGATCACAAAAGACTTGCAGTGTCTAGAATGGGAGCAGTTCATACCTTTCACTCAGGCAATTGCCTTGTGTTCTCAACTAAGTGATTATCAACGCTATCTCTGCTCTGGCAGAACAACTGATAATTTCACACCCATTCTGCCCAGAATCAAAAGGTTTTGGAGAGCGAGACAACCATACACTTTAACAAGTCTGGAACACTAGGGTATTGGATACAGGATTGATAATTGTTACATAGTCTTTATGTAGTCCAGAGAGCACTACATTATTTGCCTAGAGAAGTATTAGGTGGCCACACCCCATACAAATTGCTTCATGGAGTACTAATTTATGTGCCTGATCTTGATTTCCATGGAAAGTTGGATGAGCTGAAAACCAAATCATCTGACCATATTTCACAGTTGGATTTGTTGCAGACTGTTCAAAAAAGTAGAACTAAACTGTCCAACATTAAGGACTCTGACTGCCACTGCCGAAGATAAAGTTCCTAAAGCTGCACAGAGGTGGCTACCCAACGTGGGAGAGCTGGTGAAAGAAAATATCCATGACAAGCAAGTCTTTGGACATCGCACACTTCACCTGTTCTAGTTCTTGAGGTAGAATTTCACTGGGCAGTAATCTTGCTGCCACCTCCTGGCGCAAAGAAGAACAGCAAAGTGTTGATCAACCACAGCAAACAGAATTATGTAGCTGATTCTGTTCAGCAGACCTCCATTAATATCAACATCACTCTAGAGTAGATCAACACATCCCTCCCTACTCTGGAGGAACCAACCCAATAATGGTACAGCCATGATGAAAGCTATAACCCTGCTCTGGGGATTGATGACACTGCTGTGCTGCCAGTTTTACACCAAGTGCCAACTGCATCAAATGATGAATCAAATGATGAAAGCAGCAGTTTCAACAAGTGAACCTGATGCTGTAATATCAACAATTGCAACCTCTTCAACAGTGGTTTATAAGGAACCACCAACAGAACCCACACATTTAAAATTGTATAATTGCAAAAATGTGTGTCATACAAAAATGACTGTGATTCAGGTTTTGAAACGAGAAATAATCATTCCTCCAGTGAGTCAGCGCTACAACTGGCTTCTTGCTTGTTGATGGTTCCATGAGAGATGCCTTTTTCCACCATTGTCATATATCTGGATTGCAACTGGAGTTCTGTCTATTCAAATGTGGATTACAATGTTGATTGTAATCTTGCTATTGGTACGTGAGAAGTAAGGGCCAGAAGCTTTTTTCTGTGTGCAACTAGCCAGATTCACAAAAAAAAGTATTTTGTGATGTACAAATGCTATTTTGCGATTAAGTAATCTACTACTGAATCGCAAAATAGGTTTGCGAGTCAGTATTAAGAAGGGATGTGTCAAGAACATCCCTTCCTAATAGCGAGCCCCAGGGGGATGTAAGAATGTTTTGCAATCAGGAATGCTGTCGCAAAAAATTTGCCATTACCATTTGCATTTGGGTGGTAACCCATTTGCAAACGGGAATGGGTCCCCAAGGAACCCTTTCCCCTTTGTGAATGGGGGTTGCAAACAATTTTTTAAGAGCAGGCAGTTGTCTTACGGACCATTGACAACTCTTAAAAAATGAAAAGAAAACTTTTCAGTTTTATTTTAGTAACACATTCCATTTTCCGTTAAGGAAAACTGGGTGCATTACAAAAAAAATATTATTTTATTTAAAAGCAATCAAAGACATGGTGGTCTGCTATCCCCAGCAATATGCTTCTTCCATATTTTTAGTTGTGTTATATTTTACATGCAATTATCCAAGTATTTGGAGCTTTAGCCAGCAAAGGTAGTTAAATGGAAAGTCAAATCTGCCTCCAAAAAATTACCATTGATTAGTTAAGTTTAATATATGTCATAAAAAGAGCCTGTGAGATAGGCCTGTTGGATATGAGGATTTCTGTTACAATTATAGGAACTGGACTGGCTTGGCAAAGGTTCTGTGCCTCAGAGACAACCCTATGGATCTGGATGATGTGCTGCGATTACAGCAAGACAGGAACAAGGAACCTTGAGTATTAGTAGTTACTATCTAATTAAACCAAAGGGAAAAAGCAACGATGGTCTTGCTGGAAATCATGGGCATGGGCAGTGTGGGGGCCCCCGTGGCCCCCTGAACTTGTTCTCTGCCAGCCTTTTCACGATGGTGAAACTGCCATGAAAAGGCTGGTGGAGAACAAGGTTGTAATCAGCAGGGCGGTGTTGAGTTCAGCGTCGCTCTGGCTGATTACAACCAAGACAGCCGCCAGCCCATCGGGCCTTGGATCCTGGCAGGGACGGCGGTAGGTTGGCGGGTCTGCACGCCAACATTGTAATGTGGCAGTCGGACAACCCAGCCATGGCTGTCCGACCATAACCGCAAGTCTGAGGGTCTTGTGACTGCCAGACTCGTTATCGGCTCCTTAAGGTGAGCATCTAAACTCAGGTCATTATGGACACTGTCTCCAGTCCTGAACTTTCCAAATAGAAATTATTTATTTAAAGTGTTTTGATCTAATTACTTAAATTTGAGCAAAATAAGGTTAGAAAATTCCAGAATGCATCACACACAAGTCAACAACCAGAAAACATGTCCGTAATGATCTGGGGATAGGTGGTCACCTTACTTTCACACCACCTCCTCTTCCTGCCCTTGTTGTCTGCACCATCCAACTAAATTGTGTTATCAACCTTAGTGGATATTAATACCTTGCTTTACATAGGTATTAATGGTGTGTTTTTGCTGTTTTCAGGGACTATAATTAGCATCTTTAACGACTATTCAATTTATCAACGGCAGAAGGATGAATAGCTGAGTTAACCTTGCCCAGACAAAATCCTGTAAGTTACAGATTTCAAGCATATTTCAGTAGTAGATGGAATAGTAGGTTTTAACATGAATAATCTGCGTTTATCCCGGGTCTGGGTCTTGCACTGTCAGACTGGCGGCCATTTTATCTATGTCACTGCGGCTGCATTTGTCCCAGATGAGTCTCCTTAGTAGTGCTGCAAGAGGGACAGGGGTTGACTAATTCACATTTGGTGAAGCCAAAGAAGGGCAAATAGCAAAAATCTGAAGGTCGGGGACCATTTGAAATAAAAAAAGGACTAACCAATTAAGGGAGGAAAAGCACGAGCAAACGTAATATGAGACCTGTGTTGATGCAAATGTTATTTACCTGTTAATCTTGTTGATCATTCAGCATCAACCCAGCCAAGGCTTACTGTTTCTCTGCGGGGACTCACTCCTTCTTTGCAACATTCACAGGTCCCACTGCAGAAAAGGAAACATAAGCACTTTTAGACACGTACTATAGAAGAGGAATCATCGGAGAAACAGTAAAAAGTGAATAAAGAACCCTGATATAAAACCTGTCTAAGAGACGAAACGTGTTGGCTTGGCTGATTCTGTATGATCATTAAAAGAATAAAGAAACAGTTTTGGATTGAAACACAATAGCATGGCTCCCACTTCATTGGATTATTTAACAAATACTGTATTTTTATATGATAAGGCTTTAAAGAAATGTTCTAGTATTACTGGATTTTTGAACACTTAAGCAAATTTCTTTGGACTACCTTAGCACTCCCTTTCTTTTATGGATTTTGGTATTTTGTATGTGGTTTCTGAGCAATAGGACTATTGGGAGGAAGAGTGCTGTATCCTTACACTCTAAGCACTTACACCTGTCCAGCTGCTTGTTCGCCAATATTGCTCTTCAAGTGGTATTTAACTATATATATTGTATTATGTCTTTTGATTGGTTCCTGAGCCTGTAAGGGAGTAGGGTGATAGTGTTTGTAATTAAATGTTTATTTTAATTTTAATAATTGCTTAGTGATTAATTGTTTAATTAGATTATTTATTTATTATATCAATATGTTTAAATAATTGTTTTATTATAGTATTAGTTGACTTATTAATATATTTTAGGTTTTTGTTTAAGAGAGGTGTTTTAAATGATTTATATTTTAGGAACAATGCTAAATGGTTAATTGTATAATTGTGTTAATGAACTAAGAATACAGCAATACTTTAAACATTTTAATATATTTTAATACTTCTAATGTAACAATCTGTTTTTACATTGAAATTTTATCTTTAGTTTGTTGTTTTATGGGCAGGATGTTGGATTTGCAGGGGAATAGTGTGCACATTTTTTATTTTTATAATTATTTTGTATGTCTTTAAACATAATAATTGATTAATAAATCATCAAAATGGGTTATTTTCTAAAAATATTTTTCATGTACGTAGAATTGTTAATATTACATTTTTTAACGTACATTTAAATGCAAAATTTTAAATGTTTATTTTGTTTATTATTTATCTTTTTTTATTTAAGTAAATATACAGTTTTAATATTTGTTGCTTTATGTTTGTGTGGCAATTACGTGAGTAATTTTAAAATTGTTAATATAATTGAACAAAATTTGTTTATTTATAAAATTATATTCTTTGTTTCAATCAATCAAAATATGGTATCATGTTATAAATATATATTCATAAAAGCAGCAAACCATCAAATAAATACATAATATTAAAACATTAATCTTTTATCCTGTCTCACAGAACATTTTAAGAAGTTGGGTACAGCACAACAAACCTCCAAATCAGGCAATATTTGGAGAAAACACAATGCAGGTCTACAGGAGCTAATATTATATTTTTTCAGCACTGGAATCAAAAAGCTTTTGGTTAAAAAAGACATACAATTTAAAAAAAGACATACATTTTACAAAAGAACAGTACTAAATTGGCTCAATGGGAAAAATAGAAGTTGTTGTATGGTGCAACATCTAAATCCCGACACAATAACTCTTTCCGAAACTCCTGTATCTACAACAAGGTAAGGTTCAACAAGCATAGTCATTGGAATCGGGACATTGCTTCAACAATTTTTTTTTTTAATTCACTTTCTTCATGCAGTGCTTGTCTTCTAAGGAAGAATTACTTTTAAGCCAAGATTAATCAATCTTACTTATGAACATCTAGAGGCTGTCTACTTCGCACAATTCCATTTTTACATGTAACAACCTGGGTATTTTCACGCCATTATAATAGATCAAACAATCAGTGCTAATATTTCAGCCCCAGCTCTTTATGGCTGAAATAGTGCTAGGCACTGGGGATGGGAAAGGAGACGTTGACCAAATTGATATTCTTTGACTTGCATGCTATATTGTTATACCCCCAGATTCTTGTGACATAAGAAAGTGTAGGAATGCACTACGTCTTATAGATTCCTAATAACGGATGTTAGAAATTGGGTTTCTGGTTGGCAGAGGTATGCATCCTGTCCAAGCAGGAACCACACTCCTAGTCAGGATAAATCAGTTACAAACCGTAAATTAACCTGTGTTCACACTCTGGTAGCTTGGCACAGAGCAGGCAGGCTTATCTTAAGAGGCAATGTGCAAAGTATTTGTGCAACATTTCAAACACTAAAACAGTGAAGACACCAAAAAACGATTCCACACCAGGTTAAAAAATAGAGCCTAAATTATGAACCAAACAAGACCAAAACAATTAAAATCCAATAAGTAGAAGGCGAGATATGAATTTGCAAAGAATAAACTGAAATGTAGTGCTTAAAGCCATAAAGCACCAACCGGGGTTATCAGGTTGCGCTAGACTGGGTTAAATCCAAAGGTTCGGAATAACCAAGATGGAGCACAGGTTGGATACAGTCCCAATCAAGTCCTGCTGAAGTTTTTCCTTCTCAAGAATTGAGCCAAGAGTCCAGTTCGCAGGGAAGAAGTTCACTGGGGCAAGGAGAGCATCGCTGGCGGTGGTCAGCGGGCACAAAAGGTCAGCTAGGCGTTGTGGGTGGACAGACTGGAGCCTCGCGGTCATGGGCGGTGATGCTTGCAATGCGAATAGAGGAACTTGTGGCGGCTTGCAGTGATTCTCCAGGTAAGCAGCACAGTTCTGGTGCTATAGGGCTCGTTCGCAGCCATGAAGAGCCCAAAAGCCTAATTTCAGGAGCCAAAAAACACTTGCAAGGGTACAGGACTGGAAAGGTGGCTCTTGGATGTCAGGATCTGATTTATTAGGGGTCCAGGAGCTGTAGCAGGTGAGCTGGAAGTCTTTTATGTCCCTGAGACTTCAGAAAACAGGAGGCAAGCCAGAAAGCCATTGGAGTCACTCTGGGTTCATGTGAGATGGGTCCAGTCCTTCATCAACGGGGCAAAGTGCAAGAGGGCAGCAAAGCAGAAAATCGGTTCTTCCAGAGCTGTAGTTCAAAGTGGCAGTCCTTGTAGCAGCACAGCAGTCCACCTTCCTGGCATATTTCTTCACAGGTCCACCAGTGTACTGAGTTAGAAGTGTCAGAGGTCCAGTACTTATACCCAGTTATGCCTTTGAAGTAGGGGTAACTAGAAAAGAGGGGTCTTTGAAGTGCACAGATGTCCTTTTTTCCTGCCCTGGCTCCAGACTCAATATAGGGGGGTATGCAGACCTTTGTGTTGAAGCAGGACCTATTCAGGAGTAAGTCATCTTCTCCCTCCCCTCCTGCCCAGGATGGCCCATCAGGATGTTGATGGCCCACGAGTTACACCTAAGCTTCCTTTGTGTGTGGGTGCCTAGAGGAAAAGCACAAAGTCCAGCTGTCACCCAGCCCAGTTGTGTATTGGAGACAGGCTGCAGGCACACAGGGCTAAGAGCAGGAAAATGCCAAGCTTCTAAAAGGTGCATTTTCAAAATTGGAACAATAAATCAGACTTTACCATTGAATAGGATTTCTTATTACAGTTCCAAAAGTACTAACCATGAAAAATACTGCTTCTCAATTACGATTTACAGATTATTCAATGTTGAAAAGGAGACCCAGCACATCGAAGGGTCCATTGATATCCACAAAAATGATCACATTTCTTCAAAAATCACATAATTCAATAGAGTTCTTATGAAAACTTTTTGTTCTTTATTTATCCACAATGACAATATTCAATCCATCATAGCCAACGCGTTTCGTCCTCATGGAATTCTTCAGGGCTATAAAAAATATACAAATACATAAAATATCAATCAATATAATATTCTATATACATCCTCCACCCATATTAAATATAAAATGCGGTGAAAAAAATTAAATGATCAATAATCACCATCATGGTAATTTTTTATTTTATTAAAGAAATTAAACTAATGACCTAACTTATAGAAAAATATAAATAGAGGGAAAAAGGCTAAAATATGTTTTTTAATTTAAATTTTTTAATTAATTGCATTAATTTCCAACATTGTCAGTTATTTATTTATTTCTTCATTTCCTTCACTTTCTGCAAAACTACCTATGTCATCTTATTATGTATTTTATTTTATTTTAAACTCTTAATTTTTATATTTTTTATATATATATATATTTTTTAAATATATCAAATGTTGTGAAAAAAAAATATTTCTTAATATAGTAATTGCATATATGTTACTTCCTACCAAGTGACAAACTTTATCCTCCACATTTAACTTAATTTTGGTTATCAATTAGTTTTAATTACAAACAACTCCAAATTTCAAAGATTTATTTTGTATTTTTCTGATTCTCATCTTTCAATCTTTCCAACACTATTCCATTTCCATTAGAAGTAAGGCTACATATCAATTTTTTATTGTCAATTGATCATCTACTAGGAGAAAAATAAAGATGGTACACACTATTACAGAAGACACATCAACCCATACCTCATAATTGCAGTATGTAACGCGCTCCACGACAGAACGCCATCCGATCTCCTGACAATGAAACCGATTGTGTTCTCACACATCGTTTTTATACTTGCACTAACCATTTCCACCTGAAGCAAACTGAAACACTTCCTTTTGAGATATGTAACGGTGGCGGCAATTTTGAAATGGCACTTGGACCACACTTTTATATTATATTATATTTTGATAATTTTGTGGATATCAATGGACACTTCGATGTGCTGGGTCTCCTTTTCAATGTTATGAGCCCATGGCTAATTGAGGTCTAGGGGGTTGGCCCTCACGACCTGTGCACCGAAAAGTGCCATAAATTGCATATATATAATAAAGGAAGAAGGTGCGGTTTCAATTCATTTTTTTTTATTTTAAGATTATTCAATGTATTAAAGAATCCCCAATGTTATCCTATGAGAGGGGTAGGCCTCACATTAGTGAAAAACAAATTTGAGAGTTTTTTCACTACCAGGACATATAAACGTAAATGTCCTGACTTTTAATTACATAGCACACTGCCATATGGGCTACCCAGGGCCTACCTTAGGGGTGACCTACATGTAATAAAAGGGGAGTTTAATGCTTGGTAAGGTGGTCTAAATGGCAAGTCTCCATTGCAATGTAATACTGCCTTCAGGCTGCAATGGCAGGCCTGGGACATTGTTTAAAGTGCTACTTAAGTGGCTGGCACAAGCAGTGCTGCAAGCCACTAATAGCATTTAATTTACAGGTCCTGGACACATGAAGTGCACTTTACTAGGAACCCAAAGTAAATTAAATATGCTAATTAGATATATACCAATCAGACTATGTTTTAAGGAGAGGGCACTGGCAGCTTAGTACTGGTCAGCAGTGGTTAAATGCTCAGAGTTCTAAGACCAACAAAAAGAAATCAGCAAAAATGTGAGGCAAGCAGATGAGAAGTCTAGGGGGGATCCTGTAGAGGGTGCCATTTCCTATAATGTATCTATGGGATGACTACTTACCACATTTAACATATTAACCAGAGCTCTTATTACCAGTATAAATTTAAAGCATCTCACAGCCAGATGCTGAAACCACAAATGTTTACAATCAAATATGATCCCTAAGTAAGCATACTGATAAACTGTCTCCAATACCTTGCCCTTAACCAATTTTGAGTGTGTCCTGGTTCTGTTGGGACCACAGGACATCACTTGTGATTTGGAGAATGTCATTAAAGGGTCAAGGTTGCCCATGAATCTAACAAATGCCTTATTCAACAATTTCAACCCCTTAGGAGTAAGAGCCAATAGACCTGGAATGCCCCTGTAGAGGAGAGCAGGGATCTGCCTCAAGCCCACTACCAGCACATACTGCCTAAATTGAGCCAGGTAAGCACTCATTAATATATAAAATAAATTAAAGAGATGCCAAAACACATCCCTACCTAAAACCTCGTTCTAGTTTAAAAGGTCCTGTGCAATCCCCATCATTTCAAAATTTGACTTTAGCTAAGGGGTAAGAGTGAATTTAGGCTAAAACATTTTCTAGCGCTTCATTCAGACCCATCTTTCTTAGACGCAACAATGGTTTGGAGCTGTTGACCAAATCAGATGCAATCAATAGGTTTATGAAGGCTATGTACAATGGGCAGCCCTTAGCGATGGAATAATTACCAATTATTAAATATAAATTAGGGCATTTCTCCAATGTACCCAGCTCCCCTGGAACCCATACTGCATTTCACAAAGTATATTATTAGTCATAGCTTGTTCAACAATCATCTTCTGTCAGCCCTACTCATTACTTTCACCAAAGAATTTAATGAAGATATTGGCCTATAACAAGGGTTCAGCTTATTGCCCTGTAAGTTTGGCGTTTCAATAGTATATTTGACCCCTTTAGCATCCAACCCGCTCCCCAGCGTGGCCAGCTTTGGAGTGGTACTGGCAAATCTGACCAGGTAGTGTCCACCAATTTACACAATGTGTCTATGTTTGGTGTGGGAATAGAGTATCTGGTTCCTTTAGAATTAATTATTTTTTCCAGTGAGGCTAAGGGCCCGATTACGGATTTGGCAGTCGGACCGCCAGTCCGCTGTGGCTTCAGTCCCAAGTGCACCATCGAGTGGCTGCCTTTTGCACGCCCTATTATGATGCATGCAGCCTGAACTGTTGCCCCCCGTAGACGGAGTGGGTGCTGCTGCAATGTTTGGCAATACATACTCCATTGCCGTCAGTGAAAAGTGTTCCAGCCAAGCAGATTACAAAAACACAGTGGCGCTTGCAGTCCCCTGGTGGTGGACGCTGACGGCGGTCGACCGCTGTGATACACTCAGCATAGCACCATAACAGTGGCCATTGGATGGAGACAAACATAACACACCTGATGTACATCTGAAAAGTGGCTACACCTGCAAATCACACTATAAAACACCCCCCATTCCAGACCATGATCCATTGCCACTCCACTGCAGCACAGCCATTTGGACACAGCATTTTGGTGAGAGAAGGCAGGCCTATTCTTATTACCCATTCCCTATTAATACACACCACACCTTGCCAGCACTCTTTTTCCCATCCCTTTGTGTAGTTTTTCATTGCACTATCACTGACTTTAATTTGGGGATATGTCATAGCCCAAAAACCCATGTTTTTGAGAGGCAGAGTTGACAGTCATGGTGGATAAAATCATAAGAGTAGATTAATTTGTTTGGAGCCCAAGTTCAAAATACCACTTTTATTCAGAAAAGGGAAATGTGGACCAAAATAGTAGACAGGGTGAATGCAGTAGGCATCACCTTGCGCACACAGGAGGAAATTAGGAAGAGTTGGAACAACTTGGCAGGGAAGGTGCGTTCCCTGGCCTCCAAACAACACATTAAGTCCACTGGTACTGGTGGTGGTCCTCACAGCAACCCAATCAGATGGATCCAGAGAGAGTAGAATGTCTTGGTGTGGGAAATGGCCATTTTTGCAGGGTCGTCCCCAGTCTTTTTGCCTCCTTCCTCCTATTTGTTCTGACCTGTTTTTGTTGGCTTTAGGACTCTGGGTACTTTACCACTGCTAACCAGTGCTAAAGTGCATATGCTCTCTGTGTAAAGTGTTCTGTTGATTGGTTTATCCATGATTGGCATATTTGATTTACTGCTAAATCCCTAGTAAAGTGCACTAGAGGTGCCCAGGGCCTGTAAATCAAATGCTACTAATTGGCCTGCAGCACTGGTTGTGCCACCCACATTAGTAGCCCTAGGAACATGGCTCACACCTGCCACTGCAGTGTCTGTGTGTGCAGTTTTAAACTGCCAATTTGATTTGGCCATTGTACCCACTTGCCAGGCCTAAACCTTCCCTTCTACTACATGTCAGGCACCCCTAAAGTAGGCCCTAGGTAGCCCCGGGGCAGGGTACAGTGTATGTTTAAGGTAGGACATATACTAGTGTGTTTTATATGTCCTAACAGTGAAATACTGCCAAATTCGGTTTTCAATGTGCAAGGCCTATCCCTCTCATAGGTTAACATGGGGGCTGCCTTTAAATATCCTTAAAGTGCAGATTCCCTTTGAGAGTAGATAAAAATGTAGAATTTAGGGTCTCTGGAATTTAAAAATACATCTTTTAGTGAAGTTGGTTTTTAAATTGTCTGTTTGAAAATGCCACTTTTAGAAAGTAGGCATTTTCTTGCTTATACTATTCTGTGACTCTGCCTGTTTGTGGATTGCCTGTCTGGGTTAGTTTCACAGTTGGGCTGTTTTGCACCTCTCTAGACAGTGACACAAAAGGGGGCGGGTGTAGCCTGCATATACTGATGAGCCTTCTGAGCTAGGGAGGAGGGAGGATTGGTCATTCACACCTGAAAGGACTGTGCCTGCCCTCACACAATGTAGTCTCTGACCCCCTGGTGTGTGCCTGGGGCCTGGCCTGGACAAGGAAGGATCTTGCAAACACTTGAGACCTTGCTTTGAAGTTTGCCAGCTTCAAAGGCAGAACTGGGTATAAGAAGAAGACCCAAAACCCCAGACTTTTAGAATCTTTCTGGAATCAAGAGGAACCTCTGCCCAGGAGAACAGCTGAAGAGCTCTAGGAGGAGTAATGTCCCTTTTCTGTGTTGCTTTGCTGGACTGGCCTGCAGTTGCTGTTTCTGCCTGAAAAGAGTGCAAAGGATGAACTTAGCTGTGTGTCCTGCTTGAGAAAGTTTTCCAAGGGCTTGGAGTAGAGCTTGCCTCCTGTTGGGAGTCTCAGGGACACCAAAGACTTCAGTTTCCTCGGCCTGCAGCACTGGGAACTGTGTGTTTTGTGCTGTTCAAGAGGAGAAACCACTTTGACACCGCCAACGACACCGCTGGCCTGCACCGTGACCTGCCGATGCCACACGGAGTCGCATTGCCCCGCTTCGCCCCACGACCCTGGTCTCCCCGACACCATCAGCAGATGACTTCAATGAGCCGCTGCTCGCACCACGACCTGTGGGCCCGCACTCTGGCATCGCCTGCTCACACCGCAGCCTGGGCATCACCGACGACAACGCTCCTGCTGACACAGGCGCCCCTGCCTGCACCGTGGCCTATGCACACTGCACATGAGGTACACGAAGCACCGTCCCATCCTGCACCGCAGCCCTGGTCCACCGACGCCAGCACCATCGACTCCTGTGTCGTCACCAGGTATCCTACCTGCACTGTGTCTGGTCTGTGGACACCGCCCATGAGGGTCACGAAGCACCGTCCCATCCCGCACTGCTGGCTTGGGCCTACCGACGACAGTGCTTCAGCAACAATGACGACGCTGCCTGCACCTTGACTTGTGGACACCGCACGTCGTACCGCCCTCCTGCACACCACAGCCCTGGTCTCACAGTCGCCGCTGGACGCCGTCACCGAGCCGCTGCCTGCACCGTGACCTGTGGGCACTGCACGTCGCATTGTCCCGCTTAGCACCGCAGTCCCGGCGCCATTCACGCCAGCGCACCTGACTTCATCAGCCTGGAGTTCGATCTGCGACACGTGTGACCTCAAGGGCCCAACGACTCCTGAACCGACTCCGTAACCGACACCGGGACATCAGTGACGGCACTCTCCGGAGAGCACCACGAGGATCACGCCGCCCTGCAAATCCAAGGTACTGTTTGCAGCTCTTCTCGACACCGTAGCTGGCCCGCAATGCCGCGGCAGGCCTGAACTGTTGGTTTTGCTGATCACAACGCCATGATAGCCCCATGTGGAGCTATCAACTTCAATGGCCTGCATTTTTGAGTAAATCTTGTAGAATTCATATTTTTATTACTGGATGTTGGATTTTTGTAGTATTTGGTCTTGTTTTATACAGATAAATATTGGCTATTTTTCTAAAACTGGTGTGGTGTCCGTTTGTAGTGTTTTCACTTATTACTGTGTTATGTGCAAATGCTTTACACATTGCTTCTGAGATAAGCCTCACTGCTCGTGCCAAGCTAACATGGGGGTGAGCAGGGATTTTCTAAGCGGGTATCTCCCTTATCCTGACTAGAGTGAGGGTCCCTACTTGGACAGGGTGTAAACTGACTGCCAACTAGAGACCCCATTTCTAACACTTGGCCATCCTGCATCCTGATGGCTGGGCAAGAATACCTGGGGGAGTGACCTCTGGTAAGTTACATCCCACTACCTGTCCCCAAAGCTCAATGTCCTGTCTGCCCCCAATCCAGATTTTGCCTTTGTGTTGTCTGCCTAGTTTCCTTACATGCAATCCATAAAGAATCAGAGAGGTTGTCTTATCATTGTCAATGTGTGTTGCTGTGTTTGCTAAGATCAAATGTATCAATTACCACCACATGCTACTTGTTGCAATGGAGTCTGGGAGTGTAGTTCCACCACAAATCTCATTTCAGGACCCATTCAATATATCAGTTGGTAACTAGATGGTCCATCCCAAATGCAATTTATGAACAGGTATGTTACACCAACCGTTTTGTAAGTGTTGGCAAGTAGATATTGAAATTACTACAATTACCATGAGGCCTTGTTCTAGCAAATCAAAACATAACAAAAATTGTATTTTAACCATTCTCACTTGTCTTACATATCACAACTGATGTTCTTTTCACATGGAGTTAGCAATCAACATGCAATGCTGTACTCAGATACATTTCTGCATACTTTGCTTTATGTTGTTCTGGCCTCCCCAACTGAAACAATTGAAGGAATGAGTGACCCAGCACCAAGTGTGTACGCCAAAGTACTGCAAGGCATGAAGTCAACTCAGCTATCTAGAAATTGCAGGTGGACCATTGTCTTTGCACTGGTCACAAGATGACTAATGTGAAATATTTAACTAAGTTGTGTGATTGCCTGTAGTATACAGAACACCTGGCCTGAGCTTGCAGACAGAGGAGACACCCGCATCACCCCGAACCAAGCCTTCAGGGATGACAATACTCCTGGTGGTCTGGATGAGGAGGATGGTGCTGGTCCATCTGGTCACACTGGGCAGATGTCAACTGTGAGTGTCACTGAGCCCACAACACCTCCCAGCCCAGCTATAACACATCAGCAAACATCATCCACCACAACCTGTGTACCTAGCACAGTAACCACCATAGTGTGCCCCCGGTCCCGGATCCTGATGTGACAATCACCACCCCAGTTACAGAGGGGTCAAGGACCAGTGCATGTGGACACCCTGGGCCAAGGGCACAGGCTTGTGGTGGGAAGAGTTGTGGGAAGGTAACTGCCGGCAGGCAGAGTGAGGCCACTGGGGATACTCATACCCAAGACACCATCAGCCAAATTTTGGGAGTCTGCCAGGAGTCCCAAGGCATGATGGGCAAGGTACTCACCGAACTGAGGGAGAACAAGCAGCTGCATAGGGACATACACAATCAGATGGAGACCTACAACTCTAACATGGGCTCACAAATAGGGGTGCTGTTGGTCATCCATACCCACCTGTGCAGGGCTTTCCCAGCACCATCTATCGTTTCCTGTGGTCCAATTACATCTGGGCCAGCAACATCTGCTGCACCCACTGGAAGGGAGGCCCTGTCAGAGGGAGACATACCTTCAGACACACCTGTCCCTGCAGATGTGGATCCCCCCGCACTGCCAAGCATCCATGCAAATTACCGGGAGGTGAGGATGCCAAGACCTCCACCACCAAGTAACCTCCAACCTAGTTTCCTCCAATGTGTTTTACACATTCACCCCGTGGACTAGTTCTGGACACATCTACCTTTCTGTCAGCAACAGTTTTTTGGACTCCAAATAATGTGGTAACTACAGCTATGATTTCATTCACCACGACTGACTTCACTTTTCATTTTTTTCATGTTTGTATTACCCAATGTTTGTTTTATCCCTGTTCACTAAAATGAATCCAGCAGTACTGAACTCATTGCCTGCTGTTTCACATCTCACATCTAGCAATGTATGCATGTAATTCAACATGAACTTGACAATGGCACAAATATCTACTTGTCTAAGTATGTATATGTTGGATATGTACAATGTTTAGCTCAGGATAACAACCATCTCTCACCCACACATACAAGTGTGTACCCAAATACCAGCTTAAGTAAATTGTAGCCAGGACTCATGTCAGAAACTAGCAAATCAAACATGACACCAATAATTTTGAACAGTGCTCACAATTTATTTTGCAGACATGCACATCATGGAAGGAAAGGATACATAGGACAATTTAATTGTGAATAGGCAAACTTTAATTGGTCTATGTCACCAGCTGGGGCCATCTCACCTCGTCCACAAAGGTAATCCCTCATCAGTAACACCAGTCGACATACACATGGCAGTACTACCTTGTCTGATCACAGGATCATTCCAAACCATATTCCC
Source organism: Pleurodeles waltl (assembly GCF_031143425.1). NCBI lineage: Eukaryota > Metazoa > Chordata > Amphibia > Caudata > Salamandridae > Pleurodeles > Pleurodeles waltl. The sequence goes on from NC_090445.1 coordinate 217,179,813, forward strand.
AGTATCTGGTGGACTGTTAACAACAAATATTTGTGCTGTGCTACAAGCACCTTGCCCTACAATGATGAGACAATGATGAGACACATCAACATCTACACACACATCACACACAATGAAGATTTGGCCAATCTAGAGGGAAAATAGCATGTTTTGCCTCCACCACAATGTTTTGCTGCAGCACATGATGGCATATATATGTCTTCTTACTTACCACTTATCACTGTGCAAGCTTACCTGGTACAGGATGTGTACACCCAAAGTCTGTGTCTGTCATACCCAGGAACAACCATTGTCCCCATTGTACATCCAAACAGCACCATATACTCGCATATGTCACAACTCTGAAATGTCCAAAAGATGATGCCATGGTGAAGGTGCCTGAAAAAGATAAGAGATGATTCCCCATAAAACAGAAGTTGTATGAGTCTCATGTGTCTTGTTCTTGTTGTTTATAAAACTGATAAAGTCTTAAAAAAGAAATGGAAATTATCTTCCAACCTACACAGGTGAGACAATTCAGATAGTCAACTCCTGGAGTACACTGCCCATGACAAAAATCAGAGCACAACAAAGCAACACAAACATAATCACCACGTGTTATAACCTTGTTTAACAAACACCTTGCACCTGGACTAACCAGAGCTTGACCTCCTTGATATTTTTCCATGACATACTCCTCTCATCATCACAAGGGTTGTTGTTACAGTACAAGTCATGATGTTACCAAAATACTTACACTCATGAGAAGAAGTTGCTGATAAGATCTTGCCACAAGTCAGCTCCTTCCTCCTCACCACTATCATCATCACTTAGCATTCCAGGATTCTCAATAGGTGAATTAAAGTACATTATATCACAGGACTAGGTTGTGAAGCATGCAACAGGCCACAGTGATCTGACACACCTTCCCGGGTGATTAGAGGAGGGCTCCTCCAGTTTTGTCCAGACAGCGGAATCTGGCTTTCAGGAGCACCAAAGCCCACTCCATTGGCTGTTTTGTCCTTCCATAGGCCTCATTGAAGGAGACTTCCCCTGGTCTAGTAGGAACCTCAGCTGGGCCAACAACCATGGTGGGATGGGATAGGCTGGGTCTCCTAGATAGAAGACAGTCAGAGATGCAACAATAAATTACACAGTTCCTGTTTATGGCACCTGAGTTCTCCCTCCCCACTAAAGTTAGCTCAGATCATACTAACCAACAAACCAGGCACACTCCCGTTGGAATTGTTACATCAGCAGGGGTACAGTGCTTTTCTGCATGACAAAGGAATCATGGGCAGATCCCGGGAAGTGGGCACAGATGTTGGAAACATACAAATCTGCCAAGCAGACAACTTACGTTGATAGAATGTACGTTTTTCCTGTTTCTGTAAACGTGTTCCCTGTTATGTGGTAGTAGTAAGGCAATATGGGGGTCATTACAACATTGGCGGTATAAGGCGCTTATCGCCGTGCAGAAGACCGCCAATACACCGCCGCAGTAGACTGCCACAGCTATTATGACACACATCACGGAATCCGCCGAAATTCAGACACCCACACAATACTGCCACACCAAAGGTCACCGATAAACTGGCGGAAACACATCCTCCACCTCCACGCCAACACCCATGCTATTACGACCCACGAATCCACGCGGCGGTATTTCAACCGCGATATTCCATTGGCGGTACACACCGCCGCGCTCAAAATACAAACACATCTACAAAACACCGCCACATTGGACATTTCGAAATACACACACCTGATACACATACAAACACCACTCCCACACACCAAACACAATATAAAACACACACCCCCATCACCCACAAACACCTACAACCAGAAATTCTGAGAGAAGGCCAGAGAGACAGTACAGCTATTGACAACCCCATCACACAGAGGCACACAACACCATCACCCACACTACATTCACGCACAAAACACCACATACCACTACATTCACCACACTCATCACCACATACACCACCCCACAAATCACACACACCACCCCATGTCATGCCAAAGACACCCCCGCTTCTCCGAGGAGGAGCTCAGGGTCATGGTCGAGGAAATCGTACGGGTAGAGCCACAGCTATTTGGCTCACAGGTACAGAACACATCAATAGCCAGGAAGATGGAGCTCATGGCGCAGAATAGTCGACAGGGTCAACGCCGTGGGACAGCACCCAAGAAATAGGGAGGACATCAGGAAGAGGTGGAACGACCTACGGGGGAAGGTGCGTTCCACGGTCTCCAGGCACAACATCGCAGTGCAGTGGACTGGCGGCGGACCCCCACCTCCTCCCCCACAACTAACAACATGGGAGGAGCAAGTCCTGACCATCTTGCATCCTGAGGGCCTCGGAGGAGTCGGTGGAGGATGGGACACTGGTAAGTCAAATCTTAACTATCACATCCCCCACCCTACTTGCATGCTATCACACACCCCCACCCTCCCCTATCACCCCAAATCCTCACTAATCTACCCATGACACCAACCACCCATCCCAACACCAAGCCATGCATGACAAAACTAAGCATGGGCACCCCTCACTAAAGCATGCCCACTGCACATACCCAGTACACCCCCACAACCATCATCACACAAGCCCCCACACAGGAATGCCTGCACTGGGGTACACAAACACCCACCCATTGCACACCATTACACACACACATGCAATAAACATGTCCTTATACCCCTGCAGGAACCCGAAGGACCGTCACCACACCAGAGGGTCCAGGCAACAGCACTCCACCCCCAGAAGAGGCCCACAGTGATGACAGCAGCTCTGCCCCACTGGATCCTGATGACCAGCCAGGACCATCGTGGGCCTCAGGACAGTCGGTTCCCCTTGCCCAGCCACAGCCCAACACCGAGCTGCCACCCTCTGGTAACACCAGCACAGCACCCACCCAGTGGGCCCAAACCTCCCTACCCAGGACAGGTCAATCAGCGGTGTGTCCACCACTACAGGGCACCCAGGCTAACCCACCCCCCCAACAACAACAGGGACCTGGGGGCAGTGGTAGTGGGCACACGGTCCAGGGGACGGAGGCACAGGAACACAGGGGAACTGGCAGGGCTGCTGTGCGACAGAGGGAGGACAGGCCAAGGGAACCAACTCTCCACGAGGCCCTCTCCTCCTTCATGGGAGCATACCACCACTCCCAGGAGACGATGGCCACGGTCCTGGACAAGTTGCAGGAGACCCTGCGTCCGCAGGACGAACTGTATTTGGGGTTCAGGGAGGAGCTCAGGACCATCAGCTCCGACCTGGGCACCATCGTAGGGTTGCTGACGGACATTCAAAAAATCCTGAGGGACACCGTGGCACTCCAAGGGGCCCCTGACACTAGCCAGGACGACGAACTGCCCACCACCTCAGGACGCCCCGCCACAGGACCAACACACCAGCACCCCACCCCCCTGCAGACGGACAACCACCACGCAAGCGGGCCCTGAGATCAAGGAACAGGACAGAGCAAGATGGCAAGACCACCGCCAGGAAATGAGACCACCCTGATTGTCCCCCCACTGTCCCACTTTTTCACCCTGTCCAGATTGTAACTGCCCCAGCTCCGCTTCCAATGCCCAGATGAGCAGTGCACCTGTGAGACTAATAGACTGGACTCTGCCATGGACATTCCTCCACCATGACCCATCCCCATTTTACAACCTTCCTTGATTTTTTTTGCACTTAAATAAACACCCTTGAAAGTCCAAAAAATCTGGAGTCAGTCTGTGATTTGGAACTTTGTATTATCAATTACAGTGTCATAATGGGTTACCCATTGTAAGGCTAACATACCAATGTCACACATCACAAGCCCTTGAAGGATGCAAGCAGTTGACACGTAGGTTACCACACCTGTGAAACTGAAATGAAAGGGTACAACTCAATTAACAAATAGTGAGTGAAATGTAGGTACAGGATAGAGGTAGACGTGTGAAAGTTAATGTAATGTTAAACCAGAAAATGCTCTCACCTGTGTGTCACTGGAAATATTGCTGTATGACTGACTCCCTGTTGTCGTTTTCTTCATCCTCAGCTTCATCCTCATCACTATCCAATCGCTCCACAGGCTCCACAGCTGCCACAACACCGTCATCTGGATCATCCTCCTGCAGAAAAGGCACCTGGTGTCGCAATGCTAAGTTATGGAGCATGGAGCAGGCGATGATGATGTCGCACACCTTCTTCGGTGAGTAGAATAGGGATCCACCTGTCTTATGGAGGCACCTGAACCTGGCCTTAAGAAGGTCGAAGGTGCGTTCGATAACCCTCCTAGTCAGCCCATGAGCATCATTGTACCGTTCCTCTGCCCTGGTCCTGGGATTCCTCACTGGGGTCAATAGCCAGGAAAGGTTGGGGTAACCAGAGTCCCCCGATAGCCATACACAGTGCCTCTGGAGTTGACCCATCATATCAGGGATGCTGCTATTCCGCAGGATGTAGGCGTCATGCACTGAGCCAGGGAACATTGCATTTACCTGCGAGATGTACTGGTCTGCCAAACAGACCATCTGGACATTCATCGAATGATAATTCTTCCTGTTCCTGTACACCTGTTCACTCCTGTGGGGGGGGACCAGAGCTACATGGGTCCCATCAATAGCACCTATGACGTTCGGGATATGTCCAAGGGCATAGAAGTCACCTTTCACTGTAGGCAAATCCTCCACCTCAGGAAAAATGATGTATCTCCTTACGTGTTTCAGCAGGGCAGACAACACTCTGGACAACACGTTGGAAAACATAGGCTGGGACATCCCTGATGCCATGGCCACTGTTGTCTGAAATGACCCACTTGCAAGGAAATGGAGCACTGACAGCACCTGCACGTCAGGGGGGATTCCAGTCGGATGGCGGATCGGTGACATCAGGTCTGGCTCCAACTGGGTACATAGTTCCTGGATTGTGGCACGGTCAAACCGGTAGGTGACGATGATATGTCTTTCTTCCATTGTCAACAGGTCCACCAGCGGTTGGTACACCGGAGGATTCCGCCATCTTCTCATATGTCCCAGCTGACGGTGCCTAAGAAGGACAACAGCGAAGAACCAGTCACTATTACTCCAGGTATGTACCCACAGTTACACACAAGACTACACCAGACACAAAACCCTTCCTGTATGTGTGTTGAGTGTAGGCCTAGCTATGCATTATGCAGTAGTAAATGAAGTAAATGGGCCCCTGAAATGGCGGCTGCCTGACCTCTAAACTGGGACAATGGGATTGTGGGGTAACTGCGCTGGCGTTGCACACCGTCGCGGTAGGCGGTCGTAGACCGCGGCGCAATGCTGCATTGGTTAACATTGGACCCTATGGGTCCCAGGAGCCAATGAACAGGTGCGCCGGCGGTGATGATGCGCACTGCCGAGGACGTCACTGCCGCCGACGTCACCGCCATTTTCTATCTGTTCAATCACTACATGCCTGACCTTCGACAGGAGAGGACCTACACTGCTAGTGCTGCTGTGACCTCGGTCTGGAAGTGACGATGGCTGCTGCGTCTGGGGAAAGGGCCCCTGCCTTCACTGCACAGGAGTTGGAGAAACTTGTGGATGGGGTCATCCCCCAGTACACGCTACTCTACGGTCCTCCAGACCAACAGGTTAGTACAGGGAGCACGTTGTATGGGCTAGGCCTGGGTGGAGTGGGCTGGGTGGAAGAGTGAAGGGGGCAGAGTACATAGATCAGTTATGAATGGGAATGAATGGGCCACATGGCCAGAGTAGGGAGGGGGCCACTCACATTGACGGTGCAGTTGGTAATGACTGTTCCTCTTTCCTTGTGCATGTCATGTAGGTCAGCGCCCACCAGAAGAGGGACATTTGGCGTGCCATCGCCAAGGAGGTCCGGACCCTGGGGGACCACCAGAGACGGGGCACCCACTGCCGTAAGAGATGGGAGGACATTCGCCGCTGCAGCAAGAAGACGGTGGAGGCTCAGCTGGGGATGGCCTCCCAACGTGGGAGGGGTGCCCGTCGCACCATGACCCTGTTCTGCAGAGGGTGTTTCCATGGTGGGCTTGATTTACTTCCTATGTGTATTGTTTAGGATAGCATTTTACAAATTGTATTGTTTGATGTGCCTAATGTGTGAGAATCTTTTGCAGTAATGTAGCATAGAAGTTGTGTTTCAGTTTCATGCAACATACCTGCTTAACTTTCTCGGCTATCAATACAGGACCTAGCCTGTCAGAAGTTGGAGGGGTCACAGTGATTATTTGATGTGATGTTGGTGTGGACCTGCTGTTTTTTTACTGTATTATGGACACACATCTGTAAATTTTTGGGGTACACATTTAAAATGTTGAAGGACTGTCCCTGTCCAGTGTCTGTGAGCTGGCCAAAGAGGGCATCAGAGGAGTGAGTTGGGAGAAAACATTATTAGCTGTTCCGGACAGGGACCCACAAAACAGTTTTGTCCTAGGTCCCCTGAACCTTCTATTGCACTTGGCTGCGCATCTCTTAACTGGAAAGTAAACGGGAACAGGTGAGATTAGGCCTCACAGGCGGTTACATCCACAACGGTGTGGGTTTTGGTGTTCACCAAGCAGCACCAGCAACGGCAGGACGTGTACGATCGGCTCCATGATGGCAGAGGACGTGTGCAAGTGAGTGGAGGTGAGTTTCCGCCTTTTATCCCTCCTTTTTTCATAGCTCAGGTTTGGCTCCCACAGTCACATCTGCAGTAATGTGCTTTGTGCAGACCTCAGGCATACGCATTAACCTCAACCACTACCGTTGTGGTATACGTTTCATGGTGGTGGTAGTGGTGCCGCATCGGTGCCGTGGCATTCTTTCGTAAATGCACCTGCTTAACTCGTAAATGGGCGGGTGAACTGCCGACTTAGCGGTCAGGGAGAACCACGCCGTTTCCACAGCAGTGACCTTACCGCCAAACTCGTAATCAGGCCCTAAGTTTGGAGTTGCAAATAGTATGTTAGATCCCTTTAAAGATCAACACTTTCCCCAGTGTGACTAAGGATCCTATTACAAGTCTGGCAGTCACAAGACCACCAGGCTTGTGGTGGCAGTCGGACTGCTGCAGCTGTGGCGGTCCAACCGCCACATTACGACCGTGGTAGTCAGACCACCAAAAGACCGCTGTTCCCACCAGGATCTTTAATCCTGACGGGATGACAACAGTTGTGGTTGTAATCAGTCACGGCGGCGCTGAAGTCAGTGCCGTCGTGCTGAATACAACCATGTTCTCCACCAGCCTTTTCATGGCGGTTCAACTGCCATGAAAAGACTGGCGGAGAACAAGTGCAGTGGGCCTCAGGGTGTTGTAGTTTAGCAGCGATTAGATTAAGCATTACCAGAAGACATCTTGTATTTAGCAACTATTGTGAACATTTTGCGGAAACCATTTTGTATTCATGGCAGCCATTTTCTCTGCCACATGCTGCCATGTGCTCACCATGTGCTCTGTCCTACCTTTCTGTTAACTACTCTTGAAAATCTGCCTAGTGAAAAGTTCTATTTAGCATCTCCCACTTTCGCACATGCCCAGTAAGGTCTGTAGCTGTTAGTCCTTGAAAACTGTTAGCCCCTCCTACCTGTCGACTGTGCATTTCCACATGACCTTATATGTATAGAAGTCTTGCTTCTATAATTGTACCACCTCCTTTTAGCCCCTGCGTGGGTATAAAAGGACAATGCTCTCTCAGTTCAGTGTGCTAGTTCAAACATTACCGAAGGGTGCTGTTTGAACTGTAGTACCACCTCATGAGGTTTAATAAACTTTTGTCTTTTATTTCAGTTTCTGTGCCAACTTCTTCTTATGTGGTCTGAGGACTTTGTGCAGAGAAGGGTGAACCCCTTGCACTAGTAGGCTTTGCTGAGGCTTACTTCAACAAATTGGCGCCCGAACAGGGACTCATCGGCGACTCGGACGCCCAACGGATTGGTCGCGACGAAGGATTGGGATCTCGCTGCGGACGATGAATGCCTGAGGAGACCCGAGTCTTGGCAACCACAGCGTTTTTCCCTTCCTTCTGACTTGACCATCCAGGTGGCGCCGGTCCTCGACTGAGATCCTTTTTGTTCATTCGTCATGCAGTGACCATTTGGTCGATTTTAGAACTTGGCAGTTGGAACCTGGACACCCTGTGATTGGTAAGAGCCGTTTTACGGCACTTGCAGTGGGTTTTGATGCCTTTGTTTGGTAATGAAGTTTAGCACTACTTACTGTGGCTCTCGTGTTTTGGGTGACTAGTCAATTTGTGTCCTTTGAATTGATATAGAAATTGCAATTTATATAGGCAGGAAATGAGGAGAATTTTCTCCAATTTAATTTTGATTTGAACGGCACCTTAAGTGCTACTTTGATTATAATACTGCAATTTCTGCACTATTTTTGGCATGTCTATTTTTAGCGCACTTGTAGGATGTGTTGCTTTTGTAATGGTACCAATTTGAGACTGGAAGAATCACAACCGGCAACCCCAGAGGGGACGCTCAATGGAGATATGTATGTTAAATAAGGTCTTTCTTCTATAATGTACAGCACATTATGGAATAAATACACTTGCGCGGATCCTGAGTTATGTTGGCCTATGCATGGGTCATTTGATTTGCAAAAGATTGAGTAAGTGGAACAATGTATGTGTAAGCGAAGTTCTAGGCAAGATATGTTTGACTGTGTACGAATGTGGGAGAAAGAAGTGCGTGGATGAGTGAAGCATGAGCAAGCCTTGCTTGAGAAAGAGCAACAGAAGAATGTATATGTGAAAGCATTGGAAATGAGAGAGAAAGAAAGAAATGACTTAAAGGCGATAGAAGAGAAAGAATGTAAATTACAGGTAACTGGCCAATACACTGTTAGGCAACCTCTCTATCCTATCCTTAATAAACCACACAATGATTTTTTATTACTAGCTCGCCCTCCACCTCCGTATGTCGTTCCTTCTGCCCCTCATGAGTTAGCTGAGGTCTCCGGTTCAGAGCAACAGAAGATACGAGACAGTCGCTCTATGTTGCCTGCTGACCGTGCGTCTGAGCTTAGATCTATTGCTCGTAAAACAATTCGTAGTGATGTCTTTGCTTCTGAACTTTTAGATAACATGAAAGGGTGGACGGAAAAGGAGCAGCTATATTTTACTGAGGCATTTGGCACAGAAGTTATTGAACTATTTCGGAAATATTCTGATGAGTTAGAGACCGATGATGTTGCAGCTGATCATAAGCAAATGCGTGATGGTCTTTTTGTTTTCTCCCAGGTGGCTGATGCAATCAGGCGTTTGGTGAAATTATGTGTTGCAGCAGGCCATTTGCGAGAGGAGAAAAGGGCCGTGGACGTAGTTGCATGGACATCTCAGACCGGCGGGGTGCAAGCTTCCATCTTTGGAACAGATAAGATTATGATAGTTCAAGCGAAGCCAATGCGGGAGGCCGCGCCTTTGTATGTTCCTCCTAAAGGATCGGGTACAAGTGATGATAAAACTTCTGGTGATGCTAAGGGTTATTTTATTTATAATTGGCTGTATACTCCTTGGAATAGGGCAGATGTAATGGCACTTGAAACAGTATTACCTGACCCGCGGAAAAATACAGCCGCCTTTTATTAGGAAGTTGAGGGAGGAATTAGTTCTTGTACTATGACTTTGGACAACTTGATTCTTTTGTTTTGCCTGAAGGTGTGGCTCTCATACAATATGTCGATGATATTTTGTTGGCACTGATACCCCTGAGCAACGTGAAAAGTGCACTTTGTCCTTACTTTCTGTTCTTGCTTCACACCATCATAAAGTGTCACAAAAGAAATTGCAATATTGTAGACCAAGGGTAACCTATTTAGGTCACCTTTTGTCTAAGGAGGGCCGTGCACTTACATCAGATCATATTCAAGCAATTTTAGACACAACAGTACCCTCTACTCAGAAAGATGTTCATGCATTCCTTGATCTTACTTCTTTTTGTAGGCAATGGATATTAGGGTTTTCACACATGGTCAAACCTTTGCTAGCACTTTTGACTAAAGATACTCCAATGCCCCTCCCATGGACAGATGAATGTGAGACTGCTTTCCGGCAGCCACAACAAGCTCTTTGTTCAGTACCAGTGTTAGGTACTCCAGATTACATGAAGCCTTTTGCACTTTACGTACATGAGAAAGATGGATGTGCATTGTCAGTTTTAGTGCAGGCACATGGCGATAAGCAGCGTCCCTGTGCATATTTTTCAGCAGTACTTGATCCTGTCGCTCGATCGTTTCCTGGGTGTTTACGTTCAGTTGCGGCAACAGCTATGTCAATACGTCAGAGTGAAGGGATAGTTTTGTCACATAAGCTGTTGGTGTTAATACCCTATGCGGTTGATGCTCTTTTAAATCAAACAAAGACGCAATATTTAACTAGCGCTCGCCTGATAGGATATGAATTGACATTGCTGGCTCCTCACATTACACTGAAGAGATGTGCAACACTAAATCCAGCCACTTTGTTGCCATATCCGGTTACTCAGCCTCAGTCACAAGAAAGACATGATTGTATATTCCTTACCGAAGAACAGTCAAAGGGTCGTATTGATTTACAAGATACGCCGATTCCAGATGTAGACGGGGAATTGTGGGTTGATGGGTCTTGTTTGAAGTTGCCAGACGGTACGACCTCAGCTGTATATGCAATCACCACAATGCACAGGGTAGTGGAGACAGCTCGTATACCACAGAAGTCAGCTCAAGCAGCTGAACTAATATCTTTGACACGAGCATGTGAGCTTAGTACTGACTTATGTGTGAACATTTATACAGACAGCCGCTATGCTTTTGGAGTGGCTCATGATTTTGGTTTGCTTTGGAAGGAGAGAGGCTTTCTCACGTCCCACGGGATGCAGATAATGCACGGAGAATTAGTGCATAACCTCTTGACTGCATTGACATATCCAAAGAAAATAGCTATTGTGAAATGTAGTGCACACAAGAAAGTGACCGCATTGCACGTGAGACTGCGATGCAGTGAAGTACTACTTCTATGTATGTAGTGAAGTCACAAGCTGAACGTTGGCATAATGCTAGACAAGACGTATTAGATATACAGAAATCTGCTTCTGTGGAAGAACATGAGCAATGGTCTGAAGAAGGAGAATTGGATGATGAGGGCTGTTGGCGGAATAAGTAGATGGATAAATGGAAATTGCCTATAGCTTTTGTACAACCTATGGTTCAGATGGCACATGGGCTGGCACATGTTAGAGCTCCAACAATAACGAAGTTGCTTACGCAAGTTTGGGAGCATCCAGAAATTTCCAGTACAGCTAAGAGAGTAGTACAGTCTTATTTGATCTGTTTACAATACAATCCTGGAAAAGGGACACGAACTCCTGCGGGAGGGTTTGCTACACCAACTGCACCTTTTGAAGTTCTACAAATGGATTATATTCAGCTTGAACACTGCAACAATTTAAAGTATGTCTTGGTGGTGGTATGTGCCTTCAGTAAATGGATAGAGGCATACCCCACAAAGGATAATACTGCCATTTCCATAGCGAAGGTGCTTTTGAAAGAATTTTCCCTAGGTTTGGTGTTTGCAGACTTTTATGGAATGATAACGGACCTCATTTTGTTGGGGAAGTTATTAAGTATGTCCTGAAAGGATTAGGGATCAAACAGAAGTTCCATGCGGTTTTCCACCCAAAATCAGCAGGGTTGGTGGAAAGGTATAATGCTACTTTGAAGCTGAAGTTAGCAAAGATACAGGCTTCCACATCCTGAACTTGGCCAGATGCATTACCGTTGGCATTATTGTCTATTAGGTCAGTGCCATACTCTCGAATTGGCCTTACTCCCTAAGAAATAGTGTTTGGAAGGCCAATTAACATTTGGGGAGTTCCTAAGCCAAATTCTGTGTATGATGTACCTTGTGTCCTGATGAATGATTATTTGGCACAGTTAACCGACAATTTGGTTTCTATTCATCAACAGGTTTGAGAAGCACTTCCTGACAGATCTACAGGTGAAGGCCATGAACTCCGACCTGGTGACCAGGTGATGATTAAGTCCTTTGAAAGATCAAGCAGCTTGGAACCAAGGTGGCGAGGCCCAGAAAAGGTGCTCCTTGCGACAAGGACAGCAGTTCGAGTGACGAACCGAAAGAATTGGGTCCAGAGTACTCACTGCAAGAGAGTGCTACCTACCTTGGTGGAACCTGCTGTGCTGACCGATCATCGAGAGATTTTGACTACGGAGAAAGGCCGTGCTATATCACCTGACGAATCTGCAGAGTTCTTCCCGGACCATACGACTTCTTGAGTGTCGCGATATAATTTGAGACCGAGGAAAGAATCTGAAATTGTTTTGAAAATAACTGGTTGAGCTACTGCCCTGGGTTAGTGAAACGAAGAAGAGCCAATGTGGCAAGGGGGGGGGGGGACCAGCCATGCATTAGAGTAGTGACACCCGTCTTGGCCGTGGTGAAGAAATCAGCGGAGGCCCAGGGATAAGAGCTCCAACGATTGTTTTTAATTAATTTCTGAAAGGGTCGATTATCACTGTTGCTAAAATAAATAACAAACTGATTATTAGTACTATGGGGTTTGTTGTTGTTTTGGTGGTTATAGCAATAATCACCTGGTTTGTTGAAAAGAAGTCTCCTGCTCGTGCGTTTTTTGTTGCCACTACTCCAGTACCAGAGGATCACTATTACTTTACGCTTCCCTATCAGGAGCAGAAGCACCACCGTCAATCGTACTTCAATAATACTTTCATTCAGATGTTGCATCATACTTATAATTCTACAAATTCTATTAACTGTTGGGTATGTGGAATGATACCTGCGCATCAAAAGAAAGGAGGAACACCTTTCATTCCTCTTCCTTTTTCACACAATGGTTCTTGTCAAGCTTGGTACACGCTTTTGTTTGCATCTGGAAAACGTACAGAGGGCGGACTTTTTTTTTCGCCTTAGTAAAGTATGCTACCAAGACAAAGATGGGTATACCCAAGCCAAAGGAACTAAATGGGAATGTGAAGAGTATCAACCGTACAATGTTTCAATACCATATGTCTTCACAAATATAAGAGACTCTGACAAGAAAGAACAATTTGTGATTTCTGTTACAAAAACTAAAGCAGATTTATGTATACGTAGCATTGGGCGAATTTCAGTGGGGATAAGCGATTGTACCTTGATTTTAACTATTGAGGGTGTAAATAATAGTAGTTTTACAGCTTCACATAATAAATATTTTGTTTGTGGTAACTATGGATATTACCAACTACCTGTTGGGTGGTCAGGTGTGTGTAATGATTGCAATATTTTTCACATGCTATATCTGTATTCAGTGTGGTCCAATGTTCTGCTCCATGTGTATTACTGCTTGTATGCCTACCAAAAGAAATATTACAGAAATGAAAGCACAACACATGTTAGATAAGGAAATAGCTGAAATGATGAGAATAAATATACAAGATGAATATTTAGATTATCCCAGAAAGACTAATGTCTTCAGCTAATGCTGAAAGGGTCGTCTGTTGTAGTTTAGCAGCCATTAGATTAACCATTACCAGAAGACATCTTGTATTTAGCAACTATTGTGAACATTTTGCGGAAACCATTTTGTATTCATGGCAGAAATTTTCTCTGCCACATGCTGCCATGTGCTCACCATGTGCTCTGTCCTACCTTTCTGTTAACTACTCTTGAAAATCTGCCTAGTGACAAGTTCTATTTAGCATATCCCACTTTCGCACATGCCCAGTAAGGTCTGCAGCTGTTAGTCCTTGAAAACTGTTAGCCCCTCCTACCTGTCGACTGTGCATTTCCACATGACCTTATATGTATAGAAGTCTTGCTTCTATAATTGTACCACCTCCTTGTAGCCCCTGCGTGGGTATAAAAGGACCATGCTCTCTCAGTTCAGTGTGTTAGTTCAAACATTACCGAATGGTGCTGTTTGAACTGTAGTACCACCTCATGAGGTTTAATAAACTTTTGTCTTTTATTTCAGTTTCTGTGCCAACTTCTTCCTATGTGGTCTGAGGACTTTGTGCAGAGAAGGGTGAACCTCTTGCACTAGTAGGCCTTGCTGAGGCTTACTTCAACAAGGGAGCCCTCTGCACTGCCCATGCCCCTACTTCATTATATGTCCACTTTCAGAGAAAGGTACACTAGGTAACATGTCATGGGCAGGGCAGAGGCCTCCTCTCCAGCAGCGTCAGAATGCGCACTGTTTGCTGTGTAGACAGTGTGCATTCCAAGTGTGTTAGGGAGACCCCCTCTGCAACGGCATTGGACTCGGCTCCATGTGAAGTGGAGTCCAATGCTGCCGCACGTTTTCCACTCAGTTGGTCAGCCCAGTGGATAACTCGTAATGAGGCTGGTGAGGAGATCACGTTTGCTAATTATTAATATCATGAGTATGATTTTTTTGTATTTTGGGGTGTTTATCTGAACCTGTATGATTTTTATTTGAATTCTGTATATTTTTGTGAATGAATGTTTCTTGGTGCTGAATGATAATTTTTTTTAATATATTTATACAGTCAATGATTTTTTAAATAATGTTTGGTTTATGCTATTTAATTTTTTATAAAGTATGTATTCTTTTGTTTTATTGTTGTTCTTTACTGTTTTTTATTTATTTCAAAATGATAAAAATAAAATAACCCCTTCACTGCTAGACCTCCCCCACCCAGTGCTGAACCCTTTTTTAGCTATTTGAGGTAGTTCGCAATTAGGGCTCCATAACTTTTTTCTAGGTAAGGTATGCATGCCAAATTTGTGTCCATTTTATCCAACTTCCCGGGGATTCTGCAGATACCTAGCATGTGTGTATTCCCTGGAGGGGACCAAGAAATTGGGCAAAATATAGCAAACTTTTGAGTTTTTATTAAAAAGAATTAGGGAAAAGGTGCTCCAGATAATTTTATACCACAGTTTTTTTCATTTTCCTAAGAGGCAGCCTATTTTCCCTAGTTTCTGTGTTTTCTACCTAATTCCAGCTTATGGTGGAACCAAGTGTGAAATCTATTGGTGATCCAGAAAAGCTATAGATTTCTGAAAAGTCTGAGTTCAGCAAGGGGTCATACCTGTAAATCCTTTAAGGATTTTCCAAGGAAATTCACTGATGAAATAAAGTTATATTCAAAATGAGTAGGAAAAAATGGGCATTTGTGATAACATTTTCCTCTGTAACTTTTTAATACGAAGGCCGATTTATAAAAGCAATATGCCATTATGTCCGCTAGACCCTTCTGGTTGTGGGGATATATAGGGTTTGTAGGTTCTCCAAGAACCCAAAGTACACAGAGTCAACAATTGACCCCCAAGTCTCCAGATAAAAATGGTACCTCACTTCTGTGGGTAGACCTCGTGGCCATGACAGGAGACAGCCCGAAAATCAACATGGGAGCAGCACATTTTTCCACCAAAATCTGACCATTTTTTCCAATGTGGGTAGCTCTAGATTTTGGACCTTAGCTCAGCTGGCACCTATGGAAACCTATCCAACCTTCATCTTTTTTTAAACTAGACACCTATGGTGGTGGGCTGACTTGCATGGCTCTCACCACGTTATTTACCATTTACCCAGAATCCCTTGCAAAGCACAAACCTTGAATAAATAACACATTTTCCTCACATTTCTGTAATAAACAGTTGTGGAATCTGCGGCAAACCACAGACTTTCTTCCGCCCGGAATTCCCCTAAGTCTCCCGATAAAAATGGTACCTCACTTGTGTGGGTAAACCTAGTGCTCCAGCAGGAAACTGCCGAAAATGCATTGCATTTTTCCACAGAAAACAGACCCTTTTCCCCAATGTGGGTAGCTCTAGATTTTGGACCCTAGCTCAGTGGGCACTTAGGGAACCCTAGCCAACCTGTACAATTTGTAAAACTAAACACCTAGGGGTATCCAGAGAGGGCTGACTTGCATGGTTCTCAAAATGTTTTTTTACCCAGAATCCCTTCTAAACCTCAAACTTCGACTAAAACTGCATTTTCCTAACATTTCTGTGATGGAAAGTTCTGGAATCTGGGGGGAGCCACACACTTCCTTCGACCCGGCATTTACCCAAGTCTCCTGATAAGAATAATACCTCACTTGTGTGGGTAGACCTAGTGCCCGCGACAGGAAACGGATGAAAATGCAACATGGTCGCAGCACATTTTTCTACCAAATACTCACCCTTTTTTTAAATGTGGGTAACTCTAGACTTTGGACCCTAGCATAGCCGGCACCTAGGAAAATCTAGCCAACATGTACATTTTTGAAAATGAGACACATAGGGGTATCTAGGGTAGATTGACTTGCGTGGTTCTCACCACTTTTTTACATCCAGATTTATTAGCAAACCTCAAACTTTGACTAAAAAAACAAATGTTTCCTCACATTTTGTGATGGAAGCTTCTGGAATCTGTGGGAACCCACAAACTTCAGTTCACCCAGCATTCCCCCAAGCCTCCCAATAAAAATTGTATATTACTGGTGTGGGTAGGCTTAGTGCCCGCAGCAGGAAACGGCCCATTACACAAAATGGACGCATCACATTTGTCAAGTTTTTAGGATCTTCATAAATTGATAGTGATTGATGGCTCCTTCCAATGTTTCTTGGAAGAAATTCTGCCACCTTTCCACAATAGTGTTCATTTTGACTTCTTGTGAATGTGTACTATTGTATATGCTCTACCACAGTGTCTTCAAAGAAGTCTAGTAGTGGTGATAGCTTTTATTCATGTGTTTGATAGAGGACAAGTTCCATGAATAATTACTAGTGTTTTGCTAACTCTGTAGTTGGAACATATGCCAGAGCAATTATTGTTTTAATTTCAAATGTTAATTGTGCATTTATTTAGCAGTTGATACTTAGAGATGACCTGTGAAGGTGCCTCCATACTGCTTCATTAAAGTTTTAATATCATCCTTGTATGAGTATTTGTTAAGGTTTATGGTTATCATGGCATGCTCAAAATCTATAATTTTTGCTTGTAGTAGTAATTTGTTTTTATATGACTACAGTTAGGAGTTCATCATGTTATGCTGTGTTTATTAGGGAGTAGAGCATATATAAAGGGAATTCATGAGATTGGCAGGGAATGTTAAAATTATGTGTGAATGGTGGAAGGCATTTTTTAAAAGTCATTTCTATTATCTGGTTTACACATTGGGTAACAGCTAGCAGGGTGAGAGTAGCAGAAAAATAATTATTTTATAGTATTTTTTATCATATAAAATAGAATCTTGCTTAACTTGAAAAGTCTATTTTCTAGAACGTTCCTGGGGGCCTTGTTGTTTGTCTTGTTATTCTTCTTGTTCTGATGATTTTAAGATTATCTACTGCTAGTAGTTGTACAGTTCCTTCCCCAGGAATATGTCATGTATATCATCTTTTAATGTAGTTCCTGTAGGTGCAGAGTAACTGGTACTGATTTCCCTAAAGTCTTGTGTAACATGTACTAGTAATATTTGGAAGATTGTTGCATTCTATGACATTCTTTACTCTAACACTTAGGCCCTCATTTCGACTTCGGCGGTACCTGAACCGCCACGCAGTCGTGGCGGTGCAGAACGACAAATAATGAGTGTGGCGGTTTGGCCTGTGCCAAACCGCCATATTTCCGTTGCTACCGCCAGGGCAGCTGGTCCCGCCAGCCTGAGACAAGCATCTGCGACCCGGCGGGCCACCCAATACCGCTGGCGGTATTCCATCCCTGTTCCGCAAGGGATTCCGTGGCAGGAGCACCGCCGCGAAATTCCTGGCTGAAAGGCTACCGGCAACAGGAACTTGTATTCCTGTTGCTGGTAGATGACCCCCCCCCACTCCCAGTAGTGACCCCCCTAATAGAGACCCTCCCACCTGCCACCCCTCCCCAGTAGAGACCCCGCCACCCCCGATCCCCATACTGCACCCGCCTCCAAATACACACATGCACACCCTGACACACACTCACAACACCCTTACACACACGTGCACACACACGCATCACCTCAATTACACACAGACAGACACACACGCAAAGACTCCCCTCCCACCCCCAAACATTACACGCATACACATACACTCACGCACACCCATTCACACTCCCTACCCCCCTCCCCTCGCGGAGGACACTTACCTCGTCCGACGAGGTGCTCCTCCCTGAGGGTACGGGACACAGCTCTCCCACCGCCATCACGACACTGCCAGACCATATTACAGGTCGTAATACGGCTGGCGGAATCCTTTGGGCGGGGCCGGCGGTGGGCCCGCCTCTGCACCGCCAACTGCCAGCATGAATACCTGAGGATTTCTGCCCAAATTGAAGCAGAAGTCCTTCAGTACTCGGAATATGGTGGTTGTGCAAGGTTGTGCAACATGCAGCATGCCACTGTTATCTGGCAGACCTTCTTGGGTGAGTAGCACAGGGATCCACCTGTTAGATGGAGGCACCGAAAGCTGGCATTCAGGAGGCCAAAGGTTCTTTCCATGATCCTTCTGGTTCGCCCATGTGCCTCATTATAACGTTCTTCTGCCCTTGCCCTGGCATTCCTCACAGGGGTCTATAGCCATGATAGGTTGGGGTAACCAGAGTCATCTGCAAATGTTGAGGGACAACATTTAGCCACACATTATCCCATATGGTCCACACCATACTCATACACCAACATATACTGGGGGGGGGACCAGGGCTGACCTATTAGCCACACCCTGTGCCTCTGTAGTTGGGACATCACATTTGGGATGCTGCTATTCCACAGGACAAAGGCATCATGCACCGACCCAGGATATTTAGCATTGAGATGGGAGATGTACTGGTCTGCCAAGCACACCATCTGTACCTTCATTGAATGGAAACTCTTACGATTTCTGTACACCTGTTCATTTTTACGGGGGGGGGACAAATGCAATATGTGTTCCATAAATCGCACCAATTATGATGGGGATATGTCCCATTGCATAGAAGGCAGCCTTCACTGTGGCCAAATCTTCCACCTGGGGAAATACAATGTAGCTATATATGTGTTTAATCAGGGCAGGCAACACTTTGGTCAGCACAATTGAGAACATTGGCTGTGACATTCCTGCTGCCAAGACCACTGTCACTTGGAAAGAACCAGTTGCCAGGAAATGGAGCACAGATAGAACTTGCACAAGATGGGGGGTCCCAGTGTGGTCACGGATAGCAGATATCAGGCCAGACTCCAATTGGGAACACAGCTCTGTGATTGTGGCCCTGTCAAGTCTATAGGTGAGGATGATGTGCCTGTCCTCCATTGTTGCCAAGTCCACCAGGGGTCTGTACACGGGGGTATGTCTCCATCACCTATTCATCCGCAGCGGTAGCAATATAAGGGACAAAAGAGTGAGGAGACGGTCACAAACTGAACAATGTGGCAGCAACAGTATGATGCATGCTGTCAAATTGTAATTGGTCAGTGAGAATTGTCCTGTATGTCCAAATTTAAACAGTGATGCAATAATAATCCAGGGCCTGCTCCCCTTCCCCTCTGAAATGGCGTCCACCTGTCCTGTGTAGAAGGACAGGTGTAAGTGAGGTAATCCAGCTGACTTTGTGCACCGTTGCAGGAGGCGGTCAGGAACCGCAGTGCAACTCCTCATTGGTTAACATTAGGCCCTATGGGTTACAGTGGCCAATGGTGATGTACACCGGTGGTGACGGTATGCACCGCTGAGGATGTGATCGCTATTTTCTATCATATTCCTCACTTGCTACCTGACCGTCAACAGGAGAGGACTTACACTGCATGTGCTGCTGTGACCTGTGTCTGGAACCTACCATGGCCCGTGTGACTGGGGAAAGGGCCCCTGCCTTCACGTCAGCGGAGTTGGAGAGACTGGTGGAAGGGATCCTACCACAGTACGGACTGCTGTATAGACCTCCAGACCAACAGGTGAGTACTCTGTTGGAACGATGCATGTAGCATGAATGCATGGAGTGGTGTGTGAAGGCATCGTGTAAGGGGGGTGGGTGGATGTCTCCTGGGCAGACCTGGGTTGTGTGCTGGGCCATGTGTGTGTAAATGGTGATGTGAATGGGTATGGTGGGCCATAAGTGTAACAGGCAAGACTGTCTGACTAATACCATTTTCCTGTGTGTATTCCCTCTGCAGGTCAGCTCCCATCAAAAGAAGGGTATATGGCACCCACTGTCAGAAACGGTGGGAGGACCTGTGGCGCTGGGCACGGAAGACGGCAGAGGCCCAGCTTGGGATGGGCTCCCAATGAGGAAGGGTTGCTCGTCGAACCCTGACCCTCCTGATGGCCCTCATACTGGCGGTGGCCTATCCTGAGCTGGATGGGTGCTTAAAGGCATCACAGCAGCCACAAGGGGGTGAGTGCAGTGCCCATCATTACAACTTACTCATGATAGGGTGGTATCCGGGTGGGCGATGTGTGTCAGTGGTTGCCCCTATGCCAGGCCTGACACTGCAGCACAGGTCCCCTGTTGGCAAGGGTCCAGAAGGGATAATCCTGCTACCTAGCTCGTAGGCATCCACTACTGGTCAAGGCTGTGTGGGTCCCAGGTGTGCTGAATTTGCAGGTGTGTGCCTTGGTAGCTAGCAATATCACTGGTAATGCAATGCATAGTGCGTGCCCTGTTCCCTGTGTGTGAGTGTGCTGTGTACACCAAAGGTGGTGTTGGTGTAGCCATTGACCAAATATATCCTTTGCCCCCCCCCCCTTTTGGTTCTGTCACCCTGTCCCTATGTGCATTAGCATTATCTGGCAGAGGAGCAGAGGCACTGACGACGGAGGGAGCTGCATCCCACAGAACCCAGGAGGCAGAGTCCATCAACGGTGAAGGCACCAGTGGGACGGACAGTGAGGGGAGCACCACGGCAGAGACTGGAGGGGACAGTTCAGACACAGATACCTCCTCCGATGGAAGCTCCCAGGTGGTGGCGGACACCTCCGTGACCACCCCAGTTACAGGGACAGCTGCCACCCCGTACCAGCACCGCCCTCCCAGCAGCCCCTTATCGAGTTGCCCGCGCCTGCTCACCCAGGAGGGTGTGCATTTCCGGCACCGCAGGCCCTGCACCAGTGAGCCCTGCTGCCCTGAGTGAGGAGGCTATTGACCTCCTGAGATCCATCTCTGTAGGGCAGTCAACCGTTGTGAATGCCATCCAGGGGCTGGCAGCCAAGATGCAACAGACTAAAGCATTCCTGGAGGACATGCACACTGGCATGGTGGACCAACAGAGATCAATCCAGGCTCTGGCCTCCTCTCTGATGGCAGCCATTGTCCCTGTTTTCACCCTCCCCCCTCTAACTTCCTCTTCCCAATCCCATTCCCCTCAACCCCAACCTATCCCAAGCACACAGGCAGACGGCCATGCACACAAGACAACACCCAAGAGTGTCACAGGTAAACACAGCACCAAATTTCACCCCACAGGCACTCACACAAACACCATCCAGATGCACACATACCAACATCCACAATTTCCACTGTCTCCCCCTCCTCCTCCTCCTCCACCTCCATCCCAGTTCCGTCTACACTCACATGTGCATGCACTACATCCTCATCCACTACCAGCATCACCACCACACCACGCAAAACACACACCTCACTGGCAGACACCTCCACAACAGCCATGCACACGTCCCCTGTGTCCTCTCCCACTGTGTCTGTCCCCCCCAAAGTACATAAACGCAAGCACTCAGATACCCAACAGCCATCCACCTCAAAACAGCATCCAGCCCCTGCACCTGCACCCAAACTCAGCAGACAGACACCTCCTACAACCACTCCCTCTTCCTCCACTCCCAAACCTTCTCCCTCTCCCCGCCCCAATGCTCCTAAAAAGCTTTTCCTATCCACCATTGACCTCTTCCCTACCCCTTCTTAGGCAAGCAATTTTTATTTATTGCAATGGGGTGGGGGTGCACAACACAAGGGCCAGTGTGTGGGGGAAGTAAAAGAGTTAGGATAATCAATACAGCATGGTTGGGAGATGTAAGTGGTGATAGTAAGCAGCACAGAGAAGAGGTGGGGAGGAGATGCAACAGGTGGCAGAAAGATCTTGCAGGTGGGAGAAACACAGTGCGGTGAAGGGGAAGAGAAGCAGCAGGCAAAACCAATGTGGAGCACTTGGTGGAGAAGCACACTGGTGAGCAAGCAAGGGGGGGTACTGGGTGTGGAGGAGAAGCAACAGACGAGAGTGGAGATCATGGTTGGAAAGCAACACAGAGAGCTGGGGGTGAAGAGAAGAAGCAACAGGTGAGTGCAATTTAGGAAAGGTGGATTGCACGAGGGAAAGAGATGAAAAACATATGTACCCTTATGGAGTGTTTATACAGAAAGAAAAAAAGTAGTTCCCTGATAACAAGGATGAAAATGAAGCAATCAAACTCCATGAAAGGGACAAACACAAAATTAATCAAAAAGCCTTTAAATTAGAAGCAGGAACATGAAAGTGACAGTAAACTAACCAATGTTAAGTATGGGTGGACTCCAAGCCCCCTGTATGTTCTTGATAAGCCCAGAATATGTCTCTCAACAGACAGTGCATGCACTGTCAGGTAGGCTTAACCTAAAAATGAGCCTTAAAATGTAGTATGTCAGCACTTGAAATTATGGGTTCAGTTAAATGATGGAGTATTCCCCATGTCATTTCATAGACTTGGGGACCAATTTTCAGTGAACATTTTGATGTGGGGGTAAGTTTGGTGTTCCTTGAATGTAAGCAGTTGGTAGGCGGGACTCTTTTTTCCCTAAAGGACATATCTGTGGTTTTACTACTGTCTGGAGACCTTTACTATCAACCAGCCCGTGTACTTCTTGCTTATTTACCCAAACCATGTAAAGAAAATGTAATTAATCCAATAATTTATTCCCCAAAAACGTATGTTGATATGTTTAGACTCTACTATGAGGCCACATGTGTGCTATGTAGCCTCTTTCCTCACAGTCATAACATTGCAGTCCCATACATGACAGACTGCTGGATGTTGGAGGTCGTTCCTCAGAGAATTTGAGACTTCTAGCTTTTCCCATTTCTATACTTTCTTCTCCCAGATGAAGTGTGGTGTTGGCAGCATTCATTCACCATTTATCTCTGTTTAAGGACTTGTTAAAAATAAATATATATTTAAATGAACCCCACAAAAATATCCTTAATCGCTATTTTCCATAAAAAAACACAACCTTAACTGAAAATGTAATCAATTTTCTTTTTTTAAAACAGCAAATATTAACAATTTCCTAATTTTGAAAGAACATTTAGACAAAAAAATTGAAAAACAGGCTGCACTTGAAGCCATAAAACCAGGAGAGCATTACTCTGTCCTAGCAAACATTGACAGCAATAGAGTGCATTGAGCTGAAGTGGAAAATATCAAAACATATCAAATATAAGCAAATAAAAAATTAACATAGCCTAAAATAACCCATCAAAAATGTAAAAACTGCTTGAGTAATTAAATACATCAAATAATAATTCTTAAATATGTGTGTCCAATATACAGTTACCAAGAATGAAGAATTGAAAACCAAACCTTACGAGAAAAAGAGAAAACATGAAAACAGAGAAAAAATACCACCAACAAAAAAGAACTGATCAACTGATTTACATTTTAATAATGCCTTTTTTGTTGGTGGTAGAAAAATCATAGTTTACCAAAAATATTCCTTTAAAAAAACACAATATAAATATGTAATGGAAATGCTAAAATACATATTCTAACATTACTAAATACAATGTAATAATTAAACAAAACATACAACATATTTTTGATAATATTACAATCAACAGACCACAGACTGTAACATAGGTACATCCCAGAAACGAAAGACCCTTTTTATGTTACATGTTACTTATAGCAAAGAAAGTAGCAGTGATTAGAAAGCACATTTAAAAGGCACTAAATAATATTCCAATGGATTTTATGACGGTGCAACAACAATCAGGCCCTCATTCCGACTTCAGCGGTCTCCTGGTGAAACCGGCAAAGTGCCCTGAGACCTTTTCTGCAGGAGGAGGAGGCTGGAGATGCCCGTGTGGCAGCAGTGGACACTGTGGACAGTGAGGATGAGGAGGCAGAGGATGAGGACAACAGAACAGCAGTGCCCAGACAGTATTTCCAATGACACACAGGTAAGACAGTGTTACTTCACATTTCATTGTCATTATTTTGAAATACTTTGGCACTGGCATGCTGTCATTTCCCACTTCTATGCCCACGTACTGTACCCTTTGGCAATTCATTTTACAGATGTTGGTGCCTCACAATAGCTCCTGGTGTGATCACTGCAGCCAACTACATGTCTTTCATATGTGCTCATTTACTGTACAGTTGAATTGCAATTTGTGTACATTGTTAAACGTATACATACTTAAAAAATGTTTCATACTCTATTTTTTCCAAGGGTGTTTATTGAAGTTCTAAGATATTGAGGGGCAAGTGCAATGGGATGGAGTGATGATGGTGGAAATTCCAGGCTATAGTTCCAGTCTATAACATAGGTGCATTGTTGATGGGAACATAGGAAGGGGAGCAATGGCAGTTCAAGGTGAACAGGGTGACTGAGTGGGACACAAGGGTGACAATCAAGAGAGTCTCATTTCCTGGCGAAGGTCTTAGCAATAGTCTCTGTCTTCTGCCTGGATCGCAGGGAAGGCTTGCAGGGTGGTTCTCCTTCTGCAGGGGGAGGGGTGCTGGTGGCCTGTGAGTCCTGTGGCGGGTCCTCCTCTCCACTAGCGGCAGCAGAGGTGGAAGCAAGTTCAGATGTCTGGCTAGTGGCAGGGGCCCGCTGTTGTAATACTGCCCCCCTCATAATATTTGCCATGTCTGCCAGCACCCCTGCTATGGATACCAGGGTGGTGTTGATGGCCTGCAACTCCTCCCTGATCCCCTGGTACGGTCCCTCCTGCAGCCGCCTGTTCTCCTGCACATTGTCCAGGATCTGGCCAATCGTGTCCTGGGAATGTTGGTATGCTCCCAGGATCTCTGCAAGTCCCTCCTGGCGAGTCGGTTCCCTGGGCGAGTCCTCCCCCTGGTGCACAGCAGTTCTCCCAGTTTCCCTGATGTCCTGTGCCTCTGTCCCCTGAACCGTGTGCCCACTGCCACTGACCCCAGGTCTCTGATTGTCATGGGTTTGAGGTGTGTCCTGGGGTCCCTGTAGAGGTGGACACACTGATGATTGACATGTCCTGGGGACACATGTGTGGGTACACTGTGTGGGTGCTGTGGTGATGTTTCCTGATGGGGTAGGCTCTGTGTTGTCCGTGACTGGGCTTGGATAACAACTGTCCAGAGTTCCCTGATGGACCAGGTTGGTCATCCAGATCCAGGCAACCAGAGCTGCTGTCATCACTGTGGGCCTCTTCAATTGGGGGACTGGATATGGCTGGCACGTCCTCTCCAGTGACATTTGCTGGGATACCTGTGAGGATGTAAATGATGTGTTATTGTTTCTGTGTGTGACATATTGTGCATCGGTGGCTTGCCCTCTTTGGTTGGATTTGCCCTAGCAGCTTTCACTTGTGTAAGTTGGTATGTGGTGGGCTAGCTGATTCTCTCTAGTGTGCATGCTTTAGTGATAGGTGTCCATGCAGGGCTGTGTATGATGTTCATGCATTGGTAGGGCATGCAGGGCTTGGCATTGGGATGAGTGAGATGTGTTGGTGGGGTGTGTGGGAGGTGGTGGAGTGATGGGAGTGAGGGTGAGGGTATGTGATGGCATGCAGGTAGGGGGATAGTGGTAGTAGAGAGTTGACTTAGCAAAATCCAGTCCTCCTTCTACTCAGGCCAGGCCCTCAGGATGCATGATTGCCAAGACTTGCTCCTCCCATGCTGTAAGTTGTGGGGTAGGAGCTGGGGATCCACCGCCAGTCCTCTGTACAACAAGTTGGTGTCTTGCTGCAATAAAACGTACCTTCCCCGTAGGTCATTCCACCTCTTCCTGATGTCATCCATAGTTCTTGGGTGCTGTCCCACGGCATTTACCCTGTCCACGATTCTCCACCATAGCTCCATCTACCTGGCTATTGATATGTGCTACACCTGTGCTCCAAATAGCTGACGCTCTACCCTGATGATTTCCTTCACCATGATCCTTAGCTCTTCCTCTGAGAATCGGGGGTGTCTTTGTGGTGCCATGGGTGTTCTATGAGTTGTGTAGGTGAAGGTGTGTTGGGTAATGTGTTGGGGTGTGTGATGTGGGGTACATGAGTGGAGTGTCGCTCTAGTTGCGTCAGTGGCCTTGCTGTCTCTCTCTGGTCGCAATTGTTTGGATTCGTAAAGGGTTGTGGGGAATGTGGGTGTGTTTTTAGTGGTGTGAGTTGGTGGGCGTGGTGTGCGTATGGATGTCAGGTGTGTGTTGTTTGAATTGGCCAATGTGGTGTTGTTTTGTTTCTGTGTGTATATTTTGAGCGCAGAGGTATGTACCGCCAATGGCCAAGTGTCCGCCGTGGTGATTTATGGGTCATAATGTGATAGTCGTTCTGTTGGCGTAACCGTGTGGGTTTGGATACCGCCAGTTTATCACTGACTTTTGGTCTGGGGGATTTGTGTCTGTGGCTGAATACTGACAGATTGGTGTGTGTGTCATAATATGGTGAACGGATATTCGCTGTGGCGGCAGTATGTTGGCGGCACTGGGATTTACCGCCAATGTCATGATGAGGGCCTTAGCTTCTTCTAGCTGGCATTCAACTGACAACCCACATCCATCCTGGACAGTGCTTGGAAAGAATAGGAGGATAATGACGATTCAAAGGTATAACTATTAGAGTATGTGTTGGCTCAATGAGACGTAGCAAGCAAAAATCTCCAAAACGTGCAAGTTAGGCAAGAACAGCAATACAATCAAGGCATCCTTGTCAGTGTGGATCAACCTCTGGATGGTGTCTCTGACCATTAAATGTTGGCCCCGTAGCATGGGCCTTGTGTGATAAAGGAGGCTTGGGAATAGTACATTATACAGTTGAATAACAATAGGCAACTCAGACATATCAAAATAATTCACTAGAAAATAGGCAGAACCCAAATACACCTGTTTGACTGGAATTTTACCAACAGGAACTCACCATACCATTACTTCAGATTGGAATTAGTTCAGACTAGTAGGATTTTGTGCAGTTAAATCAGATTACATGATTTTGTTTCTTTATTGTTTCAAATTATTTTCAAAATCTTCAACATTTTAAATTAAAGAATATTTAAGGTTTCTTGGACCCAGTACATAGAGAACTGCTTTAGATTTGGGTTGGAAAAAAGGACAAGATGGAGCAGTTTATTACAAGGCTACAGGAGAATTATTTTAATCATCCCTTCTCCAGTTGTATCCATGAAAAAGCCATCAATTTCTTGGAAATACATGCAGACGTTTGGAATGACACCCTAAGAACCTGTCTGTGCAGGAAGGAAACATCTAGTTGGAGAGTAGCATTCCCTATGGTGTGCCTATCAGACCTTAAAGAAACTGTACAAGGAATGAGACATACTCACAAGAGAACAGAATGATTAACAGGTTTTGCCAAAAGGGGGAATTTGCGGAGGGTGGTTCGAAGTGATGTAAATAAGGTGAAAAACAAAGATATGAATAGCCTGGCATACGAATTTAAAGAGACTCAGAAGACTAGTTCCCCTGTTATAATGTTCATTACTACATTCAGTAGCAGATCTCATGAAGTCTGCAATGTTCTGGCCAAGCACTGGAACTTGAACACAGTAGATAATGCTATTGGAAAAGATGTGACAAAACATTAAGGGCCTCATTATGATCCTGGCAGTCTTCAGACTGCCAGGGTGGTGGTGGCGGTCTGACCCCCGACAGAGCAGTGGCCTGGCCGCTTTGGCAGCAGTCTTACCGCCACATTATGACTGCCATATTGGACTGCCAGCACCGCTAGCTAACCTCCACAGGAGGGACTAGCGGTGCTGGCGGTCCTAATCCTCCCTCTCCGCCAGCTTTTACATGGCGGTAGCACTGCTATGTAAAGGCTTGCGGAGACAGGGCGTGTGGGGCCTCAGGGGGACCCCTGCACTGCCCATGCACTTGGCAATAGGCAGTGCAGAGGCCCCCATGGCCAGCCCTGTTGTGCTGTTCACTGTCTGCTTTGCAGTGAACAGTGCGATGGGTGCTGGTGCACCCTATGCACCACAGCATTGCCCCCAGCTCAATAATGATGTTTTCCACCATCTGACCCAGCAGGGATCTCTTAATGGGGCCCGTGGTAAGATGACCGCACTGGCGGCAACCTGACCACAGGAGTTTGGCGGACGGCCGCCAAACTCATAATGACCCCCTTAGTTATTAACACTTATAGACGGGCTAAATCCTTGAACGACCTACTGGTGCACGATGATCGGACTAATGAAAACAAATCAATATAGCTGAAAGGTCTGCATGGGTTTCACACGTGTAGACATTGCAAGGCATACAAAAAGAGTGGCAATATGAATCAGTTGCAAACAAGATTTGGACACACGTATCAGGTTTTTAAATGTGTTTATTAGGTTTTTCATAATGTACAACAGTTACAACTGGGGGAACCCATCAGGGTGACAGAATTCAACAGTATATAGCACAAGCAGTACATTATAAATGGAAACACAGGAAGAAATGTACATGAATTAGCAATGTACATGCAGGCTCGACGAAAAGGATGATAGAAATGGCGTGAGCGTACTGCCGCACTGATGCAAGATGGGGGCAAAACCATGAACTGTGGCGGGTATAGGGTGGAAGAACCAGGAGACTGTGTCATGTCACATGTATGCAGAGGAGAGTGGTATGCAGGCAGGTTAAGAGGCCAGTAGAAGTGCACTGGTGGAGTGTGCTGGGGTGCAGATAGCAGGTTTGCTCAAGCGCAGAGGCCCCTTATCTTGGGGGCGTAGGATAATGAGAGTGGTGTGTGTGGGTCACCGGGGGAGGTCATCATTTTCCACCCTTTGTAAGAACTGCAACAGGAGGGTAGCCCATTGGGGATGAGAAAGGCCATTTGTGCAAGTTACAAACTTCTTTGTTGCGGAGGGCGTCCTCCTTGGCCGTGCCCCATTTGTGCACTGTCTGGGCCAGGCTGACACCAGTGGGCCATGGGAGAGTGCCATTGAAGGGTGAGAGTGTGTTTGGCTAGGAGTAGCTCTAGGGATGAAAAGCGGGCACATACTTTCTGCACTTGAAAATGCCTAAGGAGCACACCTCCCAGATATGTATATCCTGCAGTCTCGTGACCTCACATAGGGTGCTGTGTAAAGACTGCCAATAATCATGGAGAGAGGGGCAGGACCATAGCATATGAGTAAGGTCTGAGTCCGGGGCCTGGCATCACAGTCAGCACACCCATGTATCAGGGAAGTAGCGGTTTAACTGAGCTAGAGTAAGGTATGCTCTGTGGAGTATACAAAACTGTATTTTCTTAAAAAGGAAGTTATGGGATTCCTGTTAGGGGAATTCTAAAGCCTGTTCCCATTTTCTATCGTGGAGCATTCAACCAAAATTGTCCTCCCAACTCTCTCGGAGAGTCATGAGGGAGACCACCATCAGCTTGCAAATAGCCTTATATAACCAGGTAATAAGGTGACGGCTGTCACCCATGGTAAGTATAATTTATATTACTAGATGCGCAGCAGGTTCAGTGGAATTCCACAGGGTATGGCAACTATTGGTAAGTTGACTATGTAGGAGAAACTGCCCCGTGAGAGACAGTGATTTGCAGTCAGCTGGTCGATTGAGAGAAACTGCCATCAACAAAAATGTCACTTTGTGTAAGCAACAAGTGTTCTGTCCAGGTCGCCATGTCCCGGAGTGTGTAGAAGTTCAGGAAGCGAGGAGGCCAACCAGGGGTAATACAGGGGCATGTGTCAGGGTCTCCCACATGAGGCGATGAACATGCACCATGCATGCACAAGCCACCACCACCTGCAAAGACCAGGGGAAGTGGGGGCAAGACCTTTGGGAGGACAAAATCTTAGACACCGGCAGGATTCCCTGTTCACTTCATGTCTCGTGAAAACAGCGCCTGGCAGTCCAGCGTGATAAACATTGTAATTTGACTGCTAAAAAGTATACCTTGAAGGATGAGGTGCCCAGCTCTTCTTGGTCTATCAGGAGCTGTCATTTTCAGAGGGCAACGCAGTGTCGCTTATTACCCCAAATTAGAGTATGGAATGCAGTTCTTTAAAAAATGGAAAATGGTGGAATAATTGGAGGGTTGGTAAAATAATGAAGACAGGGCAGAATAACCATCTTTGCCAATGCTATCTTGCCTATAGGGGCTAGGAGTAGTGTGCACCAGAATTGTATTTATGTTCTGATACTTGCCAGGGTTTCTGTGAAGGTTCACCTTGTATATGTCTGATGGGGTGTGGTAAAGGCAAATCCCGAGATAGCGAACTGCTGTCTCACATCAGCGGATGTGAGTCTCACCAAGGTGTATGATTTGCGGTGGGGGATCAGGACATAGCGGATATATTGCTGACTTAGCCTAGTTGACACAAAGCCCTGCAGCCGCTGCAAATGCTGTTAGTGTGTCCCATTGCGAGAAGAGGTTAGACGTGACATCCTTCAGTTACAGGAGTAGATTGTTTGCATACAGTGATACTGCACGGGTCCTGACCTGTAGGGGTATACCCAGGGGCGGATCTTCCATGAGGGCAGAGGAGTGTCACCCCGCCAGCAGCAACAGCTGCAAAACTTTTACCAAACAACGATGATAAACTGTTTTTGCGATCGTTGTTTGGTAAAAGGCCGGGCCACAGGGTGAAGAGCAGTGAGGGGGAGAGCACACTCCCCTCAGAGCACATGTGTGTTT
The DNA here is from genome assembly GCF_031143425.1 of Pleurodeles waltl. NCBI lineage: Eukaryota > Metazoa > Chordata > Amphibia > Caudata > Salamandridae > Pleurodeles > Pleurodeles waltl. Next base: position 217,210,514 of record NC_090445.1, read on the forward strand.
GGCCGGCCATCTCTGGCCGGCCAAACACACATGCGCCGAAGGCTTTCTCCAGCTCAGTAACATAGTTACTGGGCTGGTGAGAGCCTACACAGGTTCCCGGTCTGACTGGGAGCGCCCTGGCTGGGCGCTCCCAGCCAATCCTGACGCTGCTTTGAGCACTCGTCAGGATTGGCCGCAGGGCAGGCTGGGAGCCTGTGCCTGCAGCGAGGAGAAGCAGGAGCGGAACGGCGTGCAGCAGTTAATGTAAGTTTTAAAAAATATATTCTTAGTTTAAATTTTACTTTAATCCAGCACGCACCCTCCCTCGCATGCCGTCCCACCCATTCTAATTGCCACGAACCGCTCCTGGATATACCCAACTCCAAACCCACTCCCCAGCAAGCAGATGGCCAAGGGTTCCATTGTGAACACAAAGAGTAAGAGTAAGAGCATGCAACCCTGCCTGGTCCCCCGGCCCACCTGGAAGGGGGCAAAATGTGGTAGCCTAGGCGTACCCGTGAGGTCAGTTTGTTGTAGAGCAAACAGGTGTAAGCAAGCAGTTTCAGTCCAACTCACAGACAAACTAGCACAAGAAAAAGATATTGCCATGTCATGCCTTCTCAATATCTAATATGATACAGGCCACACATGGCCTCACTTCCCTGAATCTTGCGTATGAAAAAGGCAGCGTTTTTTTTGGGAGGTACTTTGTCTGGGACAAACCCATTCTGGTCAGTGTAAGTAAGTTCCAGGAGAACTCGAGCATATGTGTCAGCTACGATCTTCCTGAGAATTTGAGAAGTATGGCAATGGGCCTAAAGGACGACACTTGGGTAGGATTTCTGTCTGGTTTGGGAATAGAGACCAGAAGGGACCCACAAAAGGAGTGGGGGAGGTCACCCGTGTGTAGTGCCACTTCCTATGTCTCCACGAGGCAGGATGCCAAAAGTGAAGAGAAGGTGCTGAAGTATTGCACAGGAATGTTCCTCCGAGGAGTCCGGAGGGCCTGGTAAATGGAGAAATAATAAACGTAAATGACCTGTAGTATCTCACCCTGCATACGACAGTAGAACTTAAGTGTGTACCTATCTCATTAATGGGGGTGACCTAAGGGTCTTGTCTAATCAGCCAGGCCAGGAGGCGGCTCGACTTATCACCCTGTCTTTGTACCTTTGCTGTATGAGACTTAAAGTTGAAGTGTCAAAGACACTCCAGGTGTGCTTTGTAGGATGTTTTGGCAGTTGCAAACTGTGTGGTAAGTGCAGGGTCACGATCCGCCACATAGCAAGGTGCTTTTCTGCATCCATTATCTCTCTGTCCAAGGTCCTACGGGCTCCCACTGCCTGTTGGATACAGGTGCCCTGTGTCACCACATTGATGGCATCTCATTCCACTGTTCTAGTATAGGTAGTGTTATGGTTTACGATGAAGTAGTGCCGGATGTGGTTCCCCTCTTACGTGGGTGTCGGTGGACATGGGGGCACCCACCGGAGGTCCATCACGAGGGTGTTTTGAGCTGTAATGATGTACCCCAGATAATCTCTGTGTTGCACATGAGGTACCAGGCAGACAGAGCAGAGGAAACGATAAAGGTGCATGTGGAGACTATGGAGTATCGAATAGGATGAGTATAGTTTGCTGTCAGGGTATTGGGACCTCCAGGCATCAAGTAAGGACCACTGCTGCACCACGTGTTTGTAGCAAGCAGCTTTGACACAAGGAGGAAGCGCAGCAGAGGGGTGGGATCTGTCCAATTTGAGGTCTGGGACACAGTCATAGTCGCCCACTAGTACTTAAGGCAATGCGGTTTTGTGGGCCAATACGGTGGAGAGAGTGTCCCAGAAGGACCCTTGGTCTGTGTTTGGGGCATAGATGCTCCCAAGGAGGATGGGCCGGTCATCAAGGCAGCCCTCAAGAAGCACATATTGACCATCTGTGTCTACTAAGGTTTCTATAGCTGGGAATGGGAGCCTGGGTCTAATCCACATCAAGGCACTGTGCATATATATGCTGAGCATGTAGTTGTGTGAATGCGGATCCTCCAGCGTTTCCACAAACATTTAGGTTCCTCCCCCATTATGTGTGTCTCTCATAGGACAACTATTTGTGCAAGTCGTGTTTAATATGGGTAGACTACATATTTTTCCTGAGGTATGCATTCCTCGCACATTCAGCGTAAGGAAGAGAAAACCAGTATTAGAAGTCACTATGGGGTTAAGGAGCAACTATCGGGGGAGTCTTTTATAGAACCCAACAGCCCACCGAGTCGCCGGCGCTAGGGTTGTTTAACAGTCACCTGCCACATATGCCCATAAGTGTAGGGATAGCAAGGACTGTAACAAACGGGTTGGTAACAACTGATAGAGCTTACAACAACTGGCAATATGCCCAAACAGTTCATACAAAGAATAACTCTAGTGTACCATGAAGGGTGACTAGGTATTGGGGTGCAGCGCAGTGCCCTTTGAATCCTGAGAAGTGAGGGCTGAGCTTGATGGGCCCTGTGGGGACTGACAACAGGCACAAAGTCCACCATATGCAGTTAGTAAAGGAAGAAAGTGTGTCAGAGGCCGCTGGCATGGACATGAGGAGTTGCCCCAGAGGAACTGCAAGAGGGGAATTGAGGGATTTGGAGACCATCTTGATGACGGGCAAGTTTTGTGAGAAGTTTAGTACTCAGCAATGATGAACGAACACAGTGACATAGCTAAAGTAATATCTAGTCCAACATCAGATCTTAATTACAGAAACTATTCAAATGGTAGAGGAATTTGGGGGAAGGGTCAAATAATATTGTCAGTTTGTGGTGTCACCAGCAATGGGGTCTGAGAGCCTTGTTGAGAGTCGTCAGAGGGTAGGGTGTGATCATCAGTTGTGAAGATGTGTAGGCCCCTCTCATCATTGATGGTGATAGCATTATTTCCCAGCTTTGCTGCAGCTTGGTTCTCCATTATTTGCTTAAGGTTTGAGGGAGTCACTGAGGATGAATGTGTAGCAGCACCTGCTCAGCGTCTGTCTCAACATTTCCATTGTGATTTGGACAGAGGTGGAGCGGGTCTAGCATGGTCTAATGCTGATGTTCTGTGGTGTTGGTCTGCTCAGTCCCAGGCATCCTTCGATTTGGTGAAAAAAGTGGAGGTTCGGTAGGCCATGATCTTGAGATAGGCTGGGAACAGCAGGGAATATTGCACCTCAAGCCGAAGATGGTGTTTGACTTTCAGGAACGTGGCATGTTGGCACTGGACTGTTTGTGTGTAATCCGAGAACAACTTGATTAATTTGCCTCCACTCAAAGGGGGCCCGCCTACCTGGCAGTGCGTAGGAGTGCATCGTGGTCTAGTGTAAGAGTTTGACCAGCATGGGGTGTGGAGAGGCCCCTGGAAGGGCTGCGAGCAGGCACACGATGAGCCCTCTCCAAGGAGAAGAAGGGGATGAGTTCTGATGTCAGGGTCAAGAACTTGAATCAGACTTCCAGGTTCAAAAAGAGGTATTGGCTCTCCACGCCCTCCGGCAATCCTAGGATTCACACCTTACTTCTTCGTGGGTGACCTTCTGTATCTTCTGCTTTGTCTCTGAGTTGTCAGACTCTTTCCTGAAGGTCACAGACGGAGCTTTGGTTGTCGGTCACCAGTGGGTGTAGAGTTTCCGGGTTTTTTCCCCATCTGAGAATTTATAGGAGTCTTTGTGATTATCGTCTCATAGGAAGCTCAGTTCAGTGGCCAGAGCACCAAGTCTAGTCTCCATGGAGACCCAGGAATGTTCTATGGCAGCTAGCACTTTATTCAGTTTATCCGACGTAGCTAGCGGTGGGGTACGCCCTTGTAATGGATTGTCTGGGATGACAGAGGGTGGACTGTAGGAGGCTGGACTGGCTTGTAGTGGGTACCAAGGGGTACTTACACCTTGCACCAGGCCCAGGTATCCCTTATTAGTGTAGAGGGGTGTCTAGCAGCTTAGGCTGATAGAAAAGGTAGCTTAGCAGAGCAGCTTAGGCTGAACTAGGAGACGAGTGAAGCTCCTACAGTACCACTAGTGTCATATGCACAATATCATAAGAAAACACAATACACAGATATACTAAAAATAAAGGTACTTTATTTTTATGACAATATGCCAAAGTATCTCAGTGAGTACCCTCAGTATGAGGATAGCAAATATACACAAGATATATGTACACAATACCAAAATATGCAGTAATAGCAATAGAAAACAGTGCAAACAATGTATAGTCACAATAGAATGCAATGGGGGCACATAGGGATAGGGGCAACATAAACCATATACTCTAGAAGTGGAATGCGAACCACGAATGGACCCCAAACTTATGTGACCTTGTAGAGGGTCGCTGGGATTGTAAGAAAACAGTGAGGGTTAGAAAAATAGCCCACCCCAAGACCCTGAGAAGTGGGTGCAAAGTGCACCTAAGTTCCCCAGAGAGCACAGAAGTCATGATAGGGGAATTCTGCAAGGAAGACCAACACCAGCAATGCAACAACGATGGATTTTCTGACGAGAGTACCTGTGGAACAAGGGGACCAAGTCCAAGAGTCACGATCAAGTCGGGAGTGGGCAGATGCCCAGGAAATGCCAGCTGTGGGTGCAAAGGAGCTGCCACCGGATGGTAGAAGCTGTGGATTCTGCAAGAACGACAAGGGCTAGAAACTTCCCCTTTGGAGGATGGATGTCCCACGTCGTGAAGAGTCGTGCAGAGGTGTTTCCGTGCAGAAAGACCGCAAACAAGCCTTGCTAGCTGAACTCCACTGGACCGACCACCACTGCGTCCACTTCACATTCAAGAAACACACCGAACACCACCGCCCCCCACTACCACCGCGCCGCCGCTGGGGCAAAGTCACTGAGGACCAACTAACCAGCACCCTCGCCAAGAACCCGCCAATCGACCCTACCGACCCGGACTCCGCAGCCACCAACCTCCAACAGTGGATCCTCAACAGCGCCAACATCCTCGCCCCACTCAAGAGACCCACCGTCAACCAAGAGAAGAAAAAAGCAGCCTGGTTGACAGACGAACTGATCACCTCCAAAAGCACCTGCCAGAAACTTAAGAAAAAATGGCTTCTCGAGCGCACACCCGACAGCCTGGCAACTCACAAGGAAGCCACCGCAAGCACCATCAACTGATCCGACTCGCCAAAAGCTCTCATTTCACAGAACGCCTAAACAACAACGCACACGACAGCAAGGAGCTCTTCTGCATCGTGAAGGAGCTCTCCAACCCCAGTGCCAACGTCAACGACGTCCCACCATCCCAGAAACTCTGCGACGCACTCTCCACCTTCTTTTACCAGAAAATTGCAGCCATCCACGACAGCCTCAACACCACACCTCCGCCAGAACCCACCCCCGGCTACTCCTCCAACACCAACCGCCTCACCTCCTGGACCCACGTAGACGACGCCGAAACCCGAAAAACTATGAACTCCATCCACTCTGGATCCCCCTCAGACCCCTGCCCACACCACGTCTACAATAAAGCCGACTCCACCATCGCCCCCCCATCTTCGCAAGATCATCAATCTATCCTTCGATACTGCGACCTTCCCGGACAGCTGAAAGCACGCTGATATCCAAGCCCTCCACAAGAAACCCAAGGCTGACCTCAACGACTTCAAAAACCTCCGCCCGATCTCCCTCCTTCCCTTCCCAGCGAAGGTCATTGAGAAGATCGTCAACGCCCAGCTCACCCACCACCTAGAAGACAACTCCATCCTAGACCCCTCCCAATCCGGCTTCAGACGAAATCATAGCACCGAAACTGTGCTCCTCGCCGCCACAGATGACATCAGACAGCAAATGGACAACGGCGAGACCTCAGCCCTCATCCTTCTAGACCTCTCCGCGGCCTTCAATACAGTCTGCCACCGCACCCTACTAACTCGTCTCCACGAAGCCGGAATACAAGACAAAGCCCTCAACTGGATCTCGTCTTTCCTCTCTGGCAGAACCCAGAGAGTCCGACTCTCACCCTTCCGCTCCAAAGCCACCAACCTCATCTGCGGCGTCCCCCAAGGCTCCTCGCTATGCCCGACGCTGTTCAACATCTACATGGCACCCCTCGCACAACTGGCCCGTCAACACAACCTCAGCATCCTCTCCTACGCTGATGACACCCAGCTCATCCTCTCCCTCACAAAAGACCCACACACCGCCAAAGCCAACCTCCATGAGGGACTGAAATCCATCGCCGAATGGATGAGAGACAGCCGCCTAAAATTAAACTCCGACAAGACGGAAGTCCTCATCCTCGGACGCACCCCCTCGGCCTGGGACGACTCCTGGTGGCCCACCGCACTGGGACCCCCCCCCCCACTCCAGCCAACCATGCACGCAACCTCGGCTTCATCCTCGACTCCGCCCTCACCATGTCCAAACAGGTCAACGCAGTCTCCTCCTCCTGCTTCAACACCCTTCGCATGCTCTGCAGAATCTACAAGTGGATCCCGACGGAGACCAGAAAAACTGTGACCCAGGCCCTCGTCAGTAGCAGACTGGACTACGGCAACGCCCTCTACACAGGCATCCCAGCAAAAGACATCCAACGACTCCAACGCATCCAGAACGCATCCGCCCGCCTGATCCTCGACATTCCTTGCCAATGCCACATCTCCCACCACCTGAAAGACCTCCACTGGCTCCCCGTGAACAAAAGGATCACCTTTAAACTACTCACCCACGCGCACAAAGCACTACACAACGCCGGACCCGCCTACCTGAACAACAGACTCAACTTCTACGTCCCCTCCCGCCAACTCCGCTCTGCCAACCTCTCCCTCGCCATCGTTCCCCGAATCCAACGCAAGACCTCCGGTGGCAGATTCTTCTCCTACCTCGCCGCCAAGACCTGGAACTCCCTCCCGACCCCCCTGCGCCAGACCCAAGACCTCCTCACCTTCAGGAGACTCCTCAAGACCTGGCTCTTCGACCAATAGCAGCTACCCCTCCCCCCCCCTCAGCGCCTTGAAACCCTAACGGGTACATAGAGCGCTCTATAAATGTTATGATTGATTGATTGATTGAAGAGTCGCGGTTAGGGTTTTTGGATGCTGCTGTGGCCCAGGAGGGACCAGGATGTCGCCAATTGCGTGAGGAGACAGAGGGGGCGTCCAGCAAGACAAAGAGCCCACTCAGAAGCAAGCAGCACCCGCAGGAGTGCCGGAACAGGCACTACGAAGTGGAGTAAACCAGAGCTCACCCGAAGTCACAAAGGAGGGTCCCACGACGCCGGAGGACAACTCAGGAGGTCGTGCACTGCAGGTTAGAGTGCCGGGGACCCAGGCTTGGCTGTGCACAAAGGAAATCCTGGAAGAGTGCACAGGAGCCAGAGTAGCTGCAAAACACGCGGTTCCCAGCAATGCAGTCTAGCGTGGGGAGGCAAGGATTTACCTCCACCAAACTTGGACTGAAGAGTCACTGGACTGTGGGAGTCACTTGGACAGAGTTGCTGAGTTCAAGGGACCTCGCTCGTCGTGCTGAGAGGAGACCCAGAGGACCGGTGATGCAGTTCTTTGGTGCCTGCGGTTGCAGGGGGAAGATTCTGTCGACCCACGGGAGATTTCTTCGGAGCTTCTAGTGCAGAGAGGAGGCAGACTACCCCCACAGCATGCACCACCAGGAAAACAATCGAGAAGGCGGCAGGATCAGCGTTACAAGGTCGCAGTAGTCATCTTTGCTACTTTGTTGCAGTTTTGCAGGCTTCCAGCGCGGTCAGCAGTCGATTCCTTGGCAGAAGGTGAAGAGAGAGATGCAGAGGAACTCTGATGAGCTCTTGCATTCGTTATTCCCAAAGCAGAGACCCTAAATAGCCAGAAAAGGAGGTTTGGCTACTTAGGAGAGAGGATAGGCTAGCAACACCTGGAGGAGCCTATCAGAAGGAGTCTCTGACGTCAGCTGCCATATACTAGGGAATTATAAGGGTGTTCCAGTATGCCAATGTAAATTTGTGAAATTGGTCACTAGCCTGTTAGTGACAATTTGGAAAGAAATGAGAGAGCATAACCACTGAGGTTCTGGATAGCAGAGCCTCAGTGAGACAGTTAATCATAACACAGGTAACACATACAGGGCACACTTATGAGCACTGGGGCCCTGGCTGGCAGGGTCCCAGTGACACATACAACTAAAACAACATATATACAGTGAAATATGGGGGTAACATGCCAGGCAAGATGGTACTTTCCTATACAACCCCCCCCCCAAACGAAGGACAATAAGACTAGCCATGACCTGATGAGTCTTCATTGTCTAAGTGGAAATATCTGGAGAGTCCATCTGCATTGGAGTGGGTACTCCCAGGTCTATGTTCCACTTTATAATCCATTCCCTGTAGGGATATGGACCATCTCAATAATTTAGGATTTTCACCTTTCATTTGTTTTAGCCAAAGTAGAGGTTTGTGGTCTGTCTTAACAATGAAGTGAGTGCCAAACAGGTATGGCCTCAACTTCTTCAGTGCCCAGATCACAGCAAAGGCCTCCCTCTCTATGGCAGACCAACGCTTTTCTCTAGGGGTAAACCTCCTGCTGATAAAAGCAACAGGTTGATCATGGCCCTCAGAATTAAGTTGTGATAAGACTGCCCCTACCCCTAATTCAGATGCATCAGTTTGGACAATGAATTTTTTGGAGTAACAGGGGCTTTTCAGGACAGGTGCAGAGCACATGGCCTGCTTCAGCTCCTCAAAAGCTTTCTGACAGTTTGCTGTCCATAATACCTTTTTAGGCATTTTCTTAGATGTGAGGTCATTAAGAGGGGCTGCAATGGAGCCATAGTTCTTTATGAACCTCCTGTAGTACCCAGTGAGGCCTAAAAAGGCTCTCACCTGAGTCTGAGTTGTAGGGGGAACCCAATCTATGATAGTTTGGATTTTCCCCTGAAGTGGTGCAATCTGTTCTCCACCTACCAGGTGTCCCAGATAAACCACTTTCCCCTGCTCTATCTGGCATTTTGAAGCCTTGATAGTGAGGCCTGCCTTCTGCAGGGCCTCCAAAACTTTCCATAGGTGGACCAGGTGATCATCCCAGCTGGAGCTAAAGACAGCTATATCGTATAGATATGCTGCACTAAAAGCTTCCAGCCCTTGCAGGACTGTATTCACCAACCTCTGAAAAGTGGCAGGTGCATTTTTCAATCCAAAAGGCATTACTGTGAATTGGTAATGGCCTCCAGTGGTTGAAAATGCAGTTTTTGCTTTTGCATCCTCTGATAACTTGATCTGCCAATACCCTGCAGTCAAATCAAAGGTGCTTAGATACTTGGCAGATGCCAGTGTATCTATTAGCTCATCTGCCCTGGGTATAGGGTGAGCATCAGTTTTGGTTACCTGGTTGAGACCTCTGTAATCTACACAAAATCTCATTTCCTTTTTTCCATCTTTGGAATGAGGTTTTGGTCAAGTACCACAGGAGAGGCCCATGGACTTTCAGAGTGCTCAACCACTCCCAGTTCAAGCATTTTCTGGACCTCTTGTTTTATGCAGTCTTTGACATGGTCAGGCTGCCTATAGATCTTACTTTTGACAGGCAAGCTGTCTCCAGTATCTATAGTGTGCTCACACCAAGAAGTGGTGCCTGGCACAGTAGAAAAGAGTTCAGAAAACTGACCCAGGAGATTTATGCAGTGGTCTTTCTGCTCAGAAGTAAGACAATCTGCTAAAACTACACCTTCCACTAGAGCATCTTGTTCTGTGGAAGAGAAGAGATCAGGGTGAGGGTCACTCTCTTCTTCCTGTCCTTCATCTGTTGCCATGAGCAGGGTGAGATCAGCCCTTTCATAGTAGGGTTTCAGGCGATTGACATGGAGCACCCTAAGGGGACTCCTGGCAGTGCCTAAGTCAACTAAGTAGGTGACTTCACCCTTTTTCTCAACAATAATGTGGGGACCACTCCATTTGTCTTGGAGTGTTCTTGGGGCCACAGGCTCCAAGACCCACACTTTCTGCCCTGGTTGGTACTGAATCAGAACAGCCTTCTGGTCATGCCATTGCTTTTGGAGCTCTTGGCTGGCCTGAAGGTTTTTACTGGCCTTTTTCATGTACTCAGCCATCCTAGATCTTAGGCCAAGTACATAGTCCACTATGTCTTGCTTAGGAGCTTTTAAAGGTTGTTCCCAACCCTCCTTTACAAGTGTTAGAGGACCTCTCACAGGGTGTCCAAATAGGAGTTCAAAGGGGCTAAAGCCCACTCCTTTTGGGGGTACCTCCCTATAAGCAAAAAGGAGGCAAGGTAACAGGACATCTCATCTCCTGCGGAGTTTTTCAGGGAGTCCCATTATCATTCCTTTGAGCGTTTTATTAAACCTCTCAACCAGTCCATTTGTTTGTGGATGATAGGGTGTGGTGAACTTGTATGTCACACCACATTCCTTCCACATGGCCTTTAAGTAAGCAGACCTGAAATTGCTTCCCCTGTCTGATACCACCTCTTTTGGGAAGCCCACCCTGGAAAAGATTCCCAGGAGGGCCTTTGCCACTGCAGGAGCTGTAGTGGTCCTTAGAGGAATTGCTTCAGGATATCTGGTGGCATGGTCCACTACCACCAAGATAAACCTATTGCCTGAAGCAGTAGGAGGGTCAAGGGGGCCAACTATGTCAACCCCTATCCTTTCAAAGGGAGCCCCAACCACAAGTAGTGGAATAAGGGGTGCCTTTGGAGTGCCACCTGTCTTGACACTTGCTTGACAGGTTTCACAGGACTTACAAAATTCCTTTGTGTCCTCTGACATTCTAGGCCAATGAAACAAGGGGACAAGCCTGTCCCAAGTTTTCATTTGCCCTAAATGTCCAGCTAAGGGAATGTCATGGGCTAGAGTTAGGAGGAACTCTCTGTATTGCTGAGGAATCACCAATCTCCTGGCAGCTCCAGGTTTTGGATCCCTTGCTTCAGTATACAAGAGGTTGTCCTCCCATTAAACTCTGTGAGAGTCACTGACATCCCCATTTGCTTGTTTGACAGCTTGCTGTCTTAGACCCTCTAGTGTGGGACAGGTTTGCTGTGCCACACTCAGCTCCTCCCTGGCAGGCCCCCCTCCACCCAAAAGCTCATCAGTGTCTGCTTCCAGCTCCTCTGGTGTAGGTTCTGCACAGGGTGGAAATTCTTCTTCCTCAGAAGTTGAATCCACTGTAGAGGGAGGGATAGTAGGTAGTGTGTTACCTTTACTAACCCTAGCTTTAGGGAGCACTTGGTCCATTCTTCCAGGATCCAAGTCACCCTGTCCTTTTTGCTTTTTGGCATGAGCCCTTGTCAAAGCAAAATTATGCCCTGGAATGCCCAGCATTGCTGCATGAGCCTCCAACTCCACTTCTGCCCAAGCTGATGTCTCCAAATCGTTCCCTAGTAGACAGTCTACAGGTAAATCTGAGGCAACAACAACTTTCTTTGGACCAGTAACCCCCCCCCAGTTGAGATTAACAACAGTCATGGGGTGGCTAAGAGTGTTGTTATGAGCATCAGTCACTTGGTATTGGTGACCAAGTAGGTGTTGTTCAGGGTGGACCAGTTTCTCTATTACCATTGTAACACTGGCACCTGTGTCCCTGTAGGCCTGAACCTCAACACCATTTATTAGGGGAAGTTGCTTGTACTTATCCATATTAAGGGGACAAGCAACCAAGGTGGCCAAATCAATGGCACCTTCAGAGACTAACACAGCCTCTGTGGTCTCCCTAACAAGACCAACCCCAACTAAATTACCAAAAGTGAGCCCAGCTCCTCCCTTGGATTGGCTATTAGTAGGTTTGCTCCCACCACCACTGCTATTACTAGGGGCACTAGGTGTAGCAGCAGGGGTTGTAGTGGTAAGAGGTTTGGTGCTTTTCTTTGGGAAACTGGGATCAGTTGTCCAATGGCCTTTTATTTTACATAAATAGCACCATGGTTTCTTTTCTTTGTTTTGATTTGAAGAGGATGTGGGCCCACCACCCCCACCAGAGTGTTTTTGTGGGCCTGATGAAGACTCATTTTTAGATTTGTCCCCACCCTTGTCAGAAGACTTACCATCCTTCTTCTTGCCATCCTTGTCACCCCCTGTATGAACTTTTCTGTTCACCCTTGTTCTGACCCATTTGTCTGCCTTCTTTCCCAATTCTTGGGGAGAGGTCAGATCAGAGTCTACCAGGTACTGGTGTAACAAATCAGACACACAATTATTAAGAATATGCTCTCTCAGGATTAAGTTATACAGGCTTTCATAGTCAGAAACTTTACTGCCATGTAACCACCCCTCCAAGGCCTTCACTGAATGGTCAACAAAGTCTACCTAGTCTTGTGAAGACTCCTTTTTGGTTTCTCTGAACTTGATCCTGTACTGTTCAGTGGTTAAGCCATAACCATCTAGGAGTGCATTCTTAAGAACTGTAAAATTATTGGCATCACTTTCCTTAACAGTAAGGAGCCTATCCCTACCCTTTCCACTGAAAGATAGCCATAGGATAGCAGCCCACTGCCTTTGAGGGACCTCCTGTACAACACAGGCCCTCTCAAGTGCAGCAAACCACTTGTTAATGTCATCCCCCTCCTTGTAAGGGGGAACTATCTTGTGCAGATTCCTAGAATCATGCTCTTTTGCAGGATGACTATTTGGAATACTGCTGCTGCCACCATGGGGTCCTAACCCCAACCTCTGCCTTTCTTTTTCTAAGTCAAATGCTTCCCTGTCTAGATCCAGCTGTTGCTTTTTAAGCTTCAGCCTGGACTCTTCCACTCTCAATCTATTGAGTTCCCTTTCTAACATTCTGTCTTCAGGGAGAGTGGGTTGGGCATGCCTTGACACAGAAGAATGGTGTGAATGAACAGAGGGAGACCTGTTCCTAACAGATGGCACTCTAACATTCTGGCCTACAGAAGTAACACTCCTACTGTGATGTGAAGTCACATTAGTACCAGCCATGCTAGGTGGCTTGCTAGGGGGCAGGCTGGGAAGGTTACCTTCTAACACTCTTACTGGGGGTGCCCCAGAGTCAGAGTGTGAACCATCAGCTAATTTCTCAACAGATGTGCCAACTAAGGTCTTATCCTGTTCAATGAGCATATTAACTAACAGTTCTCTTGAGGGGTTCTTCCCTACCCCTAAACCTCTTTCAATGCAGAGACTCCTTGCTCCTTTCCAGCTAAGGTGATCATAAGCAAGTTTAGTCAGATCAACAGTTTGACCTGTACCAGACATTTATAGAAAAGGTTTAAGGGACAGAAAAAGAAAGAAAAAGTTTCAGAACTTTTCAAAGAGCAGAAAAAAAAACTTTAAAAACTTTTTAAGAACTTTTTTGAAAGTTTTAGATGTACTTTTCAGCACTTAGCAAAAGAGTAAGAGAAGAAAAGCAAGACTTTTTGGTTAGGTGTACATACACCAAACTTGTTTTGTATATTTTTCTCTTATGAAAAGTACAAAATGACAAAGTGGTAAGTACTTGCAAGTACTTATCCCACCGCTGCACAACCAATGTAGGAGGCTGGACTGGCTTGTAGTGGGTACCAAGGGGTACTTACACCTTGCACCAGGCCCAGGTATCCCTTATTAGTGTAGAGGGGTGTCTAGCAGCTTAGGCTGATAGAAAAGGTAGCTTAGCAGAGCAGCTTAGGCTGAACTAGGAGACTAGTGAAGCTCCTACAGTACCACTAGTGTCATATGCACAATATCATAAGAAAACACAATACACAGATATACTAAAAATAAAGGTACTTTATTTTTATGACAATATGCCAAAGTATCTCAGTGAGTACCCTCAGTATGAGGATAGCAAATATACACAAGATATTTGTACACAATACCAAAATATGCAGTAATAGCAATGGAAAACAGTGCAAACAATGTATAGTCACAATAGAATGCAATGGGGGCACATAAGGATAGGGGCAACACAAACCATATACTCTAGAAGTAGAATGCGAACCACGAATGGACCCCAAACCTATGAGACCTTGTAGAGGGTCGCTGGGACTGTAAAAAAACAGTGAGGGTTAGAAAAATAGCCCACCGCAAGACCCTGAGAAGTGGGTGCAAAGTGCACCTAAGTTCCCCAGAGAACACAGAAGTCGTGATAGGGGAATTCTGCAAGGAAGACCAACACCAGCAATGCAACAACAATGGATTTCCTGACAAGAGTACCTGTGGAACAAGGGGACCAAGTCCAAGAGTCACGATCAAGTCGGGAGTGGGCAGATGCCCAGGAAATGCCAGCTGTGGGTGCAAAGGAGCTGCCACCGGATGGTAGAAGCTGTGGATTCTGCAAGAACGACAAGGGCTAGAAACTTCCCCTTTGGAGGATGGATGTCCCACGCCGTGAAGAGTCGTGCAGAGGTGTTTCCGTGCAAAAAGACAGCAAACAAGCCTTGCTAGCTGCAAGGGTCACGGTTAGGGTTTTTGGATGCTGCTGTGGCCCAGGAGGGACCAGGATTTCGCCAATTGCGTGAGGAGACAGAGGGGGCGTCCAGCAAGACAAAGAGCCCACTCAGAAGCAAGAAGCACCCGCAGGAGTGCCGGAACAGGCACTACAAAGTGGAGTGAACCGGAGCTCACCCGAAGTCACAAAGGAGGGTCCCACGATGCCGGAGGACAACTCAGGAGGTCGTCCACTGCAGGTTAGAGTGCCGGGGACCCAGGCTTGGCTGTGCACAAAGGAAATCCTGGAAGAGTGCACAGGAGCCGGAGTAGCTGCAAAACACGCGGTTCCCAGCAATGCAGTCTAGCTTGGGGAGCCAAGGACTTACCTCCACCAAACTTGGACTGAAGAGTCACTGGACTGTGGGAGTCATTTGGACAGAGTTGCTGAGTTCAAGGGACCTCGCTCGTCGTGCTGAGAGGAGACCCAGAGCACCGGTGATGCAGTTCTTTGGTGCCTGCGGTTGCAGGGGGAAGATTCCGTCGACCCACGGGAGATTTCTTCGGAGCTTCTAGTGCAGAGAGGAGGCAGACTACCCCCACAGCATGCACCACCAGGAAAACAGTCGAGAAGGCGGCAGGATCAGCGTTACAAGGTCGCAGTAGTCGTCTTTGCTACTTTGATGCAGTTTTGCAGGCTTCCAGCGCGGTCAGCAGTCGATTCCTTGGCAGAAGGTGAAGAGAGAGATGCAGAGGAACTCTGATGAGCTCTTACATTCGTTATCTAAAGAATTCCCCAAAGCAGAGACCCTAAACAGCCAGAAAAGGAGGTTTGGCTACTTAGGAGAGAGGATAGGCTAGCAAAACCTGGAGGAGCCCATCAGAAGGAGTCTCTGACGTCACCTGCTGGCCCTGGCCACTCAGAGCAGTCCAGTGTGCCAGCAGCACCTCTGTTTCCAAGATGGCAGAGGTCTGGAGCACACTGGAGGAGCTCTGGGCACCTCCCAGGGGAGGTGCAGGTCAGGGGAGTGGTCACTCCCCTTTCCTTTGTCCAGTTTCGCGCCAGAGCAGGGCTGGGGGATCCCTGAACCGGTGTAGACTGGCTTATGCAGAGATGGGCACCATCTGTGCCCATCAAAGCATTTCCAGAGGCTGGGGGAGGCTACTCCTCCCCAGCCCTGACACCTTTTTCCAAAGGGAGAGGGTGTAACACCCTCTCTCTGAGGAAGTCCTTTGTTCTACTTTCCTGGGCCAAGCCTGGCTGGACCCCAGGAGGGCAGAAACCTGTCTGAGGGGTTTGCAGCAGCAGCTGCAGTGAAACCCCGGGAAAGGTAGTTTGGCAGTACCCGGGTCTGAGCTAGAGACTCGGGGGATCATGGAATTGTCTCCCCAATGCCAGAATGGCATTGGGGTGACAATTCCATGATCTCAGACATGTTACATGGCCATGTTCGGAGTTACCATTGTGACGCTATACATATGTTGTGACATATGTATAGTGCACGCGTGTAATGTGTCCCCGCACTCACAAAGTCCGGGGAATTTGCCCTGAACAATGTGGGAGCACCTTGGCTAGTGCCAGGGTGCCCACACACTAAGTTACTTAGCACCCAACCTTTACCAGGTAAAGATTAGACATATAGGTGACTTATAAGTTACTTAAGTACAGTGGTAAATGGCTGTGAAATAACGTGGACGTTATTTCACTCAGGCTGCAAGGGCAGGCCTGTGTAAGAATTGTCAGAGCTCCCTATGGGTGGCAAAATAAATGATGCAGCCCATAGAGATCTCCTGGAACCCCAATACCCTGGGTACCTCAGTACCATATACTAGGGAATTATAAGGGTGTTCCAGTATGCCAATGTAAATTGGTGAAATTGGTCACTAGCCTGTTAGTGACAATTTGGAAAGAAATGAGAGAGCATAACCACTGAGGTTCTGCATAGCAGAGCCTCAGTGAGACAGTTAGTCATAACACAGGTAACACATACAGGGCACGCTTATGAGCACTGGGGCCCTGGCTGGCAGGGTCCCAGTGACACATACAACTAAAACAACATATATACAGTGAAATATGGGGGTAACATGCCAGGCAAGATGGTACTTTCCTACACGGACCTACTGTTGTGTGGCGAAGCGTAGCCTACCCATGTTGTGTAGTGCCTCAGTAATAGCCCCTTCGGGTCTGCAATGGATGTAGGATAAGATTCAAAGAGCGGACGGAGGCCAGCACTCCCCGCAGCAAAGGAGAGGCAAGCCAAGATGCCATAGTTATGTCCCCCTGTCAGATGGAATAGTCTGTTTTGTAGTGGAGCTGCAAGGATGTACCAAGGTAGGAAGCAGGGAAAGGAAGTGGTGCCCCGTAGTATTCGGATTGCAAGTTGCTATGCTGCTGCCCACAATGGTGTGTGGTAATCTCCTCTGCTCGCCCACCAACATGCTTCCCCTCTCACTCCTCCTAGAGTGTGTGCCAATCTGGAGGGGTAGGAATTGGTGGAATCTAGATGTCGTCCAGAGTGCCTCGGTTGTCCTGCAGATGATAAAGTAGAGGAGAATCGAGGACTTACAGCAGCCCTTACATGCAGCAGCGGTTCAGACCGTCAGGGGCTGACCAGGGGGGCAGGAAATGCAGAAGTGCAGAGTGACAACCTTCCACGCATCTCAATGAAGTAGGGGGTCAAACTGCGGAGTCTAATCCCTGGTTTTCATTGCCAGCTACCAGAGTAGGGTTAGTCTCTCTGTCCAGAATGGATGGGGGAAGCAGCAGTAAGGCCCCAGAGGGCTGGCTAGAGCAGGTGGGTTGTAAAAAAAGGGGTGGGGGAATAATGTCCCATGGGGGTGATCAAAGACTGAGCCTGAAGTAGCTGGTGTAATGCAGGAGAAGTGGCAGGCCTCGGGCTCAAGGCTACCTTGCATCTGAGTCTCTGGTCAGATCCCCCTCACAGGTCTAGGTGTTAACGCAAAAATAAGGGGGTCAGCGCAAGCACAGCATTGTGGAGAGGAATGTCCTTCGTCTGGTGTGTGAGGTTCTTCCTGCAGGAGCACGACTCCAGGGCTCCAATGGGGGAGTCAGGGTATGAGGGGAGGGAAAAAAAAGTCCTACATGGGTGCCCAGTAGGGAGTCAAGAAGGGGCCATCACTGACGAGCAGAGAGGTCTCCAAGGCTGATGGCAGCTGACACAGGGGGAGAGAAGTGGGAGGCCCTGATACACTGAGGCCCCCCTGCATGCCTCGATGCTGACGCTGATGCCAGGGAAGCCATGCAGGTACTTTTTGCTGGAAAGGGCCGTCTCACTAGGTCCATTGGGCACCGGTCTACAAGGGGATCCTCCTGCAATGAGTTGCCTTAGGAACTGGCCCAGTGGGGATCGTCCCATGCGCCCCGATGATGGCACCAGGGCAGAGGGAACCTAGTGCAGGCACATAGCAGCTGCGATCAGGCCTCGAGAAGACAGTCACCAATGCTGAGGCCAAAGCGAGAAGCACATCAATGATGATGCCAAAGCGGATGGGCTGCACCATAGGTAGCGCGTGACAGAGAGGAAGGTGCTCTGTGAAGCTCTGCAGACGCTGACCGCCAGGCAGATTACGCCGCAGCTGCTCAACGGGTCGGAGCGGGGTCTCCACGTCGTCCTTCTGCGACCACCACACAACAGAACAGTCAATGGGACCCTGTCTCTGGGGCCCAGGAGGGGTAAGCGGGGCATGAAGTTGAGAAGGGTGTTGGGTAGGGAAGGAAAAGGCAGCCAACATCGTCCCCTCAGCCGCGGACTCCATGCCCAATGCTGGTTTGTAAGACTCAACCTTGTAGGCCCGTGGGAGCCGAGAAGATGGAATATAAAGCCTTAAGTGAGCAGGGCGGAGGACTTAGTATTGTCACGTGGCCCTCTGCAGCCCCGAGACAGGGCCCTCATACAGGATATTAGGTAATGACCGGGCCGGTGGACGGAGCCTGAGAGAGTCGGGTCTGTCATCTTGGCTGTCCCGGTCACGCTCCCCTAGCACACATATAAGTTAAGGAAACACATGGCTTGTGTATCTGATTCTTGTGTGTACATGATTTTGTGTCCATGTGAGTTCTAATATATTTGTAACACCATTTTTCAAATCAGAAAAAGGGTAGTAGAACACCACAAGGCTACAATGAGCAATGATCCAACCTATCTTTTAGCCAGACATTTCTCAGAGCAACACAACAGTGACCCGGACATGCTTGTATTCTTTGCAACTGACAAAACTGAACCGCCAAAAGGAGGGGGAGACAAAGAAAAACAAGTAATAAGACTGGAATCACGTCTTGTAATAGAAGGTTGACTGAACACCATTGGGGTTGACCAAAGAGGAAGAACTGGTAGTGCATACAGGAGATTGATAAAACATGATGATTTCAGGGATATTTTCTTAACATTGCGACTATAAATGTTATATTTTTGACTTGTTTTCATTTTTTCTTGTGCTTGTTAAGATTAGCTTCATTTTGTATGGTGTTTGGTTTAGCCTCCTTTGTGTTTTGCCTCATTAAGCCATATTGCAATGTAATATCACCATGATGTGTTTCTGATCATGAGCGCACTGGCCCACTTAGTTATTTAATTTAGAATACTGCCAGGCATAGTAACTGTAGTGTTATGGAGCAATAATTAGGAACCTTGAACTTGTAGCTCCAGGTTAATATCCATACCCACGCTATATGATTCTAGCAAGTTATTGGTATGTAACACATTTACTAGCACGGAGTGATCTGGATACAAAGTAATCATATTAAACCAATTGGAATTTATTAATCTTTGACAGCGTAGTGTAATTACTGCAGGTTACATCGGATCACATTACAGCACTAGCATGCCATGTGCCTGACACTCTGCTAATAGTTTGCATTTTCCACCTGCATACGGTGATCTGGGCACCATATTGACTATATATTAAGCACCTGCACTTTACTGATTCCTAGAAATTAAACCCTTCAGTTCCGGGTTCCACTGGACCTATCGCCAATTGTAATCTCTTTTCGATTTTCAGAAAGTATGTACTTGTGCTCCTTCTGGTGGTTAATTACTTAATTAAGAGGAAGTGTTACAATGAGTGTGGCAACACCATATATACTATTTGATTCCATATTTTGCTGGAATATGAAAGGGTTCACTACATGCCTAGAAAACAGACTATGGGCCTGATTCTAACTTTGGAGGACGGTGTTAAACCGTCCCAAAAGTGGCGGATATACCACCTACCGTATTACGAGTCCATTATATCCTATGGAACTCGTAATACGGTAGGTGGTATATCCGCCACTTTTGGGACGGTTTAACACCGTCCTCCAAAGTTAGAATCAGGCCCTATGTTGTGAAAAATGGGTAGTATTTCTTCTATTTTTTGTTTGGTTATTTCTAATATCTCAATGGGTGATAGTGCAGTTATTATGAGGAAGGTGGTGATGCCGAAATGCATCAGTTTATATTAAATTTGGATGAACTCACATTTGGGAGTGCCAGCATTTTTTTCTGATTGTGGACAGTGGGAGAATTGAAGTAACATTGAGGTGTATATTTAATTTATTTAATGAGGGGTAAATCCTTCCTTTAAAAAAATATGTAGCACACTTCTGAACCCTAACAAAAACTTTCTATCCAAGACTTCTCCAGGGAGTAGCTTGGAAGCTACTAGTAGCTCTCCAACTACCTGAAAGTAGCTCTCTTATGTGGGCTCAAGCTTATTTAATTAGCAGCTTTTGTTTGGTTATTTTAATATTCTGATCATTGAAAATGTGTGTATTTTCAGAAACCATAAGCTGATGTTTGGAGAGAAAAAAAGATTTTAAAATATATTTAAAGATGGTATTTGAGTGATAAATCATGAAATATCACTGATGTTTTTACCTTGGTGCCAGGCGCATTGCAGCTATGGATGCCATATATTACCCAGGTAGGGGCATTCCAAATTGAAAAAGTATTTTTACATTAATGCTGGCAGCCCTGCCTAATGCACTGAGGTAATCGCTATAAGTAATCTTGCACGGGGTGGCCACTAATGTAATCTTGTCTGGCATGGTCACTAATACAACACTAATAATGTCAGTAGCTCAGGATGATTTTCAATGACCATGTAGCTATTACAGAACAGGTTGGAGACGTCTATTCTCCCCTATGGTGTATATACCATCCCATACATAATTATACCAACGCTTATTCTACCCCTGAACACTAAAACCCTAAAAACGCAGAACGTGTGTAGGCACAGACACATTATGTTTTTGGTGGTCACCAAATATAATCTGCTCTAGTGGGATACAGCTAATTTTGTAACGCCTTCCTACACATCAGTAAGTTGCACATCAAAAAGAACAATGCCATTTAAAGCAGGTTGAGAGTGGTGTCTGTCAATTAGTACACAGCCTTGTGTACTAAGCACATGGACTTGAACATAGTACATTCTTGATGTGTCACGATTTGCACGCTTCTTACCACTGTAATCTGCCAGTCTCTGGGCATCACCTGGTTTCTTGCTTGTTCTGGATTGGCCAAGGTAAGGGCGATCCTTTCCAGTGGCCACATGCTACTGACAGTATAACGCCTAGCAGGCCGTAACCTACAGAAGGTGTCCCAGAGGAAAAAAAACAATATTGGGAAAAGAACTCCTGAAAAGAGGCAAAAGGAAAAAGAAAAAAAATACAAGAAAAATCAGGAACAAGAAAACTGCGAGCAAAACAGGAGAGGTCCAAATCACAGGACACAGGAGCGAGGAGCACCACCAGGACAGAAGTGTTTGCAAGGCAAGGAACAGAAGACCTTCTGTGCTTATATACTGAGAAACAGGAAGTGGCATGCAGGAGGAGCTAAGACACCATCTTGGATTGAGAAAAGCCACATACAGGTGAATGGAAAAATAGCCATAGCAGAAAAGGTGGTGAGCAATACATGCAGGGAAGGAAACACAGACTCCTGGGAAGAAGAAGATATGGCCAAGGAAGGAGAAAAAAGAAAAAGAAAAGAAGAAAAAAGAAATCCAGAATTCAGGTGAGCAAAACCATGGGGGTCGTGAAGGAGCGCAGCATGACCCAAAGCCCAAAAGAGGACTTCCAGACCACGCCACAGCCCAAAAAGCAGGTTGTGGCCCAAAAAGCGCCTGAGATGTGGACCGCCAATCTGGTCACAACCAGCGAGTGGGACGCTGCTGATCTCTGCAGCGTAACATGATAGGTAGCCAGTGGAGTGATATTAACAAAGGCATAACAATGTCTAGCTTTGACAACCCTCAGAACCATTTTAGCTCAATCATATTGAAACCAGAATCATTTTAGCTGCAGAATATTGAAAGATTGGAGCCAAAATACTGAAGCTGCAGGGAGGTCTGGATAACGTACATTACAGTAATTAATGCAAGCTGCGATTATTATAGCATTTATAATGTGTATCTTGTTGAGACCTTCTTGTGTTACCCTATTATCTTACTAAGTGCTTCCTGAGCCTCTTCTGCAGGGTTTTTGCCTTGTTTTCCTGCTTGATCTTGGCAGGCTTGCAGGGTGTTCTCGTTATTTTGCCTTTGCCCTGCTAAACTATGGGTATGGGCATCTGGACCTTCAGGCGCCGGTGCTGGTCATCCCTGTGTGCTTTGCCTTCCTCCGTCCCATGTTGCTGTTTTCTGTAGGTAGATGCTTTGGTGTGGACTTTTTCATCCTGATCCGCCCACTGCTTTTATTGTTGGGGGTACACAACTCTGGCTGTGGGTTGCTCCTTGTTTGGGTCTTGTGACTTTGTGGGCTTCCCCCTGCTTCTGCAATCTGCTGGGACTGTACTGTTGCTGACTTCTTCGATGGCCCTGCCTTTCCATTCTGTGGTGCTGTTTTGGTCTTTGCTGCAAGAGGTGGTTTCCTCTGATACTCCAGTCCACTTGTCCTTATGGGTCGTCCTTCTGGGGCTTCTTGTGACTCTTCTGGGATTTTGTGCTTTTGCCAGCCTGTTGGCCCTTCAAGCTTGGACAGCGGGATGCCCTGGATGTGCATATTTTGATTTCTATACACTTTCTCTTTGGACCTAGTGGCTCCTTGTTGGGGTGGTAGCTTTATCTGCTTTGGACCTAATCTGCCTACTGCTGACTTACCTTCATGTTGGGGACAGGGCAGTGCGGGGCTAGGCTCCTTATACTCATTTTGGTGAGGAATCTAGTTATGGGTATAGCTCTGTGCTCTGGTTGGGAATTGGGCAAGGGTTGAGGCTGATTGTGACTCAAACTGTTTGGTTTCTTACTTCTGGTTGTCTGCTCCCTTGGCTGGTTTTCAGAAGGTTCTGCATGTGACAAGCATTATCTGTGGGTAAGTATGCATTGGTGCAAGACGGACATCTCTGTTGCAATTTGGGACCTGGCCTTTGTGTGAGATGTACTTCAGGAAGCACATCCCGGGAAGGTTACAACCTGCTTGGTTTGGCTACCCTGGCCTGCCTTTTCATCTGAGCTGGGACTGCCTGTGCTATGTTGGACACTGTTCTGCTGTATTTCTTCTTGGTTCTCCTTTAGCTTGCCTTTGTTACCTAACTGAGAATGGTGTCCTCTTGTGTCCTGTTTTGTGTGTGTGGTGTGGTGCCTTATCGTGGCCCTCTCTCTGAGCTCCCAAGGAAGCCTGGGATTGGATGTGTCTTGTAGGCCTGATTCAGATTTGGGCCTTCTCAACTGGCATTTCTGTTCCCTGCCCTACCACCACGTAGGGTATGGGTAGGTGATATTTTTTTCTACAGATTCTCATTTTTTTTATAGGGCTGGGGTGTGACTGATCTGCTGGAGATTCTTCCTGCTGCTGCCTTTTGGTCATTTCTAGCTCTCTTCCACTTGCTCTTTCTCTGTCACTGGCTGTGGATTATTTGACTACCAGTGGCCTATGGACCTCATGTTGGTTCTTAAGGGTGGCCCAGAGAGGCAGGCACCCAAAAAAGAACAGTTTCCTTTAGCTCTCCTATTTCTTCTTGTGGGTAGCTAATGTGGGCATCCGTAAATTTGGGGCCCTACTTCTTTGGGTAAACTGATTCTGCCCTTGGTCTTTTGAGCATCCACCACTTAGTGATTTGCTCTGTAGTTAGACCTGGGGCCATTGTTGGCCATCTAGGTTTGGTCCTTACTCCTTTGAGCGTGGTCTTTGCTGTTTTAGTATGATTACCTTGGTGGGCATTCGTGCCACCTGTACCTGTTTGGAATGGTGAGGAAGTGGTGAGGAGGTAATGTTTTGAGTGCTTTTCAGTAATTTAATTACTCTTATTCTACTTCCTGACTCTAGGCCTTACAACTCTGTAGGGTTTTAAGGCCTAGAGCCTTATTGGGTGTAGACATACAGGATAATGTAAGAACAGGTACAAGGAAATAGAACTGGAATAATGGTATTACTGGTGATTGTAATATTGTGTTAATACACTAGATGCTGTATTAATTTCACACTGCTACATACAACACTTTACATAACATTCACAAAGGTACTCTGGGTGTGTCTCAATGTTCTTAGAAATGCAGAACACTGTAACCTTTACCAAGAAACTAACAGACTTTCATCTATTAAAAACCGGAGTGTATTAATAATTGATAATTTCCAAAAGGCCCAAACATGTCAACATTTTGAGCAATCACCACCATAATTGTAACGTGGCTTCCAACCTCTGCACCTCACACGTTTATGTAACACTTGCCCATCAGTACACACTCTACCCCCTATGTGCTGGTGGGCTGATCTTGTCATGATGCTTAGAATTACTGTTTTGCTTTCACTTTATTGTATAACTGATACACAAATACAATATCTCACCCTAAGGTTTTACTGCTTTGTCAACATTTAAGGCTGTTAATGCCTCGCATATAGTGTAAGACTGCAGTTTCGTCCGTGAACACTTAGACCTTGGTAAATTTTAACTCACATTTAGTATGTACCCTATCCACTAAACTCTAAATCGGGCCCTCAGTCTGCTGATGCATTTCTTTAGGACCGTCGACAAGCCACTCATTGAGAAAGAAAAAAAAATGGATTTGCATACTTGTCCCCCTTGAATACGTGCTGCAGAAGAAACTGACTCCATCGTCTTGATCAATTGCTGACTCTTAATAAGGTCTGGGATGTGTCTGGGGAATATTTGTTTTTGCCGACTAACTAAATGTCGCATATCTACCCGGGTTTTTTCATTTTTTTTTGCATTTGAGGAGTTCAAAGCTAAAATGAAAAGCCAAAAATTGTATCTTATCATGCTCACACCAAGGGAAATCCTCTCAAACAATAAGTGTGCCCGACAACAGAGATGTTTTAACTTGTAATCGCGGCCGCAACTTTACTTCCTAAAAAGGCACTCAAAATGGCTTTCCAAGTTAATGGAGTCATATCCTTGAACCGACCGTCATCTCACGCTGCTAAAACATACAGCGCACCGAAATTAGAACTGTACACGATTGCAAAGTTTAACCACGAAAATAAACATTTTCGTGTATTGTATTGTTACATATTATAGACAGGCTGAAAAGGAGAAAACTGAGTGTGATCTCATGTAACCTAACAAACAAGAGAGAGAAAACCTGGTAAGTGATGGTGAAGCCCCGAATGAAAGGGGAAGAAAAAGACGGCTAAAGTCAGACAAAAAGTGATATCACGTGCTCGTATGACCAGCTTTAGCAAGAACCGGAGTTGCACTAACGTAGTGTAGAGAAACGCAGACCCAAGCGCCCTTCCCCCTTTTTTCCAACTGTAAATCAGAGTTATTCTGGAAGCTCAAGTTCCCGAGCCTTTGATTTCCGCAGTTCGTTCCACGCCCCCGACCCCGGCGCCCCCTCCTTGACGTGAACGGCTCTATGGTTTCAATTACTCAATGAATGCAGAGGGGCCTCTTTTCGGACCAGCCAGAATTTCTAGCCGCACAACAAAAGCTAAAGTTACAAGCGAGAGAGGACGGCAGCAGTGCGAGCCAGAGAAAGACTGACGTGGTGTTTTAGAAGAGGAAAAGAACAAGAGGGGGAGGAGGGGGTGGGGTACGTGAGAGAGGTGACTAGAAGACGGAGAACAAAGAAGAAAGAGTGGAGGTTACGACAGAAGTGCCTGCAACGCATAAATTAGTCCAGTCTGGAAACACGACCAACGAGAATATCATTTCACGGGTAAATTAAGGCGAATTTAACATTGTCAAGGATACATTGGATGACAACTAGTACAGTGCCGGCTTTAGGGCTGTGCGAGCGGTGCGGCCGCACCGGGTGCTGGCCTGGATGGGGGCGCTGTGTTTAGCAATAACGAACGAAACATGCAATTTAAAAGCACCTGCTGAAAAGTTCCTTGTGTGTCCAGCCTTCAGGGGGGCAATTAAAATGGTAAAATACCTCTTGTGAATAATGTTCTGAGTTTTGTCCAGGGACAGTTTTGACTCGCCATAAAGTAGCACAGAGGGTTAAAGTGCTTGCTGTAAAGAACATAACTATTTTTTATGTGGATAGCTGAGTGGATTAGTAAATCCAGCCTCTGCAAGAGATTTAAAACTAATGTATGAGAAAGGTGGGTAGGAAGAGATAAGGGGCACATTTGCAGGGTGTTAGTGAGGGAATCAGAGGAGGTGGTCATGGGGTGGGAGGGGTGCCAAAAAAGACTGTTCCACAGGGCGCTACCAGCGCTAAAGCTGGCCCTGACATAGAAAGTAAAGAAATGACAAATTATTGGCCAACTGTAAAGGCCAATTTGTGTACACCGTGCAAACTTTCCTAATCCCATCTACACTGCGCTGGTTTAAGCTCCCCAGCCTTCTTCCCTCACCATTTCCACACAGACACTGCCACAGCACTAATAAATGGTCAGACACTAGTCGACTGTGTTCGCGGTGATGTGGGGTTAACCTTGAACAAGCACCCACGCACAACTGCTTTTCCTCCTATTCAGGTGTCTGTGCAGAAAAAAATGCCCAATAATTCAAACTCAAAACCCTTAGGCTTCATAATCACAGTCAAACCTATCTACGGGAGTGGGTAGATGTGCCACAAATCACACGAAAAGCCTGGTCACTCAGAATCCTGTGGTAGAGAAGATGCCAATCGCAATTCCTGCATCAACAAGAACACATATATTTATTTATTTATGCACGTTTCTTGTAATTGTAATTGTATTTATATCGCGCCTACTACCCCTGACGAGGCGTCAAAACGTTTTTCGGCGAGTAGCATGCTACTCCGGAACCCAGGAGGAATTAGTGGTGGATTAGTTTAGGGAAATATGAGAACAGTATTAGTTTGAGTTAATTTGAGCAGAGGATATGTGAGTTTGTTAGTTGGATTGATTAGAGCAGTGGTTCCCAACCTGTAGTCCTGGGACCCATGGGAGTCCGCAAAGCCTCCTCAGGGGTCCCGCGACATCTTAGATAATTAAATAAAATTAACAGATTAGGTCCCCAGCTTTCAGTAATGACCTAGTGGGGGATCCCAAGATTCCAATAACGATTCAGTGGGGGTCCCCGGGTTCCAGTAATTATAAAATGGGGGGTCCACAGAAGTCAAAAGGTTGGGAACCACTGGACTAGAGTAATGGAGGGATAGAGGAGAGAAGAATCCAGAAGTGTTAATTGGGAATTTATAGTAATAGGATGAGGTTTGGAATGAGTAACACCGTTGCACGGTCGCAACGCCGCCGGCTCCACTAGGAGCCGGCTCCCATGTTGCGGCCGACATCCCCGCTGGGCCGGCGGGCGGAATCTCTGTTGAAGGCCCACCCGCCCAGCGGGGATGTCAAAATGGGGCCAGCGGGAGTGCAGCCGCATTGGCAGCTGCTCGGCTGTCCAACCTGGGCCATAGTGGGGTGGGGAGACAGAGTAAAGCTTACGAGAGAGTAAAATTTATATTATTTTTTTATTTATTATATAATTTTTTTTACATTTTTTTATTTAATTATTTATATTTTAAAATTTATTTATAGATTTAATTCTATTTTTTTTTCTCTCTAGTACAGTAGGACTAGAGTAATAAATAGATATGTAAATACATACTAAGGGAATATATGTGCAAGAAATATAATAATGGGTATAATAATATGAGATGTAAAGTAGTTTTGTATAAACACAGACTTTCAAGATTTGTTATACTTGATGTTAATTATTAAGTATATTTTTCTAACATTCATTTATCTTTCCTCAATTTTTCAATAGTGAAATGCTTGCTGTTAAATAGTTAAGATAACATTTGCTCATTGTGATATAAAAAAGAAAGCAGGGATTCCTAAGTATCTAATATATCAACTTATCTAGGAGCTATACAATGACCTATGAACATGATAAGCATAGTATAATATACTCATATATATATATGTATATACACAAACATGTATGTATATATATATATATATATATATATATATATACACACACATGCACACACACACATATATATATACATATATATATAACTGTGAGTAAATATACATTTGTTAAACAGACTTAAAGAGTATGTGTATAATTATTATGAAATAGTAGCTATACATATTTCTTTAAAGAACAATACATATCAAGAATATACAAATAATCAGCTTATAAATATTTATCAACACAGGCATATGAAGTCCATTGCTTTTTGAATATGGTGGTTATGAAGAAAAGAGCCAACTATTGAGTAGTCTTCTGAAAACGAGATAGTTATCTGTGGATCCTATATTTGGAGGTAATGAGTTCCATAGTTTGGCTGCTTGAACAGAGAAGGATGTACCACCTATTGTCTTTTTCCTGTATGGTGGCGTTTTAAGGCGGGGTGCCAATCTTGAGCGGAGGTTTCTTTATTGAATGTATTTGGTTATTTTGTTTCTGATGAAAAGTGGTCCTGTACCATGTATAGCTTTGTAGGTGATACAAAGAAGCTTGAAGGTGGATCTTCTAGCAACCGGGCAACCAGTGTAGTGCTCTCAAGGCAGGGGAGATGTGGGCTTGTGGCTTTACATGTAACAATAGCCTGGCATCTGAGTTCTGAATACATTGTATTTTTTTCACAGTAGAGAAAGATGATCCATGATAGATGCCATTGGCATAATCCAGTTTGGATAGTACAAGAGAGATAGTAGCCTGCACCTTGTGTGGAAATCTGAAGTGGGGGAAGATGCGTTGCAGAGTCTTCAAAGTGATGAAGCTTGATCGTGCTAATTTGTCCACTTGGGCATTCATTGTTAACTTGGAGTCCATGATAATTCCAAGGTTATTAACTTCCTTGGATACTTGAGGAGGTGGTCCGAGATTGTCAGGCCAGGCGCACAGTGCATCATAACTTTTCCAGTCGCCACATGTGAGTATTTCTGTTTTGGAAGCATTCAGTTTGAGATGGCTCCAAGTCATCCACTGATCAATGGCTCTGAGGTGGTTGAATATTTGTGAGTTTTCAATGTCTTTGGGGCATTCCAATTTAAGTAGTATTTGTGTGTCATCTGCATAGTTGTAGCATGTGAGTTGAAATCATTGATCACTTCTGGTAATTACATCATGTAGATGTTGAAAAGCATAGGTGAGATGATTGATCCTTGGGGGACCCTTGCTTATGTGAGGTAGGATTTGGAGAAGGAGGGAGGAGAATGGATAATATTAGTTCTGTTTTGAAGGTAGGATGTAATCCAGTCGAGAACAGTCTCCTCTATGCTAGCTTCGTGGAGTCTTTGAATTAGGGTGTCATGGTCAACAGTATCAAAGGCAACTGAGAGGTCCAAGAGAAGTAGTGCAGCAACTCCTTTGCGGTCAACTATGTTTTTAAGATCATCCCAGATTGCTATGAGTGCTGATCAGTGCTTCGTTCTGGGCGGAATCCAGTTTAATAGCCTGAAAGTATGGAGTTGTTTTCAATGAACTGTGACATCTGGGTGAATGCTGATCTTTCTGTCAATTTGCCCTGGAAAGGTCCATTTGTAATTGCTCTGTAGTTGTTAGGGTCTTGCGGGTCTAGGTTTGTTTTCTTTAATAACTGACATATGTAAGCCTTTTTCAGGTCTTCAGGAAAAGTTCCAGTAGTAAAAGAGTTATTGATGATTCTTCTTACAGGAGTGGTAGCAGAAGAAGATAAAAGGACGTTCTTGAAGATGTGTGGTGGACAAAGGTCAGAAGGGCAGCCTGAAGGCCTACTAGTTTTGACCAAATCCATAAATTCACCTTGTGATATTTGTTTGAAGGAGAGCAGAGGATGGGTTGGTTTACTCTTAGAGGGGATTTTAGGAAACAGGTTGGTACTGATGGTTTCCTTATGTTTTAAATAGGAGTCCAATGTGTCTGCCTTGGTTGTGTAATGAGTTGCCAGGTTGTTTGTGAAATCTTGAGTAGTGAGATGACTTCCTTCTATGCATTTTGGTTTATAAAGCACAGGCGCTATCCATGAGTGCTAGAGTGCTTTAATATAGAAATTAATCATTACAGAAGGTACAAGATTACATAATCCCAAAATGTATGTACGTTTAAAAAGCTATGTACAGTCTTATATTACATGTTGCAGCAGTGATGAGGCATAATAGTGAGTCCTCGGCTGCACGCCCTTTTTTACGAAATTGTGACTGCATTATTATTGTATTTTTATGTATTTTTAGATTGCTCTTTATATTGCTGCTAGATCGATTTTTAACAATCTGCACTTGCACGCACTCATTTGTTTTAAATCCGAGGTTGGGTTCGGGCCTGTTAGAGCCCGCCCGTCCTCCATTAGTGTGCCTCTCCTGGGAATTTGTGGACAGGTTAGCAGTCTAGTGCTGCCTGTCACGTGGGGGGCGTGGGCTGAGGGAAGGGGCCATACCTACGGCAATGAAGTGGGCGCGCAGCGAGGTATAATAGTGAGTCCTCGGCTGCACGCCCTTTTTTACGAAATTGTGACTGCATTATTATTGTATTTTTATGTATTTTTAGATTGCTCGTTATATTGCTGCTAGATCGATGTTTAACAATCTGCACTTGCACGCACTTATTTGTTTTAAATCCGAGGTCGGGTTCGGGCCTGTTAGAGCCCGCCCGTCCTCCATTAGTGTGCCTCTCCTGGGAATTTGTGGACAGGTTAGCAGTCTAGTGCTGCCTGTCACTGGGGGGCATGGGCTGAGGGAAGGGGCCATAACTACGGCAATGAAGCAGGCGAGCAGCGAGGCATAATAGTGAGTCCTCGGCTGCACGCCCTTTTTTACGAAATTGTGACTGCATTATTATTGTATTTTTAGATTGCTCTTTATATTGCTGCTAAATCGATTTTTAACAATCTGCACTTGTACGCACGTATTTGTTTTAAATCCGAGGTCGGGTTCGGGCCTGTTAGATCCCGCCCGTCCTCCATTAGTGTGCCTCTCCTGGGAATTTGTGGACAGGTTAGCAGTCTAGTGCTGCCTGTCACGTGGGGGGCGTGAGCTGAGGGAAGGGGCGATAACTACGGCAATGAAGCGGGCGCGCCGCTCGCACGCCGAAGGCGCGCCTAAGGCAAGCCCGTCTGCGCCCGTCCGCGCACGGTCGAGGACGGGGGCCGGGGAGGGCTGATTGGGGCACGAGGTCCCCTAGGTGTATTTGTTTCTCAGGACCCGCTCTTCGGTCTCTGGCTCCAGCTAAATTGTGCAAATATGTGCTTCTGCCATATTTAGGGCAGATTTTCCAGCAGGCTTGTAGGAACTGTGGTTGGGCCCGATGCTCTCCCAACCAGTCTTGACACTAGAAAGTTCGGGTCTGATTCGTCCCAAGAGGCTGGAGGGAATTAAACCTGTTGTCTATGCATTGATAAATGCACAGTCACTGGTAAAACATAAGACCGAAATTGCGGAAATGGTTATCTCAGATAAAGTGGACTGCCTTTTTATAACTAAATCATGGGCCAAGGCAGATTCTAATCCGGATTTTATCGAAGCCTCTCCTAATGGTTATTCCTTTTTCAGGCTGGATAGGCTAACAGGCATGGAAGGAGGGCTGGCCATTATTTGCAGGTCTACTTTGTCCTGCCAATGGGAACCAGCCAATTCCCCCCATAAGTCTTGTGAGGGCATGTATTTTAAAATTCGCCAGAATAATTATACTTTGATTGAGGGCCTTCTGATATATAGACCTCCAGGCTCTGCTGCTTTGTTTCTGCTAGATTGGCCCTGTCTTATTGAACCTATGATTGCGGCATCTAACTGTATTATTCTGGGTGATTTCAATCTACACTTTGATAATGTTCAGCTTCCTTATGTCAGAGAGCTGGGGAATTTGATGGCATTGTTGGACTGGATTCTTTCAGTCACTTTGGCTACTCATCAGGCAGGGCATATCCTTGATGGGATTTTTTCTCCCCCAGAGGATCTGGTATTGGTGTCCAATATTCCCTTGCCTTGGACTGATCACCACCTTCTCTTGTTCAAAAGTATGAAGAGGTCCCCTAACCAACAGATAAAATCAGTTAATAAATCACTAAGACTATGGAATAAAATTACAGAGTCTCAGCTGGGCCCGGCAGTAAAGGAAGGCTGGGAGGCTGTTGGGAATCCTCATTTGCCTGCTCTGGAAGTGTTTAACTCAGGTTTAGCCCTTGCCATGAATAAATTGACCCCTGCACTTATAAAGCTGGAGGGTAGACCCAAGCAAACTAGCTGGCCTTGGTTTAAAAGTGATTTGAAGGTGCTCCAGAGGAAGTACCGTCAACAAGAAAGACGTTGGAAGCTTGACCCTAATGCATCAGAGAAGGAGAAATTAAGAAGTGTTTTAAAAATATACAAGGTAGCCTGTTTTGAGGCTAAAACCGCTTTTTTTTCTACTAAGATTAAAAATGCACCTAATGCACCTAAAGAGTTATTTAAGGTAGTTCGCTTGCTTATCACGCCTCCTGTTCCCCCCATAACCTCGTCGAACTCTCAGGCAACTTGCAATCAAATAGCAGAGTTTTTTAAAACTAAAATCAGGCAAATACATAAAGACTTCCCCTTGATGGATCCTGGGATTACCCCGCTGGATCTGCCGAATCAGGATACCCCGCTGCTTACATGTTTCCTCCGCTGATGCCGGACAGGATTAAAGATATCCTTATGGGGATTAAATCGGGTTCACCTATGGATCCCTGCCAACCCAGCATTTTGCAGATGATTCATGACTTGGTGGCTCCGAAACTAGCTTCCATCTTTATGGATGTACTATCCACAGGGGTCTACCCCTCTTCATGGAAGCAGGCCACCGTAATCCCCTTAAAAAGAAGGCCGATCATACTGCCTTTGACTTAAGCAATCTGCGACCTATTTCCCTGCTACCGATACTAGCTAAGATACTTGAAAAACACATTAATTATGAATTATCCATGTTTCTTAACCAGGCTGGAGGCTTTGATCAGTCACAACATGGTTTCAGAAGGGCTCATACCATGGAATCAGCGTTACTAACAACATCTGACTCCATCCGGAAGCTTCTGGATGAGTGGCAGGGCGCAGTTCTTGTGCTATTGGATCTCTCTGCGGCATTCGATACCATCTCGCCTGATATCTTGGTATCTCGCCTTTACAATGCTGGAATAAGACATGCTGTGCTTAAAATCCTGGAGTCCTTTTTAAGGGACAGATCTTACATTGTTAGCTGGGAGGGTTTTAAAGCTCCGGCCTTCAATTTGCCATGTGGGGTACCCCAGGGCTCGGCGTTGAGTCCTACGCTTTTTAATGTCTATGTGGCCCCCCTGGCAAGACTTATTCAATCATATGGTTTTACGCCTTCCTCCTATGCTGATGACACTCAGATTATCATTCCAGTGTCCAGGAGCAACTGGGAGGAAGTGGCAGAGCAGTTTAATAGCTGCATGAAGGATATTAATCAGTGGATGAGACAGAATTGGCTTAAGCTTAATACCAACAAGACGGAGATTGTCTTGTATGGTTGCAGTAAGGATCCGTGGGGGCCGCGATGGTGGCCGGATGATTGTGGGCAACTACCGGGCCTGTGCGGAGCGACTAGAAAACTAGGTGTGATCTTTGATGAAGCATTAAGCTTTAAACCCCAGGTTAATGCCTTAGTGAAGTCTTGCTATTGGACCCTGAAAATCCTGAGGAAAATGTTACCGTTCCTGAAGCAGGAGGAAAGAATCACGGTTATGTTGGCACTGATTATGTCCAGAGTGGACTATTGCAACTCATTGCTGTTGGATATTGATGAGTGCACTCTGAGGAAACTGCAACTAATTAAGAATAACGCAGCTTGTATGATTCTGGCACTTCCACGTTTAGCGTCGGCTTCCCTTAGCCTAAAGTGTCTTCACTGGCTTCCGGTGGGCAAGAGGATTATTTTTAAATCTCTCTGCCTTAACTTTAAAGCACTATATGGGGATGGTGGCGAACACCTGGTGGACAGACTCAGGTGGTATCGTCCAGGGCGTGCCCTAAGATCGGAGAAGTCTTTTCTGATCCAGGTGTGTAGGACGCGCAGAGTTAGGTGGGGAGATAAAGTGTTCACAGTGGCGGCTGCCAGATATTGGAATGGTTTACCGCTTGATATCAGGAAAGAACAGAACTTTGTGATGTTTACGAAGAGGGTGAAAACCTGGCTGTTTCCTCTGTAGGGCTATTGGCCTCATTCGTCTTCTTATCCTTTATGTCCTCAAGCGCTTCGATGCCAAGGCCGGAACGCGCTATATGTAGGAGGCTGGACTGGCTTGTAGTGAGTACCAAGGGGTACTTACACCTTGCACCAGGCCCAGTTATCCCTTATTAGTGTATAGGGTGTCTAGCAGCATAGGCTGATAGATAATGGTAGCTTAGCAGAGCAGCTTAGGCTGAACTAGGAGACGAGTGAAGCTCCTACAGTACCACTAGTGTCATATGCACAATATCATAAGAAAACACAATACACAGATATACTAAAAATAAAGGTACTTTATTTTTATGACAATATGCCAAAAGTATCTCAGCGAGTACTCTCAGTATGAGGATAGCAAATATACACAAGATATATGTACACAATACCAAAATATGCAGTAATAGTATTAGAAAACAGTGCAAACAATGTATAGTTACAATAGGATGCAATGGGGACACATAGGGATAGGGGCAACACAAACCATATACTCCAAAAGTGGAATGCGAACCACGAATGGACCCCAAACCTATGTGACCTTGTAGAGGGTCGCTGGGACTGTAAGAAAACAGTTAGGGTTAGAAAAATAGCCCACCCCAAGACCCTGAAAAGTGAGTGCAAAGTGCACTAAAGTTCCCCAAAGGACATAGAAGTCGTGATAGGGGAATTCTGCAGGAAAGACACAAATCAGCAATGCAACAACGATGGATTTCCAAACGAGGGTACCTGTGGAACAAAGGGACCAAGTCCAAAAGTCACAAGCAAGTCGGAGATGGGCAGATGCCCAGGAAATGCCAGTTGTGGGTGCAAAGAAGCTGCTACTGGACAGTAGAAGCTGAGGATTCTGCAGGAACGACAAGGGCTAGGAACTTCCCCTTTGGAGGACGGATCCCCCACGCCGTGGAGAGTCGTGCAGAAGTGTTTTCCTGAAGAAAGACAGCCAACAAGCCTTGCTAGCTGCAAATCGTGCGGTTAGGGTTTTTGGATGCTGCTGTGGCCCAGGAGGGACCAGGATGTCGCCAATTGCGTCTGGGGACAGAGGGGGCGTCGAGCAAGACAAGGAGCCCTCTCAGAAGCAGGCAGCACCCGCAGAAGTGCCGGAACAGGCACTACGAAGTGGAGTGAAACGGTGCTCACCCGAAGTCGCACAAAGGAGTCCCACGTCGCCGGAGGACAACTTAGGAGGTCGTGCAATGCAGGTTAGAGTGCCGTGGACCCAGGCTGGACTGTGGACAAAGGATTTCTGCCGGAAGTGCACGGAGGCCGGAGTAGCTGCAAAAGTCGCGGGTCCCAGCAATGCAGTCTGGCGTGGGGAGGCAAGGACTTACCTCCACCAAACTGGGACTGAAGAGTCACTGGACTGTGGGAGTCACTTGGACAGAGTTGCTGGATTCAAGGGACCTCGATCGTCGTGCTGAGAGGAGACCCAGGGTACCGGTGATGGAGTTCTTTGGTGCCTGCGGTTGCAGGGGGACGATTCCGTCGACCCACGGGAGATTTCTTCGGAGCTTCTAGTGCAGAGAGGAGGCAGACTACCCCCACAGCATGCACCACCAGGAAAACAGTCGAGAAGGCGGCAGGATCAGCGTTACAGAGTTGCAGTAGTCGTCTTTGCTACTTTGTTGCAGTTTTGCAGGCTTCCAGCGCGGTCAGCAGTCGATTCCTTGGCAGAAGGTGAAGAGAGAGATGCAGAGGAACTCGGATGAGCTCTTGCATTCGTTATCTAAGGAAATCCCCAAAGCAGAGACCCTAAATAGCCAGAAAAGAGGGTTTGGCTACTTAGGAGAGAAGATAGGCTAGCAACACTTGAAGGAGCCTATCAGAAGGAGTCTCTGACGTCACCTGCTGGCCCTGGCCACTCAGAGCAGTCCAGTGTGCCAGCAGCACCTCTGTTACCAAGATGGCAGAGGTCTGGAGCACACTGGAGGAGCTCTGGGCACCTCCCAGGGGAGGTGCAGGTCAGGAGAGTGGTCACTCCCCTTTCCTTTGTCCAGTTTCGCGCCAGAGCAGGGCTGAGGGGTCCCTGAACCGGTGTAGACTGGCTTATGCAGAAATGGGCACCATGTGTGCCCATGAAAGCATTTCCAGAGGCTGGGGGAGGCTACTCCTCCCCTGCCTTCACACCATTTTCCAAAGGGAGAGGGTGTAACACCCTCTCTCAGAGGAAGTCCTTTGTTCTGCCATCCTGGGCCAGGCCTGGATGTACCCCAGGAGGGCAGAAGCCTGTCTGAGGGGTTGGCAGCAGCAGCAGCTGCAGTGAAACCCCGGGAAAGGCAGTTTGGCAGTACCAGGGTCTGTGCTACAGACCACTGGGATCATGGGATTGTGCCAACTATGCTAGGATGGCATGGAGGGGGCAATTCCATGATCATAGACATGTTACATGGCCATATTCAGAGTTACCATTGTGAAGCTACATATAGATAGTGACCTATATGTAGTGCACGCGTTTAATGGTGTCCCCGCACTCACAAAGTCCGGGGAATTGGCCCTGAACAATGTGGGGGCACCTTGGCTAGTGCCAGGGTGCCCTCACACTAAGTAACTTTGCACCTAACCTTTACCAGGTAAAGGTTAGACATATAGGTGACTTATAAGTTACTTAAGTGCAGTGTAAAATGGCTGTGAAATAACGTGGACGTTATTTCACTCAGGCTGCAGTGGCAGGCCTGTGTAAGAATTGTCAGAGCTCCCTATGGGTGGCAAAAGAAATGCTGCAGCCCATAGGGATCTCCTGGAACCCCAATACCCTGGGTACCTCAGTACCATATACTAGGGAATTATAAGGGTGTTCCAGTAAGCCAATATAAATTGGTAAAATTGGTCAGTAGCCTGTTTAGTGACAATTTGTAAAGAGAGAGCATAACCACTGAGGTTCTGGTTAGCAGAGCCTCAGTGAGACAGTTAGGCATCACACAGGGAACACATACCTATAGGTCACAAACTTATGAGCACTGGGGTCCTGACTAGCAGGGTCCCAGTGACACATAACAAACATACTGAAAACATAGGGTTTTCACTATGAGCACTGGGCCCTGGCTAGCAGGATCCCAGTGAGACAGTGAAAACACCCTTACATACACTCACAAACAGGCCAAAAGTGGGGGTAACAAGGCTAGAAAGAGGCTACTATCTCACACTATATAAATGCCCATATACATATACATGACATTTGGTTAACAGGATGTCGGCTGGAGCCCCGTTCAGTATGAATTCTAATGAAATGGAAGTAGTGCAAAAAATCTCAAGGCATTGATCGACGCTGAGACTAAAGCACAGAGGTCAAAACTGGAGAGGAGAGTAAGTGCTTAATTTTAGCCGCTAGGGTCACAGCACTGATTTTTGGGACCGGCACTTATGTTTTCTCATTAAACCTTGCATCCAAAGCAAGAGAGAGAAAAACACAATACATTGAAGAAACAGTAAGCGAGCGAAGGAAAAACAGTGACTACAGGAGAAAGCAGAGAAGAGAAAGAACCACCAAGAGTGAAATAAGTGAGCAGGAGGTGTCAAGTGATCAATAAAAGAGGCATGGGGTGGTATAAAGATTACATAGCCTTTGTATTCAGTACCCTCAATAATCATAGCGCTGGCCCCTGGACTTTTGGCCCTGGGGACTTATTGCTTTATAAATTAAACATTGGCTAAAGTGTCTTTGAAGGAGAATCACTTTCAGCTATGATTTAAAGGTAACCTTTTAAGTGGTGGCGCATAGGTTTGGAGGGTAAGAGTTCCATTAAGGACTACAACGTAGAAAGTGATTGTTCCAAAGAACAGAACCATCAGAATTGTTGCAAAAGGAAGTATGTGCATAAAAACAACTCAGTCAGTGCAAGACAGTGTTCAGATTACTTGCTGGTAATTTGCATTATGCTGCGCCCTGCTCTTCCTTGTCCTATCCCTTATATGTTGAGACATTCCAGCCCTCACAACAGGTCCCTTTGCAACAGTGGTGGAGTAGCGTCGCTCCCCCGCCAGCAGCAGCAGCTGCAAAACTTTTATAGTAAAAACATAATAAACTCTGATTATTATGTTTTTACTACAAAAGGGGTGGGGCCACGAGCGTGGCAGGGACAGAGGGGGAGTGCTGTGCACTCCCCCAAATTGTGCGTGTATGTTTGGCTGGCTGTCTCGAGCCAGCCAAACACACATGCGAACTGTGCTCTCTCCAGCCCGCCACTATGTTGCCCGGCTCGAGAGAGCAGGCACAGGCTCCCAGTCTGCCTGGGAGCGCCCTGGCTGGTTGCTCTCAGCCACTCCTAATGCTGCTCTGAGCAGCATCAGGATTGGCCGCAGGGTAGGCTGGGAGGCTGTGCCTGCAATGCAAGATGGAGCGGTGCAGCGGCGCCACGGAAAAAAGGTAAGTTTTACTGTTTTTATTATAAAATATTTTTTTGTTCCCCCACCACGAGCTGCGTCGCCCCACCCCCTTTCCCTTCCGCTAGCCACGCCTGCTTTGCAAGCATGTTAACCATTGTCAAAAAACAAACCTTTTTCTATTTCTATTACAAGTTTATGGTTCACCTCTATAACAATAACCCACAGGAACAAGAAGTCCTGTTAAAATAGGAAGCAGTCACCAAATCAATGCCAGCCCCTCCTGGGGATAGGAGGGAGGGTTAAGTGGCTGTGATGAGGAAGACTAGGGCTCAGTTTATTAGAGATTACTGGCAAATAGTACGAACATTACCACAGTGACCATGTTCCTCATGTTGGAACATAAATACTAGTAATGCTTTTAGTGACCCAGACATCAGCAGAAGGTTTCCTGATTAACAGCCTAAAATAGGAAAGCTGCACTGACAAGTATTTTAAAAGTGCTCATGTTTTCATTTGTGGTGGTCACAGTTGTGCCTACTGGATTAAACAATGTGCTAATAAGATTCAAATAATGTCAAAGTATATCTTAGACTCTTGATTAACTGCTAGTATTGAAACTAATTTTGTGCTCTAATGTTTAATGTGCGACTTATGAGCTTAAGTAGAAGTGCGCATAAAAATAAATGCACTTCTCTGTCATATTTAAAGTTTTGCCTTAACAAGTTTGCAATTCATAATGGAATGTTTTATTCTTTCTGATGATATATTATTAACATTGAATGTACACATTTGCATATTATGGACCTCATTACAACTTCGGCGGTCTTTTGGCAAGACCGCCGCGGTGGCGGCCGCCAAAGGACTACCATGTTGGCAGTATTCCAGCCGCCGTGTTACGACTCACACCGTGAAGCCCACCACAAACAGCCACAAATCCGACACCGACTGGAGGGCGGGAAACAGGCACTTCCACCACCAGTACCACCACACCGACACTACTTCAAACACCAGATTACGAGCCACAAATCACGACAGCGGTTCTTCCACAGCAGAAAAACATTGGTGGTGCGCACCGCAGCACTCAGAACCCACCACTGTCAGAACACAAAATCACATTGGACAGTTTGAATATCCCACACCTGACACACATACACACACCAGACACACCTACTCACTGCACTATATAACACACACCCACACAACCCACAATCCTTTGGTACAAAATCAAATTACACATACACAGAGAGCAGGCAAATACACTCATATAGCTCCATACACCATAGGCACAGATACACATCTCACCCAGCACACACAACACAACTGCACTACCAACACAAAACACACATAACAAGCATGCACACACACCACAAGCATCCATCACCAACTA
This sequence comes from Pleurodeles waltl, assembly GCF_031143425.1. Taxonomy (NCBI): domain Eukaryota; kingdom Metazoa; phylum Chordata; class Amphibia; order Caudata; family Salamandridae; genus Pleurodeles; species Pleurodeles waltl. The sequence goes on from NC_090445.1 coordinate 217,250,027, forward strand.
TGCACCACCCACACCCCATCAGTTACCCTACACTGCACCCTTGCATGCACAACACCCCCCCCCACAACACAACCACTACCATGTCCCCACAAAAGCACCCAGGTTCACAGACGACGAGTTGAGGGTCACGGTGGATGAAATCCTCAGATTAGAGCAACAAATCTTTGGAGCACAGGTCCAGCAAACATCAGTAGCCAGGAAAATGGAGTTGTGGCAGAGAATAGATGACAGGGTCAACTCAGTAGGCAGCCATTCGTGCACAAGGGAGGACATCAGGAAGAGGTGGAACGACCTACGGGGGAGGTGCATTCCATGGCATCAAGACACTAGATCGCCGTGCATAAGACTGGCGGTGGTCGCCCACCTCTTCCCCCACAGTTCACATCTTGGGAGGAGATGATCTTGGACATACTGCATCCTGAAGGCCTGACTGGAATGCTTGGCAGACTGGACTCTGGTAAGTGTACACAACTTTCATGTCACAGAATTGTCGTGTACTGCATGCTTCTCCACCACCCAAATACTCACCAATGAACTGCATGTCTCACTACACATCCCACCTATCCACCTAATGCCCCTCTCCTGCAAGCCACACCCCCACCCATCCCAAATGCCCTCACAGCCCTTGGCAAAGGTATGGATAGCATTGGCTAATACTGACACTATGACTCCCACAGTGCACAAGGCCATTTAAGTGAATACCTGTAATGTGCACATCACATAACATCCCTTGCATGTATGACTACTGGACTAGCTATACAAACTAGATGGTACGACTGAGGACCACTACATGGCAATGACAGCAATCCAATAGCACAACACAAAGCCAAACAAGGCTAAACATAGCTACAGCACTGTGAACAATCCAAATGGCCACTAATCAGGATCCACATCCCAGAAAGTGACCCACCAAGGTATGGGTGACTCCATAGCATGCACAGACAGAATAATTAACCTTGCATACTCCCATACCCTCCTCCCACTGGGACACCATGCTGATATGTCCAGCCATTTATCACTCACAACTACCAAGCCTGAGTAGTCACTAGCTAACAGTGCAGAACAGTCATGTGAACTATCAGTCAGTACCAGTACCGATCCACACAGCCAGAGGTACTAAACCTGAATGACACTAACCCAAATGGAGTATGGTAAACATGTCACAGACCACTATCTACTACCAACGGTATGCTGTGCAGCATCTGTCATTGTCAGTGCTGGGAATCATGTCAAGGCATTGTATGCAATGATAACGAGATAACCAAACACATCTTCAGTATGTAACTCCCTCTCACTCCATCCACAGGTACCCCAGCAAGTGCTACCATGGAGAGGATACCAGAGACTGCAGCCCAACTCAGGATGAAGGCCTCAGTGAGAACAACATGCCTGGATGTCTCGACACTGATGACCTACTTGGCCCATCTGGGACGCCTGGTCAGTCTATGACTCCCTGCCTCACCCTGCCCTCATCAATCCCCTCAACTCCGTGGCTTCAACATCACAGCTAACCCTTCGTTCCCAAACCTGACCCAAGGACAGATCAAACTATTGTGTGCCCCACAGTACAGGGACCTGAGTCGACCCCTCACATCCCAGACAATGAAGGTCGTGCTATCACTGGGAGTGGGCACACAGTGCCAAGGGCACAAGCACTTAGGGGGAGGGAGGGTAGGAGAAAGTTGTGGGGGCAGAGATGAGGCCCCCAAAGGACTCTACTGACCTGGAAACCATCATCCAAAGTCCTGGGAGCATACCAAAAATCCCAGGACAGGATGGACCAGAATATAACAATTTTGAGGAAAAACCGAGGCTGCAGAGGGAATACCACCAGGAGGTCATACAGCAGTGGCAGGCCCACAATGCCACCATGGCCACCATTGCAGGGGTGCTAAGAGATAGCAACACCACCCTGCGTGCTTCCTCAATCCCCACCAGCAGGTCCCTTCTCCTAGCAACATAACATCAGACCCATCCACATCTGGGGTAGCTAGTGGAATGGAGGCCCTGCCAGGGGAACTACAGCCCTCAGACACTCCTCCCTCTGTAGCTAAAGAACCCACCCACCCCCGCAAATGTGGACGTCCATCCAGACATCTGGCTGGAGCAGATGCCAAGACACCTGTTAAATGTTCAGTGATATAACGCCATCTTCCCATTGGCAGTTGGACACTGGAACTGTGCAACCAACAGCTGTACCACCTACTCTGATGATTCCATCTACCATGACCTCACTCATCACCTCTTGGACAATATATGCACCATATATTTTTGTCATAAATTCAATACATGCACAATAAACACCAATGGAACACAGCTACTGTACATGTGTCTTCATTACAACACCAACAAAAGTCATGATTGCTAAATGTGATATGGCTATGCACCCTACATCCAACAGGCAGTATACTGGACAGCAGAGGGAGGCATCCTCAGCAGGCGACACAGTACAACAGATATGTCCCAAGACACGTCAGTCAGTCCAAAATCCTGGGCCACACAAGAGTATAGTCAGTATTCCAACTTGCAAAAAGACAATGACAGAGAGTTCCATCAGGATGGACGGCATGGAGCCACACAAAGCACATATGAAGCACAATGATGTTGTGCCCAGTGTAGAATACCTCCTAACCAGGGGCCCGCAGAATTTACCTACACAACACCAGCCACAGAATAATCATCTTAATTCACTGTAGCTGCCATCTGTCATTTACAACCCTCAATTGTCAAATCACTCAGCAGTGGCTAGTGAGTATGAATGCTTCAAGCCATAGGTAGCAGAGGCACATATTTCATTACCACAGTCAGTGGATGGGATGACATGAGAACAAGTGAATGCAGCAAGCATTGCTCAATACTGGTCTGTACATTGGAGATGTGAATCTAGGAAACTTCAGTGGGTACACTTGTTAGATGTGAGACACTTTTACTGTGCACCTTATATTGAATCAGTCTTCTCCCTCAAAACACACATAGGGATAGGACCACATTAGACCCCCACTAATGAGTCAATTCATGATTGTTAGCAAATCATGTGGATATGCAATACTTGCTAACCCACAATCACCATGCCTGTATGTCACTGGAAGTACTTATTAATAAGCTCAGTCCTAGAATCAGCTGCACCTTCCTCCTCATCACTTGCTATGTCAGCATTACCAGCCACTGGTCCAGCTGCTTCACCCTCATCAGCTAGCGATGGTAACTGACGTCTCAGGGCTAGATTGTGGAGCATGCAGCAGGCTACTATTATCTGGTATATATTTGGGGTGAGTAGAGGAGGGCACCTCCAGATAGGTCTGGGCACCTGAATCTGGCCTTCAGGAGGCCAAATGTTCTTTCGATTATACGCCTTGTCCTCCTGTGGGCCTCATTAAAACGGACTTCCCCATCCGTGGCAGGGTACCTCACTGGTGTCAACAGCCAGGGAAGGATAGGATAGCCAAAGTCACCTGTGTGAAAAAATGGAAGATCAGTGACATAACAGGTACTGCAACAGGGAAGAATGTGATGACAGGTGCCATAACTGTGAACCACCTTCAAATGCATATATACCAAGGAGCCAGGCCCTCTCTGTGTGTAGTTGTGCCATCATGTGTGGGACATTGCTAATCCTCAAAATAAAGGAGTCATGCACAGATCCAGGAAACCTGGCTGTCGCATGTGAGATATACTTGTCTGCCAGGCACACCAGCTTAACATTAATGGAGTGGTGGTTTTTCCTGTTCCTATACACCTGTTCAGTGGCACTGGGAGGGGCTATATGGGTGCCATCAATGGCCCCTCTCACATGAGAGATGTTTCCTATATCATAAAAGTCTGCCTTCACATTGGCCAAATCCGCCAATTGAGAGAACCTGACGTAGCTGTCCAGGTGTTTCAACAATGCACACAGTACATCCTTCAACACAAGACTGACCATGGGCTGTGACGTCCCTGCTGTCAAGCCCACTGTATTCTGAAGGGAGCCTGTGGCAAGAAAGTTTAGCACTGACAGGACTTGTACTGTGGGAGGGATGGGATAGGGATTGCATATGGCTTGTAAGAGATCAATCTCCAACTGTGGACATAGATCCATGATGATCTGACGATTCAGCTGATAGGTCTGGATGACATGCCTGTCCTCCATGGTTGCAAGGTCAACTAGTGGATGATACACTGCTGGTCGTCTCTCCTCATGGCAGAATATTTAGGTAGAGAGGAGAGAATGTACATTGACAGAGGCACTTGACACATTTAAGCAGGGCATGTAAAAACAGCACACACCTAACACTGTAGGACATGCATAGCACTGCTGACATATAGTATAATGGGCATGCAGAAGTACTTTGGACACTAGCCTTGCAGCACAATGCTGAACCTGTAAGTCATATAGACATATATCACATGTGTAATATGCCATATGTGTCAGACTGAGCTGTCCTGCACTGATCATTACAAAAGTAATGGGATATACCAATATCAGGACACCACCTATGTGCCACTGAGTATCTGAACAAGCCCATTAACAGATATACTGGCACATCACGTCACTGTGTCATGAATGTCACATGTGTTAGCACTACCATGATGGCACAACATAGGGTTACTCCCCAATTTGGCCAAAAATGTGTACAACGCACTTATATTGGCACATCAATGCATGATATGTGCACAGAATGGCATCCGCCTGTCCTGGAGCACTGGACAGATGGAAGTGACCTTAGTCCACCGGTGTATGTCATCATGGCGGTAGGCAGTCAAAACCACTTTGCAAATTGTCACTGGTTAACATTGCTGCTTATGGGGAATTGGGACCAATGGTGAGGACCGCCGACAGTGACAGGTCCTCACCATTGCGGCCGTGACCGCCATTTTCTACAGACTTGCTCATTTGACTCCTAACACTGTTGCTAGCAAGACCTCCACGACCTGAGCTGCTGTGTACTGTCTCTGGGAGCTATCATGCCATGTCCTGCATGTGATAGGGCCCCAGCCTTCACCCCAGAAGAGCTGGAGAACCTTGTGGAAGGGGTCCTACCCCTGTATGAACAGCTAGATGGGACACCACAGGAGCAGGTGAGCCCAATGCCATGGTCATGTGTGATAGGGGTGTGTGTGTGCCGCTGAATGGGGTAAGTGTCCCGGTGAGGGAGTAAAGATGCATGCAGAGGGCATCAAGTGAAGGCTTGTAGGCAGAGAGGATGGGTATCTGTAGGTACTTGGTGAGTCAGATGTGTATAGGCCACTCCTGTTATTATGGTGCCAGTGTACATGACTTTATCCTTTTGTTTGTCTCATCCATGCAGGTGAACACCCATCAGAAGAAAGGGATGTGGCCATTGCCAAGGAAGTGTGGACTCTGGGGGTCCACAGCTGCAAGCGGTGGGAGGACCTGAGATGCTGGGCCCAGAAGACCACAGAGGCAGGAGGGTCCATTAGACCCTGACCCCCCTAATGGCCAGAACTTTGGCGGTGGCCTACCCTGAGGTGGATGTGTGTTTGAGGGCAGCACAGCAGCCACAAGGAGGTGAGTATTGACTGTTTTCTGGGACCTGGCTTAGGTTGAATGGAATTAGCTGCCTCACTGTAGCTTATGTAGCAATGTAGTCAATGCAACATGTATGTAGACTTGGGGGGAATGGGCAGTAACCACTCGGCCTGAGTATTAGTTGTAGATGTGTTTTGATGGTTTACTGTCAGTGGATGCACATCTCCCAAATCCAGAATTCTCCATGTCTGCATTGTGGAGATGGTCTAATCACATTGGCACATGTGTGACTCCATCCTGCCTTTACTATGGATGTGAGCTTGTGTATCACCCTACCGATTGAGTATGACCTGCTCCATCCATTTGCATTTGGGTATTTGTGGCTCTAAGGTGTCAGTCCACTCCCATCTGTATAACACACCTGTATATGCAACTGTGTAACTCAGCTTTTATCACTGGGACTATATACATGAGGTTATGGTGTTGACTCAGTGTGAGGCAGCCAGCCATTACATTTCCACAACAGATATAGCTTGTATAGGACTGGACTAATGGCTTGATAGTTGTATCCCCATATATTGGTAATCTGCTATCTATTGGGTATGTGAAGGTTGCTCAAGCAGGCTGATTTGAAATGTACTTTGGTTTGGTCTGATTGCAATCATCATGCATTTGTAAGTGCTAGACTTGTGGGGAGCAAACCTGAACCCAATGGGACAGTACTAGAGGTGGTAGGTGACTAGGCAGACCTCGTCATTGACAATATGTAATAATAATGCCATGCATGCCAATGCTTTAGCAATTACGGTGCAACATAGCTTATTAGCTGCTTACAACATGTCTCAATGGTTACTTGGGGGCACATCTGATGGAGTGGGAAATGTATGCTTTCCTTGGCCTAGCTGAAGTGGTTGTTTAGGACAGGATTGGGCATTGTACGGTTCATGAGATGTTGATGTGAAATGAATGTTGTATTTTTTTTATTCTGAGGCTGCCCTATGTAGTAGTGTGATATGTTGTCAGTGCAAAGGCAGTGGTGTTGGTTCATGTATACATTATGCTTACATGTATTTACTGTCTGAGATGTGTGTTGTCTGGACTTAGATACAGGTATTCACAAATCTGGAATGGTATGAGTGAGGATGGTGTTATCATGTTGTGAAGTCCTACTGGTGAAACTGCATGTCTGGTGGCATTGTATGTGGACCATTATGTCATATGTGTGTTCCTGATGTTCATCAGTTGTGACACTGCACTCAGTGACTGCGTATGGATGTGTAATACAGGCAATATCGGCCATTGTAGATGCACTTAGACGTATGATTAGTTGTGATACATAAGTGTTTGGTGTCTGCAAATCTTCCTTTGTGATTGGGTCAGACTAATCACATGCCTGTACCCAAAACGTGTGTTGTACACATTAGATGTTACATGTATCAGTGTCTAACTTGTAGTGGCATTAAACAGTTCTTAGATCTAAATTGGCATTACTGTACAGAGTGTTATGTCAGCCATGTCATGTGACAGATAGGCGCTGTGTGGTGTGTGAGTGAAGTAGTTTTTATTGTCATGGATATTTAACAAAGGACATGGACTGATCAGCTGTTGTAACTGTACAGGCATGATGTGTTTGGTTCAGTCAGCTGCACCTCCAATGGGTTTTAGGAGTATGGAGGGTATGATGTGAATTCAGGGACACATTTGTACTTCACCCAGGGCATGATGTCCATGCAGACACGGTTTTGGTGGTGATCATGTGGAAGACTCCAGCCGTGCAGACTTACTTGGATGTAGATGTAGGTATGAGGGTTGGCATACAGGGGTTGGTAGTGGTGACATGTTGTGACATGATGTAGGAAATGTATATTGGTACTTGAGATAGCCTAGCCAGGATATGTAATGTCACAGATGTGCATGTTTACTTGTGTGTATGTGAGGTCTATGTTATCCCTCTCTCTCCCTCTCTCTCTCCCTTCCTCTCTCTCTCTGATTGTATGCATCAGCATTGGCAGGCTTAGGAGAAGGGGCACAGGTGATGCTGCAAGCCACAGGACCTGGAGTGCTGCTACCAGCAGCAGCGAGGGACCCAGTGGCACAGAGGGCGAGGGGAGTGCCATGGGGAAGACCGGATTATCCACCTTATCTTCGGAATACTCCTCCAGTGGACACTCCCTGGTGGTGGCAGGCCCTTCTGAGACCGCCCCAGCACCATCATTGTCTGCCATCCACCTTACGTCTACCACAAGACCAACCACTGGCATGCACACAAACAACACCCACCTGCAGACACACCAACATTCACTACCTGCACAGACTGCCCCAGTATCCCCTTCTTCAGACACTACATCAGAGACACCTGCAGCCACCACACCAATATTCACTGATCCAGCCACAACTCCAATGGCATCTCCCAGCACCTCCTCCCCCCTTCCTCCCAAGACCCATAAACGTCCACACTCACCACCCAACAGACAACCAGCACCCACATTCATCGCATGCACTTGCACCCAAGACATCCACACCAACACCACCTACAACCACTCCCTCTGCCTTCACTCCCAAACCTTTTTGCCATGATCACCCCGTGTGTCTAAGAAGCATTTCCTCTCTGAGTTTTCCCTGTTCCCTACATCGCTCCCATCCCGTGATACCCCCAATCGGTCTGTGTCCCTCCCCAAATCCAGCACTTCCGCCTCCAAATCCTCCCTTCCTTCCTGCTAGTGCCCATGCCCCTCCCCTGCCAAGAAGTCGACCAAGCCCAAGGACCCCCTCCCAAGCCCAAAGACCCCCCTTCCAAATCCCCCTCCACCTTCCCCCAATCCGTGAGGGGCCTGCATGCCCCCTTGATGCCCCTACCCTGTGGAGGTCATTAGCAGTCAGGAGTCAAGTAGAGGTACATATTTAAGATTTTAATACATCTGGCCCAACCTGTTGTTGGATGCGATGGTAACATACTTGTCCTGCTTTTCATTCCACATGGCTGTTTTGTATTTGGTGGCTTCGGTTTGTGTGTGTGTGTGTGTGTGTGTGTGTTGGTTGTGCTAGCTGTTGTGTCTGGGCTTCATGTATCACCCTGCCATTTGTCCCGCTGTGATTGCTGTGTACTGTGTGTATGATATGTTTGTGTTTGGTACTTGCATGTATGTTGATACATTGTGTATTGTTTGTGTTGACTTGTGTATTGGTGGTGTTGTGTGCTCTTGTGAGGGTGTTATGTGTGCGTCCGTGTGTGTGGTGATGGATATGCCAGGTGCGTTGTGTTACCGTAGTATGTTGAATTCTTCATTGTATGGCTGTGTGTTTGTGTATATTGGCCGTCAGGTGTTGTTACGTGTTGTATGTATGTGGTGTCATGTGGAAGTGTATAATGAAATTGCTTGCCGAAGCTTTTGTGTGGTTGCAGTTGTGGTGTTGTTGTGTGAATCTGTGCTGTTGTGTATTGTTGTGTTAGAGTGTGCCGGTGCTGTGTGTCTGTGGGTTGGTGTGTGTATTGCATGTGTGTGTTGGCCGTGGTGTGTGTGGTATGGGTGTGCGTGTGTGTAGTATGTGTGTGCGTGTGTGTAGTCTGTATGTGTGTATGTATGTATGTATGTATGTGTGTGTGTGTGTGTGCGTGTGTGCGTATGGGTGTGTGGTTACATGTGTGTGTCACAGTCGCAACACGTCCCGGATGTGTACGGTGTGTGTGTACTTTGGGTTTTCCCTTCAGGTAGGTGTGTCTACTCACGGTTGCTGTCTTCGTCTCCATCGCTGGTTTTGGAGTCGTTGTGCGAGCAGCAGCAGTGGGAGGATTTAAAGTTCGGGTTCCATGACGGCTCTAGACACTTATGTGTTCCTTACATAGAGTTGGATTCTGCCAGCATGTTCGTGGTGGTGCGACTACGGCAGAAACCTTGGCGTGTGCAGCCTCGTAATATGTCCGGTGGGACCATGGTGTCCGCCAGCCTGAAGGTGGCTATTGCCGTCTGTGGCGGCATGACCGCAGTGGCGGTACTGGCGGTAGTTTGGCTGTCTTCTGTTGCGAAGACCACCATGGTCATAATTTGATGGTCTTTTATGCCAGCCCATTGGTGGTACGGCCACTGACATGGCGGTCCTGGTACCGCCAAACTCGTAAAGAGCTCCTATGTGTGTTTTATTAACAAATCTATTAATGCATTATATTTTTTCCGTTAGCATAACTAGGCTTACAGAACTCATGTGAAAGTGATGAATCATTGTTCTCTCTAACATTACATTTTCCTCTAGGTTCTGTTCTCATGAGATGCTTTGCAAGTAGTCATAGGTTATTTGTTCAGTTATAGAGAGACTTGTAGTTAAATGACCTTGGGTCCGGAACATTTAGGCCTGTGGACATAACGTGAAATAAAGTGTTTGAACTAACGCAGATTCACATGGAACTTACAATCCATTGTACACCCTGGGAAGAAACTGGATTGATACAAGTGAAAGTAAATTGTAATTGACTGTTTGGATTCACATGAAAAGAGGAGACAATCTCAGACCAAATCTGAGAAAAATACCCAATTGTTGCAACCTGACATTTTATTCAATTTTGATTGGATGATACCTCTTTTGCGTTATGGGAGGCCACTGAACTCACAAATCAGAACTAATTGTGTGCTTTACTATGGGGATGGACTTTGTAAGTTTTAGTCAGTCTTTCTTTGGCTCTTGACCCTGCTCTTCTCTGTGCAGCTCATGTTCTGCACCTCCCTGATGGTGCTTCTAATGGACATTGCTGCTGATCTCATGCTTGCTGATGAAGAATCCTTGAATGCTGACCTTAGGAGAGGTATATCTCCTTGCTGATTGCCATTTCTCGTGACTTGTTTTCCTTTTTCTAGATTAGTAGCTAACATGCTGACACTCACTCTTTATTTTTTTTCTAGCTAGTAATCTGTTGTATTTTGCCGGCATGTGTTAGCCTGTCCCCACACATGCATATCCTAATTTGGTAGGCTGGAGGGACACCTATGCCCAAGCCAAATTTGCATATTTTGTATAATTGAGCTTGACTACTGTTGATGCAGTCTGACCTGAAATATGTTTCTGTTTTACAAATCATTTCCTTAATGATATGTATTGTTCTTCTTGAATGCCTAATTGTGTTGATGCTCATTAGATTCAATTTGTTTCGCTGTTTTGGGCAACCAATGGTGTTGATCTATCTTTACAATTTGATTTTGCGCAGTTATCATGACATTAGCTTTGTGGTTATATAAAAAAGCTTTGAAACTTTTCATTAATTAGAGCCTCCTTCCATAGCCACATTCTTCATGGTGTCTAAATTCTTTGGGTTGTATTAATGCAAATTTGCATATGGTTGACCACACTCTTTCTGGGTCAAAAGGTCCGTCGACCTCAGTGAAGCATTTGATTCCTATGAAGGATGAAAAACATGTTAACACTCATCCCAGTCCTACCCTCTTGATGATACAGTAGGTACTTTCCAAGGTATTTGATTGCAGAGGACTGTGAGAAGGTGGATTATTAGTTGGGGTGGTTGTGAGAACTCAAGTAATAATGTCACTATTCTGTATTAGTACCAGTTAGGTTACTTTTTTTTAAACCTCCGCCCAGTCCTAGGTAGCTGTGGCACAGAACAGCCAGGCTTAACTCAAGGGAAATTTTTATCCGTACCAAAACAGTTAATAAGTTAGAAACATGACACAATAAAAATCCCATTCCAATTTACAAAAATAGTATATATTTATATCTTTAAACAGACACTGAAATTAAAAAAAATTGATGAATGGATCCGGAGTTTTGATTTTTCAAAGGTGTTCATAAATCACTGCAGTTCATTTAAAAAGGTTCAGAAATCACTGCTCCCCACTTGTAGCAGTAGTCTATGACCCTTCGCAGCCAAGATCATGACCAAAGTCAAAGTTTCAGGCGATGGAGTACCAGTCAGACGCAGGGGCTAGGTTAGTCCCTGTCAAACTTTTACCTTTGCACTTAGAAACGTTTTAGTTTTTCTTCTTTGATGGGGCTCGTCAGCAGGGCTCTCTGCTACTTGGATTTGGAATTGGGCTCAGTGTCAGCAGCCAGGCAAAGTCCAGTCGTGCAGTATGGGCCTTGGTTTCTGATGGGAGTTTGAGGCTATCCACAAACTGGCAAAACATATCGGTGAGTGCAACTTGAATTCGGTAGCCCACGGAGGCTTTGGCAATGACAATGAGCTGAGCAGCTGTAGTGTGGTAGTTGTGAATGATGATGCAGGGTAAACAATAGTATAGGTAAAATAGGATAAGATTTATTTACAAGGTCGGAGACTCAGGTTACAGATACAAGATGTTATGAGAGTAGCAGAAAGGCCCCACGGGAGCAGCATCCTTGCTGCCCAGTCCATTCATTCCAACTAGTGCTCACTCAAACCATGCGCACAGCAGCAATCTATTACCTCTCATCCACACTGGCCAAGCAGCATGGGACATATAACTAGGGAGAAAATGCATGGCATAGAAATGAGGATACCACACACCTCCCTTCTTTACGGAAACAATATAAAATAACAATGCAGATAAGGAGGCATACTAAACCTCATAAAAAGAAGAAAGATGATGGAAGTACAAATTCAGTTACACAATACATAACATAAATGGACCAGAGAAGGAAATAATGATAACACAAGATCAGAAATAACAATCACATAGACTTAACAGTCCTAAACGGAAATACTAAGGACAGAGGAATACATCACATGGGAGAACCACCCACGCTCTCCCCGTCAGCAAAAAATTAAATATTGAGGTGCAAAATTAGTGCCACCCCAACCTATAGACATAACCCCTCATTATGACATTGGCGATAAATCCCACTTACCGCCACACTGACAGGCGCCAACTTACCGCGGTGGCAGGGGCTATCCTTTCACCATATTATCACACACACAAATCCGTCAGTATTCAGCCACATACACAAATCCGCCACACCAAAGGTCAAAGATAAGCTGGCAGTATCAAAACCCACACCGTTACGCCAATAGAACAACGCCCATCATATTATGACCGATGAATCACTACGGCAGACATTCAACGGTGGTAAACCATTGACGGTACATACCGTCATGCTCAAAATGGACACACACAAATAAAACACCACCACATTAGACAATTCAAACAACACACACCTGACACCCATTCAAATACCACCCCCACACACCCCCACCACTATAAAACACACACCCACATTTACCACAACCCTTTACCATTTCAAACCATTTCCAGCAGAGAGACATCAAGACCACTGACACAACTAGAGACACACACCATTCACACCTATACACCACTCACGCACCCCACATCACACACCTCAACACATTACCCAACACACCTCACACAACACTCATGGCACCACAAAGACACTTCCGTTTCACAGAGGAGGAGCTAAGGGTCATGGTGGAGGAAATTATCAGGGTAGAGCCACAGTTATTTGGAGCACAGGTGCAGCAGATATCGATAGCTAGGAAGATGGAGCTATGGCAGAGAATCGTGGACAGGGTCAACGCCCTGGGACAGCACCCAAGAACTAGGGATGACATCAGGAAGAGGTGGAACGACCTACTGGGGAAGGTATGTTCCATTGCAGCAAGACACCAGCTCGCTGTACAGATGGCTGGCGGTGGACCCCGACCTCCTCCTCCACAACTAACAGCATCGGAGGAGCAAGTCTTGGCAATCCTGCATCCAGAGGGCCTGTCCGGAGTAGGAGGAGAACTGGACTCTGGTAACTCTCTACTACTACTACTACCCCCCTACCTGCATGCCATCATATACCCCCACCCTCACTCCCATCACTCCATTCCTCCCCACACACCCCACCATCACATCTCACTCATCCCAATGCCAAGCCCTGCATGCTCTACCAATGCATGGACACCACTCACAGCCCTGCATGGACACCCATCACTAAAACATGCACACTATAGAGAACTAACTATCCTACCATACACCAACGTATACAAGTAAAAGCTGCCAGAGCAAATCCAACCACAGAGGGCAAGCCACAGATGCACAATATGTCAGACACAGAAACCATAACACATCATTTACATCCCTCTACAGGTACCCCAGCCAATGTCAGTGGAGAGGAGGTGCCACCACTATCCAGTCCCCCAACTGAAGAGGCCCATGGTGATGACAGCAACTCTGGTCTTCAGGCAACTCTGGTCTTCAGGATCTGGATGACCTACCTGGCCCATCAGGGACCACGGGACAGGCGATTACCCAGGCCCAGTCACACACCACCACAGAGCCTACCCAATCAGGAAACACCACCATAGCACCCACCCAGCGAATCCATACCTCTGTCCCCAGGACACGTCAATCAACAGTGTATCCACCTCTACTGGGACCCCAGGCCACACCTCATACCCAAGTCAATCAGGGACCTGGGGTCAGTGGCAGTGGGCGTATGGTTCAGGGGACAGAGGCACAGGCCCACAGGGAAACTAGGAGGAGTGCTGTGCTCCAGGGGGAGGACAGGCCCAGGGAACTGACTCTTCAGGAGGCACTTGCAAAGATCCTGGGAGCTTATCAACAATCCTAGGACACGATGGGCCAGATCCTGGACAATGTGCAGGAGAACAGGCGGCTGCAGGAGGGACAGTACCAGGGGATCAGGGAGGACTTGCAGGCCATCAACAACACCCTGATCTCCATAGCACGGGTGCTGGCGGACATGGCCAATATTATGAGGGAGGCAGTCTCACATTAGCGGGCCCCTGCCACTAGCCAGACATCTGAACAGCCTTCCGCTGCCGCTAGTGGCCAGGAGGCCCCGCCACAGGACTCACAGGCCACCAGCACCCTTCCCCCTGCAGAAGGTGAACCACCCGCAAACTTTCCCTGCGATCCAGACAGGAGCCAGAGACACTTGCCAAGGCCACACCCAGAAAATGAGACTCTCCTAATTGTCACCTTTGTGTCCCACCCTATCACTCTGTCCACCTTGAACTGCCATTGCTCCCCTTCCTCTATCCCCTTGGACAATGCATCTATGCTACAAACAGACTTGAACAATACCCTAGACTTTCCTCCATCATCACCCCATCCCATTGCACTTGCCCCTCCATATTTTTACACTTCAATAAACACCCTTGGAAATAAAAGAAGTTTGGAGTATCTCATGTATTTCAAATATGTATCAATTGAAACAGGTATGAACATTGCAAATCAACTGTACAGAAAATGAGCATAGATTAATGACCTGTAGCTGGCTGCAGTGATCATACCAGGAGTATATGTGAGGTCACCAACATCTGCAAAATGAATTGCCAGAGGGAACAGTAAGTGGGCATAGATGTGGGAAATATCAGCATGCCATTGCCACACAAATTCAAACAAACGTCATTGAAATGTAAAGTAACACTGTCCTACCTGTTTGTCATTGGAAGTATTGTCGGATCACAGATGTTCTGTTGTCCTCATCCTCATTCTCTGCCTCCTCATCGTCACTGTCCACATGGTCCACTGCTGGCACTCAGGCATCTCCAGCCTCCTCCTCCTGCAGGAATGGGACATGGCTTCTGAGGGCCAGGTTATGCAGCATGCCATCAGTATCTGGCAGACCTTCTTTGGTGAGTAGCACAGGGATCCACCTGTTGGATGGAAGCACCGGAACCTGGCCTTCAGGAGGCCAAAGGTCCTTTCAATTATCCTTCTGGTTCGCCCAAGGGCCTCATTATAATGTTCTTCTGCCCTTGTCCTGGCATTCCTCACAGGGGTCAGCAGCCATGATAGGTTTGGGTAACCAGAGTCACTTGAAATATTGAGGGACAAGATTTAGCCACACCATACACCAACATATATTGGATGGGAACCAGGGCTCACCTATTAGCCACACCCTGTGCCTCTGTAGGTGGGCCATCACATGTGGGATGCTGCTATTCCTCAGGACAAAGGCATCATGCACCGACCCGTGATACTTAGCATTGACATGGGAGATGTACTGGTCCGCAAGGCACACCATCTGTACATTCATTGAGTGGAAACTCTTCCGATTCCGGAACACCTGTTTATTCTGGCGGGGGGACATGCAATATGTGTTCCATCAATCGCCCCAATTATGTTGGGGATATGTCACATTGCATAGAACGCGGCCTTCACTGTGGCCAAATCTTCAACTTGGGGGAAAACAATGTAGCTGCACATGTGTTTTATCAGGGCAGACAACACTCTTGTCAGCACGGTTGAGAACATTGGCTATGACATTCCTGCTGCCAAATCCACTGTCACTTGGAAAGAACCAGTTGCCAGGAAATTGAGTACAGATAGCACTTGGACAAGAGGGGATATCCCAGTGGGGTGACGGATAGCAGCTATCAGGTCAGGCTCCAATTGGGCACACACCTCTATGATTGTGGCCCTGTCCAGTCTATAGGTGAGGATAATGTGCCTGTCCTCCAGTGTTGCCAAGTCCACCAGTGGTCTGTACACGAGGGTATGTCTCCATCTCCTATTCATCCGCAGCGGTAGCAATCTAAGGGACACAAGAGTGAGGATCCAGTCACAAACTGAACAATGGAGCTACAACAGAACTTTGCATCGTGTAAACATGTAATGGGTCATTGTGATTTGTCCAGTATGTCCTAATATCTCCTGTGATGCAGCATTATTCCATGGTCTGCCCCCCCTGAAATGGCGTCTGCTGTCCTGTGTGGCGGGACAGGTGGTGGAAGTGAGGTAGTTCCGCTGCACGTTGTGCGCTGTTGCGGGAGGCAGTTGGGAACCGCCGTGCAACTCCTCACTTTTTATAATTGGACCCTATGGGGTACAGTGGCCAATGGTGATCTATGCTGGCGGTGACGGTATGCACCGCTGCGGACGTAACCGCCATTTTCTATCATATTCTGACCTTCCATAGGAGAGGACCTACACTGCATGTGCTGCTGTGACCTGTGTCTGGAACCTACCATGGCCCGTGTAACAGGGGAAAGGGCCCCAGACTTCACTTCAGAGGAGTTGGAGAGACTGGTGGATGGGGTCCTACCCCAGTACGGACTGCTGTATGGGTCTCCAGACCAACAGGTGAGTACACTGTGAGCACCATGCATGTGGCATGAATGCATGGAGTTGTGTGTGTGAAGGCCTTGTTTAAAAGGAGTGGGTGGATATCCTCTGGGCGACGTACAGGTTGTGTGCTGGGCCATGTGTCTGTAAATGGTGATGGAAATGGGTATGGTGGGCCATATGTGTATCAGGCAGGACTGTTTGTCTAAATCTATTTTCCTGTGTGTATTGCCTCTGCAGGTCAGCGCCCATCAAAGGAAGGGTATATGGCGTTCCATCGCCAAGGAGGTGTGAACCCTGGGGGTCTATGGCAGGCGGAGCACCCACTGTCGCAAACGGTGGGAGGACCTGAGACGCTGGGCACAGAAGACGGCGGAGGCCCAGCTGGGGATGGCCTCCTAACGAGGAAGGGGTGCCCGTCGAACCCTTACCACCCT
This sequence comes from Pleurodeles waltl, assembly GCF_031143425.1. Classification (NCBI taxonomy): domain Eukaryota; kingdom Metazoa; phylum Chordata; class Amphibia; order Caudata; family Salamandridae; genus Pleurodeles; species Pleurodeles waltl. The sequence continues at coordinate 217,266,949 of NC_090445.1, forward strand.
AATGGCCCGCATACTGGCGGTGGCCTGAGCTGGATGGACGCTTGAGGGCATCACAGCAGCCACAAGGGGGTGAGTACAGTGCCCATCATTACAACTTACGCATGGTACGGTGGTATCCCGGTGGGAAATGTGTATCAGTCGGTGCCCCTAGGTAAGACCTGACATTGCAGTGTAGGTGCCCTGGTGGCTAGGGTTCAGAAGGGAACATCTTGCAACCTAGCTCGTAGGCATCCACTACTGGTCAGGGCTACATGGGTTCCAGGTGTGCTGCATTTGTCAGTGTGTGCCCCTCCCCATGCGTTGGCCGCTAACTATTTCTCTGGTAGTGCAATGCATATTGCGTAGGGCTGTCCCCTGTGTGTGTAGGTGCTGTGTACGCCAACAGTGGTGTTGGTGCAGCCATTGACCAAGTGTATCCTCTGTCTCTTCCCCCGTTTTTGTTTTGTCATCCTGTCCTTATGTGCATTAGCATCATCTGGTGGAGGAGCAGAGGCACCGGCGACGGAGGGAGCTGCATCCCATGGGACCTAGGAGGCAGAATCCACCGGCGCTGAGGGCACCAGTGGGACAGAGGGTGAGGGGAGCACCACAGTGGAGACTGGAGGGGACAGTTATGACACAGATACCTCCTCAGATGGAAGCTCCCTGGTGGTGGTGGACACTTCTGTGACCACCCCAGCTACATCCGCCACCCCGTACCAGCACCGCCCTCTCAGCAGCCCCTCATCGAGTTGCCCGTGCCCGCTCACCCAGGAGGGTGGGCATCTCCTTCGCCCCAGGCCCTGCCCCAGTGAGCCCTGCTGCCCTGAGTGAGGAGACCTCCTTAGATCCATCTCTGTAGGGCAGTCAACCATTGTGAATGCCATCCAGGGGCTGGCAGCCCAGATGCAACAATGTAATGCATTCCTGGAGGGCATTCACACTGGATTGGTGGCCCAACAAAGATCGATTCAGGCTCTGGCCTCCTCTCTGATGGCAGCCAGTGTTCCTGTTCCTACCTTCCCCCCTCCAACTTCCACTGCCCAGTCCCATTCCCCTCAACCCCAACATACAGATAAGCATGCACACAAGACAACACCCAAGAGTGTCACAAGCAAACACAAGCACCACACTTCATCCCACAGGCACTCACACAAACATCATCCAGTTGCAGACACAACATCCACTATTTCCACTGTCTCCCTCTCCTCCTACTCCTCCACCTCCCACCCAGTTACGTCCACACTCACACCTGAATGCACTACATCATCATCCACTACCAGCATCACCCCACCAAGCAGAACACACACCTTACTGGCAAACACATCCACAACATCCATGCACACGTCCCCTGTGTCCTCTCCCACTGGGTCTGCCCCCCCCTCCTAAAATACTTAAACGCAAGCACTCAGACACCCAACAGCCATCCACCTCACAACAGCATACAGCCCATGCACCTGCACCCAAAAGCAGTAGACACCTCCAACATCCAATCCCTCATCCGCCACTCACATTCCTTCTCCCTCTTCCAGCCCCAATGCCCCTAAAAAACTGTTACTATCCACCATTGACCTCTTCCCTACCCCTCCTCCCGTCCTGCACGTATGGCCAGGGTAGGAAGAACCCAGCCAAGCACCTCAGCCACACAGTCCACAGGCCCAGTCATCACTGCACCCACTCGTGGTGGAAAGGGAGCCGGGCAACATGTCCTGAAGGAGCCTCCACCAGCCAGCCTAAAGGGGAAGAGACAGCCCCAGCAGGCAAGAAGGGAAAGGAGCCTGCACCTGCCACCCGAAAGCCCAAGGAGCCTGCACCAGCAGGCAGGAAGACCAATGAGCCTGCCCCAGCAGGCAGGAAGACCAAGGGGCCTGGACCGGGAACTGTGACGGACCCCCCACCACCAACCATGGTTGTGCATCCATCCGAGGTTGCAGGGGATGGGTAGGAGCCTCCCCCACCAGCACCAGCACCACCACTGTGCATCTGTCTGATGTTGCAGGGGACGGGCAGGAGCATTCCCTCACCAGCAGCACCACCACTGTGCAGCCGTCCGAGGTTGCAGGGGATGGGCAGGAGCCTCCCTCCACCAACAGCACCACCACTGTGCAGCCATCACCGCCGGCAGACAGTATGTAATCCTGCCTCCATGGGCTGCTGTGCTGCCTGCCCCTCCAAAACCAGTGGGCAAGACACCCACCTGAGAGACTGTGGCCCATCACTCTTCAGGATCAAGCACAGGGCATGTTGTCCCCTCCAGAACCAGTGGGTATGACACCCACCTGAGAGACTGTGGCCCATTACTCCCCAGGATCAAGCACAGGGCATGTTGCCCCCTCCAGAACCAGTGGGTATGACACCCACCTGAGAGACTGTGACCTTGCACTCCACTGGACCAAGCACAGGGTAGGTTGCCCCCTCCAGAACCAGTGGTCTTGTTACATCTCCCAGCTGAGGTGCCCACCCGTTCCCCTGAGGTGCCTGCCTATTTACCAACTGATGCCCCTGCAATGTTCTCTCCGTGTTGAAGCAGGTGACATGTGTGGCCTTGGACTTTGTCCTGTGGCCATATGGCCTACGCAGATTGTGGACTGGGCTGTGTTCCTTTTTCTGTACATATGTATATATCTATTATCTTGCCTAACTTATTTTTCCTACTGTGTTGATCTCATTACATTCACTTTTGCGAAATTGTTTTGTCCTTGCATTATTCAGCCGAGTTACGGGGTCAATTTGTTTTTGTAATGCATCTGGCTGTGTGTATGGTGTGTGTGTATGGGGTGTGTGTTGTGCGTGTGTGTGTCACTGTCGTTTTCCTCCCCCCCTCCCTTGTGTGCTAGGCGTCTGTACTCACCGTCGTTGTCTTCGCCGGTGTTGGTGTTCGTGGTGGAGCAGAACGTAGAAGATCATCGGGAAGACATGCAGTTCATGTTCCATGGCAGCGTGGTTCTTCCCTGTGTCTCTAATGGTGAGTCCTTTCCCTTCTGAGCTCTGTTTCCCACTAGGCTTTTGATGTCATTGGTACCGCCCCGGAAAAGGTGGCGGTTTGCTGTGTCTTAATATGGTGGGCGGATCATTGACTTCCGTCTGGCTGTAGGTGGCTACTGCTGTGGTAGCTTTTGTTTCCGCACTGGCAGTCGGTATGGTACATTGGCTGTCTATCGGAGATCTTTTCGCCATGGTCATAATCTGGCGGTAGTTACCGCCGGTCTGTTGGCAGTATTACCGCCACTTTATCACCGACCGCCAGGGTCGTAATTAGGGCCATAGTGCCAGATGTATCAAACAATTTTGCATTTGCAAATGATGCGAATTGCAAAACTCCACCTTTTGCAAATGCAAAATAGCCTTTCAGGATTTATGAATGGCATTCGCAGTGCAGTTTAAGTGATCGCTAAAATAGCGATTCCCTAAATAGGTAATCGCAAATAGGGAATACCTAAGCACATGTATCATGCACTTCCTAAATGCGAACTGGTCACTTAGGAAATGCAATTACCACAAATTCAAATTTGGTGGTAACCATAAGCAATTATTAAAAATGCATTTTTAAAAGTGCCATGTAGCAGGGGATGGATCAAAGGGAGCCTTAGACCCCCAGCACCTTTGGATTTGCATTACCTAAGTTGCAAATTCCTAACAGGAACACGCAAATTAGAAAATGCAAAACCATTCGCACCTATGGGCCCTCAAGCCCATAGGGATAAATGGATCCCCATTCCTCCATAGCGATTGGGAATTTTAAGAAATCACTATTAGGGATTTGATATTGTCTTACATCCCATTTTGCATTTCTCAAATAGCGATTTCTTAAACTTTTCTATTTAAGTAATGCAAAACAGGTCTTCCATACATCTGGCCCATAGACTGTATAATATAGCAGAAGGGTGCAATACACCAGCCCCATCAACCAGCCACATAGGTAGATACGATAAAGTGCAAAATCATATTACCCAGCGGGTACAACATATATGCCCCAAAGAAAAGGTTTGAGGGCAAAGAAAAAGCCCCATTACCAGCAGTAGTAAGTAGTAGAAATGTAAGTTTTGTTTGGGTTACAACTAACAAGCCCATCACAAAGTAGCGTCTGGGTGCAAATACTATGCCCCAACACACGCAACAGAAAATATGGTATGAGCGCAACACACGTGCCCCATCATCAGCAACAGTAAGCAATGTCTGGGTGCCTTTACTATACCCCAAGACATGTAACAATTAGTATGGTTTGGGTGCAACACAGTTGCCCCACCACCAGTAACAGTAAGTAATATCTGGTGTAACCCAGTACAAGTAAAAGCAAGTATGGTTTGGGTGCAATGCAAATGCCCATTACCAGCAACATGAATGTATGTACGGTTTAGGTTTCAGGATCCCCACCATCACCAGAAACTGTAAGATCAAGTAAAAGTAAGAAACATATGGGCAAAAAGCATAACCCCACTATAAGTAACATTATCATAAGGTGCGGCACTCACATAGTATCCTGCCTAACGCACAAAAAGCACACAGAGGTTTACTCCTTAGAAAACAGCACTGCCAAGTAAAAATGATAAACTCAGACCACAGCTAAATAAAATGATCAGACGCAAAGTCAGTAAATGCAGTACACAGTAAATGCAGACCAGCATAGATAATACAAAAGCACAGAAAAGTAAGCACAGTATAAACCAATAAGTAGAAAATAAAGAACCGTATCCAGCAATAATAATAAACGTTCCTAATGAGTGATCTTTCATCAGATATTGTTTTGAAGTGTAAGATACCCGGAGACACCTCACAGAATCACAAAACAACAGGAATAATAAGGATCCTTTTTTTCCTGTAGAGAATGATAGTCCTCTGTTGATGTTGCGAGTGTTGGAGAAAATAATCCTAATTCACTTTCAGTGATATGCTGTGGAGGCACTGAAGCCCTTTATTACTGAGGATGAGTATAGTACAGCAAGAGATGAAGTAAACAAAGAAGTAGGAGTCTGAACAGTGAGAATAGGGATGAGTAAAACAGGTAAACAGCTCACTTGCCAAAGGTTTATCGCTAATCCAGAATGAATTAAAGTCTTAAGAAAGTTACTGGAAACACTGCTGTGTGATTAATCTGCAGCGCTGCAGATGGCTTTGGGGCTGAACTGTGTTCAAATAAAGTTCAGCAGGCCAAATCCTTGGTGCTTGCCAACCCTTAATAAATACTGTATAGCATCCAGTAGAAAAGTGTCCAATCAGGCAAGCAGGCATGCCCTTCTAACTTGAGTAGACTGCAGGCTGCCAGGAGTGCTGTCCATCTCCAGCTTTGATAAAGATGTCAGAATGCTCTGGATGAAATTGATTAAAAGAAGCATGAACGCCCCAAACTGCAGGCCGTCAGCTGTTAAAGACACTTGTGGGGCCTTTGGGGCATTTCTAATCCTTTAGGTTGCACTTGTATAGGTTCAGTTTTCGTATTGGGTCTCTTTTATAGTTTCAGGTAATCTTCAGTTGCAATTTCCTCTCCTCTCTTGTTCCTGCAGAAGCACTGCAGTCTTCATGCCAGGTCCTTTTTTCACTCATCACCACTGTGGTAAATGAAGAGGCAGGGTAAGCAGTAGTATAGTGCAGTCCTTCTTCTGTTCTTTCCAAGTCCTGTAGTGATCTGAGACTGGTACCCAGTGTGACACTTTTATGCCAGTTTCACTGTAAAATTGCCATATAAAGCCCTACCCACTCTTGCATCTCTTCCTGGGGGATTCTCATTAAACAATCCCACAGTGCATCTCTCATCCCAAATCCAAGATGTCAGAACCTTTCCCTTGGTCAGAGCTATAGGCACACCCCAGATGTGTGTATAATATAATGGGAGAATGGTTCTGCAAAATAGTTTCCCCATCTGGAACAGATGCAAGTCTGTCTACCTAGACAAAGGAGAGGGCAGCCTAAAGTGTGACTCACATTTGTCTGTGACCCTTTGAAGCTCGGCCATCTGCGAACACAGCTCGATGGCCATCCTGCCAGGAGGAGTTCACAACTCTTCCCACCAACAGACCTTTTGTTCCCCTTTCCTGGTAGCCATTCATACCTGGCAGGAGGTCAGCAGTGTGGCTCAGGTGGCAACTGCTGTAGCTAATGAGAAATGGCTACAAGAAACATTGAAGCTCCAAATAAACCAGTGTTCTACCTCAATCTTAGTTTCACAATAAAAACAATCTTTTGGTCGTGGGTTTCGAAAACCATACATGATTGCATCAATCATTTGCACAACCAAAGAAACATGTGCATTCAAAATCTTGAATATTTCAATTTTTTATTACAACAAAAGATTACAGGAGAATGATCAAATAAACCAAAGGTGCTCCAAATGACTGCGCAGTGAGAAGTGAAAATCAGTAAGCCATAAAAAATAAATGAAAGAAAGTACAAAATTAAACAAATATATTTACAATATGTACAAAGCAAGGGCCAAACACAAGGGTGACAAATATTACAAACACAATGTAAAGAACATTTGAGTTAAAGTATCCAACATTGAATGATCTGGGGTAAACCAAAAGCAGCTGACGTTTCAACCCTGAAGCAGATTAATCATCCAGGGTCTTCATCAGGACAAACATACCGTAGTTACCTATGAATTAAGGTATATAAAAGGAATTATGAGGAAACCTTGACCTCATTCTGTGCATCTTCAACAAAACCTTCATTTTAGTGCGAAGGGAGGGAAGGCATAAAAGAGGACCCAAGAACAAGGGGATGTTAGGCTATGATGTGCTACAGTCTACAAACACCTCTTCCCTAGAAAGGAAATTGGGCAGATTAGTATCCCTTGATTTGGCAAACAGATCTATTAACAAGTAACAAAACATCAGGCACATCTCCTTCAAAATGTCCCTCATTAAAGAGAAGTCTGTTGATGTTGGAAAACTATACTCAAAAGTTCTGGCAGTACATTCTTCTCTCATGAAATATGAATCACCGTTACAGAATGAAGATGCTTCTCTGACAGGAGAAATAAATTGCAAGCTACTTTCGTTAAGGTCCAGGTTTTACTCCTGGCGAACAATATAGGCCTTTTCTGCAACACTGTCCGTTCTCACCAGAACTGGCTTGTTTGATAGGTAAGGAACAAATGCACTATCCTGCAATGCATTGTTACACTAAGATAGTGTTAATTTGTAGGAGTGAGAAGCAAATCCAGAAGAGAATTCCCAGCAGCACCCAACCACTGTACCTGTCTGACTCCAGTATTAAATATCCTGGACAAATCAGTCTACAGGGGAAAAAGGAAATTTATGAAAGAAAAGAAAGTCAGTGTCTTCTGATAAATTAAAAACTTGGCACTGGCCATTTTGGCCTTTTCTAGTATGCATCTATTAAAGATGTGACATGTAAGTGACAACAACTTAAACCATGAATAGTATTAATTCTAGTAATTATGTTGTATCTTGTGCTTACCACTAAATGTCCTGCTTCCTAATGCTTATTTTTTTCATGTGTCTTTGCAGAATTAATGTTATTCATCCGCATGCAGTTTAGAATTAGCTTTACAATGTAAAGCCTATGGAAAGTGCACTAATATAAAAGCCCCCTAAGAACCCCACTTACCTACAAACATTGTACGTTGGGCCAACAGAAAGAAAAGCCTTGTTTCCCACTTCTTGATGCAAGTTTCACTAAGTCAAATGTGCAAGTCCACAAAAAATACTACACCAGACGATTGAGAAACAAAACAAAGTCATAACTTGAATTTGACACATTTTTAACTGTTGTTGTCTTCGAATCTTAAGAGATTCTGAGGTTCTCAAAAAGGGTGATTTCCAATCAGCAAGGTGCCATGAAGAGTGCGTATATCCTTATTAAATATTATTTATGCATGCTTCTTACCCTAATTGTAGAATCATTATACTGTTGATAACTGTTTGTTTTCTCTCAGTTTTTCATTTTCCTGGAGGTCCCTTCTAGCAACCATTTTTAAATTCCATACAGACTTCTGGAATCATTGACTCTTCGTTTCCTGTGATGCACAGAAAATTCTCTGTTTTTATCAAGCAATGTTGAAGGCAGTAAGAGGATTTGAAGTCTAAACTTTGGTTTACCCAATCAATACTGGCGTTATGTTGATATAACAAGGAAATGCCTAAACTTGCTCTAAACTGAGGGTCTGAAATGGAACCAAACTGAACCCTTTCCTTATGACTGCTAATGATTAACTGGTTCTGATAATATTTCCCTACCATCTATGGTTCAATTTTTTCTATCTTATTTTGTTTAATAATAGAAATACCCAAATCTTTAGCAAAGGAAAAATCCATGAAATTTCCGGTTTCCCCTAAATCGATTAACATATTGACAGAGACTTGATGTTTTGTGGCAACCATTCCAACAAGACTGGTGTTGGAAAATGGGTTATTGGTAGGGCAGGTAGGTACCTACACCTAGCAACAAGCCACTAACCTCCACATAGGTACAGTTAGGTCTCAGTAAATTAATCCCAGCTCAACCCTTGGTAGCTTGGCAACGAGCGTCAAGGCTTAACTTAGGAGACAAAGTGTAAAGCATTCAAATATCACAAAACAGTAATTAAATAAAACACAGGAAACAGTTTAAAAATCCAAAACCAATTTATAAAAATAGCTTATATTTTTATCTTTAAAATGACACAAAAACGATTAAAATCGGTTCAGGGGAACCGGAGATATGAATTTTTAAAGTATTATTATTTTCTAGCGCTTAGAAACAAAAAGCGCCAATCGGGTCATCTGGTTGCACCAGGACCGGGGCAAAGTCAAACTTTCAGGCCGACCGCGATGGAGCCCTGCTCGGCTACAAGTCGCGGGAGGCCTCGGTTAAAAAGTTACCTTCTGACTTAGGCCCTCATTCTGACCCTGGCGGTCGGTGATAAAGCGGCGGCCAACCCGCCAACAGGCCGGCGGTCCAAAATATGCAATTCTGACCCTGGCGGGAACCGCCAACACAGCCCGCCGCATTAACACTCCGCCCGCCACGGCGGAACAAACAAACAGCGCGGCCGTCCCCGCCAACAGCCAGGCGGCAGACAATGTACCGCCCACCCTATCACGACCCACCAATCCGCCACCTTTTCCGGGGCGGGAGCACCGCCGATAAAAACACGGAGGAAACAGACTACGAATGGGAAAACGCTCACCTCCACATACTCCACGCGAGATTCCGGCAGTATGGAACCCGAGTTGCAGGTCATCCCCGCACTCCTATACCTGCTCCTGTACCAGGAGCACGCCCGGCGGCACGGAAGACATCGGTGAGTACTGCACCTACGACACAGGGGAGGGAAAAGATTACCGGCACACACCCACCCACCCACACCCACTACAACACACACATCAATGCATTCCCACAGATCACTGTCACAACCCACAAACCCCCCCCTCCGAAATAATGCAAAGACCAAAAGAAGAGATCTTAAACGGGCAGATATATTGAAAAATGGACAGCAGTAATCCAAATAAATAAATAAACTATGTACAAAATATATACATCTACTAAATGTAGTCCAACCACTGTCCGTGGACCACAGGGGTCCTGAGCAAAGGGGCAAGGCCCAGTCCCACGACAAGAACTCCACGGAGAGAACACTGCAGGGGCATCAGAAAGAAAAAAGGACAGGCACCTCAGGGGGAAGGGAAGGGGGGGCACCTCAGCCACTTGAGTACACAACGCCAGATCCACGAGGGGACTCCATGACCACTGGGTCATCCTGGGGAGAGCAAAGCCACAGTCCATACAGTCCATACAGTGGGTGGCCTGCCCACTGGGCCATCCTGGGGAGAGCAAAGCCACAGTCCATACAGTGGGTGGCCTGCCCACTGGGCCATCCTGGGGAGAGCAAAGCCACAGTCCATACAGTCCATACAGTGGGTGGCCTGCCCACTGGGCCATCCTGGGGAGAGCAAAGCCACAGTCAAAACAGTCCATACAGTGGGTGGCCTGCCCACTGGGCCATCCTGGGGAGAGCAAAGCCACAGTCCATACAGTCCATACAGTGGGTGGCCTGCCCACTGGGCCATCCTGGGGAGAGCAAAGCCACAGTCCATACAGTCCATACAGTGGGTGGCCTGCCCACTGGGCCATCCTGGGGAGTGCAAAGCCACAGTCCAAACAGTCCATAACAGACTCCACTGCCACTGGAGGAGGCATGTTGGCCAGAGGACATCCTGCAGCCCTGCCCGAGACAGATCCTGCCCTGACACGTCTGCCAAAGGGCCAGCGGTTCCTGCCTGGAAGGGCCCAGTTCAGCGGTTCTTGCCTTGAAGGGCCCAGTTCAGCGGTTCTTGAGACGGCGGTCCCCAGCGGAGCGGTGCTGGAGACGGCGGGGCCCAGTTCAGCGGTTCTTGCCTTGAAGGGCCCAGTTCAGCGGTTCTGGCCTTGAAGGGCCCAGTTCAGCGGTTCTTGAGACGGCGGTCCCCAGCGGAGCGGTGCTGGAGACGGCAGGGCCCAGTTCAGCGGTTCTTGCCTTGAAGGGCCCAGTTCAGCGGTTCTTGCCTTGAAGGGCCCAGTTCAGCGGTTCTTGCCTTGAAGGGCCCAGTTCAGCGGTTCTTGCCTTGAAGGGCCCAGTTCAGCGGTCCTTGCCTTGAAGGGCCCAGTTCAGCGGTCCTTGCCTTGAAGGGCCCAGTTCAGCGGTTCTTGAGACGGCGGTCCCCAGCGGAGCGGTGCTGGAGACGGCGGGGCCCAGTTCAGCGGTTCTTGCCTTGAAGGGCCCAGTTCAGCGGTTCTTGCCTTGAAGGGCCCAGTTCAGTGGTTCTTGAGACGGCGGTCCCCAGCGGAGCGGTGCTGGAGACGGCGGGGCCCAGTTCAGCGGTTCTTGCCTTGAAGGGCCCAGTTCAGCGGTCCTTGCCTTGAAGGGCCCAGTTCAGCGGTCCTTGCCTTGAAGGGCCCAGTTCAGCGGTTCTTGAGACGGCGGTCCCCAGCGGAGCGGTGCTGGAGACGGCGGGGCCCAGTTCAGCGGTTCTTGCCTTGAAGGGCCCAGTTCAGCGGTCCTTGCCTTGAAGGGCCCAGTTCAGCGGTCCTTGCCTTGAAGGGCCCAGTTCAGCGGTTCTTGAGACGGCGGTCCCCAGCGGAGCGGTGCTGGAGACGGCGGCCATTCTATGGCCAACTGCTCATTGCCTGGTGGTGCCCTCCTGGGCAGCGGGGATGGTGCTCCTTCAATGCCCACCTGGGCTGTGGGTGGTGGGGCCCTCCTGGCCAGCTGGGCTGGGTCCTCCCTGGGCAGCAGCTATGGGGGTGGTGGGCTCTCCCGGGGCAGCTGTGCCGGTTCCTCCCTGGGCAGCGGCTATGGGGGTTGCGGGCTCCTCCTGGGTAGCTGTGACGGGTCCTCCATGGGCAGCAGGCCTGCTGCCTGACTTCTCCGCGTTGCTGCCCTTGCCCTCCTTAGTCGGGTGTCTGTGGCCCTTTCCTCCCTTTGGAGCTGTGGCTGTTGACGGTGGCTGGCTAGTGTCCTGGGGGGATATAGAACCCGGGCTCCGGCGGCGGCCCTTCCGCCTTCTGCTCCTCTTCCCAGGGGGTGGGCTGGCTGTCCCCTTGCTGCTGGGCGAAGATCCAGACCTGCGGGCTGGTGGGCTCCAATACCCCTGCACCCTTGTCAAGGGGGCTGCAGGGCTGGTGGTGGCTGAGGTGCTCTTCTTACCCCGACGAGAAGGAGGGGGGGGCTCAGGGTCAGGAAAGAAGGTAGCAGTAGAGAGATAGATTTTCCTGGGACAATGGATAGTGGTAGGTACAGTGGGTATGGGAGTGGAGGGAGAGGATGTGGTTGTAGGCGAGACAAGTTTGCTGTCTTTGGGTGCAGGTGCAGGAGCGGGAGGCTGTCGTGAGGTGGATGGCTGTTGGGTGGGTGGGTGGCTGCGTTTGTGTGGTGTGGAAGAGGGGGTGACAGACACAGTGGGAGAGGACACAGGGGACGTGTAAATGGCAGTGGGGGTGGTGACTGCACGTGTGCGGACTGTACTGGAGGGTGTGCTGGTGATGGAAACACTGGCTGATGGTGAGGTGAATGAAGGTGTGAGTGTAGACGTCACAGGGAGGGAGGAGGGAGACGAGGAGGTGGGGGTCACAGAGGTGGTAGTGACTGTTGGCATGTCTGCATCGGAATGTTGCTTGTGTGAATGTCTGCGTGATCTGTGGTGCTTATGTTTGGATGAGCTGCTCTTGGGTGTTGAGGTGTGTGCAGGCTGGTCTGATGGTGTGGGTGGGACAGGCAGAGGAACAGGAGACTGGGAGGAGGGAGTTAGTAGAGGGAGGCAGGAGACAGGGACAATGGCTGCCGTCAGTGCTGAGGCCAGAGCCTGGAACGATCGCTGATGGGCAGCCTGACCCGAATGAATGCCCTCCAGGTACGCATTGTTGCGATGAACCTCCCTCTCCACCCCCTGGATGGCATTCAAAAGGGTAGTCTGCCCAACAATGAGCGTTCGGAGGAGGTCAATGACCTCCTCACTGAGGGCAGCGGGGGTAACAGGGGCAGGGCCTGAGGTGCCTGGGGCGAAGGAGATGCCCGGCTTCCTGGCAGAGCGGGCACGGGGCGAACGCTGAGGGGCTGCTGGGAGGGCGGAGATGGTGCGCTGGGTGGCGGCTGTACCTGTAATGGCGGGGGCACGGATGGTGCCACCCCCCGCAAGGGAGCTCCCTTCCGAGGACGTGTCCGTGTCGCTGCAGGGTCCAGTCGTCCCCGTTGTGGAGCTCCCCTCGCCCTCCATCTCACTGGTCCAGTCAGACTCTGTGGCATGGCCCTCCTGGGCCATGTGAGATGCAACTCCCTCCTGCCCCGATGCCACTTCTCCTCCGCCTGATGATGCTGATGCACACAAGCACAGAAAGACAAACAAAAAGGGGGGGGGGGAGAGAGAAATAAAGAGATTTTGAGTACATGGATCACCGGTACAGTTAGCGGACATGACAGACACAGATGCCCCCTGCACTAAGTTGCGCACTTGGGGTCCCCTACGCATTCCGTGGAACATGCCCTACACGCCTAGAGTTGACAACTGCACCCGTGGATGACACGGCCCAGGGATGGCTGTACTAGCACACTACTGAGGGTGGTGGCTGGGGACACAGGGGCTTACGGGGGTGCCCAGCCTACAGATATCGCCCTGGCCTAGGGGGACCCACAGCCCTCCTCCCCCACCCAGACACCTGCACTGCGCGACAACAGAGTAGATTATGCTTGTACTCACCCCCTTGTGTCTGCTGTGCTGCCCTCACGCGCCCATCCAAATCAGGGTAGGCCACCGCCAGGATCCGGAACATCAGGGGGGTCAGTTGACGGCAGGCACCCCGCCTACGTTGGGAGGCCATCCCCAGCAGAGACTCTGCGGTCTTCTTGGTCCCGCGGCGGATGTCCTCCCACCTCTTGCGGCAGTGGGTGCCCCGTCGATGGTGGACCCCCAGGGTCCGGACTTCCTTGGCGATGGCACGCCAAATCCCGATCTTCTCATGGGCGCGGACCTATGTGACACGTACAGGGAGGGAGAAATACCACGTTCAAGTTTGTCTGCATTTTCGTTGCCAGTGGCCCAACGCCCCCCATCCCCGCCAGGCCCCCCGCCAGGCCCAACATGCCCCCCATCCCCGCCAGGCCCAACATGCCCCCCATCCCCGCCAGGCCCCCGCCAGGCCCAACATGCCCCCCATCCCCGCCAGGCCCCCCGCCAGGCCCAACATGCCCCCCATCCCCGCCAGGCCCCCCGCCAGGCCCCCTGCCAGGCCCAACATGCCCCCCATCCCCGCCAGGCCCCCCGCCAGGCCCCCAAGCCAGCCAGTGGCCCCAAATCCATATTGAATTAAACTCACTTGTTGGTCTGGAGGACCGTAGAGTAGCGCATACTGGGGGAGGACCCCATCCACAAGTTTCTCCAACTCTTCTCCAGTGAAGGCAGGGGCCCTTTCCCCAGGCGCAGCAGCCATTGTCCCTTCCAGACCGAGGTCACAGCAACACTTGCAGTATAGGTCCTCTCCTGTGAAAGTTCAAGTCACAAGTGAATAAGTAGATAGAAAATGGCGGTCACGTCCGCGGCGGTGCGTACCGCCACCGCCGGCGCCCTTCGCCATTGGCTCCTGAAACCCATAGGCTTCAATGTTAACCAATGCGGCTTCGCGCCGCGGTCTTCGACCGCCGACCGCCGCGGTGTGCCACGCCAGCGCATTGACCTCACATCCCATTGTCACACTTCACAGGTCAGGCAGCCGCCATTTCGAGGGTCCACATGGCTCAATTTCAACTGCGTCACACAGGCCTAGGCCTTGCATAGCCACTCAGACACGCCATTCACTGCATAGAGAATCGTTTACTGTGCAAGCTGTGAGTACGTACCTGTGGGTTGCTTGACTGTGTGCTCCATGTTGTCCTTCCTAGGCACCGTCCGCTGGGTTTGGCGAGGAGACGGATGAATCCTCCCGTGTACAGGCCGCTGGTGGACCTGTCGACAATGGAAGCACGCCACATTATCCTGACCTACCGGCTTGACCGTGCCACTATACATGAACTGTGTGCCCAGCTGGAGCCCGACCTGATGTCCCCCATCCGCCAACCCACAGGGATTCCCCCTCTGGTGCAGGTCCTGTCAGTACTCCACTTCTTGGCAAGTGGGTCATTTCAGACAACAGTGGGAATTGCTTCTGGGATGTCTCAGCCCATGTTTTCGAAGGTGTTATCCAGAGTGTTGTCGGCCCTGATGAAATACATGAGGAGCTACATCCTTTTCCCTGAGGTGGGCGAATTGGCTGCAGTGAAGGGTGATTTCTATGCCCTTGGACATATTCCCAACGTCATTGGTGCCATTGATGGGACCCATGTGGCTTTGGTTCCCCCAAGAGACAGGGAGCAGGTGTACAGGAACAGAAAAAGTTACCATTCCATGAACATCCAGGTGGTGTGTTTGGCTGACCAGTACATCTCGCATGTAAATGCCAAATTCCCAGGGTCAGTGCATGACGCCTACATCCTAAGGAATAGCAGCATCCCTTACGTGATGGAACAGCTAGAGAGACACCGTGTATGGCTATTGGGGGACTCTGGGTACCCCAACCTGTCGTGGCTACTGACCCCAGTAAGGAATCCCCGGACCAGGGCAGAGGAACGGTACAATGAGGCCCATGGGCGTACTAGGAGGGTGATCGAACGCACCTTCGGCCTCCTAAAGGCCAGGTTTCGGTGCCTGCATATGACAGGTGGATCCCTAATGTACTCACCTAAGAAGGTGTGTCACATCATCGTGGCCTGCTGCATGCTTCACAACCTGGCTTTGCGCCGCCAGGTGCCTTTCCTGCAGGAGGATGGTCCAGATGGTGGTGTTGTGGCAGCTGTGGAACCTGTGGAGAGTGAAGAGGAGGAAGACGACGGGGCTGAAACAGACAACAGGGACAGAATCATTGCACAGTACTTCCAATAGGACACAGGTAACAATTCAAACATAATTTTGTTAATGTAAACTACTCTCCAACATCTCTGCTGCCTGTCTATTTGCCCCAGTGTATGATGACTGAGTTGTGGCTTTTCCCTCCCTATTTCAGATCTGGGGTCCCCACTACGAGTCCTGTGCTTCGTTTCCCCATGGACTACAGCTTTGTGGCAGCTGTTTGTTGACTTCACTATGTACAAGGACATATTTGCACTGTCATGTCAATTACAATATTTTGAAATCACAGCCAGACTCCAGATAGTTTTGTGCAAAATAGGTGTTTATTTCAGTGCTCAAAATGGGATGGGTGGTTTCAAGTGGGTGGGGGCTATGGTGAAGGAATGTCCATGGCAGAGTCCAGAGTAACAGTCACACAGGTGCATTGTCCATAGGCCTGTGGAGAGATGGAGCATGGGCAGTTCAAGGATGGACAGGGTGACAATGTGGGACAGTGGGATGACATCAGGTGGTATCCTTTGCTGGCAGGGGTCTTGACATCCTACTCTGTCTTCTTGCGAGATCTCAGGGCCCTCTTGCGGGGTGGTTCTTCTCCTGCAGGAGGTGGGGGTCTGGTGGGCTGCTGTTGTGCGGGGGCCTCCTGTCCACTAGCGCCGGCGGAGGTGGTTGGCTGTTCTTGGTCCAGGCTAGTGGCAGGGGCCCTTTGTTGTTGTTGAGTGTCCGTCCTGGTGTTGATGAGTTCCTGCAGCAGCCCTACCATGGTAACCAGGGTGGAGGTGAGGGCTCTGATGTCCTCCCTGTACCCCCGATAGTGTTCCTCCTGCAGTACCTGGATCTCCTGGAACCAGGCCAGTACCGTCGCCATCGTCTCCTGAGAGCGGTTGTATGCTCCCATGATGGTGGTGAGGGCCTCGTGGAGAGTGGGTTCCCTGGGCCCGTCCCCCCCCTGTCGCACAGCTGCCCTCCGAGTTGCCCTGTTTCCCTGGGCCTCTGCCCCCTGGCCGGTGTGCCCACTACCACTGCCCCCAGGTCCCTGTTGTTGTTGGGGTGGTGGGTTATCCTGGGTGCCCTGTAGTGGTAGACACACCGCAGATTGACGCGCCCTGGAGACAGAGGCATGGGCCCGCTGGGTGGGAGCTGTGCTGGTGTTCCCAGAGGGGTTTGGGTCTGTAGTGGCCTGTGCCTGTGTGAGGGGAACCGACTGTCCAGAGGTCCCCGATGGTCCGGGCTGGTCATCAGTGTCCAGGTCGACAGAGCTGCTGTCATCGCTGACGGCCTCTTGGGTGGGGGGTGTGGAGAATTCTGGGCCCTCCGTGGCGGTGTGTTGGCGGTCGGGTCCTGCAGGGGTATAGAGGTATGGTTATAGTTTCAATGTGTGGCATATGGGTGTATCTGTGGGTTCCCGTGTCCCCAAGTGCTGGCATTCGTGTGTGGGGGCTTTGGTGAGGGTGGCTTGTGGGGGGGATGTGTATATGCATTGGGCATGCTTTGGTGATGGGTGTCCATGCTTAGTGGACGCATGCAGGCCTAGGTTTTGGGATGTGTGGGTTGTGATGGTGAGACATTGGCAGGGAATAGGTGTGCTGGGGGTGGGGGTGAGGATGGTGGTGGGGGTGAGGATGGTGGTGGGGGTGAGGGTGGGGGTGAGGATGGGGGTGGGGTTGAGGGTGGGGTTCGAGGATGGGGGTGAGGGTTGGGGTATGATTTGGCATGCAGGTGGGGGGGAAGCAGTAGTGAAGCTTCAACTTACCAGAATCCATTCCTCCGCCGACTCCTGCGAGGCCGTCAGGATGCAGGATGTTCAAGACTTCCTCCTCCCATGTTGTAAATTGTGGGGGTTGAGGTGGGGGTCCTCCGCCAGTCTTCTGCACGGCGATGTTGTGCCTGGATACCATGGAACGCACCTTCCCCCGTAGGTCGTTCCATCGCTTCCTGATGTCTTCCCGATTTCTGGGGTGCTGTCCCACAGCGTTGACCCTGTCGACAATCCTCTGCCATAGCTCCGTCCTCCGGGCAATGCTGGTGTATTGGATCTGTGTGCCGAAGAGCTGGGGCTCTACCCGAACGATTTCCTCCACCATGACCCTGAGTTCTTCGTCTGAGAAGCGGGGGTGTCTTTGGGGTGCCATGGAGTGGTGTGTATGATGTGTGGGGTGGAGTATGTGTAGTTAAGTGTGTTGAGTGTGGTGGTGTGTGTTGTTTTGTGTGTGGATATTGTGTGGGTGATGGTGTAGTGTGCCTCTGTGTGATGGTGTTCTGTGATCGCTGATGTGTCTCTTAGTGCTTCTTTTAGGATTTTGGTCGAAGGGGTTTGTGGGTGATGTGGGTGTGTGTTTTATATTGTATTGTGTGTGTGGGAGTGGTGTGTGTATGTGTATCAGGTGTGTGGAATTCAAATCGGCCAATGTGGCTGAGTTTTGTTCGTTTGTGTGTATTCTGACCGCGGCGGTGTGTACCGCCAATGGAAAACCGCGTTTGAAAGACCGCCGCGTGGATTCGTGGGTCGTAATGGCATGGGCGTATTTCTGTTGGCGTGACGGTGGAGGTTTGGTCACCTCCACTTTTCCGCCGACCGCTGGTCTGGCGGTCTGTTGTGGCTGTCGGATTTTCGGAGGTTTGGCTGCTGCGGGTCAGAATGACCGTGGCGGGTTACCGCGACCGCGGCGGAATTATGGAGGATTTCTGACCGGCGGTAGGCGCCTTTTACCGCCGAGGTCAGAATGACCACCTTAGTCTCTTTTTTGATGTTTTTCTTCCCCGGGACGAACCTGCCAGTTGAATCCGACCTCCTGGAGCCCTTGTCCGGATACGCGAAGTCGGTTTCCTCGGTGGTGATTTTTACCTTCGGACTTAGTCGTTTTTTCGAGATGAAAATCCTTCGACCGGGGTAAACCTGGATCTTGATCTGACGTCCATGGAGCCCTTCTCGGATACGATGGCTGGGAGGTCCCGGTCAACTTTTTACGTTCGGACTTAGTCTCTTTTTTGGATGTTTTTCTTTACCGGGACGAACCACGAAGTCAGGCCGGGTCGCGGTTGAGGCAAGCCGGCTAGAATTTCCGCGTCGGGTCGGTCACTTTATGGAGCTTTTTTTCAAAAATTCTCCAATCTTTTCCAAACTTCTGGGGCTTCACCCAGATGTTCTTTTAAGGTTCTTTTGGGGTCCACAGCTCACCCCAAGGGTCCAGAAGTTCTGTGATGGTCCTTGGGGGGTGCGGACTTCAACTCCCAGAATGCACCTGGCGCAAACTCCTTTTTGGCCACTGGACAGTGGTCAGCTGGTCGCTTTCTTCAGGAGTTGGTGCAGGGGACTCTGGTTAGCAATTTTTCACCTGTAGCAAACAGGGAGTCCCTCCTTGAACCAGTTGAAGCCAGGCAAAGTCCTTCTTGTGGTGAAGCCCAAGTGTGCAGCTGGTGCAGTCCTTCTGAGTGCAGGTTCCAGGTGCAGGCCAGGGGTCCAGCAGGGCAGTCCTTCTTCTCCTTAAGTTCTTTTCTTGTTGAAATCTGGTAGGGATCTGAGGCGTGGGTGCAGGTCTGCCAGTTTTATCCTTGCTCCTGGGTGAAAAGCAGGGGGGCCCTGGTTCTCCAATCAGGGACAGGGTTGTCCCCCTGTGATGACCACTTCCTGGGAAGTGTGGCAAAAATCCATCCCAGAAGGCAACAGTCTCTAAAAATCCAACATGGATGAATCTGATTTTTGGAGGTTACATCTGGCTGAGCCCACCCACTGGTGTGGCTAAAAATCATAAACACACCCCTCTCCTGCCCTCTCCTAATCTAATCAAGGGGGCACCTAGCTGTCTGGGGTTGCAGGATGTGGGGGTGTTGCTGGGTGCTGCAAATGTCCTTCTCTGCCTTTGAAGACCAGTTTGGCAGCCCTCCCCCTTCCTGCCTCACCATCTGCTGAGGGGAGATTCTCTCCCCCAAGCACATTCCTTTGTGTGAAGTCAGGCCACTTCACACCTCATCAAGGTAGCCTGGCAGAAGCTGCTGAAGGCTGGCCAATCAGAGCACAGCAGCAAAAACAATGCAGAGCTGAAATTGGCAACTTTTTAGGTAAAGTCTAAACTTTTTACCTGGACAAGTTATATTAAATCCAACAACTGGAAGTTGTAGGATTTATTACAACAATTAATTTGATACCAAATTCTTGGTATGCAACATTTAAGGAGACTTTAAAATTTAAAATAAAGTCTGCCCATTCTAGCCTATGAAGGCCATTTACTTCAATGAGGGAAAAACGAATTTGGCTGTTTTTACCTCACCAGGGCTTATAAATCTATTTGTATAAAGTCCCTGCTTATAGTTACATGGCACCCAGCCCTAGGGGCACATAGGGCACACCTTAGGGGTGACTTATATGTAAAAATAAGGTAGTTTAAGACTTTGGAAGTACCTTTAATTCCAAAGTCGAATTTGCATATAACTTTAATTTAAAAGCAGCCAGCAAGGCAGGCTTGCTTTTAAAATGACACTGGGCACCTCAGCAATGCACCTAGGTGTGCACCACCTATGCTGTGGTCCCTAAACCTACATGCCCTACCATATACTAGGGACTTATAGGTAGGTTAACTTAGCCAATTATAATTAGCCTAATTTGCATATCCATTTTACATAGAGCACAGGCCCTGGGACTGGTTAGCAGTACCCAGGGCACCATCAGAGTCAGGAAAACACCAGCATAAAGTGGAAAATGGGGGCAAAAAGTTATGGGGCCTCTGCAATCAGCCCTGTTTTCTCACACAACCCCCCCCCCCCCCCCCAGCCCACACGCCCAGGAGACTCAGCCCAACCCTGGGAGAGTCTTCCTGGCTTGTTAGGCGAGGAAGACAGTGAAGAAAACTGGCTGTCCCTTTGCAGGGCCTACTCTGCCTTATATCCTCCTGTCAGGGTCACTCCCTCTGGGTAGTGAAGCCATCCCAACAGTAAAAGGACCCAACTCAAACTGAAACTTCCCTCTAGGGGGGTCTTCCTCCTCTCTCTCTGCCAACTTGGGTAGTGAGGTGCCCACCTCCCCTACTCCAAACTTTGCTAGGGCAACACCTAGCTTACCCAAAGAGGTCACCCAACACTTGAGCAACCCCACCATGACCAATAGGGTCAGGGGGCCTACTTTGCTATTGGCCCTGGGGTCTGCCTCCCAGGCCAAGTACATTACTGCCAGGAAGGCTAGCACCCAGCAGAGGCTACTGACAGCTGTCAGTACCCAGAACCACACCCTAAGCTCTCCACTGACAGGTGGCTGAGCTGCTTTAGGGGCATCTTTGGGGTCCTGGCACCCCTCTTGCTGTCTAGAGTGGGGGGCTACCACCTCTTGTGGCAGACACCCTCCTTCCACTCTCCCTTCTGTCAGTGCAGGGGCAACACCTTGCATCTGGACAGCTGCCTGACTACTCAGGACTTCCTTGGGGTCAGGGGAGACCTCACCAGTGCCAACTCTGGGCTCCCCCCCTACTGGGGCAGAAGGCCCTTGGCTCCCTGGAACTCTCTTTAAGAGTGGCCTACCCTTCCTTTTCTTCTTTCCTTTTCTTGGGGACCCCTGTCTCCTAACTGTAGGGACTGACTCCCCAGGACTTTGGGTTGGGGGGGCGCCCTGGGCGACCACCCCATCTGTGACCAGTCTCACCTCTGGGAGGTCATTGCCCAGGATACAATCTAGGGGGAGGTCAGCACTGACTACCACCCTAATCCAGTCAAGGATACCCTCCCTCTCTAGGGGCATTATGGCTACAGGTTTGGAGGTGACCTCCCCTGTGGCTATCCTGACTTTCTTTGTCTTTCCTGGGACATACATGTCTGGCGTCACTAACCGGTCACTCACTATAGTGTGACTGGCACAGGTGTCCCTCAGGCCAGTGGTAGGGATCCCATTCACTTGAATGTGGTGGAAGTGCCTACTCCCACCCTCAGGGATCACCAGCTTACCATCTGGTCCTGTCTCCCAGCACAATGCTAGGAGGACTTCATCATCTGAGGAATCCTCCTCTATGGCTACACTGGACAGCCCAGTGCTAACCACCTTCCTTGGACAGGCTGCATCTCCTCTGAAGTGACCTGTCTGCTGACAGTCAAAGCAAGCCCTACTGTCCAAGAGTTTTTTTAACCCTGGGTCTCCCTGTCTCTGCTTGTCAGAGTGGGAGTGGGATTTACTCTCCTCCTTCTTAGGGTTCGGGGGTACAGAGGGAGTCTCTGTGGTGGGCTTACCACCTCCCTCCTTAGGTTTTTGGGGACCTGTCCCCCCCTTCTTGGAGTCTCCCCCCTGGGATTTGACAACCACCCTGGTTCTCAACCACTCATCAGCTGCCTCCCCTAGCTCTCTAGGGTTGGTCTGCTTAGAGTCCACTAGATGCTGGCGTAACCTTTCTTGGATACAATTGGTCAAGATGTGCTCTCTCATGATCAGATTGTATAACCCCTCATAAGTATCTACTTTGTTACCAATAATCCAGCCCTCTAGTGCCTTTAGTGAAATGTCCACAAAGTCAACCCAAGACTGGGTACTGACCTTCTGGGTGTCCCTGAACTTCATTCTATATTGCTCTGGGGTCAGACCAAACTTCTTGGCTAAGCACCTCTTCATACTAGGGTATGAATCTGCCTCCTCCCCCCTTAAGGTCAGAAGCCTATCCCTCCCTGAGTTGGGGACCAACTCCCACAAAAGGGAACCCCAGTATTGAGGCCTAACCCTTCTCATTTGGAGTGCCCTCTCAAAGGCCCCTAGCCACTTATCTATGTCATCCCCCTCTACATAAGCAGGAACTACCCCCTTGGGTAATCTGGGGCAAACTCCCCCACCCATGGACACCTCAGCTTCTTTATCGCTGCTTCCATCTCTTTTCTCTTTGTATGCCCACTTTTTCTTTTCTAGGGCCAGCTTCTCTGCTTCCAAAGCTATGTATGCTAGCTGGGCCTCCAGCTCTCTTTCTCTGATGGATGGGTTCTCTCCTTCTGAAAGGACCCCCTTCCCACCACTAGCTTTGGGTCTGCCCCTAGTGACTGTATCTACTGAGGACCGTTCTTCCTCATCCTCACTTAGGCTCAGATGTCTTCCCTCCCCTGAGTGGTTAGAGCTTGCATCCTCCCTACTTTCTACCTCCTCTGGAGCTTCTTCTGACTCTACCTCTTGGGCCTCAGCCCATGCTGTCAGGGATGGGATCAGGATTTGCTTCCTGAGATCAGTGGTTGCAGGCAACCCTCTTTCAATACACAACCCCCTAAGCTGGACTACTGTCAGTGTGGGTAGGCTAGCCAGATCAAGCTCCATGGTTCCCTAGTTTTGTGTCAACAAAAACTTTTTGCAAAAATTGGAAACAAGAATTTAGAAAAATTACAAAAATTAAATAATTGAAATTAATCCAAATTAAAAATTAAAAACAATTTTTGCACTGGGACAATTTAAAGGATTTTTAATTTGTTTTACCTAAAACTGTAACGTGATATTGAACACAAGTACAGGATCCCGTCGCTGCTTCCAATTATGTTGGAAAATGGGTTATTGGTAGGGCAGGTAGGTACCTACACCTAGCAACAAGCCACTAACCTCCACATAGGTACAGTTAGGTCTCAGTAAATAAATCCCAGCTCAACCCTTGGTAGCTTGGCAACGAGCGTCAAGGCTTAACTTAGGAGACAAAGTGTAAAGCATTCAAATATCACAAAACAGTAATTAAATAAAACACAGGAAACAGTTTAAAAATCCAAAACCAATTTATAAAAATAGCTTATATTTTTATCTTTAAAATGACACAAAAACGATTAAAATCGGTTCAGGGGAACCGGAGATATGAATTTTTAAAGTATTATTATTTTCTAGCGCTTAGAAACAAAAAGCGCCAATCGGGTCATCTGGTTGCACCAGGACCGGGGCAAAGTCAAACTTTCAGGCCGACCGCGATGGAGCCCTGCTCGGCTACAAGTCGCGGGAGGCCTCGGTTAAAAAGTTACCTTCTGACTTAGTCTCTTTTTTGATGTTTTTCTTCCCCGGGACGAACCTGCCAGTTTAATCCGACCTCCTGGAGCCCTTGTCCGGATACGCGAAGTCGGTTTCCTCAGTGGTGATTTTTACCTTCGGACTTAGTCGTTTTTTCGAGATGAAAATCCTTCGACCGGGGTAAACCTGGATCTTGATCCGACGTCCATGGAGCCCTTCTCGGATACGATGGCTGGGAGGTCCCGGTCAACTTTTTACGTTCGGACTTAGTCTCTTTTTTGGATGTTTTTCTTTACCGGGACGAACCACGAAGTCAGGCCGGGTCGCGGTTGAGGCAAGCCGGCTAGAATTTCCGCGTCGGGTCGGTCACTTTATGGAGCTTTTTTTCAAAAATTCTCCAATCTTTTCCAAACTTCTGGGGCTTCACCCAGATGTTCTTTTAAGGTTCTTTTGGGGTCCACAGCTCACCCCAAGGGTCCAGAAGTTCTGTGTTGGTCCTTGGGGGGTGCGGACTTCAACTCCCAGAATGCACCTGGCGCAAACTCCTTTTTGGCCACTGGACAGTGGTCAGCTGGTCGCTTTCTTCAGGAGTTGGTGCAGGGGACTCTGGTTAGCAATTTTTCACCTGTAGCAAACAGGGAGTCCCTCCTTGAACCAGTTGAAGCCAGGCAAAGTCCTTCTTGTGGTGAAGCCCAAGTGTGCAGCTGGTGCAGTCCTTCTGAGTGCAGGTTCCAGGTGCAGGCCAGGGGTCCAGCAGGGCAGTCCTTCTTCTCCTTAAGTTCTTTTCTTGTTGAAATCTGGTAAGGATCTGAGGCGTGGGTGCAGGTCTGCCAGTTTTATCCTTGCTCCTGGGTGAAAAGCAGGGGGGCCCTGGTTCTCCAATCAGGGACAGGGTCGTCCCCCTGTGATGACCACTTCCTGGGAAGTGTGGCAAAAATCCATCCCAGAAGGCAACAGTCTCTAAAAATCCAACATGGATGAATCTGATTTTTGGAGGTTACATCTGGCTGAGCCCACCCACTGGTGTGGCTAAAAATCATAAACACACCCCTCTCCTGCCCTCTCCTAATCTAATCAAGGGGGCACCTAGCTGTCTGGGGTTGCAGGATGTGGGGGTGTTGCTGGGTGCTGCAAATGTCCTTCTCTGCCTTTGAAGACCAGTTTGGCAGCCCTCCCCCTTCCTGCCTCACCATCTGCTGAGGGGAGATTCTCTCCCCCAAGCACATTCCTTTGTGTGAAGTCAGGCCACTTCACACCTCATCAAGGTAGCCTGGCAGAAGCTGCTGAAGGCTGGCCAATCAGAGCACAGCAGCAAAAACAATGCAGAGCTGAAATTGGCAACTTTTTAGGTAAAGTCTAAACTTTTTACCTGGACAAGTTATATTAAATCCAACAACTGGAAGTTGTAGGATTTATTACAACAATTAATTTGATACCAAATTCTTGGTATGCAACATTTAAGGATACTTTAAAATTTAAAATAAAGTCTGCCCATTCTAGCCTATGAAGGCCATTTACTTCAATGAGGGAAAAACGAATTTGGCTGTTTTTACCTCACCAGGGCTTATAAATCTATTTGTATAAAGTCCCTGCTTATAGTTACATGGCACCCAGCCCTAGGGGCACATAGGGCACACCTTAGGGGTGACTTATATGTAAAAATAAGGTAGTTTAAGACTTTGGAAGTACCTTTAATTCCAAAGTCGAATTTGCATATAACTTTAATTTAAAAGCAGCCAGCAAGGCAGGCTTGCTTTTAAAATGACACTGGGCACCTCAGCAATGCACCTAGGTGTGCACCACCTATGCTGTGGTCCCTAAACCTACATGCCCTACCATATACTAGGGACTTATAGGTAGGTTAACTTAGCCAATTATAATTAGCCTAATTTGCATATCCATTTTACACAGAGAACAGGCCCTGGGACTGGTTAGCAGTACCCAGGGCACCATCAGAGTCAGGAAAACACCAGCATAAAGTGGAAAATGGGGGCAAAAGTTATGGGGCCTCTGCAATCAGCCCTGTTTTCTCACAACTGGTGTTCTAAAATGCAGTACTGAATTTTCCATAAGGTATTCCCTTATACCCTGAAGGCCTGTGAATTCTGTTCTCCTGGAAGTTGGCTCTCCACCCACAACTACCGGGCTCTGGAGTTTCCCTGGCTCTGGAGTACAGTCTTTAAGAAAATGTCCCGCCTTTCCACAATAACTCTCTCTGCCTTATGATCTCATTTACTCCTGTCATTCTTTCTGTCTATGATCCAGTTTAACAACAAGATCAATTAATTAATTACAGTCTTCAGGTGGGTTTAACATCTGAGCTAATAAATACTTCAAATTGGCTCTTAATCCCCTATAAAAGAGAGAAGCTCTTTTTTCTTCAAACCTATCAGATTCTGCAATCAAGTCGTTAAAGGTAGTCAAATAGAATAGAAAGTCCTTGTTTAAGTTTAAATAATTCAGCCCCATTCTGCCATGGTGTGAGCGCCCCACCACATGTCCAGAGGACATGGTGTGGGCACCCCGCACCTTTAAGTATCTGGGCATTCAGGTGTATCATGAGCTGGGGGACCTCAGGGACGGTAACATCGGGAGGGTATTTCGCTCCTTGAGGGCATCTGTCGGATTCTGGCGCTCCCTGAAATTGTCTATAATGGCCAGAATATCATTAGCTAAAATGATCATGTTACCCCGTCTCCTTTATCATTTCGCTAACTTGCCGCTATTGATCCCATCAGCATGGTTCCGTGAGTTGAATACCCTGCTTCGGAAGCTCGTATGGGACAGAGGCCGTAGGCGCACATCGCTTTCCATTCTTTGTAGACCGACTCAGTCGGGGGGGCCTAGGAGCCCCAGACTTTGAGTCCTATTACCTAGCATCCCAGCTGCAGTTGGTTTCCAGATGATTCACCAGAGAGGGTCAGCTGGACAGATGCACTACCAGCGGGGTGAAGGGTATGGATCTGATTATTGCACGCTTGATTAACCGGCGGGTGGCACACCATACTGACAGCCTCATGACGAGAGTCGCTGCATTGTGCTGGAAGAAATGCGCGAAACGTGTAGGAGTGGGTCCACCCTACTCCCCCGCCCTACCACTTTCGGCGCGGATGCTGGGAGCTGTTGAGAGAAGTCAAACGGGCCCCGGGTTGGGAACATGGAAAAAGGTGGGCGTGGAGACAGTGTGGGACCTATTTAGGGATGGGGTGTTGAGATCCTTTGCCGACCTGGTGGAGAGTAATGGGGTACCACAGGGACAATTCCTTCTATACCAGAGGTTGCTCCACAATCTGAGGGAACACTGGGAAACAGTTAATGCGGAACCCCCTACCCACCAGATATTACACCTAATATTGGTATCAGGGGGCCAGGCCCACCTAATTACTAGATCATACCGGGCCCAAAATGAACACGCCCTGGACCCGCTCCAAACACAAAGGGAGAAATGGGAAAGGACAGTGAGGAGGGACCTAACTGACACGGAATGTAAGAGAATACTGGCGTACACCTGGACGGTCTCACGAAACACACGACTAAGATACATCCAATACAATTATATTCACAGAACGTACCTTACCCCACACCGACTGTCCGTGATATATGGTGGCCCCCCCAAGGTCATGCCCCAGATGCGAGGACATGGATTCAGACTTCGAACATATGGTGTGGAGTTGCCCAGAACTCCAACGAGGTTGGAGAGCGGTGCTGACTGACCTGAATAAATTATTTGAAGTGGATCTGTCCCTGGCCCTGACGCTGTGCCTCCTGGGTCTTGGAGCAGGACTCCCACGTGGGAAGGTGTGTGGTCGATTCCTGGACCTCGCCCTGGCCCTTTATAGAAGGTTGATCACATTGGGCTGGAAATTGCCCAGATGCCCTCTACTGAAAGTATGGAGACAGGATGTTAAGAAATGGGCGAGGGCAGAATTGCATGTCCTGATTAGCGAGGAGGCGCGGGGCCTCCGACAGACTCCTATCTCGCCAGCTTGGGAGGAAGTACTGATGAAATGGAACCGCATAGTGATGGTAGATGACCCAACAAGAGGGGAGGATGTAGAAGAGACAGGAACGGGAGTAGGATAAGGGAGATGGCAACAAAGTCATATCAGCCGGGACATGGTGTATAGGGAAGACCTGGGGCTACACATGCGGGGTAAAACAGGGCGACTACACCCAGAGGACGAGCACCCCAAACCACAAAAATGGAAAATGGAAATTAAAAAACTAAATTATATAAAAAAAGGGAAAGGAAAAAAATAATAATAATAATAATAATAATAATAGACAATGTGCGATATGGAACGGACATGAGGGATAGGTAGGAGCTGAACGGGTCGGATACCCTCCCCCCTTGGAACCAGCCGGGAAGGTATAGGAGTCCCATCCCACAAACCAGTGGAGAAGTATATGATCCTTCCCTGCAGATGCTCTAGCCCGCTAACACTGGTGCCATTACGTAAAGTTATTGTTTTCCCTTTTTTTTTTTTTCTTTTTCCTCTGTTAGTTAAAGTCTGTCATGTAGACTTCGCAGTAGAAAGGACAATATGGTGCATCCACAAGATGTATATATGATCAGTAGACCCGAGTAGACCGAGTACGCAGTAAAACTAAACATGAAACACGGCTAGAAGGTACAACGAATCAATTAATAGTATATGCAAGCAAGAGTTAAGATGTCTACAAGGTTGAGGGTGAACAGAACAGTGGCCGGTGTCCGTCAAGCCATGAACAGTATGTGTATGACAGCAAAATGTTAATGTTATTAAAAATGTTAATAAAAATATTAAAACAAAGAAAAGTTAAAATAATTCAGTATCTAATGACTGTAAAAGTATGTTCGGCAAAACGTTTTTTAATTTGTGCTTTGAAGTTTGAATAATTATATAGCTGAGGGTCATGTCTTTCAATCAAGGGTACTGACCAAGTGGCAGCTATATCCCCTAAATAGGAAAAAGAAATGCAACGCTAGACTGGTCGTCAAGAAAATAAGCTGCTTTACACATGAAATGTAACTGATATTGATTAAAAAAAGGGGAGAATTGAGAAGATTCTCCATAAAACCATTCAGGTAGTGCAAGCAGTGCAGTGTGAGGGGTTACTACCTCTAACTAACCGAGTTGAACTAGCTCCTCCAGTAGCCCCTTCAGTTTCTAAAAATGTTGTATGTAGATCAGGATAATTAAACATTGGTGGTTTAAGCTTAACTTTTGACCTGTCACCTCCATCTCCAGTTTGCTGTTCCTATTGAATAATACTACTTGGATTTCTTTGATTTCATTGAGTCTCATCTAATCTTTATGTCAGCTGATGTGTTTCTACCTGAGACTGTTGAATAGTCTGACGTAATTGTTTGTTTAATTTTGTAATGCTATCAAGAGAACAACTACATATGCTATGGAAGGATTCTGGGGTTTGATCTCGCTCAGACAGGGTGAATATGTGGGCTTGCTATTTATTCTGTAACATTATGCACTATCCTGCACTGAAGTTTTACTTTCAGGTAGTGCTATCTTGTAGGAGCAAGGGGCGAATCCAGAAGAGAATTCCCAGCAACACCCACCCACTGTGTCCGTCTGACTCCCATGTAAAGAATCCAGGACAAATCAGTGTTCAGAGAGAAAGGGAAGTGGACAAAAGAGAAGAAAGTCAGCATGTTCCGCTAAATTGATCCCTCTGGATGTGGAAACCTTAGCACTGGTCAATCTGACTTTTTTCTGGTATTCAACTATTATAAATAAGTGAGATAAGTAAGTGGCAATATCTTAAAGCATGAATAGTATTCATCTATTGGTTACGCTTTGTCTTGTGCTTACCACTAAACTTCCATCTTCCTAACGTTTGATTCTGAACTGCATGTGGGTGCATACCATTAATCCTACAAAGACACAAGAAAGGAAGCACTTTACAACTTAAGCATACCAAAAGTACAATAATGTAAAGCCCCCCTAAAAGTCCCACTTACCAACAAACAGTGCAAGGAGGTCCCTTACAGACAAAAGCCTCTCTTCTGACATCTTGACATAAGTCTCAGAAAGTCAAGTATGCAAGTCTTCAAAAAATATCACATCAGGGGCCAGATGTACAAAAAGTAGAAATTGAAATTTCCAAACTGCATTTCTTGACGCATCGCAATTAAGAAATTGCAATTCCTTATGTAAGAAAACTTACAACTTGTAATTAGTGATTCCTAGTGGGTCTCAAATCGACCTATCTAATGAAAATTGATTAGGTAGGTTGCAATTTGCAACACATTAGGAATTGGCGATATCACAGTTATGGTGGTCTGCTGGAGTCAGCAGACCACGATGTCTGTGATTGTTTTTAATAAAACAATCTCTGTTTTTTTTTTTTTTTTTTGATGCAGCTTCTTTCCTTAAAAGAAAACTGGACGTGTTTAAAAAAAGGAAATTACACGTTTGTGTTTAATTTTTTGAGAGCAGGCAGTAGTCGCTTGGACCACTGCCTACTTTAAAAAAATATTTCTCAGTGAAGGTGCTCCAAGGGGACACTTTCCCTTTTGTGAATGCGTTACCTTCAGTTTTAAAGTGGGGGTAAATTATTAATGTTTTGTGACCAATTCAGTATTTGGGAGGGACGCCCTAAACACGCCTCTTCCAAATACCGAATCACTAACATAAACTGTGATTCAGTATGGTGTTACTGAATTGCAATTTGTGATTTTGTACATTTAAAAAAGCATTTTTGCTGACACCACTGATTCTATGAATCAGGCTGTTTCTGACAACAAACATGCTTTGTACATCTGGCCCCAGATGATTTAAAAACAAAGAAAAGTAATAACTTGACTTTAATACAATCTTTTATTTGTTGTTTTCTTCTAAGCCTAGGAGATTCCAATAAGCATGATGCCATGAAAACTACATACTTCATTGTTATATGTTAATAATTATGCATGCATCTTACCCAAATTGTGGAAGCGTTCTACAGTTGATAACTCCTTGTTTTCTCGTGTTTGTTCATTTTGCTGCAGGTCTCTTCTATCAACCATAGAGTAGTAAAAGTGACAGAGAACATCTGTCAGCTGTAGGGCACCTGCAAGGCAAGCAGTCAATAGCAAAAACAAATGACTTTGAGTAAATGGCAGAAGCAATGAAAATCAAATAAAAAGAAACAGATTTGGAAAAAGCAAAACAAGGAATACTTAATAAGTATCTCAGGTAAGTAAGTATTCAGGTAAGTACTGTGAAGAATTCAGGAGTAGCAGGCAAATGTGTGAAGTCTTAGTTTCACATTTTATCCTGAGGTTCGGCGTACTCCAGGCTAGGCATAGCAACAGCTGCACGCCACACATGCGGCGGGCATCAAAAAACAACTAGACTGTGCCCTGAACAACGCGATATTGGTCGCAGCTTCCTAGCGCATGGCAGTCGTGACGCAGAGCCATGTGGATTGCAGACAACACTCTCCAGTTCACAGACTGATGTTTCTCTTTCCTGGACCCTCACTCTTGGTGACAACTGGTCCATGGTTGCTCCCCAACCTGCTAGGCTGGTATCTGTTAATATTGCTTGAGTAGGTGGACCCATGTCCACTCCTCTGGAGAGATTCACTAAAGAGAGCCACAACTGCAACTGTTGTTTCATCTTGTGGGTCACAGGAACTAAAGTCTCTAGGTACAATGAGGCTGGGTCCCAATGATGGAGGATGTGCAGGACCAACGGCTTCATATGAAACCTTGCCAGCGTACTGTAAAAATTAAGACATCCATGTACCCATAAACTTGGAGCATTAGGTGTGCAGGAGCTGACTACATCTTCACTAGATTCTGAAGGTTGTGCTGTAGTTTACGTATTTGAAGGAGAGGAAGAAAAATCCTTCCATTCCAAGAAATGTATTGAAAAGGCCTCCTGACATAGATTTTGCAAGGGCTGAAGGTGCGGTTCCTCCCGATTTACCAATCAGCTGTGATCTTCAAGTAAGATAAGACACTTTCAGTGAGATGCTACATGACTTCCTAAATTGCAGCAAGAACAAGTCAATAATCCATCTACTAACAGATTTGCATACCTTTTCTGTGGAATGCTGCTACTAATGTGACAAATGGCTTTGTAAAAACTCTTGGACACAATTTTTAGCTGAATGGCAAGGTAGTAAACTGATAATGTGTGTCTGCAAGCGCAAACCTCTGATGGCAGCATCTGTGGATATGTGGAAGCATGCGTCCTGGAAGTTTACTAATGCCATGTAATCCCCTGTTGAAACAATGGGATAACTTCCTGAATAGTCTCCATACAAACGTGTATAGTGATGCATACATATTGATATTTATTAGGTTGTTAATGGGGCGATATTCCCCTGATAGTTTGGATACAATAAAAATAATTGAATAGACATCTTATTCTTTCTCATTCAAGGGAACAGGGCCTATAGCTCCTTTGTGCAAAAAAAAGCTTCTGGATTCTTATTAGCAGACTTGATATCTTCAAGGCACCAGACAAAAGAGATATTGAGCAAAAACCTTGGATGAGTGGTTTCTGGAACATTATTCTATTGAATAATCTTTTACCACCTCCAAAACCCATGTGTCCCAAATGCTTGCATTCCAGTTCTTGTAAAAAATGTTCAGAGGTGGCAGCAAATGCAACAGATTGAAGACCACCTCCTATGACTGGAAAGGTTAAATATACTCCAGCCGAGTCAGGATTTGATTTACCATATCAAACTTGCCCGCAGGGAATATCACAACCTTGCTACTGCTGCTACGCATCAACAATGAAGGATGCAAGGAAAAACAGAAGGACGTTGGCAATAAGGCTGGGAAGTACGTGGCGAGGCTAGGTAAGAGGGAGGAAGTGGAGAGATGAGTTGGGTAACTCCACACAGAGAACCAGAGGAAAAT
Organism: Pleurodeles waltl; assembly: GCF_031143425.1. Taxonomy (NCBI): domain Eukaryota; kingdom Metazoa; phylum Chordata; class Amphibia; order Caudata; family Salamandridae; genus Pleurodeles; species Pleurodeles waltl. The sequence goes on from NC_090445.1 coordinate 217,299,068, forward strand.
ATCAAGCAACATCCGAATCGCTGAGAAGTTTGCCCTCTACTACGCTGCACTGTACTCATTCACATTGACATGTACAGGGGAGAGGATACAGGCCTTCCTCTGGAATATTCCACTCCCTCACCTAGCAGACACCATTAGCGCGGCACTCGATGCACCCTTCACAGCTGGGGAGAAAGAAGCTGTGATTGGAGCTCTGCAGTCTGGAAAGGCCCCCGGCCCAAGACGTCTGCCAATACAGCTTTATAAGTGCCTTGCTGGAAGAATTTCAAGCCATCTCCTCCAGATGTATGAGGCAGCACTGAAGGAGGGCAGGGAAATCTTGCTTTGACATGATTTTAGTTATCCCCCAAAGCAGGGAAACCAGAGGACATATGTAGCTAATATTTTCACCCAACATCTCTCATCAACGTGGAGGCAAAACTCTTGGTCAAAGTGCTCACAATTCACCTATTGCGAGTAATCGCAGCCGCTGTGCACCCCAATCAATCCGGTTTTATGACGGGGTGGAGCACCATGCTGAATTTCTGCCGTCTCTTTGGGTGTCCTGCCAGGAAGACCATTTTTGTGACAACAGCAGTTGTGGTCTCCTTAAACAACGCGTCCAACGTGTTTGATTCATTAGAAAAGCCCCATCTGTTTCAGGTACTAGATAAAATTAATATTGGACCGTGATACATCCAATGGGTGAAATTACTCTATACTGGTCCCCTGGCATGTGCAAGAGTCAACAGTGAATACTCCCCTACATTCTCGGCCCAGAGGAGCACGAGACAGGGTTACCCGCTATTGCCCATGTTATTTGCTCTAGAAATGGCGAAGCAGGAGTATTGGGTGCGGGGGGCCCCTAATCAACAGCCTCCACTGGGTTACAGACTAGGTAGAGAAAATCTCACTATATGCAGAAGATATCCTTTTATATGTCTCAGACCTGGAATTATCCATCGATAAGGTAGTTTAAACTATGAGTATATCTGGACAATACAGTGGATTCCACATAAAATGTTAAAATTAGTCCTTTATCCTCACACGCCATGGGAACCTACCCTGCCTATTCTTGGGGGCCTACTATTCTCTGAGCATGGCTGTCGATACTTGAGGTTCTCTATCACCCGCTCCCCAAGGACTTCCTTAGGGATAACCTCTACGGCATACCAGATAAATTCAAAAGGGAGTGCTGGCAAACACTACCGATTTCATTGCTAGGAAGGGGTGCCCTGTAGAAAATGATTATCCCACCTAAATTCCTATATGTGCTGTAGAACACACCGTATATCATCCTACATAGTGGCATTCGGTGTGTGGAATGTGAACTGAGGTGGGTCCTCCGGAGTTCTGACTCTCAGAGGATTGCTTAGTCCAGGCTTTCTAGATGGATGTATGAGGGTGGGATAGCTCTCCCACACTTTCGCCTTTACTCATGGGCCAGTCAACTGGTAGTCGTAAATGAGTGATTATACATGGGTCTGCGTGAACTACCATTGAGGGGGAATAGGACAATACGGGGGACAGGAGGATATTTAGCTGCCTGATATAGGCAAAAAGAGTGGAGCACACCTGACAACCTATATTAGGGATGTCCTCCAGGCATGGGGCAGGGCTCTGTGTCAGATGAGATGGTTTGGGACCCTAACAGGCAACACACCACTGTACCATTCTTGGAGGCTGCTGGAGATGCAAGGCTTATCTGGGTTCCTCATTGGGATTAGCTCCTTGAGAGATGCCTGGAAGGGCATAGCAATTAAGGAGTTCCCAGCAGTAAGGGCAGAGTGCATGATGTCTCAGGGGGGAGGTATTTTGATACTCTCCAAAATGCCTTAGCCAAGGATGTCTGGGGGGGTGACCACATACCAGAGGCCAATCTCTTAGAAGATTGAAAAATGTGCGAACCCCTCAGGTGCAAGGTGATCTCCTTTATATACAGAAAGCTCATGAATAATCTGCCAGATGCCCTGGAGGCGTTGAGGGGGCTAAGGGCATGAGATGAGATCTTCAATCAATCAATACACATTTGTATAGCACACGCTATCACCCCACAGGGTACCTGGGTGCTGGGCCTAGCTGAAGACCAGGTCTTAAGCTTCTCCCTGAAGTCCGTCAGTGAGGAGGATGTCCAGAGGTGGGGTGGCAGGTTGTTCCAGGCTCTTGCAACAATGTATGGGAAGGTGCGGCCACCCCAACGTCTACGATGTATGCGGGGGTGCGAGGGCAAGAGAAGCAGAGCAGAGGTGTCTTGAGGATTGGTGACGCTGGTTAATGTAAGAGGGTCTGAGTTAGTGGAGGCGAGGGTGAGGATCTTAAATTGGTATCTCTTCCGGATGGGGAGCCAGTGGTGGTTTCTCAGGTGAGGGGTGATGTAAGTGCGTCTGGGTTCTGAATGGTCTGCTGACATCTGAGTAGATGGGTGGAGATGTTGGCATGGAGGGCATTGCCATAGTCAACGCAACTGGTGATGAAGGCTTGAGTGACAGTTTGTCTGGTTTTGGAGGGGATACTTTTGAAGATTCTGTGGAGCCTGCCGTGGGTGTGGAAGCAGGAGGAGGTGGCAATGCTGGCCTGATGTTTTATGGTTAGTTGACTGTCGAGAATGATCCCTAGGTTGTGGACGTGGTTTGTAGGGATAGGGCTGAGTCTGAGTTGGGTTGGCCACCAGCTGCCTCTCAGGCAGAGGTATTGCTCCTGAAGATGAGTACTACAGTTTTGTCGGAGTTCAGCTTGAGGTGGTGATTTCTTATCCAGTTAGCTACGCAGTCATAGCGTTGGAGAAGTTGGTTTTGGCTTTGGCTGGGTCATTGGTGAGGGATAGGATAAATTGTGTATTGTCAGCATAGGAGATGATGCTAATGGCATGGGATTTGACGAGGTTTGCAAGACGGGTCATGTAGGTGTTGAAGAGGGTGGGGCTGAGGGTTGATCCTTAGGGTACGCTGCAGATAATGTCTTTGGGTGCTGAAGTGAAGGGGGGCAGGCAGATGCTTTGGGTGCGTCCTGTGAGGAAGAAGGTGACCCACTTTAGGGTGTTGTAGTTGGACTTTTGCTCCTAGGCGAGACTGCTGGTTTAGAGATTACAGCACGTTGTTTGTAGGCAACTGAGTCACTCCTACAACAAGTCGCAACTGTCGGCCCAACCCTCCCAGCTCACAAGCAGTACCTCACCAAAAACACAAACAATAAAAGGTGATTTCTAGCAGCCTTACACATGGACTCGAGATTGCGACATCTCAGGGGAGTCGTGGTATAACAGAAGTCATCATTTTCTCACGTTAGCAGTAAGTCTCCGTCTCAGTCACACAGAGGCAATGAAGAAGATGCAGGAAAGTTTTCAATAGGTTTATTGAAAAGACTGCAGTGGATAATAAACAATAAAAGAAGCATAACGGTGAACATGAAAGCTGTGAACACAAAGGGGGTCATTCCGACCCCGGCGGGCGGCAGAAGCCACCCGCCTGGCGGGAACCGCCAAAAGACCGTACCGCGGTCAAATGACCGCGGCGGTCATTCTGACTTTCCCGCTGGGCCGGCGGGCGACCGCCAGAAGGCCGCCCGCCGGCCCAGTGGGAAAGCCCCAGCAACGATGAAGCTGGCTCCGAATGGAGCCGGCGGAGTTGCTGGTGTGCGACGGGTGCAGTGGCACCCGTCGCGATTTTCATTGTCTGCGTTGCAGACACTGAAAATCATTATGGGGCCCTGTGAGGGGGCCCCTGCACTGCCCATGCCAGTGGCATGGGCAGTGCAGGGGCCCCCAGGGGCCCCACGACACCCGTTCCCGCCATCCTGTTCCTGGCGGTAAGTATGGCGGGAAGGGGGTCGGAATCCCCATGGCGGTGCTGCAAGCAGCGCCGCCATGGTGGATTCCTTGGGCCAGGGGTAAACCGGCGGAAAACCGCCGGTTGCCCTTTTCTGACCGCGGCTTTACCGCCGCGGTCAGAATGGCCCAGGAAGCACCGCCAGCCTGTTGGCGGTGCTTCCGCGGTCCCCGGCCCTGGCGGTCATGGACCGCCAGGGTCGGAATGACCCCCAAAGACTCCCCACCATCTTGCAATAAACATGACATGTGAAATCCCTAGCATAGAGAACCTAATCTCTAACCTAATGAGAGCTAGGTGTGATAAACTTAATCTGTTAGTACCATGTCCATGAGAAGCACCCCACCAGCCCTTGTTACCTTGGAATGACATCCCTAGAAGAGACTCTGTGGTGACACAAAGCTGAGTTTGCTCAGAATCCTGACTGTGAGGTGTCCAGAAAGTGGTTCTGTTCTAGGAAGTTGGTGAGTTGGAGGTTGATGTCTTTCTCCCGAATCTTGGCCGGGAAGAGGAGGAGAGGGATCGGGTGGTAGATTTTGAGGTTGCGGGGGTTGGCAGGTGGGTTTCTTGAAAAAGGGTCTGACGTTGGCATGTTTCCAGTTGTCCGGGAAGGTAGCAATGGAGGCATTGATGATGCTGGTGAGGTGTGTGTTGATCTGGTTGGTTCCAAGGTTGTAGAAGTGATGGGAGCAGGTGTCGGTGGGTGCCCTGGAGTGGATGGAGATCATGATTGCCGAAGTGGTGAGAGTGGTCCAGGTGGTGATTGTCTGGCTGGTGTTAAGTCTGTTGGTTTGGGTTGTTGGGGTTGGAGGTAGCTGGTTGGTAGTTGAGACTGTGGTAGATGTTGACTGACTTTTTGTGGAAGAAATCAAAGACGGTGTTGTAGAGGTCTTGTGAGGGATGAATGGTGTTCTCTGTGGCTTTCAGGTTGGAAAAATCTTTGTTTATATTGAAAAGTTCCTTGGTACAGTTGGCTACTGAGTTGATGCACAAGGTGAGGGCTGCCTTGTTGGCCTCTTTGATGTGTTGTGGTAGGTGTTGAAGGCTGCTTTGAAGGTGACTCTGTCGGCAGGGTTCTTAGTGGTGTGCCATCCCTTCTCGAGTTGGTACCATTTGCAATTCACAGTTGGGAGCTCTGTGGTGAACCAGCTAGCTCGTTTGGAGGTACTGTTGGTTTTCTGCTGGTATCAGTGGGGCCACCCTGTTGGCACAGTTGGTGATCCAGGAGGTGAGGTTCTGAACTGCTTGGTTGAGGTCAGCAGTGGCTTCTGGGAGGGAGAAGGAGAGGGCCTGTGTGTCCACTGGGTTTCGGTGGCCTTGGTCCAGGAGCAACGGGAGGAGATCTGTTGCTCGAAGGTAGTGTGCTGGGCTTCTGTGATGTTAAAATGCATAATGGTGTGGTCGGTCCAGGTGAGTTTGGTGCTGTGGCTGAACTTGATTCTGTGGCAGAAAGTGAAGATGGTGTTGAGTGTGTGGCCGGAGTTGTGAGTCGGTACTGTGACAAGTTGGTTGGGGCCAATGTTATTGAGTCTTTCCAGGAGGGTAGTGGTGTTGGTGTTGCTGGGGTCGTCGATGTGGAGGTTGAGGTCGCTGAGTAGGATGTAGTGTTGGGAGTCGATGGCAAGAGTGGCAATGAGGTTGGTGATGTCATTGCAGAAAGTAGCGTGGGGTCCAGGAGGTCTGTATGCAAGGGTGCCTCTTATTGTGGTCTTTGGGTCAACATGAAGTAGGAAGTTAAGGTGTTCCATGAGCGATGTGAGGTCATCATTAACGATGGACCATCTGATGATGTCTTTGAAAAGTATGGTGATTCCTCCGCTTGTTTGTTGGCGCTGTTGCAGTGTATCATCTTGTAGCCATTGGGGGTGGCAATATCGGGTTTCCAGCGGGTTTGAGCCACGTTTCAGTGATGAAGGCGATGTTCATAGAGAGGATGGTGATGGTGTCCCAGATTTCTGTGGCGTGTTTGCAGAGGGAGCGGGCGTTGATCAGGATGCATTGTAGTGTGTGAGTGGTTGTGTTGGGCTTCTTGGTTGGAACAGCTTGGAGCTCCTTGTGGGCACAGGAGAAGAGGCAGTGTCATCAGGAGAATGGTCCTTTGGTGGAACGTGTGGTGGCTGGGGTACAGCTGCTTTGACGTATGGGGTCTAGGTCCAGAAGTTCCTTGGTGAAGTAACAGAGGTTGGTGGTGGGTCCAGGGGTCCGTCTGTAGGTGCGAAGGAAATGCATTAGCTGATTGTGACTCTTGCGTGGTGTGGCGGTCTCCATGGAGATCCTGGATGGTCACAGCGTGTGTGTGGGAGAGCAGGGTGGCGATAGGGAAGTGCGGGCCCCTGTCGCGCCAGAGTGGCACAGGGGAGGCGCGGGGCAGGACAGGTGCTGGGGCAAGGAGCAACATGGGTACGGAGGTGGTGCAGGGGAGGCGAGGGGGCTGGGGCAAGGAGCGACGCAAGGGCAAGGAGCAACACAGAGATTAGGAGTGGCAGACCTTCAGATGAGGAGTGGACTGAGGCGCTCATGGGTCTGAGGGAGGTGGCGATTAAGACCGGGTTTTGCCTCGTGCAATGAAATATTTTACATAGGACCTAATATACTGCAGTATTGTTGGCCCTGATTGGTAGAGGTGACAGCGATGTGTGTCTCACGGGCTGCAGTGAAAAGGGAACATTTAAGCATATTCTGTGGGAGTTCCCTGCCCTTCAACAGTGCTGGGTGAAGGTGGTGTGGGCCATGGAGGAGGTCACAGGCCTAAAGCTGCTCCTAAAAGGGAAATGCTGTGTCCTGGGAATCTGGGGGGTTCCAATGGCTCTTCTGTAATCTGAGCCTAGTAGTGGCATGACTTAATGTGGCACAATTATGGGGCTTCTCAACACTGCCACAACTGGACAGATGGCACTCTGACCTAGATTTCTGCATGGCAAATTAATGTGTTATTTACAAGGGAAGAGGCTACCGCCATAAGTTCCACACAATATGAGACCTGTGGAAACATTAGGGAGGTCTGCCTTAGTTCCCCACTTCTGTGCACAGTTCTTGAGGGCCAAGTCTCTTGTCATTGGTTTTGAGTAATGAGGACACGAGGAACACGAGTGAAGAGTTTATTTCAGATACACAGCAACAACCCCATTACACATCTTGTCTTTTCAGCCACAGCCTGCATTATCATCTAAATTCTACATGGAACTCAAAACCAATGGTGTTCAATGGAAAGACTTCACTGATGCAACACATCCCTTTCTTTTTTTTTCTCCTTAGCATTTTTTTAAAAATTGCAGTGCATTACAAACAACTACGGTACACCATAACAAATTAAAGTATGCATAAAGAAAATTATTGTGAATAGCACTACCAATTAACAAACTAAAAAAATTAGAATATAAAGCTAACAAATAATCTTTACAGCATTACATAGTCTGTATGCCAGTACATTACACAGTCTGGTTCTCGTGTCCTTTTCTACCTTTGGTACCATGTCACCAATGTCTGGGCCCCTAACCCTGGCAATTCTCTACCATCATTTCCAAACCAGATTTCTCGTTCCAAATTGATACATGAAGTTATTTTTATCATATTCCATTTTTTTCTGTACTCCAAACACATTGTTTCCCAATATTTCCTTCACTTTCTTTGGCTTCGACCATTTCAAACCTCCTACCCTTTGGTTTCCCTTTACTCACTCAATTTCCCTTGACAAACTTGCTTGCCTTGTGCTTTAATTTTCTATTGTGTCTCATCATGCATTTCTTCCGGTAATCTGACACTCTTTGTTTCAGCTCCACCCTGTCAGTCCTACCTTTATCAGACCTTTTCATCCAAGCAGGGGTAATTTTAGTGCACGCCAATCTACCTTTGAGTATGTAAAATTGTGTTTCTTTGATGGCAGTATGGGGCGTGTTCCGGTAATTCCATAACATCTCTTTAACCAAGTCAGTTCATGTCACTCTTGTTACCCAATTGAATGCATTCTTTTACCACTCGGATGAACCTCTTGGCCATTCCATTCTCCCTGGGATGATAAACCACTGTCCTATTGTGAAGTATGCCTTCCTCCTTTAGACATTTTTGGAATTAATTGGCTACAAACTGAACTGAGGACCATTATCGGTGACTATACATTCTGGCAGTCATTCCCATCTAAAACCTTCCTTGAAGAAATGTATCACGCTAGCAGCATTGGTTTCTTTGACAAATGCCACCCCTGGCCATTTGGAAAAATAATCAATCAATACTATGGCATATTTAGCCTTAATTGCTCTGCTGTTAAAGGGCCCACATATGTCTATAGTCAGTTTTTGCCACAGTTTTTCTTGCAATCTCATAGGTTTTTCTGGCAATCTCGTAGGTGTGATAGGAGATTCCTCAATCTGAGACTTGTCACTGCACATACAATGATGTATATGTCTCTCTATATATCTGTCCATCCCTGGCCACCAAATATCCTCTTTTCTTCATTCCCAGCATCCCCATGCTCTTCATGCAATTATTCCAGTAATCTGGGTCTCAACGCAACTGGCACCACCAATCTCTCATTCCTTCTTACGAATCCATCCACATGTGGTAATTCTGCCCTCATCATTCTGTAATCAGGCAACTCTTTTTTGATACGGTCAGCTTATCCTGTGTCACTCGATAAACACTCCAATTATTTGCTTCAATACTTCATCATCCTTTACTACACAATTCTATTTCTCATCAGTTATTGCTCATCTGCATGATCCACTCATATCAGCCACCAATCATTCCTCATGCTAAGTTTTATCCTCTGCATTATCTAGCTGAGGCAAAGACAGATGCGACAAACAGTCGGCATTCACTTTCTTGACCCCAGGTACGTATTTTAATGTGAAGTTGTATTTCTGCAGGTGGTAAACCCATTTGGCTATTCTGGGTGGTGGTTGAAAGCACTTCCAATAATGGTCTGTGATCAGTATGGAATTCAAAGAAAGAATTCCCCACACGTATGTTCTTAAATATGTCATACCCCACCAGCATGCAAATGCTTCCTTCTCTATTACCGAGTATGTCCCTTCAGACTTCTTCAATGTGCACGAAACAAATACCACTACTCTCCCGCAACCGTCTTTCTTCTGCATTAATATTGCCCCTAGTCTGTACCACCACAATGGTTTTGTCTTGGGTGTCAAAGTTTTTTATGCTACAGCTTTCACTATGGCAGATTTAATTCTTTCAAATGCAAGTTGACATTCACTTGTCCACTCAAATTTAGCTCCTTTTCTCATCAATAACCTCAGCACATGCACTTTCTCAGCAACGCAATGCACACATTTTGAATAGTATTCTGCTAACCCTAGGAAGGAGTATACTTGTTCCATATCTTCGAGAGCAGGTGAGTGCTCTGTGGCTTAAAGTAGTTTCAATTTAGGTTTTATGCCCTCTCCATACAATGTGGGGCCTAGATACTCAATTTGTTTTACCCCAGATCTGCATTTGTTAATGCTTACTGTAAGACTGGCATACTGGAGTTTCTCCAACACTATTTCCGAAATGCTGTTATGCTTTTCTACATCTGCACCCCATACCAAGACCTCGTCTTGGAAAAACAACATGTTGTCTAACCCTTTCAACATACTGCCCATTAGTAAGCCAACACGAATGGTATTCACTTGAACTGGAAGGCTCCCTCAGGAGTTTAAACAACGTTGAATACTTAGACTCAGGATGCAATGGCACCTAATGATAAGCACTGGTAATCAATGGAGGAAAAATACTTGGCTCCCTTGACACTCAATAACGCTTCGTTGATATGTAACAAGGGATGTCGATCTATTCATATGTTCTAATTTAAATCTCGGAGGTCAACGCACATGCGCAACTTCCAGTCAGAGTTCAATGTCAGGACACTCAGATGATTCTATGGGCTCTACTACCCCAACAGCACATAGTCTGTCAAGTTTTACTTTAGGTTGCTCTCTTAGTACAAAGGAAGCATTCCTCACTTTATGCACTTAGGGGATGCTACCAGCCTTTAGAATAATACGGTGTTTACATTTCTTCAAGCATCCCAACTCATCACTAAACAACATGGGGCACTTTGCCTTCCAACTCGCCTTCATTGCCCCCTCAGCATTTGGTCCACTAGAACCTTTTGTCAACAAAACGTGCATGGGATGATTGGGGTCTAGAATGATGCCCAGCACCTTTCGCTCTCGCCACCCCAACAATGCCTTACCCTTCTCCAACACATAGATCTTCCCTTCAGTCTGTCTGTCTTTGTATGTGATCTTACTGTTGAAATATCAAAGCAAAGGCAATTTCACCCCACAATATCGGTTAAGCTCAACATCAGGAGGATGTAACTCACCGGCACCCAATTCTTCCCATGCTCTTTTATCAATTATGGTATACGGGGAACAAGAGTGTGCCCACACTACAACTTCTCTTTGATCAAGCCTTATCATGCATTTAGAAGGACAAGAACTTTCTTGAATTTTACCCACCATGTCTTCGCAAAAGACCAAGGCCCTCATTACAACCCTGGTGGTAAATGCCGCTTACTGCTGTGCAGAAGACCCCCAACATACCGCTGCGGCCGGGGAATTCCGCTACAGCTATTACGACCCACAGCTCAGAATCCGCCATAATCCAGACACCCACACAAGTCTGCCACACCAAAAGTCAGTGATAAACTGGCGATAACAAAACCTCCACCGTCACGCCAACAGGAATACTCCCGCACTATCACGATCCATGAATCCACGCGGCGGTCTTTCAACCGCAGTATTCCATTGGCGGTACACACCGCAGCACTCAAAATACACACACATTTACAAAACACAACCACATTGGACAATTCAAAATACACACACCTGACACACATACGCACACCACACCCACACACCCAATCCAATACAAAGCACACACCCACATCACCCACAAACCCTTACTACCAGAATTCTGAAACCACGCCACAGAGAGACACCACCATAAACAACACCAGCATCCACAGACACACAACACCATCACTTACACAACATCCACGCACCTCAAACAACACACACCAACACACCCCCTCACACATCACAACACACACCACCTCACACATCACCCACACCACATCATGGCACCTCAACAACACCCCAGGTTCTCTGAGGAGGAGCTCAGGGTCATGGTGGAGGAAATCGTCCGGGTAGAAACATAGGGGGTCATTCCTACATTGGCGGGCGCCGCCCGCTAAGCGGGAACCGCCAATTGGCCGCTCCGCGGTCAAAAGACCGCGGAGGCCATTCTGACTTTCCCGCTGGGCCGGCGGGCGCCCGCCAAGGGAGCGCCCGCCGGCCCAGCGGGAAAGGGCCTGCAACACTGAAGCCGGCTCCGAATGGAGCCGGCGGTGTTGCAGGTGTGCGACGGGTGCAGTTGCACCCGTCGCGATTTCCTGCTGGGGCCCTGTTAGGGGGCCCCTGCACTGCCCATGCCAGTGGCATGGGCAGTGCAGGGGCCCCACGACACCCGTTCCCGCCATCCTGTTCCTGGCGGTAAAAAACGCCAGAAACAGGCTGGCGGGAAGGGGGTCGGAATCCCCATGGCGGCGCTGCTTGCAGTGCCGCCATGGAGGATTCGCCCAACCGGGGTTAATCCGGCGGGAAACCGCCGGACCCGGATTTCCGACCGCGGCTTTACAGCCGCGGTCGGAATGGGCAGGGAAGCACCGCCAGCCTGTTGGCGGTGCTTCCGTTATTTTAGCCCTGGCGGTCGCCGACCGCCAGGGTTAGAATGACCCCCATAGCTATTAGGATCACAGGTGCAGCACACCTCCATTGCAAGGAAGATGGAGCTGTGGCGCAGAATTGTCGACAGGGTCAACGCAGTGGGACAGCATCCAAGAACTAGGGATGACATTAGGAAGAGGTGGAACGACCTACGGGGCAAGGTGCGTTCCGTGGTCTCCAGACACCAGATTGCTGTACAGAGGACTGGCGGTGGACCCCCACCTTCTCCCCCACAACTAACAACATGGGAGGAGCAGGTCTTGGCAATACTGCATCCTGAGGGCCTCGCAGGAGTAGCAGGAGGACTGGACTCTGGTAAGTCAAATCTTTACTACCTCGTTTCCCCCCCCCCCACCTGCATGCCATCACATACTCCCACCCTCACCCTCAGCCCCATCACTCCAACACCTCACATATGCCCCACTATCACAACCCACCCATCCCAATACCAAGCCCTGCATGCAACACCAAAGCATGGACACCCATCACCAAAGCATGTCCACTACAGATACAGATACAGACCCCAAACCAAATATCACACAAGGACCAAGACAAGAATGCAAGCACTGGAGTACAGGGTCACTCACCCATTGCACACAATGGCACACACAGATGCAATAATCATGCCTTTACACCCCTGCAGGACCCCAACCCAACATCACCTGACAGGAGGTACCAGACATATCCAGTCCCCCCACAGAAGAGACCCACAGTGATGACAGCAGCTCTGCACAACTGGATCAAGATGACCAGCCCAGCCCATCAGGGACCTCGGGACAGTCGGTTCCCCTGACACTGGCACAAGCCACCACATACCCTCCTCCCTCAGGAAACACCAGCACAGTACCCACCGAGTGGGCCCATCCCTCTGTCCCTCTGTCCCCAGGACACGTCAATCAGCAGTGTGTCCACCACTACAGGGAACCCAGGCAAACCCACGAACCCAAGAAAATCAGGGACCTGGGGGCAGTGGCAGTGGGCACACGGTTCAGGGGACAGAGGCTCAGGAAAACAGGGAAGCTGGGAGGACTGCTGTGCGACAGGGGGGGAAAGGCCCAGGGAACCAACTCTCCACAAGGCCCTCTCCAACTTCATGGGAGCTTACCATCATTTCCAGGAGACGATGGCAACGGTACTGGCCAAGTTTCAGGAGACCCAGCGGCTGCAACACTATCTGGGGATCAGGGAGGACCTGAAGTCCATAAACAACACCCTGGTCACCATTGCAGGGGTGCTGCAAGACCTTGTCAACACCAGGAGGGACACTATGGCACAACAAGGGGCCCCCGACACTAGCATGGACGATGAACAGGACAGTGGACAGGAGGCCCCCGCCCAGGAACACGACACCAGCACCCCACCCCCTGCAGATGGAGAACCACCCCGCAAACGGTCCCTGAGATCCAGGAACAAGACAGAGAACATTGCGAAGACCCCCGCCAAGAAATGAGACCCCCTCAATGCACCCTTCTGTCCCACTTTGTCACCCTGTCCATCCTTCAACTGCCATTGCTCCACTTCCCTTGCCCCTTTGGACAATGCACCCGTGAAACAAATAGACTGGACTCTGCGATGGACATTCCTCCACCATCCCCCCTGCCCATTTTACAACCCCCTCCACTTATTTTCACAGAAATAAACACACTTCAATTGCAAAACAATCTGGCTTCAGTCTGTGCTTTCACAAACGTGTAATTGCAATAACCATGGAATATAGCAATGTCAATTTACATGTGCACATACCGATGTAACACATCTGTAGGCCAGGAGGAAATATAGCAGAGGGCACAAAATGGGACCCACATATGTGAAATGAAAAGGCAAAGTGACAAGTCAGGGTCCATACACTGAGTGAACATGACAGACTTATGCTAGCTCCAATAATAGTATGAGATATGGGAGGTAGTGACATCTTCTTACCTGTGTCTCACTGGAAGTATTGCATGATTATGTTGTTCCTGTTGTCGATATCCTCTTCTGCCTCCTCCTCTTCACTGTCCACAGGCTCCACAGCTGCCACAAGACCACCATCTGGCCCATCCTCCTGCAGAAAAGGCACCTGGCGTCGCAAAGCCAGGTTGTGTAGCATACAGCTTACCTGTGTCTCACTGGAAGTATTGCATGATTATGTTGTTCCTGTTGTCGATATCCTCTTCTTCTGCCTCCTCTTCTTCACTGTCCACAGGCTCCACAGCTGCCACAAGACCATCATCTGGCCCATCCTCCTGCAAAAAAGACATCTGGTGTTGCAAAGCCAGGTTGTGCAGCATACAGCAGGCCACGATGATCTGGCACACCTTCTTTGGTGAGTAGTAGAGAGAACCACCTGTCATATGGAGGCACCGGAATCTGGCCTTCAGGAGGCCGAAGGTGCATTCAATCACCCTCCTAGTTCGCCCATGTGCCTCATTGTAGCGTTCCTCTGCCCTTGTCCTGGGATTTCTCACTGGGGTCAGTAGCCATGACAGGTTGGGGTAACCAGAGTCACCTGCAAATATGGAGGGACAACTGTTAGACACACACTAAGCCGTAGGGACAACCCCATACCCAGACATCTATTCACACTGTATTGGGTCCTTGTCCTCACCTATTAGCCACACGAGGTGCCTCTGGAGTTGCCCCATCACATAAGGGATGCTGCTATTCCTCAAAATGTAAGCGTCATGCACTGAGCCAGGAAATTTGGCATTCACATGGGACATGTACTGGTCTGCCAAACACACCATCTGCACATTCATAGAATGGTAGCTCTTCCGGTTTCTGTATACCTGTTCACTCCTACGGGGTACCAAGGCCACATGTGTCCCATCAATGGCACCAATGATGTTGGGGATATGTCCCAGGGCATAGAAGTCACCTTTCACTGTGGGCAAATCCTCCACCTGAGGGAACACGATGTAGCTGCGCATGTGTTTCAGCAGGGCAGACAACACTCTGGACAACACGTTAGAGAACATTGGCTGGGACATCCCTGATGCAATGGCCACTGTTGTTTGAAAGGAACCACTTGCCAGGAAATGGAGTACTGACAGGACCTGCACTAGAGGGGGGATTCCTGTGGGATGGCGGATAGCTGACATCAGGTTTGGCTCCAACTGGGCACAAAGTTCATGGATTATCAAATCAAATCAAATCATTAACATTTATAAAGCGCGCTACTCACCCGTGCGGGTCTCAAGGCGCTAGGGGAAATGGGGGGGGGTTACTGCTGCTCGAAAAGCTAGGTTTTTAGGAGTCTCCGGAATGCGGAGTGGTCCTGGGTGGTCCTGAGGCTGGTGGGGAGGGAGTTCCAGGTCTTGGCTGCCAGGAAGGAGAAAGACCTCCCACCCGCCGTGGAGCGGCGGATGCGAGGGACGGCAGCGAGGCCAGAGGAACGGAGGAGGCGGGTGGGGACGTAGAAGCTGAGGCGTCGGTTGAGGTATTCCGGTCTCTTGTTGTGGAGGGCTTTGTGTGCGTGGGTGAGAAGTCGAAAGGTGATCCTTTTGCTGACTGGGAGCCAATGCAGGTGTCTCAGGTGTGTGGAGATGTGGCTGTTGCGGGGTACGTCGAGGATGAGGCGGGCCGAGGCGTTTTGAATGCGTTGCAGGCGATTTTGGAGTTTGGCGGTGGTCCCAGCGTAGAGGGTGTTGCCGTAGTCCAGGCGGCTCGTGACGAGGGCGTGGGTCACGGTTTTTCTAGTGTCGGCGGGGATCCAGTGGAAGATCTTGCTGAGCATGCTGAGGGTGAGGAAGCAGGCGGAGGACACGGCGTTGACTTGCTTGGTCATGGTGAGAAGGGGGTCCAAGATGAAGCCGAGGTTGCGGGGTGGTCTGTGGGGGTCAGTGCGGTGCCGAGGGCCACCAGGAGTCATCCCAGGCGGACGGGGTGTTGCCGAGGATGAGGACTTCCGTTTTGTCAGAGTTCAGCTTTAGGCGGCTGAGCCTCATCCAATCTGCGACGTCCTTCATCCCCTCTTGTAGGTTGGTCTTGGCGCTGGTGGGGTCCTTGGTGAGGGAGAGTATAAGTTGGGTGTCGTCGGCGTAGGAGGTGATGATGATGCCGTGCTTGCGTACGATGTTGGCGAGGGGGCTCATGTAGACATTGAAGAGTGTCGGGCTGAGCGATGAACCTTGAGGTACACCGCAGATGATCTTGGTGGGGTCTGAGCAAAACGGTGGGAGGTAAACTCTTTGGGAATGGTTTGAGAGGAAGGAGGCGATCCAGTCCAGGGCCTGGCCTTGGATCCCGGTGGAGCAGAGGCGGGTGATTAGGGTGCGGTGACAGACGGTGTCGAAGGCAGCCGAGAGGTCGAGGAGGATGAGGGCGACTGTTTCACTGTTGTCCATCAGGGTTCTGATGTCGTCTGTGACTGAGATGAGGGCGGTTTCCGTGCTGTGGTTGGTTCGGAATCCGGTTTGTGAAGGGTCGAGCAGGTTGTTGTTTTCCAGGAAGGTGGTCAGCTGTTTGTTGACGGTCTTCTCTATTACCTTGGCTGGGAAAGGCAGGAGAGAGATGGGGCAGAAGTTTTTCAGGTCGCTCGGGTCAGCCGTAGGTTTCTTTAGGAGGGAGTTGACTTCGGCGTGTTTCCAGCATTCGGGGAAGGTAGCAGAAGAAAAAGAAGAGTTGATGACGGCCTGGAGGTGCGGGGCGATGATGTCGTCAGCTTTATTAAAGATGAAGTGAGGGCAGGGGTCCGAAGGGGCGCCGGAGTGGATAGAGTTCATGATGGATTTGGTTTCTTCAGTGTTGATGTGGGTCCAGTTGTTGAGGTTGAAGGCCGGGGGTGCGGGTTCGGTGATGTTTGGTTGGGTCTGGTGTCCGAAGCTGTCGTGGAGGTCGCTGATCTTGCGATGGAAGAAGGTGGCGAGGGATTCGCACAAATCCTGTGAGGGCGTGACGGCGTTGGCGTTGGGGTTGGAGAACTCCTTGACGATGCTGAAAAGTTCTCTGCTGTTGTGGCTGTTTTTGTCCAGTCTGTCGGTGAAAAAGTTCCTTTTGGCAGCGCGGATCAGGTGGTGGTGTTCGCGGGTAGCCTTCTTGAGGGCGGTCATGTTGTCAGCGGTGTGGTCCTTGCGCCAGGCCTTCTCGAGGGTGCGACAAGTTTTCTTTGATTCTTTGAGGGTGTCAGAGAACCAGAGAGGTTTTTTGGTGTTGGTCTGTCGATGCATGCGTTTGAGGGGAGCAAGGTTGTCTGCGCAGTTGGAGATCCAGTTTGTGAGGCTGAGGGCTGCGTCGTTGGGGTCGGTGGTGAGGGTGGGTTGGTTGGCGGCGAGTGCGGAGAAGAGTTGCTCTTCGGGGATCTTGTTCCACTGTCGACGAGGGATGGGTTGAGTGCGGAGGTGGCGGGTCTCGCGTCGGAATGTGAAGTAGACACAGCTGTGGTCGGTCCAGTGTAGAGCAGAGGTGTGGCTGAAGAAGATGTGTTTGCTGGCGGAGAAGATAGGGTCGAGCGTGTGTCCGGCGATGTGGGTGGCGGTGTTCACCAGTTGCTTGAGGCCGAGGTTGGCGAGGTTGTCGAGCAGGGCGGTGGTGTTGGGGTCGTTGTTCTGTTCCAGATGGAAGTTGAGGTCGCCTAGGAGGATGTAGTCCGGCGAGGCGAGGGCGTGCGGGGAGATGAAGTCGGCGATGGCGTCGCTGAAAGGGGCGCGCGGTCCGGGGGGGCGGTAGACGAGGGATCCTCTGAGGGTGGTCCTGGGGTCGGTGCGAATTTGAAAATGCAGATCTTCAGCGGCGAGAGGGGTGTCTTCGGTGGAGGTGGTGACGCTGATGGAGTCTTTGAAGACGATGGCGATACCTCCTCCTACTTGGTTGGTGCGGTCTTTGCTGGAGATCTTGTAGCCTTAGGGGATGGCAGTGGCGATGTCTGGAGCTGATGAGGCGTCCATCCAGGTTTCCGTGATGAAGGCGACGTCTGGAGCTGTGGAGTCCAGGAGGTCCCAGAGTTCAATGGCGTGCTTGTGGACAGAGCGAGCGTGGACCAGGATGCACTTGAGGTGGTTGATGGCGCGTGGGCTGGTGGTCGTGGTAGTTGCGTGGTGGAAGATGCGTTTGCAGGAGTTACAGGCGAAGGGTCCATGGTTGCGCTTGGGGTGAGCTTGGAAGCAGGTGTTGGAGCGCCCGGGGTTGAGGGTGTGGAGGGTGGTGGGGTCGTAGCGGGTCAGCGGGGTAGGGGAGGGCTGGGGACCAGGGGTCGTGGTGCTGGGCGCGGGCCAGGCGCGGACGGGCGCAGACGGGCTTGCCTCTGGCGGGGCGGGGGCGTGCAGGAGGTCGTGGCGGGAAAGCGCGAGGGAGGGGGGGTACAGGTAGAGTGAGAAGAGCTGGGGGAGGGGGATTTAAGGGTGGAGTGGGGGTGAGTGTTAGAGTTTTAGGAGAATAGGGAGATAGATAGGAGTAGGGTTGAAAAGATAGGGGAGGGGGGGTGGTAGAGGTGGGTGAGGGTGAGAGGTAGAGTGAGAGGATGGGGAGATAGGTAACAGAGGGGGTGTCGGGACGGGGGGGAGAGATAGGGAAATAGATAGATGGAGAGATAGGTGGAGAGATAGAAAAATAGGTAGATAGGAGGAGGGGGTGAGTGAGGGAGTTAGGTAGAGAGATAGGTAGAGGAGTGAGGGAGGCAGGTAGCGAAAGGGTAGATGTGGGTGATAGTGAGAGATAGGTGGAGAGATAGAGGGGGTTGAGGCAGGAGCAGGAGGGCAGAGACAGGGGCGGGAAGAGACAGGAGTTGGAGAGGACCGAAGAACAGAAGAAGCGAAGAACACAGAAGACCGGAAGAACACAGAAGAACAGAAGAGAAGAACACAGAAGACCGGAAGAACACAGAAGAACCAAAGAACACAGAAGAACAGAAGAGAAGAACACAGAAGACCGGAAGAACACAGAAGAACAGAAGAGAAGAACACAGAAGAACCGAAGAACACCGAAGAACAGAAGAGAAGAACACAGAAGAACCGAAGAACACAGAGGAAGATGCAGGGGACGAAGAAGCAGAAGAGCAGACGAACAGAAGATCAACAAAGAAGATACAGAAGACGAAGAGCAGAAGGCAGAAGACCACAGAGCAAGATGAGGAAGAACAGAGGCGACAGGAGAGGCTGAGGAGCACACAGAAGAAGAGAGAAGACGGGGAGAAGAAGAGTACAGAAGAAGATTGCAGAGGAGGAGCGAGGAGGAAGAGACAGAGAGGAGGAAAAGAAGCAGGAGAGAGGGTGAGTAGCGCGGGGCAGGGCGAGGGGCTGGGAGGTGGGGGGTACTTACTGTGAGGTGGGTCTCAGGAACCTGGAGGAGCTGGAGGAGCTGCAGCGGCAGGGGGAGCAACATACCCTTAATGCACGATCAAGTCTGTAGGTGACTATTATGTGTCTCTCTTCCATTGTCGACAGGTCCACCAGCGGTCTGTACACCGGAGGATGCCGCCGTTTCATCACCTGCCCCAGCAGACGTGCCCTATGGACGAGAACAGCAAGCAGAGAGTCAGCCAACACTGAGGTATCACAAAATGTCATTTGCACACATTTATTAATCCGCAATGTGCCTGTAACTGTGTGTATTCAAGGCCTACATTGGTGTGACGCAGTTAATATTAATGCCATGTGGCTCCCTGAAATGGCGACTGCTTGACCTGTAAGGTGGGACAAGGGGATATGAGGTAACTGCGCTGGCGTTGTACACCATTGCGGTGGGCGGTCGAAGACCGCAGCGCAATCCAGCATTGGTTAACATGGGACCCCATGTGTCCGAGGAGCCAATGACGATGTACGCCGGAGGTGACGGTACGCACTGCCGCAGACGTGACCGCCATTTAATATCTGTTCACTCACTTGATACCTGACCTTCAACAGGAGAGGGCCTACACTGCAAGTGCTGCTGTGACCTGTGTCTGGAAGCGACGATGGCTCATGTGTCTGGGGAAAGGGCCCCTGCCTTCACTTCGGAGGAGTTGAAGAAACTAGTGGATGGGGTCCTCCCCCAGTACACACAACTATACGGTCCTCCAGACTAACAGGTGAGCATGCTGCATGGGCAATGCCTGTTTGGAGTGGTGTGGATGGAAGATAAATGGGGGGGGGCTGAGGCCTGCATGTGCGGACAGTGAGTGTATGTGCGTCAGGGCAAGGGTGGGAACGTGGGTCAATGAGTATGACGGTCCGGACGGGTAATGATTTTCCTTTCCCCCTGTACTATTCCTCTAGGTCAGCGCCCACCAGAAGAAGGCTATTTGGTGTGCCATCGCCAAGGACGTCCGGACCCTGGGGGTCCACCATAGACGGAGCACCCACTGCCGTAAAAGATGGGAGGACCTGCGCCGCTGGAGCAAGAAGATGGCGGAGGCCCAGCTGGGGATAGCCTCCCAATGTGGGAGGGCTGCCCGTCGCAACATGACCCCCCTGATGTTCCGG